>NC_136063.1:2061900240-2063100240 GCF_964261635.1 Lissotriton helveticus
TGTTCCTAATACATGGTAGAATTGTCTTATACACAATTGTCATATTTAATGTACGTGTAAGTCCCTAGTAAAGTGGCACTACCTGTTCCCAGGTCCTGTAAATTAAATGCTACTAGTGGACTTGCAGCACTAACTGTGCCACACACTTGGGTAGCTCTTTCAAGCAAGTCTCAGGCTTGTCATTGGAGCCTTTATATGCACTTTTAAACTGCCATTTTGACCTGTCAAAATAAACCTTTTGCCAGGCCCAAACTTCCTTTTTAATATATGTCAGTCTCCACTAGGGTGGGTCATGGACAGCCAGAGGGCATGGTGCAATGCATTACAAAAGTAAGACATGTACTCTTAAGTCTTACATGTCCTGGTAGGGAAAAACAATGTTTTCACTACTGAAAGGCCTACCTCTCCCATACAATACAATTGGAGTTACTGTAAGACATGTAATAAGCTGTAACCTCCAAATGGGACCAGTCAGACAAGTCAAGTATGGTGTCTTTGGAAATGTAATTAAAAACCCTCAAATTGTAAAGTCTGATTATTTTATCACAAGTCTGAAAATGCCACTTTTAGAAAGTTGGAATTTTCTAGTCCTAACTATTTGGTTTCTGCAGCCTGATCCTGGGTCACATGACTAGGTGTAAATGGCAGTTGGTCTTTGGTATTGCTCTCAGACAGTGACACCAAAGGAAAATAGGTGTTGAAAAGCTGGGCCACTCTGAGTTAACGAGGGAGAAGGGCTGTCCTCTATCACATTGCACATCACAAATGAATGTGAAAGAGCAGAGGCCACATTAGGGGATATCACGGAGGCATCTTTATTCAGCAATACACTAATTGGCGAATGCATTTCTGCATGAGTTAAACCTTCTTCAGTGCCTAGTGTGTTTCAGGAGGTGTGGGCGCCATCGTAGTTATAAACAAGTCCTGCCGTACACTGATAGGCTCTAAATCTTTCTTTGGAGGAGTGTGGTGAGATATTGAGCACAGAGCCAGTGACGCGCTACAGAGGCCCCGCATCGCTAAGTTGGCCTGGGACTTGGTGGCGTCTGCTGTGGCGAACTCTTTGCATTTCCAGGGGACTGGATGTTCCCAGGCCCACGCCAGCGGTCGGGAGAAGATAGAGCGGTGTCGGAGAGATTATGCTCCTCGTTGGGCGAGCTGGATTGCCGGACTTGGCCCCGCTATTTGGATTCCTGTGCCTTATATATATTTATATATATATATTCACTGAAAAAACCATAGGTTATAGACCATATATAGTTAGGAATTAGCATTTAAAAAACCTTATTTTACTCACACAAAACCAATGAAATTCCATATATAGTTAGTTGTACTAACTATATATCACGCACCCGCAATCCACTGCTGATCATGTCACATATTACATCATTCATGACATGGTCAGTGACATCACTGATGACATCACTGATGACATCTCAAATGACATCACTGATGACATCACTGATGACATCTCAAATGACATCACTGATGACATCACTGATGACATCTCAAATGACATCACTGATGACATCACTGATGACATCTCAAATGACATCACTGATGACATCACTGATGACATCTCATTTGACATTACTGATCACATCACTGATGACATCATTCATGTGATAATACGATGAACCTCTTCAGACTCTAATATAACCTTAGATACACTCAGTGTAAACAGACACTCACAGACTGTCACTCATCCATGGAGTTACTTACACACCTAGTCAGTCATGCAAAGAATCAATCACACCTCAATTTTCACAACTATACAGTTATACACATCTTACTTATTCAAACATATACTAAAACATATTTACTCACTTATACAATCCTGGATACAAGAGCACAATGATCCATACAGCCACTCACACATTCACTGGCTCTTATGCACAGTTATTTATATCTGTCAACTCTCACATGTACTGTATTTTACATATGTACTTACTTTGACATGTAGCACTGAGATATCCATTCACTCACCAATACAGTCATGCACACAGTCAACCGCCCATACAGCTGTTTCCACATGCACTTTTGAACCCATACATCTATGCACAGAGTCATACACCTCCCAGCCACCCACACACACACTCAGTCTCCCATACAAATGCTTGGACAACCAATCAATAACCCATATAGTTACTCATATAGCTACTGATCAACACATGCAGCAGTTTACAGAACAACAGACATAATGATGCACAAATTAAGACAGTTTAGTCACTAACCCATGCACTCAGTGAGACACATTTAACCACTCACTCATACAGTCAGTCATGCACCTACTAAATCCTTCATCCAGATACTTATACATCCACTCATTCTTAAATATGTAAGACATATTTTAACTTTACAGAAAAATACAGTCACTGGATGTTGTCATCAGTGATGTCATCAGTGATGTCATTTGAGATGTCATCAGTGATGTCATCAGTGATGTCATTTGAGATGTCATCAGTGATGTCATCAGTGATGTCACTGACCATGTCATGAATGATGTAATATGTGACATGATCAGCAGTGGATTGCGGGTGCGTGATATATAGTTAGTACAACTAACTATATATGGAATTTCATTGGTTTTGTGTGAGTAAAATAAGGTTTTTTAAATGCTAATTCCTAACTATATATGGTCTATAACCTATGTTTTTTTCAGTGAATTTTCAAGGTTTTGTAAATGCTAATTCCTAACTATATATGGTTTATAACCTATGGTTTTTTCAGTGAATTTCAATGGTTTTTTAATAGCAAATATCTATAGCTGTAAAATGTATTCTTATTTAAATCCAAAAATATATTTTATATGTTTATTAATAATTATTTTTTTATATATTTTTTGTTTCGCTCCCGGTCCGCGAACCGGGAAGCTTCCCGTTAGCTCAATTTGATGCCGCGACCCGGTCCGCGAACCGGTAAAAAATCAACTTAGTGACGGTATCGCGTTGCCGCGTAATGCGTCTTATGACGTACTGCGTTAGCGCACCCGGAAGTGCCCCGGGGCGCGGACCGAGGCGCGAAGCTCAGCGACCCGGAAGCTAACCGGGGCGCGTCGCGAAAGCGCGACGTATCGCGTTGCCGCGTAATGCGTCTTGTGACGTACCGCGTTAGCGCACCCGGAAGTGTCCCGGGGCGCGGACCGAGGCGCGAAGCTCAGCGACCCGGAAGCTAACCGGGGCGCGTTCCGCAGCGCGTAACATGAGCGTGAGAGGTCATGTGACTTGGTAATAAAACTTTTCATTGGTTCATTTCACTTTTGGTTTCATAATGATGTAAGGCTAGGTCAGGTGACCTAAAAATAACACTTTTCATTGGTTGAGAACTTTTGCTTTTCCCAAATGATGAAAACCCCTCCTTCTTTCCTCACTCTGACTTTCATCTTGGTGAGAGAAAGACCCTTTTACATTCTAGAGAAATGGCTTCCATTGTTGCTTCAGCTAGTGTTCCCCCACCACCGCCCCCACCTCCTCAAGGGAAGAAAGGACCACCTGCTCAACCAATCTTTGAAGAAGAGGAAGATCAAGAAGAGGAGGAAGAGGAGGAAGAGCCTGAGTTTTTGCCAGAGGAGCCCAGGAGGTACAATAGAAAAGAAAACTACATCTGGCAATTTTTTAAATTTCCAGCAGGGCAAAAAAAAGTCAATGCCAGATATGTGTTTTGCCGTATTTGCAACGATCGACTTTCAAGGGGCACAGACAAGAAATACAGCTTTGGAAATTATACGATGCACAGGCATATGAGTAGGTGGCACCCAAATAATTATAGTGCTGTCCAGCTTCGTGATGAACAGCAAAATCCCCTGGCAATGGTGAGAAGATCTGTTGTCAAAGAAGTATCGGGACCAGAGGCGAGGGAGGTGATCCCGAACATTCAAATGGACATGGGGGAAGTAAAGCAAGTGTGCGTGTGGTGCAGCCAAACACTTTGCTACCGAGAAAGTAGCATTACTCTTATAATGAGATCTATTAAGAATCATGTTTGCCCGAAACGCCCCAAAAAATAAATTCTTCTTTTTTTCGTTGCTCCTGTTGAGCGCTTTTCAATGAATCATTTTTGTTTCCCCCCTCCCCCCCAAAAAACAAAAAAATTACAAAATGTTCAGAAAAAACAAAAAAAATATAAAAAATGTTCAGAAAAATAATAAAAAAAATTTAAAACAACAAAAACCAAAAAAAAAGTTCTTTTCAGAACTACCTCCCCATTATAAAAAAAATTGGTAGAATTTTTGAAACTCTGCCAACCTCTATTTCTTTTAGTTCGCTTCCAGTTCGCACTCCGGTACGCGAACCAGGAGCGAACCAAAAAAATGTTTTTTAAAAAAAGAACAGTAAGTATAAGGGAAGGAAACAGACAGTTATGTTACAAGAAAGACAGCTACAGGCAGTAAAGAAAACATACTGTTACCCGCAATCCACTTCTGATCATGTCACATATTATATCATTCTTGACATGGTCAGTGACATCATCAGCAGTGGATTGCGAGTAACAGTATCTTTTGTTTACTTCCTATAGCTGTCTTTCTTGTAACATAAATGTCTGTTTCCTATCCTTATACTTACTGTTCTTGTTTTAAAATTTTTTTGAGATCATTCAGAAACAGTAACATTAATAGAGACAGAATGAGTGAATAATAATGAAGAAGTATGAGAAGAGAGGGACTGAGAAAAATACTGGATAAGTAATAGAGAAAGGAATGAGAGAAGTAGCAAACGCAGGAAAGTAAGGATTAAAGAAATGAAACAGTAGAACTAATAGATGTTAAATGTGATAGATTAAATGATTGATTCAGGATGACGATAAGGTGTGTCCTCTCCAAAAGTTTGTTTAAGATGAGGCCTACTCAGGGTTGCATATCAAATTTATGCTTGTTGAAGAATACAGAGGAGATAATACATGTGAAGGCCTACCATTGAAGTAAAACATGTCCACTTCACTCTTGAACAACGGCCAGACCTCTTCTGTGTCCATAGACAGACCTAAAGTTCATCTGCACAATGTCATCCGTAAACTTAGAAAACACAAGTAATGTAATTGAAAAACGTGGAGTTTCTTTTGCTCATTTCAAAATCACATCACCTGTGTTGCCTTTGCTTAGGTATCTCATAGTGCAGATGTAGTTCAGCATATGAAACAGTACGCAGAAGTGCAGCAGTGTATGCATTAATACATGTGAAGGCCTACCAATGAAGTAAGTCATGTCCACCTATTACATCATTCATGACATAGTCAGTGACATCATCAGCAGTGGATTGCGGGTTAAAAGAGTAGAAAACATTTACCTTATAATTCTTGTTAACTTTTTCAAATATTTTTTCATACTTTCAATCTGTAAAAGAGAGAAGAAACATTTCAAAAATATTAAAACATGTATTTAAAAATTTGAAAAGACAAGGGAAAAGGTTCAAGAAGAAACAGTTTTTCAAAAACTTTGAGATTTACAGAAGCCTCTGCTGCTATACGTCCCCTACACAATCCTAAAGATATATATTTTAAACAAACAGTATCTTGATGCTGATGAAGTGAGGCCTATTTTGGAACATGGTGCATCTTTTGCACTGCTGATGTCTCACAATAGTGATGCAATAGCAGCGCAAAAAAGATGTAAAGCCATCATAAAATTGTGTCTAACATTTTAAATGATTCTTTCAGGATACAAATAAGATGTGTCCTTTCAAGAGGTTTCTTTAAGGTGAGGCCTATTCAGTTTTAAAAAAAAAACAGTACCCAGAAGTGCAGCACTGTAAGCATTAACTTTGACACTTACAGAAGCCTCAGTTTCTCCATATCTACCTCACATTTCTAAATGTATATCATAAGTACAAAAGTAGAACATTAATTATACATGTTAAATGGTTTATTTTTGCTGTTCTCAGAATGTATCAAATTTCACTAAAAACAGTGACTTGAAGGTATTCATCATGTAACAGCGGGGAAAAAAAAACACAATCAAAATGATTGTGTTTAAAAAACCCATACAACATAAGAAATCAAAATTCAGAACTCCTTAAAGTTAACTTACTTTCCATGACGTCCAAGGATGTCCTATGAACAGCTTACACTCTTTTGTGCTGTTATTACTTTCAGCCCGCCACTTTCTGAAAGAAAATCTCCATCGTTTTTAAAAACACGTTACATGCAATAAATGACTTCTTGCTCTCTAACACAAGTTTCCACAAGGCCAAATCTGGTCAGAGCCATTTATAACTCTTGGATTTCTTGTAAGCCAATCCCGTCATTTGGCATTTCCGCAACTTTCAGAATTAAAATGTTGAAGATCATTTTCACAATCCTGGAATAGTAATATCTTCCCCTTCTTGCTCAGTCATGTTCTACATTTCCTATGACACTGATACTGCTTACTATGAAGCAGACTTACACTACCTCTATGACTACTACAATTATTTAATTCTCTACATCACTTTTAATCACAAAGCAATGTAAAACAGTAGACAGCATTGCAGACTTACATTCCCTCTACTCCATGTTTTGATTGCTTGCTTCAATTAGCTTATAAAAAGAAACAGTTTTTCTGAACTCATTCAAAGTGCACGTATTTCTCCATGACGTCCAGTCTTATGGTTAGAAGTTATGTCTCTGAACTACACTTATCCTCAAGGCCAAATTGTGTAGGAGCCATTAGAACTTCTTGAAATTCCACAGAGCACATCCTGAGATTATTTCCCTAAAATTTTGGTTTTAAAAACACCAGGTAAGACTTTTTAAGGTCATACGGCAAATTTTTTTTTGAAAATTAAAACAGAATCATTGCAGAATGACCAGCCATTTCTAGACTTTAAATAAGCTGTGTAATGTCCTGATGTTATTGAAGGGCCGTCATGATATATAATTGCTGCAGTTACAAAAGTCCTTCCTGATATTGACAACTGCGAAGCTACAAAATTTTTAATTAAAGTTGTCAATTTTGTTCCATCAGGCCTACATCGTTGGAACATTAAAATGACATACTGGCCATATGTTCGTATAAATAATGTGGACATCATTTCAGATTTACATTGGCTACACTCCATGTTGTGATCAGCTGCTTTTACTAGCTTATTAAAAGAGACTGATTTACTGTCTGGCAAAGTTAAATATATAAATCTTTCTGAGTCTACACTAGTAGTACTTGATACCATACAGTTCTCGCAGTCATGCTGCCATTGATAAGAAAGCCCAAACAGCTGATCTACATCTACACCTTCAGCATGTAATACATCAAGCATATACATTAAAAACTCCTGACAATCTTGCTGAATATTTTGAGAGAATTGTGTTTGCCCTGAACATCTGTCTAACAGATTTCGAATTTCAGACACACTTTCTATGTTTCTTCTATCAGTGCTACATTTCTCTAACACAGAATTTAACAAACTGCAAAATCTTTGATCAGAATTGACCACAATCTCTTCTTTTACATTTTCTAGAGAAAACAAAACATTAACCACTACATTAGCATAGCAGTTGACACCAGAACTGTTTTCAAACTGAAAACCAACAACATCTTCAACAGAATCCTTTTTGTTTCTGCTTGTAATTTTAGGTTCATTGACTTTTTGTCTTTTTGCTACAACCTCCCCAGTATTGGTCACATTTCTTCGTTTCCGGCCTACCACACGTTTCTCAAACAAAGGATACTGAGGCAAATGTGGCGCATACTCTCTTCTTAACCTATTGTATTCCTTAACACAATCTAGATCCGCACAAATGTTTGTGACATCACACTCAATCAAGTACAATCCCGATAAAGTTCTAACTCGTGACAATGCCACATATGCCATACCCTCCTTGAACACAGAACTGCCAATATTCACCAATGCACTGTCTACACTTAAACCTTGCGATTTATGAATTGTCACCGCATATGCCAAGCAAACAGGAAACTGCTTACGGCGAACATATAAGTCTTTTACAAGCAAAAATCTAGCAGAACAACGACCAATTAGCTGTACTTCCTCAATGCCATCAAATTTAATTTTTAAAAATTCAATTCCATCTCTATTTCTGTATTTCACAAAATCAACAACATTACCCATTGATCCATTTACCAGACCTCTTTCAACATGTAAATTCCTTCTTAAAATTATACGGCAGTTCAAGCACACATTCAGAGTCTTTTCAAAACCTGCAGTTTTAGATATACTCTTCTCTAATGAATCCAATTTTGTTTTCAGATTCTCAGACAAAATAATTGTTGATCCCATATGCTCTACTCTATCAATAGCTTCCAGTTTCACAATCTCTTGCTTTTCTAAATGCAACATTTTGTTGTTAAATTTGGCACATTCTGCAAGAGTTGGCATCAAACATATTCCAGATTTCTTCTCAGTAATTTTCTGAAAAATATTCTCAGGCACAACATCTTGTTCTGGATATAAATTTGACAGTAATCGTGCATGTAAAGCTTCTTTCCCATGCTCGGTCACTTTTCCAATTCTAACATCTTGTAGAATAGTCTTGTAAACTTCATCCTTCGCCTGACGCATATTTTCATGCAGTTCAGCATAATTGAAGTTTAACCATATATTGACGTTGCCAATGCTGCCTAGGCACTTCCTGGTATCTTCATGCGTGAGCATTTTGAACACAGGTTGCCCTTTCACTGGTGTCAGCTGCAGAAGATCTCCGAAAACAATGATGTGTTTGCCACCAAATAACACATCATACTCTGTTTTGAGAACTTCTTGCATCCTCAAATGCACAAAGGCAAGCATGACATTGGAAACCATGCTTACTTCGTCAATGATAAGAAGTTTCATTTTCCTCAAGATTCTTGAAACTTCAAAACAAGCATCTCCAGATAGCTTGTGATATTGTAATTTGTTGTCATGCTCCACTGGCAGCATCAGTAAACGATGTAAAGTAATCCCTTTAATGTTATGTGCTGCCAGTCCAGTTGGAGCAGTGACAACACAAGACAGCGATGACTCTGTCCTTTCCTGCAAATAGCATGAAATTGCTTTAATGAGGAAACTTTTTCCAGTTCCCGCTTCTCCACTCACGTACAGTCGGACAGGCTTCAACGACGTACATGAGCACTCTTTCTTATCATGACTTAATCCATGATCAATTTGCATGGTAACTTCGTCATATATTTTCCTCTGCTCAACGTTGAGTTGTCTTTCCAACTCTTCTAAGTTAACCGCATCCTCTTGAGCATGTGCCATGGCTCTTTCCACTTCATTCATAGCAGTGGCAGCTTCATTTTCAATAACAGGTCCTCCTAGTGGATCCTGACTCAATGAAGCAGAACTCTGACTGTCCTGAGAACTGTCTCTGGCAATCTCGGCTGCAATCGTTGCTTCCTGCTCAATTTCCGCATTCAACATTTCTACATATTTGGGAAAAGCAGGACATTCTATGGTCTCCTTGGCGGCATTGAAAGAGTCTTCATAACAGAGGAAATCTCCAAGCAGTTCCTCTTCTGCACGCCAAGGCTTGAAAAGTTGCAAAAGTGCTAAATAGAAAAACTCCTTTTTTTCAGGAGATTCGCCACTCAATTTTCGATGGTTTACCAAGTGGCATTTTCTTTGCTTGACCAGACATCCCTCACTTCCTATTACAGCATACACTCCTTTCTCAGTATCTTCTTTGATGTTCCTCTTGAATATGTAATTTTGAAGAACCTCATACAGACAAACATTGTCGAGGTGACTGCTTCTATTTGGATAATATGTATCCAACATGTTGGTCTTCAAAATGTCGGTACTGTTTGGCTCCTTTTCCGCCAAATACTCAATTTCCCGCACAGGTTTGAGAACTCGATTACGCGTTGCAGCAAGACCAAGACTCGCCCAAACGATACTCCTGGACTTGGCATAGAGACTTGCTGAAGACAACCGGTCAGAACATTCGTACGCTCCGATTTCTCGATGCGACAACATCTTCAGACTGAAACTGTACAACTTCTTGCTGAGGCTCTTTTCATGGGAAATGTCCTCCCACATATCCTTCAATTCTGTCTTCTCTTTTTTGGTGATGTAAGACGTCACATACCGAGCCACAGCCATACAGTTATCAGCCACAAACTGTATATCCATGTTAGCATTCCACATGGACAAAATCACCGGGTTGTAGTCGTTGATGTACTTGGACTCTTCGTTCCTCTTCAAATTGTATGTTTTTTTAGGTGATTTCTTCATCACATTATGTCGCAGCGAAGACATCAAACTGTTTACTCTTCCTTTAGAAACCACCGGTCGTGGAAAACCGAAACGACATTTGGTGTAGAACTTGTCCTTGTTTCGGAATTTACGACGGCAGTACTTTCCACATCGATGGCTTTGGAAACGCAGAACTTTTTCTCTTAGGCTTTTCTTCTCCTTTGCGTTTGGAACAGCACACGTAGAATACTGTTGGATGAAACTCATCACTGAGTCTTCTGGATCCGTTCCAAATTTAGGTGCATCCTTGATCCACAGCAACATATGTATATGAGGAGCACCTCTTGCTTGGTACTCCTTTCTCCAGAAGAAATCCAACACCTCTCCAAGAGGTGGATTCTTCTTATTCATGATGAAAGACATCATAGCTTCAAATCTATGATTGAAGTACCTACATACATTGACTGGATCCAAAGAGCACAGTTCTCCGGGTGTCTTGAATTCGATGTTATCTACGTTAGCATTTGCCTCTCGTAGAAATTCAAGTAAGTCTTCCCAGCCATACTCGGCACAGCTCAGAGTGAGGAACCATGTGGGAGTACCTAAGTTCCTCAGCATACATTTTAAATCACCATGACGACGGTACCAGTACTCATTAGTACCACGCTGACACGCCATGAGATTAATCAGGTGAGAATCCAAAATACTGTCTTGGACATTGACTTTATCCATAAAGTCACTTGCCGAGATGTTTTGCATGTGTATACCACTTTTCAAGATGTGGTTCACTGCATATGACAGTCCAGATAGATCGCTTTCAAACAGGAGATGAAACAAATAGGGAATGCATTGTCGAAACCTAGCATCTCCTGCATACAATCGCAAAGTCCGGTATTCAGAAGCAGGAATTTGATGAGGTCGCTCATCATATCTTCCTCCCTGACCTGTTGGAAAAAGCTGTGGGAAACACCGAGCTTCCAAACTTTCCTCCCAAACACTAATGGGACTCCCTTTGGCTTGTTTCATTTGAAACAACTCAATAGCATTCCCCATGACTTCCTTGGAATGCAAAGGATGAACACTATAATGTTCATATATTTCTTCACTAGTAGAGGGTTCTACTTTCTCAATTTGACCAGTACACAAATCGCTATCCTCTTCCTCACTTACTTCCTCTTCTGCAACATATACATTCTTATAGTATTTATTATTTTTTTTCAAATACAATGTTGCCTTTTTAACTTTCCTAACATCTACTAAATCTTGCCATATTTTCTTATTCTTTGTCTGAACCCCATTAACTAAGATAACCAGAGGTTCCTCTTCCACTTTTTCTACTCCAATTGTGTTAATGTTTTTCTTCAAATCTAGAGGCAAATAAACAACTCTTCCCTTTAATCCTCTCTGTAAATCTGATGGAGGCAATTTCCCTGTCTTTGGCTCCATTCTTACAATAGCCTGAAAGGGATGGATACTTTGAATCAAAATAGATTCATAAGTATTTAAATCCTTCAATTCAGAAGGAATCTCAACCAATTCCAGATTATTATGAACTGCTCTAGCAGGCATCTGGTTTTGATTTAATTTGCAACAACAATAACTACACACACGTTGATCCAATCCCAAATCAAAACAATTTTCTACCATCAAGTATGTTGCGAAATCCTTCCATTCACTATTATCTTCCCTTTCACTTTTTGCATATAAATCCACTAACTTAGTCTGATTCTTATAATAAGTGCGTCGACAACACACACAAGTGAAATTAGGCCTCTCACTTGATTTCACCTCAAACGTCGCAATTTCCCTCTGGAAATTATCTGTACTGGAAACCTGTACACTATCTTCCACATGACCCTCTTCTTCTTGCTCAATTTCAACATTCTCCTCTTTACTTCCAAAGTAACAAAACTCAATTTCTTCACATATATTCTTCACATCTATTTCAGAACCATGCAAAAGAGCAGCGCATAATTGTTTAAGCATAATTGCTGGACTCTTAGCATAATACAACATTCTAACTAATTTCCTCACTTTATTATGATGCACTGCTAGCATCCTGAAATGATGAAAAACACTCTGGCATACTCTCCTGGAAAGACAAGCCAGTGAATGACCATGCAAACCTGTCACTTCTCTTACTCTGCAAGGATCTAATTCTTGCAACAACCTTATTTTCTGCTTCAAACTTTTCTTATTAAATGACCGTACAAAATCACAAAGCAAATTGATGGAATCCTGTTGCACACTGCAAATACTACTACACTTCCAGGTGTACACAGGACCCTTAGCACGTCTTCCTAAAACCTCATTACCTAACACCTCTTCTGCCTCTGTTGTCACAAGTTTTTCTTTTTCAACTGGACAACCATCTTTCACTTCATAAGCACGACCACTGGTGTCAACTGCATGCACCAAATCATTATCCTGGAAATAACTCTCCTCATTAAAAAATGCCTCACAGCTTGAACTATGCATCCATTCTCCAGAAAAAACTTCACAAAAATTACTACGATTAACTATTCTCTTCCAGCTACTATTTCTTTTGAAATCATAAATTGCCTTGTTTAGCTTCCTAATTCTATTGATTATCAAAATAAATAACTTACGTTTAATTTCAAATGCCTGATCAATAACTTTCTCAACTTTTTTTTTTCTCTTATAAAAAAACAGTTTCTGTTGACCTTTCTTAATATTTTTTAACAAATTGCCAATTATCCTGTTGCGGAACATTCGTTTACGAATCTCCCTAAACTGTTGTTTCCTTCTACTATCATGCACAGAGTTATCTCTTGCTCTAGCAGTAACATTTTTGATTGGCCTTTCCTTTCCATTTGAATTCCTTCTCGTTTTATGGACTGAAACATTTTCTGTAGTAATATTTTTTTTACTACACATATTTCTTATGAAATATTTTGTGCTCTTACCCGGTGCTTTCTTCGTGACTTGACAAATCTTTTTGTTAGAGGACTGCTGCTTATTTTCTTTCACCTGCTGTCTTTGACGTTTTGCAGCCTTTCTCTGTCTTTCTATTGTTGGCATGGTGAAATCTTGAAATGATCTGCAGTTGAATCTGTGGTAAAATATAATAAAAAATGTTATTAACCATTATTACCAAACAGTAAAACAATAACAGTGATCAAAAACTTAACACACTACTTGACATTTTAAATAGAAGATTTTTTAGTCCTTGCAAATTTACAATACAGAAATAGCAGAAAAGAAATGACATTTATATTTATGTTACCTGTGCTATTTTATATGTGAATCTGATCTAATTTTATGAGCATATTTTAATATTTTATTGAAGACACTACACATAACCTGCTTTTGAAGGTGTCTTTATTTTTAAATTAAACGGTTTACCTTTTTACTTTTTATTAATTATAAATTTTAAAAATAAATGTTTATATTTCCATAGGCTCAAGCAGGTCAGCTTCCCATCCTATGTCATATAATTCGGACAAATCTGCATCCTCATCACGCTCTTCTTCATCCTCAGGATTTAAATCATCCAAGGGATCAACATCCACTGATGTTTCAATTACAAGTTCAATGATGAGGTCAAAATCAACTGATTGCAGATTGTCGCTCATGTTGAGGTTGTCTTTATCTTTAAAGAAAGATAACAACAATGAGATGTTGCAGAGTAAGAGACAAATCTCAGAGATTATAATAGTAAAATTGTTTAACAAGAGTAATATTTTGCAGCTATTATTTAGCCATGTCCAGCAATGCTGAGCAGGTGAAGACTATGTCTAAATTTTCAGTGAACAGGACTCATCTCTTCTTAACCTTGGATAAGCCTCACCGACTCTGTGTGTCCTGCACATACTTAAATGTAAAGGGGCAGATTTATGTTAAATGGCACATCCCCAGGCATGCACCAGTTAACGTGCACCACTACTCTGCCACCCATGGTGTGCCGTATTTACAATCAGATAGGAGAAAGCTTCGTCAAAACCCTGCGCCTGCTTTAAGCAGGCATAGGTCTTGACGCAACATTGTGGAGATGGGGCACCCCTGAGCCTTGCTTGAGCTGCATCGCACTTGCGATACAACTCCAGCAATCACTACCTTTACAGCACAGATACGTCACGCATCTGTGCCATTTTTGCCCCATGATGCCCCGTATTCTAAATGCAGCACACCATGGGTGGCGGAACAGCGGCGCAGGATGACTGACACATCCCTGGTGATGCACCAGTCATCATAAATCTATCCCTAAGCTTCTTATCTTGTTACAGATGAACCGCCATATGTAGCATGAAACTATTTTGCATTTCCTAAATAGCGAATTTTAAGGAATAAATAGCAATTCTTTACCATTCCTAATTTGCAATGAGCAAATTGCTAATTGCAAGTTACCCATTCATTTCCATGGGCTAGGAGGCTCATAGGAATGAAGGTTTAATTTGCGATTAGCAATTTGCTCATCACAAATTAGGAATTTTTCCAAGGGTGCAGGGGTGTCTCAAGAACACCCTGCTGCACCCCTGAAAAAGAAATTTGGGGGCATGTGGCACACATACATGCCCTAAGGGCATGTGTTGGCGTCATATGGCACCTTTTGTTTTTTTGAAAAAAAGCTTTTTGAAAAGAATTCACAAATTACCACCAATTTACCACAATAGTTTCCAAATCCTTAATGTCATTTTTTACATATTTTTTGTTTGATACATTGCATTTAAGTAGTCACAAAATTTGCAAATCCTTCAGTGCAATTGCAAAATAAGGAATAGCAAATTTTGCTACTCCTTATTTTGCATCAAACTTGTTTGATACATACCATTTGTCTAATTAACATTCTCAAAGGCCGAAATTCGTAGAATTTTGATCTTTGTGAATGCTAATTAGCTTGATACATATGGCCCCAAGTGAGGCCTGTCTTGCGACATGGTGCATCTTTTGCATCACTGCTGCATCGGTTTCATGTTGTACGTTTTTTTTACACCATGACATATCTGCCTAAATGCATCAATTTGTAATGTTGTCGCCTCATAGCAAATCTTTTGCACCGCCGCTGCATCATAAAAGTGATGCACAGTGGCACAAAAGAGGCATACACCTATCATAAATCTGTCCCTAGCATTTTAAAAGATTAATCCAGGATGACGATAAGGTGTGGCCTATCCAGAGGTTTGTTTAAGGTGAGGCCTACTCAGGATTGCAGTTTAAAGTTACGCTTGATGAAGAATACAGAGGAGATAATACATGTAAAGGCCTACCAATGAAGTAAGTAATGTGCACTTTATTGCGCCAGTCATCATAAATGTATCCCTAAGCTTCTTATCTTGTTACAGATGAACCACCATATGTACCATCAAACTATTTTGCATTTCCTAAATAGAAAATTTTAAGGAATAAATAGCAATTCTTTACCATTCCTAATTTGCAATGAGCAAATTGCTAATTGCAAATTAGCACCGCCGCTGCATCATAAAAGTGACGCACAGTGGCACAAAAGAGGCATACACCTATCATAAATCTGTCCCTAGCATTTTAAATGATTAATCCAGGATGACAATAAGGTGTGGCCTATCCAAAGGTTTGTTTAAGGTGAGGCCTACTCAGGATTGCAGATTAAAGTTACGCTTGATGAAGAATACAGAGGAGATAATACATGTAAAGGCCTACCAATGAAGTAAGTAATGTCCACTTTATTGCGCCAGTCATCATAAATGTATCCCTAAGCTTCTTATCTTGTTACAGATGAACCACCATATGTACCATCAAACTATTTTGCATTTCCTAAATAGCAAATTTTAAGGAATAAATAGCAATTCTTTACCATTCCTAATTTGCAATGAGCAAATTGCTAATTGCAAGTTACCCATTCACTTCCATGGGCTAGGAGGCTCATAGGAATGAAGGTTGCAATTTGCGATTAGCAATTAGCTCATCACAAAATAGGAATTTTTTCAAGCGTGCAGGGGTATCTCAAGAACACCCTGCTACACCCCTGAAAAAGAAATTTGGGGGCATATGGCACACATACATGCCCTAAGGACATATATAGGCGTCATATGGCACCTTTTGTTTTTTGGAAAAAAATGCTTTTTGAAAAGAATTCGCAAATTACCACAAACTAGAAGTTGGTGGTAGTTTCCAAATCCTTAATATCATTTTTTACATATTTTTTGTTTGATACATTGCATTTAAGGAATCGCAAAATTTGCAAATCCTTCAGTGCAATCGCAAAATAAGGAATAGCAAATTTTGAATTAAGGACATTTTAAGTAATTTCCACATGTGCAGTGTTTTCAAATTATGATTTGAAAATCGTTTTTGGGGAAAAGTAATGGTTTGCAAATTTATGACAAGGACATAAAGGTGTATGCTTCTCTATAAGGCATTTCAGTGTCTCTGATGTCATTTTTCCCATATTACATTATAAGACCTTTCCCCATGGAGCACATTCCTTGTAAATATGCTCCCACCTGTGCATGGTGAATTTAGATTTTGACTGTTTGAGTCACATACCCATGTTAAAAGTCACCCCAAAAAATTGCAAACGCTTTAAAAAAACACATTCATGTGTCTTAAGGACATTTTAAGTCATTTCCCCGTGGACAGTGTTTTGTAAGTGGCGCAAAAGAGGCATACACCTATCATAAATCTGTCCCTAGCATTTTAAATGATTAATTCAGGATGACGATAAGGTGTGGCCTATCCAGAGGTTTGTTTAAGGTGAGGCCTACTCAGGATTGCAGATTAAAGTTACGCTTGATGAAGAATACAGAGGACATAATACATGTAAAGCTCTACCAATGAAGTAAGTGATGTCCACTTCATTGCGCCAGTCATCATAAATGTATCCCTAAGCTTCTTATCTTGTTAGACATCAACCGCCATATGTATCATATAACTATTTTGCATTTCCAAAATAGCGAATTTTAAGGAATAAATAGCGATTCTTTACCATTCCTAATTTGCGATGAGCAAATTGCTAATTGCAAATTACCCATTCATTTCCATGGAGCAGGAGGCCCATAGGAATGAAGGTGCAATTTGCGATTAGCAATTAGCTCATCGCAAATTAGGAATTTTTCCAAAGGTGCAGGGGTGTCTCAAGAACACCCTGCTGCACCCCTGAAAACGAAATTTGTGGACATATGGCGCACATAAATTTTAACAACATTCCTTTACCTCAAAAACGATTTTCAATTCATAATTTGAAAACACTGCCCACAGGGAAATTACTTAAAATGTCCTTAAGACACATGAAAGTGTTTTTTATTGCCTTTCCAGCATGGTTGGGTCACTTTTAACATGGCTATGTAACACAAACATTTAAAATCTAAATTTCCCATGCACAGGTCGGAGCATATTTACAAGCAACTTGCGCCACAGAGAAAGGTCTTACATTAAAATGGGAAAAATAACATCAGGGACAGTCAATTGCCGTATAAAGAAGCATACACCATTATGTCCTTGTCATAAATTTAAAAACAATTCCTTTTCCCCAAAAACGATTTTCAAATCATAATTTCAAAACACTGCACATGGGAAAATTACTTAAAATGTCCTTAAGACACATAAAAGCGTTTTTTGATTGCCTTTGCAGCATGTTTGTATCACTTTTAACATGGCTATGTAACACAAACATTCAAAATCTAAATTTTCCATGCACATGTGGGAGCATATTTACAAGCAATTTGCGCCACATAATTCATAATTTTCTCCTAAAAGCACACTATTCTCTATCTAAATTAAAGAAATATTTTCTCACCTTAGCAAATACTTTGAGTTTGAAAACAGTCTCAGAAACACACCAATTTGTCTTCAGCAGAGCAAAAGGTATGCACTCCAGAGTCTGCAGCTATCAAAAGCACAGAAATGCTGTAATTCTTCACACATATCTCTCATGTCACCCAATCAAAACTCTTCCCTCACTTTTTTTCAAATGAAAACCCTTCCCCCTCTACCCTTTCTGCCTTTTCTGCATGGCAACCACCTCTTGGAAGACTTCTGGTGTTTGCAAGTTCACACAACTTTGTTGCAATTGAACTCTGAACTCTCAGTGCACCTGCATATCCAGTGCATTCTTTCATTTAATGATTTTTTATTGACCATTCAAAATACATCTTTCAAAGAACACATCCGTGCACCCTAACTTTCTGTTTTCAGCAATCAAAATCCACCAATCACTGTTACTGCTCCATGAACACAGAAACTCCACAGTTTTTTTCATTTTAAACTCTCATTTTTTCAACTGCCATTTCATTGCCACACTTCATCTGACTGCAGGAGAACCTTCTCTCACCATGTTTTCTGTCTGGATTGTTGGACATAGTTATATTCACTGGGCTCAAAGGTACGTTGAAAACAGGAAATTACCTAACCTCAATTTACAAGATGTGGAAATTAAGTGGTTTGGCCACAGAGGATTAAAATGTCACCAATTGATACCATTGGTGAAAACCTTTATGCATTTGCCCAAACCTGACCTGTTAATTGTGCACTGTGGAGGTAATGACTTGGGCACTTTGACTGGTGTAGGTCTGGAAATGCTTTTAAAGGACACCTTTGAGCAATTAATGGCACTTTTTCCTCAGACTGCCTTGGTATATTCAAATATATGCCAAAGACAGAAATGGAGGTGGTCAAACCAATTTTGTCCACAAATTGAGAAGTCGAGGAAGCATGTAAACAAATCTGTTTCAGCTTACATGAGAGACCATGGAATGGGCTCCCTGTACAACAATAACTTGCGTTACTACATGCAAGATATCTACAGAGGAGATGGAGTTCACTTCTCAGATGAGGGCAACAGAGTTTTCACTCTGAATTTAAGAATGTGCATTGGTACCTACTTATAAGTACCTAAATGTACCATAAACCCAAAAGCTCTTCTCAGAGCTACCCTACATCTGATCACTCACAATTATTATTTTACTCTAACATTTTTCACTAATTTCCAACAAAGTACGCTCCCTGGGGCGCTACCCGGTACGCGAACCGGGAGCTAACCTCGCGAATTTTCTTTTTAAAAATGTTTTTTTTTCGCACATATAAGCCTTCTCAGCCACCCTCAGAAAACCTAGGGGGTCAAGATAACTCTACCGTGCCACCTTCTACCCATTCTGAACATTATTTGCCCTCCATCTTGTATCTTAATTCGACCGAAACACAAAATGGTGGACTCCCGGAACGCTTAAGGTTCGCGAACCGGGGCGCTCAACGGTTCGCGTACCGGGTCGCTCTCTGGGAAGCGCACCATCAAAAAAGGTGGGAAAGTAGTTCACAGAAAAGCCACTGGAGACAATTTCACCAAATATAGATTAGCTCATACTACATACCAATCCCTACCATTTTCACAAATTTGATTGGAATTCCATTTAGTCATTTAGCCTGTAGACCTCTCTAAATACCGTGAGGTAAATTACTTCACAAAACACATCTGAAGTGTTGGAATTGACAACCAATGAAAATGTTACTTTCATTTTCTACTTTTTTTACCTGACATTTCATTGGTTATATACCTGAATATATATAAAGGAAGAGAAGAAAACACCGCCATTTTGACTACTACTTCTTGCTGTACATTTCAATAGTATTTTCACTAACTCCTTCAACTTCTTTCTGAAGGTAAGTTTTTATTTTTAAAACTGAAGTATATTGTGCACTATAAGTTAATATGGTAAACTTTTTCTGATAGATATATACTATCCCTCTGTAGTAGTTATAGATTTAGAGAGACTTCTCTGTTATAGTTATGGATGGAGTTAGGCTTCTCTTGTATAATTATGAATTTACTTACGTTAAATCACATACACTTTTTTATATTTCTACTTCCACTCTGATACTATACACTGCCCAAAGATAAATTCACTGATAAAAAATGCCTATCTAAAATTATTCCCAACATTGCCCTATCTCTACTAATATATATTTTTTTAATCCAAATTTCAGGCAAAATGGAAGGCGAAAACCAAGTTTCTTTTGAAATGGACCTGCAAGAGAGCAGCCAAGAATTGATTGATACAATTGATCAAATTGACATTGAATTTTTCGATGAAACTTGGGACAATGAACTACTGCAATGTGTACAAGCAGTAGATAACCTCCTTGCAAATGAGGACATTTTACACCCTCAGAGACTACAATGTATATTCCATGATAATTATGAAATTTCTGACAATGAAATGTTAGAAAGTTTAATGAATTATGAAACACAATCACAATAAAAAAAATGCTTAAAAAATAAAGAAAATAAAAAATAATCAACAAAAACAACAATCAATTAACATACAGCATTTGAAAAGTCTATCATTCATTTTTCATTGCAGTACGCTGCCCAGAACGCTTCCCGGTTCGCGGACCGGGCGCTCCCCACGCAAAAAAAACAAAAATGTTTTTTTGTTTTTTTTGCCCCGCGGGGCCCTTTTAAAACCTCCACATTAAACCTAGGGGGTCAGGGAGGATCTAGTATGCCCCCTTATGGTCATTTTCGCCTTTGTTTTGGCCTCCTCTTGTCTCTCAATCCTACCGAGAGACAAGATGGCGGCCGCTCCGGACTGTTTAGAATGTTGACAGACACCGGAGAGCCAATCAGCTTAGCTACGCGAAGTTCCGGTACGCTTAAGGTCCGCGGACCGGAGCGCTGCCCGGAGGGCGCTTACAGATATATATCTTTTTTTAAACGTTAATTTCTCAAAATCCACTGGAGCACATATATTGAGACCTAGAAAAGGCACATCGGGCTACCAGTCCCTACAATTTTGCCAAGTTTCATGCAAATCCATTCAGCCGTTCGGGCTAAAAGTGAGGCCAACCGCCCTATGGAAAACTCAATGTTAAAAACACGTTTTGGGACCCCCCTTTTTTCTCGGCCCCCCCTTGACGAAACCCCCCCAAATTTCCAAGGGCTGCTCAGAAACAAAATGTTCCATTTTCCAGAAAATTTCAGCCAATTCCGTCCACAAACGCCAAAGTTATTAGACATAGAATTTTCAAAAATCCCATAGGGAAAAATCCTAACTATATATACCTACTGGCGACCGCCAGTAGGTAATATCAAAAGAACAGTCCACTCCAATCTGGCTGAACAGAAAACCAGCACACCATACCTTCTATCAAAATTGGTTTAATTCAAGCCCCTACCCCCACAAAAAAAAATATATATATATATATATATATATATATATATTACCTACTGGCGGTCGCCAGTAGGTATATATAGTTAGGATTTTTTCCCTATGGGATTTTTGAAAATTCTATGTCTAATAACTTTGGCGTTTGTGGACGGAATTGGCTGAAATTTTCTGGCAAATGGAACATTTTGTTTCTGAGCAACCCCTGGAAATTTGGGGGGGTCATCAAGGGGGGGCCGAGAAAAAAGGGGGGTCCCAAAACGTGTTTTTAACATTGAGTTTTCCATAGGGCGGTTGGCCTCACTTTTAGCCCGAACGGCTGAATGGATTTCCACGAAACTTGGCAAAATTGTAGGGACTGGTAGCCCGATGTGCCTTTGCTAGGTCTCAATATATGTGCTGCAGTGGATTTTGAGAAATTAACGTTCAAAAAAAGATATATATCTGTAACAGCGGACCGGGCAGCGCTCCGGTTCGCGGACTTTACGCGTAACGGAACTTCGCGTAGCGAAGCTGATTGGCTCTCCGGTGTCTGTCAACATTCTAAACAGTCCGGAGCGGCCGCCATCTTGTCTCTCGGTAGGATTGAGAGACAAGAGGAGGCCAAAACAAAGGGGGAAATGACCATAAGGGGGCATAGTAGATCCTCCCTGACCCCCTAGGTTTAATGTGGAGGCTTTAAAAGGGCCCCACGGGGCAAAAAAAAATTATTATTTTTTTGTTTTTTTGCGTGGGTAGCGCCCGGTTCGCGAACCGGGAAGCGTTCTGGGCAGCGTACTATAAGGAAAAAAGAATGATAGACTTTTCAAATACTGTATGTTAATTGATTGTTGGTTTTGTTGATTATTTTTTAATTTTTTTATTTTTTAAGCAATTATTTATTATTGTGATTGTGTTTGAAAATTTAATAACATTTCTAACATTTAACTAGTTTATGAATTACATATAAAAATGATTAAAGACTCAAACAATTTTTTAATATTACATACAATTTTATTTTTCGGATTGTTTTTCAAAATTTAATAGAACGTCTAGCATTTGACTGTCCGATATGTCCTCTTGTTGAGTGAACATAAGTTCCCACATTTGACCGTCATCATAATTAAGTAAATGATCCACAGATTCTACACATTGAACTAATTCATGGTCCCGTGATTCATCCATGAAATCTGAGTCATCATTGTCCTCAATATCTTTTTCTGTGTTGTTCTCCAGAACAATTTCGAAGGAAACATTCTGCTCACCTTCCATTTTATTGCTGTAATTTGCATAAAAAATAAATATATCAGTAGAGATAGGGCACTGGTGGGTTTAAGTTCAGACAGGTACTTGTGAGTTTATAACAGAGAAGTAATCTATGGGCACTGTATGGTTTCAGGCGTGAAGTAGTACTATTAAAAAGTGCCTGTGAAGAAGCCTAAGTAAATTCATAATTATACCAAAGAAACCTAAATCAATCCATAATTATAATAAAGAAGCCTTTCTCAATGTCTAACTCTTACAGAGGGATAGTATATAACTATCTGAAAATGTTTTCAAATTTATAAAATAATATCTCACCTTCTAAAAACAAGTTTAAGTTGTGAGTGAAAATGATCTTGCAATGTAGTTCAGGAAGTAGTAGTCAAAATGGCTGTGTTTCTCTCTCTTCCTTTATATATATTCAGGTACATAGCCAATCAAATGTCAGGTAAAAAAAGTAGAAAATGAAAGTAACATTTTAATTGTTTGTCAATTCCAACACTTCAGATGTGTTTTGTGAAGTAATTTACCTCAGGGTATTTAGAGAGGTCTACAGGCTAAATGGTTAAATGGAATTTCAATCAAATTTGTGAAAATGGTAGGCATTGGTATGTAGTATGAGCTAATCTATATTTGGTGAAATTGTCTCCAGTCGCTTTTCTGTAAACTACTTTCCCACCTTTTTTGATGGTGCGCTTCCCAGGGAGCGACCCGGTACGCGAACTGGCGAGCGCCCCGGTTCGCGAACCTTAAGCGTTACGGGAGTCCACCATTTTGTGTTTCGGTCGAATTAAGATACAAGATGGAGGGCAAATAATGTTCAGAATGGGTAGAAGGGGGCACGGTAGACTTATCTTGACCCCCTAGGTTTTCTGAGGGTGGCTGAGGAGGCCCATATGTGCGAAAAAAAAAAAATAATAATAATTTAGCGAGGTTAGCTCCCGGTTCGCGTACCAGGTAGCGCCCCAGGGAGCGTACTTTGTTGAAAATTAGTGAAAAATGTTAGAGTAAAATAATAATTGTGAGTGATCAGATGTAGGGTAGCTCTGAGAAGAGCTTTTGGGTTTATGGTACATTTAGGTACTTATAAGTAGGTACCAATGCACAGTCTTAAATTCAGAATGAAAATTCTGTTGCCCTCATCTGAGAAGTGAACTCCATCTCCTCTGTAGATATCGTGCATGTAGTAACGCAAGTTATTGTTGTACAGGGAGCCCATTCCATGGCCTCTCATGTAAGCTGAAACAGATTTGTTTACATGCTTCCTCGACTTCTCAATTTGTGGACAAAATTGGTTTGACCACCTCCATTTCTGTCTTTGGCATATATTTGAATATACCAAGGCAGTCTGAGGAAAAAGTGCCATTAATTGCTCAAAGGTGTCCTTTAAAAGCATTTCCAGACCTACCCCAGTCAAAGTGCCCAAATCATTACCTCCACAGTGCACAATTAACAGGTCAGGTTTTGGCAAATGCATAAAGGTTTTCACCAATGGTATCAATTGGTGACATTTTAATCCTCTGTGGCCAAACCACTTAATTTCCACATCTTGTAAATTGAGGTTAGGTAAATTCCTGTTCTCAGCATACCTCTGAGCCCAATAGATGTAACTATGTCCAACAATCCAGACAGAAAACATGGTGAGAGAAGGTTCTCCTGCAGTCAGATGAAGTGTGGCAATGAAATGGCAGTTGAAAAAATAGGAGTTTAAAATGAAAAGAACTGTGGAGTTTCTGTGTTAATGAAGCAGTAACAGTGATTGGTGGATTTTGATTGCTGAAAACAGAAAGTTAGGGTGCATGGATGAGTTCTTTGAAAGATGTATTTTGAGTGGTCAAGAAAAAATCATTAAATGAAAGAATGCACTGGATATGAGGTGCACTGAGAGTTCAGAGTTCAATTGCAACATTGTTGTGTGAACTTGCAAACACCAGAGGCCTTCAAGGAGGTGGTTGCTATGCAAAAAAGGCAGAAAGGGCAGAGGGGGGAAGGGTTTTGATTTGAAAAAAAGTGAGGGAAGAGTTTTGATTGGGTGACATGAGAGATATGTGTGAAGAATTACAGCATTTCTGTGCTTTTGATAGCTGCAGACTCTGGAGTGCATACCTTTTGCTCTGCTGAAGACAAATTGGTGTGTTTCTGAGACTGTTTTGAAACTCAAAGTATTTGCTAAGGTGAGAAAAGATTTCTTTAATTTAGATAGAGAATAGTGTGCTTTAAGGAGAAAATTATGAAGAAAGTTGTGTTTTTCAAATGTTGCTTTGTCTCAAGTGTTTTACAAATAGATTTTGTTTCTTTGAGAAAATGTAATTGGAGAAAATGTGAAGTATTAGTACTGACAGGGTGTTATTGTGCATAGGAGCTGTGGAGTCTTTTCAAATTATGACTTGAAAATCGTTTTTAAGGAAAATGAATGGTTATAATATTTATGACAAGGACATAATGGTGTATCCTTCTTTATAAGGCAATTGAGTGTCTCTGATGTTATTTTTCCCATTTTAATGTAAGAACTTTCTCTGTGGAGCAAATTGCTTGTAAATATGCTCCCACCTGTGCATGGCAAATTTAGATTTTGAATGTTTGCGTTACATAGCCATGTTAAAAGTGACACAACCATGCTGGAAAGGCAATCAAAAAACGCTTTCATGTGTCTTAAGGACATTTTAAGTCATTTCTCCATGTGCAGTGTTTTGAAATTATGATTTGAAAATCGTTTTTGGGGAAAAGGAATGGTTTGTAAATTTATGACAAGGGCATAATGGTGTATGCTTCTTTATAAGGCATTTCAGTGTCTCTGATGTCATTTTTCCCATAATACATTAAAAGACCTTTCCCCGTGGGGCACATTCCTTGTAAATATGCTCCCACCTGTGCATGGCAAATTTAGATTTTGAATGTTTGTGTTACATAGCCATGTTAAAAGTGACCCAACCATGCTGGAAAGGCAATCAAAAAACGCTTTCATGTGTCTTAAGGACATTTTAAGTCATTTCCCCATGTGCAGTGTTTTCAAATTAGGATTTGAAAATCGTTTTTGGGGAAAAGGAATGGTTTGTAAATTTATGACAAGGATATAATGGTGTATGCTTCTTTATAAGGCATTTGAGTGTCTCTGATGTCATTTTTCCCATATTACATTAAAAGACCTTTCCCCGTGGGGCACATTCCTTGTAAATATGGTCCCACCTGTGCATGGTAAATTTAGATTTTGACTGTTTGAGTTACATAGCCATGTTAAAAGTGACCCAAAAACTTGCAAAGGGTTTAAAAAAACACTTTCATGTGTCTTAAGGACATTTTAAGTCATTTCCCCGTGGGCAGTGTTTTCAAATTATGACTTGAAAATCGTTTTTGAGGTAAAGGAATGTTGTTAAAATTTATGTGCGCCATATGCCCCCAAATTTCTTTTTCAGGGGTGCAGCAGGGTGTTCTTGAGACACCCCTGCACCTTTGGAAATATTCCTAATTTGCGATGAGCTAATTGCTAATCGCAAATTGCACCTTCATTCCTATGGGCCTCCTGGCCCATGGAAATGAATGGGTAATTTGCAATTAGCAATTTGCTCATCGCAAATTAGGAATGGTAAAGAATCGCTATTTATTCCTTAAAATTCGCTATTTTGGAAATGCAAAATAGTTTGATGATACATATGCCGGTTTATCTCTAACAAGATAAGAAGCTTAGGGATACATTTATGATGACTGGCGCAATGAAGTGGACATCACTTACTTCATTGGTAGAGCTTTACATGTATTATCTCCTCTGTATTCTTCATCAAGCGTAACTTTCATCTGCAATCCTGAGTAGGCCTCACCTTAAACAAACCTCTGGATAGGGCACACCTTATCGTCATCCTGAATTAATCATTTAAAATGCTAGGGACAGATTTATGATAGGTGTATGCCTCTTTTGTGCCACTGTGCGTCACTTTTGTGATGCAGCGGCGGTGCAAAAGATTTGCTATGAGGCGACAAAATTACAAATTGATGCATTTAGGCAGATGTGTCATGGTGTAAAAAACACCGTGCCACATGAAACTGATGCAGCAGTGATGCAAAAGATGCACCATTGTTGCAAGACAGGCCTCACTTGGGGCCATATGTATGAAGCTAATTAGCATTTGCAAAGGCCGAAGTTCTGTGAATTTCGGCCTTTGCGAATGCTAATTAGACAAATGGTATGTATCAAACAAGTTTGATGCAAAATAAGGAATAGCAAAATTTGCTATTCTTTATTTTGCGATTGCACTGAAGGATTTGCAAATTTTGTGATTTCTTAAATGCAATGTATCAAACAAAAAATATGCAAAAAATGCCATTAAGGATTTGCAAATTACCACCAACTTCTAGTTGGTGGTAATTTGCGAATTCTTTTCAAAAAGCTTTTTTTCCAAAAAACAAAAGGTGACATATGACGCCCATACATGCCCTTAGGGCATGTATGTGCGCCATATGCCCCCAAATTTCTTTTTCAGGGGTGCAGCAGGGTGTTCTTGAGACACCCCTGCACCTTTGGAAAAATTCCTAATTTGCGATGAGCTAATTGCTAATCGCAAATTGCACCTTCATTCCTATGGGCCTCCTGGCCCATGGAAATGAATGGGTAATTTGCAATTAGCAATTTGCTCATCGCAAATTAGGAATGGTAAAGAATCGCTATTTATCCCTTAAAATTTGCTATTTAGGAAATGCAAAATAGTTTGATGATACATATGGCGGTTCATCTCTAACAAGATAAGAAGCTTAGGATAGATTTATGATGACTGGCGCATCACCAGGGATGTGCCAGTCATCCTGCGCTGCTGTTCCGCCACCCATGGTGTGCTGCATTTACAATGCGGAGCAGCATGGGGCAAAAATGGCACAGATGCGTGACGCATCTGTGCCGTAAAGGTGGCGCATTGCTGGAGTTGTATCGCAAGTGTGATGCAGCTCCAGCAAGGCTCAGGGGTGCCCCATCTCCACAATGTTGCATCAAGACCTATGCCTGCTTCAAGCAGGTGCAGGGTTTTGACGTAGCTTTCTCCTATCTGATTGTAAATGCGGCACACCATGGGTGGCAGAGCAGCGGTGCACGTTAACTGGTGCATGCCTGGGGATGTGCCATTTAACATAAATCTGCCCCTTTACATTTAAGTATGTGCAGGGGACACAGAGTCGTGAGGCTTATCCAAGGTTAAGAAGAGATGAGTCCTGTTCACTGAAAAATTAGACATAGGCTTCACCTGCTCAGCATCGCTGGACATGGCTATATAATAGCTGCAAAATGTTACTCTTGTTAAACAATTTTACTATTATAATCTCTGAGATTTGTCTCTTACTCTGCAACATCTCATTGTTGTTATCTTTCTTTAAAGATAAAGACAACATCAACATGAGCGACAATCAGCAATCAGTTGATTTTGACCTCATCATTGAACTCGTAATTGAAACATCAGTGGATGTTGATCCCTTGGATGATTTAAATCCTGAGGATGAAGAAGAACGTGATGAGGATGCAGATTTGTCCGAATTATATGACATAGGATGGGAAGCTGACGTGCTTGAGCCTATGGAACTATAAACATTTATTTTAAAAATGTATAATAAATAAAAAGTAAAAATGTAAACCGTTTAATTTAAAAATAAAGACACCTTCAAAAACAGGTTATGTGTAGTGTCTTCAATAAAATATTAAAATATGCTCATAAAATTAGATCAGATTCACATATAAAATAGCACAGGTAACATGAATATAAATTCCATTTCTTTTCTGCTATTTCTGTATTCTAAATTTGCCAAGCACTAAAAAATCTTCTATGTAAAAATGTCAAGTAGTGTTTTAAGTTTTTGATTACTGTTATTGATTTACTGTTGGGTAATAGTGGTTAATAACATTTTTTAATATATTTTACCACAGATTTAACTGCAGATCATTTCAAGATTTCACCATGCCAACGAAAGAAAGACTGAGAAAGGCTGCAAAACGTCAAAGACAGCAGGTGAATGAAAAAAGGCAGCAGTCCTCTAATAAAAAGATTTGTCAAGTCACCAAGAAAGCACCGGGTAAGAGTACAAAAACATTCATAAGAAATATTTGTAGTAAAAAAAATATTACTACAGAAAATGTTTCAGTCCAGAAAAAGAGAAGCAATTCAAACGGAAAGGAAAGGCCAATGAAAAATGTTACTGCTAGAGCAAGAGATAACTCTGTGCATGATATTAGAAGGAAACAACAGTTTAGGGACATTCGTAAACGAATGTTCCGCAACAGGATAATTGGCAATTTGTTAAAAAATATTAAGAAAGGTCAACAGAAAGTGGTTTTTTATAAGAGAAAATAAAAAGTTGAGAAAGTTATTGATCAGGCATTTGAAATTAAACGTAAGTTATTTATTTTGATAATCAATAGAATTAGGAAGCTAAACAAGGCAATTTATGATTTCAAAAGAAATAGTAGATGGAAGAAAATAGTTAATCGTAGTCATTTTTGTGAAGTTTTTTCTGGAGAATGGATGCATAGTTCAAGCTGTGAGGCATTTTTTAATGAGGAGAGTTATTTCCAGGATAATGATTTGGTGCATGCAGTTGACACCAGTGGTCGTGCTTATGAAGTGAAAGATGGTTGTCCAGTTGAAAAAGAAAAACTTGTGACAACAGAGGCAGAAGAGGTGTTAGGTAATGAGGTTTTAGGAAGATGTGCTAAGGGTCCTGTGTACACCTGGAAGTGTAGTAGTATTTGCAGTGTGCGACAGGATTCCATCAATTTGCTTTGTGATTTTGTACGGTCATTTAATAAGAAAAGTTTGAAGCAGAAAATGAGGTTGTTGCAAGAATTAGATCCTTGCAGAGTGAGAGAAGTGACAGATTTGCATGGTCATTCACTGGCTTGTCTTTCCAGGAGAGTATGCCAGAGTGTTTTTCATCATTTCAGATGCTAGCAGTGCATCATAATAAAGTGAGGAAATTAGTTAGAATGTTGTATTATGCTAAGAGTCCAGCAATTATGCTTAAACAATTATGCGCTGCTCTTTTGCATGGTTCTGAAATAGATGTGAAGAATATATGTGAAGAAATTGAGTTTTGTTACTTTGGAAGTAAAGAGGAGAATGTTGAAATTGACCAAGAAGAAGCGGGTAATGTGGAAGATAGTGTACTGGTTTCCAGTACAGATAATTTCCAGAGGGAAATTGCGATGTTTCAGGTCAAATCAAGTGAGAGGCCAAATTTCACTTGTGTGTGTTGTCGATGCACTTATTATAAGAATCAGACTAAGTTAGTGGATTTATATGCAAAAAGTGAAAGGGAAAATAATAGTGAATGGAAGGATTTCACAACATACTTGATGGCAGAAAATTGTTTTGATTTGGGATTGGATCAACGTGTGTGTACTTATTGTTGTTGCAAATTAAATCAAAACCAGATGCCTGCTAGAGCAGTTCATAATAATCTGGAATTGGTTGAGATTCCTTCTGAATTGAAGGATTTAAATACTTATGAATCTATTTTGATTCAAAGTATCCATCCCTTTCAGGCTATTGTAAGAATGGAGCCAAAGACAGGGAAATTGCCTCCATCAGATTTACAGAGAGGATTAAAGGGAAGAGTTGTTTATTTGCCTCTAGATTTGAAGAAAAACATTAACACAATTGGAGTAGAAAAAGTGGAAGAGGAACCTCTGGTTATCTTAGTTAATGGGGTTCCGACAAAGAATAAGAAAATATGGCAAGATTTAGTGGATGTTAGGAAAGTTAAAAAGGCAACATTGTATTTGAAAAAAAATAATAAATACTATAAGAATGTATATGTTGAAGAAGAGGAAGTAAGTGAGGAAGAGGATAGCGATGTGTGTGCTGGTCAAATTGAGAAAGTAGAACCCTCTACTAGTGAAGAAATATATGAACATTATAGTGTTCATCCTTTGCATTCCAAGGAAGCCATGGGGAATGCTATTGAGTTGTTTCAAATGAAACAAGCCAAAGGGAGTCCCATTAGTGTTTGGGAGGAAAGTTTGGAAGCTCGGTGTTTCCCACAGCTTTTTCCAACAGGTCAGGGAGGAAGATATGATGAGCGACCTCATCAAATTCCTGCTTCTGAATACCGGACTTTGCGATTGTATGCAGGAGATGCTAGGTTTCGACAATGCATTCCTTATTTGTTTCATCTCCTGTTTGAAAGCGATCTGTCTGGACTGTCATATGCAGTGAACCACATCTTGAAAAGTGGTATACACATGCAAAACATCTCGGCAAGTGACTTTATGGATAAAGTCAATGTCCAAGACAGTATTTTGGATTCTCACCTGATTAATCTCATGGCGTGTCAGCGTGGTACTAATGAGTACTGGTACCGTCGTCATGGTGATTTAAAATGTATGCTGAGGAACTTAGGAACTCCCACATGGTTCCTCACTCTGAGCTGTGCCGAGTATGGCTGGGAAGACTTACTTGAATTTCTACGAGAGGCAAATGCTAACGTAGAAAACATCGAATTCAAGACACCCGGAGAACTGTGCTCTTTGGATCCAGTCAATGTATGTAGGTACTTCAATCATAGATTTGAAGCTATGATGTCTTTCATCATGAATAAGAAGAATCCACCTCTTGGAGAGGTGTTGGATTTCTTCTGGAGAAAGGAGTACCAAGCAAGAGGTGCTCCTCATATACATATGTTGCTGTGGATCAAGGATGCACCTAAATTTGGAACGGATCCAGAAGACTCAGTGATGAGTTTTATACAACAGTATTCTACGTGTGCTGTTCCAAACGCAAAGGAGAAGAAAAGCCTAAGAGAAAAAGTTCTGCGTTTCCAAAGCCATCGATGTGGAAAGTACTGTCGTCGTAAATTCCGAAACAAGGACAAGTTCTACACCAAATGTCGTTTCGGCTTTCCACGACCGGTGATTTCTAAAGGAAGAGTAAACAGTTTGATGTCTTCGCTGCGACATAATGTGATGAAGAAATCACCTAAAAACACATACAATTTGAAGAGGAACGAAGAGTCCAAGTACATCAACGACTACAACCCGGTGATTTTGTCCATGTGGAATGCTAACATGGATATACAGTTTGTGGCTGATAACTGTATGGCTGTGGCTCGGTATGTGACATCTTACATCACCAAAAAAGAGAAGACAGAATTGAAGGATATGTGGGAGGACATTTCCCATGAAAAGAGCCTCAGCAAGAAGTTGTACAGTTTCAGTCTGAAGATGTTGTCGCATCGAGAAATCGGAGCGTACGAATGTTCTGACCGGTTGTCTTCAGCAAGTCTCTATGCCAAGTCCAGGAGTATTGTTTGGGCGAGTCTTGGTCTTGCTGCAACGCGTAATCGAGTTCTCAAACCTGTGCGGGAAATTGAGTATTTGGCGGAAAAGGAGCCAAACAGTACCGACATTTTGAAGACCAACATGTTGGATACATATTATCCAAATCGAAGCATTCACCTCGAGAATGTTTGTCTGTATGAGGTTCTTCAAAATTACATATTCAAGAGGAACATCAAAGAAGATACTGAGAAAGGAGTGTATGCTGTAATAGGAAGTGAGGGATGTCTGGTCAAGCAAAGAAAATGCCACTTGGTAAACCATCGAAAATTGAGTGGCGAATCTCCTGAAAAAAAGGAGTTTTTCTATTTAGCACTTTTGCAACTTTTCAAGCCTTGGCGTGCAGAAGAGGAACTGCTTGGAGATTTTCTCTGTTACGAAGACTCTTTCAATGCCGCCAAGGAGACCATAGAATGTTCTGCTTTTCCCAAATATGTAGAAATGTTGAATGCGGAAATTGAGCAGGAAGCAATGATTGCAGCCGAGATTGCCAGAGACAGTTCTCCGGACAGTCAGAGTTCTGCTTCATTGAGTCAGGATCCACTAGGAGGACCTGTTATCGAAAATGAAGCTGCCACTGCTATGAATGAAGTGGAAAGAGCCATGGCACATGCTCAGGAGGATGCGGTTAACTTAGAAGAGTTGGAAAGACAACTCAACGTTGAGCAGAGGAAAATATATGACGAAGTTACCATGCAAATTGATCATGGATTAAGTCATGACAAGAAAGAGTGCTCATGTACGTCGTTGAAGCCTGTCCGACTGTACGTGAGTGGAGAAGCGGGAACTGGAAAAATTTCCTTATTAAAGCAATTTCATGTTATTTGCAGGAAAGGACAGAGTCATCGCTGTCTTGTGTTGTCACCGCTCCAACTGGACTGGCAGCACATAACATTAAAGGGATTACTTTACATCGTTTACTGATGCTGCCAGTGGAGCATGACAACAAATTACAATATCACAAGCTATCTGGAGATGCTTGTTTTGAAGTTTCAAGAATCTTGAGGAAAATGAAACTTCTTATCATTGACGAAGTAAGCATGGTTTCCAATGTCATGCTTGCCTTTGTGCATTTGAGAATGCAAGAAGTTCTCAAAACAGAGTATGATGTGTTATTTGGTGGCAAACACATCATTGTTTTCGGAGATCTTCTGCAGCTGACACCAGTGAAAGGGCAACCTGTGTTCAAAATGCTCACGCATGAAGATACCAGGAAGTGCCTAGGCAGCATTGGCAACGTCAATATATGGTTAAACTTCAATTATGCTGAACTGCATGAAAATATGCGTCAGGCAAAGGATGAAGTTTACAAGACTATTCTACAAGATGTTAGAATTGGAAAAGTGACCGAGCATGGGAAAGAAGCTTTACATGCACGATTACTGTCAAATTTATATGCAGAACAAGATGTTGTGCCTGAGAATATTTTTCAGAAAATTACTGAGAAGAAATCTGGAATATGTTTGATGCCAACTCTTGCAGAATGTGCCAAATTCAACAACAAAATGTTGCATTTAGAAAAGCAAGAGATTGTGAAACTGGAAGCTATTGACAGAGTAGAGCATATGGGATCAACAAATATTTTGTCTGAGAATCTGAAAACAAAATTGGATTCATTAGAGAAGAGTATATCTAAAACTGCAGGTTTTGAAAAGACTCTGAATGTGTGCTTGAACTGCCGTATCATTTTAAGAAGGAATTTACATGTTGAAAGAGGTCTGGTAAATGGATCAATGGGTAATGTTGTTGGTTTTGTAAAATACAGAAATAGAGATGGAATTGTATTTTTAAAAATTAAATTTGATGGCATTGAGGAAGTACAGCTAATTGGTCGTTGTTCTGCTAGATTTTTGCTTGTAAAAGACTTATATGTTCGCCGTAAGCAGTTTCCTGTTTGCTTGGCATATGCGGTGACAATCCATAAATCGCAAGGTTTAAGTGTAGACAGTGCATTGGTGAATATTGGCAGTTCTGTGTTCAAGGAGGGTATGGCATATGTGGCATTGTCACGAGTTAGAACTTTATCGGGATTGTACTTGATTGAGTGTGATGTCACAAGCATTTGTGCGGATCTAGATTGTGTTAAGGAATACAATAGGTTAAGAAGAGAGTATGCGCCACATTTGCCTCAATATCCTTTGTTTGAGAAACGTGTGGTAGGCCGGAAACGAAGAAATGTGACAAATACTAGGGAGGTTGCCGCAAAAAGACGAAAAGTCGATGAACCTGAAATTATAAGCAGAAACAAAAAGGATTCTGTTGAAGATGTTGTTGGTTTTCAATTTGAAAACAGTTCTGGTGTCAACTGCTATGCTAATGTAGTGGTTAATGTTTTGTTTTCTCTAGAAAATGTAAAAGAAGAGATTGTGGTCAATTCTGATCAAAGATTTTGCAGTTTGTTAAATTCTGTCTTAGAAAAATGTAGCACTGATAGAACAAACATAGAAAGTGTGTCTGAAATTCGAAATATGTTAGACAGATGTTCAGGCCAAACACAATTCTCTCAAAATATTCAGCAAGATTGTCAGGAGTTTTTAATGTATATGCTTGATGTATTGCATGCTGAAGGTGTAGATGTAGATCAGCTGTTTGGGCTTTCTTATCAATGGCAGCATGACTGCGAGAACTGTAGGGTATCAAGTACTACTAGTGTAGACTCAGAAAGATTTATATATTTAACTTTGCCAGACAGTAAATCAGTCTCCTTTAATAAGCTAGTAAAAGCAGCTGATCACAACATGGAGTGTAGCCAATGTAAATCTGAAATGATGTCCACATTATTTATACGAACATATGGCCAGTATGTCATTTTAATGTTCCAATGATGTAGCCCTGATGGAACAAAATTGACAACTTTAATTAAAAATTTTGTGGCTTCGCAGTTGTCAATATCAGGAAGGACTTTTGTAACTGCAGCAATTATATATCATGACGGTCCTTCAATAACATCAGGACATTACACAGCTTATTTAAAGTCTAGAAATGGCTGGTCATTCTGCAATGATTCTGTTTTAATTTTCAAAAAAAAATTGCCGTATGACCTTAAAAACTCTTACCTGGTGTTTTTAAAACCAACATTTTAGGGAAAGAATCTCGGGATGTGCTCTGAGGAATTTCAAGAAGTTCTAATGGCTCCTACACGATTTGGCCTTGAGGATAAGTGTAGTTCAGAGACATAACTTCTAACCATAAGACTGGACGTCATGGAGAAATAAGTGCACTTTGAATGAGTTCAGAAAAACTATTTCTTTTTATAAGCTAATTGAAGCAGCCAATCAAAACATAGAGTAGAGGGAATGTAAGTCTGCAATGCTGTCTACTGTTTTACATTGCTTTGTGATTAAAAGTGATGTAGAGAATTAAATAATTGTAGTAGTCATAGAGGTAGTGTAAGTCTGCTTCATAGTAAGCAGTATCAGTGTCATAGGAAATGTAGAACATGACTGAGGAAGAAGGGGAAGATATTACTAGTCCAGGATTGTGAAAATGATCTTCAACATTTTAATTCTGAAAGTTGCGGAAATGCCAAATGACGGGATTGGCTTACAAGAAATCCAAGAGTTATAAATGGCTCTGACAAGATTTGGCCTTGTGGAAACTTGTGGTAGAGAGCAAGAAGTCATTTATTGTATGTAACATGTTTTTCAAAATGATGGAGGTTTTCTTTCAGAAAGTGGCGGGCTGAAAGTAATAACAGCACAACAGAGTGTAAGCTCTTCATAGGACATCCTTCGCCGTCATGGAAAGTAAGTTAACTTTAAGGAGTTCTGAATTCTGATTTGTTATGTTGTATGGGTTTTTTAAACACAATCATTTTGATTGTTTTTTTTTTCCCCGCTGTTATATGATGAATACCTTCAAGTCACTGTTTTTAGTGAAATTTGATACATTCTGAGAACAGCAAAAATAAACCATTTAACATGTATAATTAATTCTGTACTGTTTCCATTTATGATGTACATTTAGAACTGTGTACGAGGCATGGAGAAGGAGAGGCTTCTGTAAGTGTCAAAGTTCTTGCATACAGTGCTCATATTCTACGTAGTCTTTCATATGATAGACTACATTTCCACAATGAGATACCTAAGCAAAGGAAACACAGGTCATATGATTGTGGAATGAGCAAAAAAATGTGCATGTTTTTCAATTATATTACCTGTGTTTCCTAACATTACACACCACATTGTGTAGATGAGGTTTAGGCCTGTTCCTGGAGACAGAGGAGGTCTGACATTTGTTCAAGAGTGCAGTGGACATTACTCACTTCGTTGGTAGGCCTCCACATGTATTATCTTCTCTGTATTCTTCAACAAACCTAAATTCCATCTGCAACCCTGAGTAGGACTTACCTGAAACAAATCTGTGGATAGGTTACACCTTATTGGCATCTTGAAACAATCATTTAAAATGTTAGGGTCAGATTTATGGTGGCCGTGCGCCTCTTTGCTCCATTGTGGGTCACTTTTGTGTAAAAGATGCACCATGTTGCAAGATAGGTTTCAGTTCATCTCCAGCAAGATACCATCAGTTTAAAATGTATATAATTAGCATTGTGTAGGGGGCATGCAGAAGCAAAAGCTTTTATAAGTGTCAAAGTTGTTGCATGCAGTGCTGCACTTCTAGGTACTGTTTAATATGCTGGACTACATCTGCACTATGAGATACCTAAGCAAAGGCAACACAGGTGATGTGATTGTGAAATGAGGAAAATAAACTCCACATTTTTCAATTACATCACCTGTGTTTCCTAAGTTTATGAATGACATTGTGCAGATGAAGTTTAGGTCTGTCCATGGACACAGAAGAGGTCTGGCCTTTGTTCAAGAGTGAAGTGGACATGACTTACTTCATTGGTAGGCCTTCACATGTATTATGTCCTCTGTTCTCTTCAAACAACTCGAAATTTCATTTGGAACCCTGAGTAGGTCTCACCTCAAACAAACCTCTGGATAGGACACATCTTATTGGCATCCTGAAGCAATCATTTAAAATGTTAGTGTCTTGCGACACTTTTCTGAGACAACAGCAGTGCAAAAGATGCACCATGTTTTAAGATAGGCCTCACTTCATCTGCATCAAGATACTGTTAGTTTAAAATGTATATCTTTAGGACTGTGTAGGGGTCCTGGAGAAGCAGAAGCTTCTGTCAGTGTCAAAGTTGTTGAAAAACTGTTTGTCCTTCAATCTTTTCCCTTGTCTTTTGTAATTTTTAAATACATGTTTTAATATTTTTCAAATGTTTGTTCTCTCTTTCACAGATTGAAAGTATAAAAACAAAAAGTGAGTAATTTAACGACAATTATAAGGTAAATGTTTTGTATTCTTTTCGTTACATTTCTATCACATTCACCTACTATTAGTTCCACAGCTTCATTTCTTTAACCCTCAGTTTCCTGCCTTTGCTACTTTCCTCATTCCTTTCTCTATTACCTACTTACTCAACTCCTTCCACTCTTTTTCTCAGTCCCTCTCTTCTCATAGTTCCTCACTCTTGTTCACTCACTCCGTCTCTATTACTCTTAGTGTCTTTGACTGATCACTCTTTCACTACTTGTTCATAATGCTTTCTCTGTGTAGTTGAAGCACACTAAGGGGCATAATATGAACACAGCCAATAAAATTATTGCTGTTTTTATTGGCAGAAAACTGGTGCAAAAGTGGTTTTAGCGGCAGTTTTCTGCTGCAAAAGCGGCTTTGGTCACATATTTCTGCCGATAAAAGCTGCAAAACTTTTATTGCCTATGTTGATGATATGGCTCTATGTTATTTACATTTCTTTGCTGTTTCAATTAATCTTTTTCTGTTACTTCTTCTTTTCTGTTTTCTATTTTTTCTCTCTGTTATTCCCCATGTTTTAATCTGATTTTGAACATTCACTCACATTCTCCAAGAAAGTCTTCTTTGTTATTGTTCTACTCTCTTTTTTTTCTGTCACTTCCTTATCTATTTTGTTTTTCACAATTGTACCCTCTTCCATCTTTTCTTCGGTAAATAGATCTATTAAACAGTATCTCTGGTTTACTCCCTATAGCTGTCTTTCTTTTAACATCACTCTCTGTTTACTTTCCTTATACTTACTCTTCTTTTTTTTTTTTTTTAATTTTTTTGGTTAGCTCCCGGTTCGCGAACCGGGAAGCGAACTGGGAAGCGAACTAAAAGAAATAGAGCTTGCCAGAGTGCTAAACATTCTAGCAATTTTTTTTGAAAGGGGAGGTAGTTCTGAAAAGAACTTTTTTTTAATGTTTTTGTTGTTTTATATTTTTTTTATTTTTTAAACATTTTTAGTTTTTTTTGTATTTTTTGAACAATTTTATATTTTTTTGGGTTTTTTTGGGGGGGAAACAACAAAAAACAGGCATTGAAAAGGGCTCAACAGGAGCAAAAAAAAAATTACTGTCTGGGGCGGTTAGGACAATTGTGATTGTTATAAGCTAGGTTGATTGAATTAATGCTCATGTTACCACATGATATCAATGCACCGCAGTGCAGACAAGTATATTTCATATGCCCAAAATTCTCCTGGATGTTTAGCACGGTTTCCCATGCCTCTGCTGCTGTCAACGATATTAACGATGTTGACCTGGCCGGCTGTAATTCAATGGATGCCACCTGTTCATGTGCCGATGCATGGTATAGTTCCCGTAGCTATACTTTTTATCAGTCCCTCTTGATAATTTCTCTTTGCAAATGAGGCAGGTGACATACCTCGCATTTACTTTTTTCTGCCCTGGAGGATTGAAAAAAACTGCCAAATGAAACTGGCTTTCCTATGGGAAACCCGGGGCATCTCTTCCAAGAACTGTGGTCCTTCTCTCTCCTCTTCCTCTAGTTCTTCCTCTTCCTCCTCTGTGTTGGTGATGACCTGGGGAGGTGGTCCTCTCTTCCCATGAGGAGGTGGAGGTGGTGGTGGGGGTGCACCAGCTGAAGCAACTACTGAAGCCATTGCTCTACTATGAATAAAGGTCTTCCTCTCACAATGATGAAAGTCAGAGTGAGGAAAGAAGGAGGGGTTTTCATCATTTGGGAAAAACAATAGTTCTAAACCAATGAAAAGTGTTATTTTTAGGTCACCTGACCTAGCCTTACATGATTATGAAACCAAAAGTTAAATGAACCAATGAAAAGTTTTATTAACAAGTCACATGACCTCTCACGCTTATGTTACGCGCTGCGGAACGCGCCCCGGATCGCTTCCGGGTCGCTGCGCTTCGCGCCTCGGTTCGCGCTCCGGAGCACTTCCGGGTGCGCTAACGCGGCGCGTCATAAGATGCATTACGCGGCAACGCGATACGTTGCGCTTTCGCGACGCGCCGCGGATCGCTTCCGGGGAGCTGCGCTTCGCGTCTCAGTTCGCGTACCGGAGCACTTCCGGGTGCGCTAACGCGGCGCGTCATAAGACGCATTACGCGACAACGTGATACGTTGCGCTTCCGCGACGCGTCACGATGTTGATTTCTAACGCGGCAGTCGCGCTAACGGAACGTTTACCGGTTCGCGAACCGGGAGCGAAACAAAAAAATATTTAAATTTTTTTTTATTAATAAACATATAAAATATATTTTTGGATTTAAAGAAGAATACATTTTACAGCTATAGATATTAGCTTTTAAAAAACCAATGAAATTCACTGAAAAAACCACTCATTCTTCAATATGTAAGACATATCTTAACTTTACAGAATTATACAGTCACTGGATGTAGTCATCAGTGATGTCATCATTGATGTCATTTGAGATGTCATCACTGATGTCATCAGTGATGTGATTTGAGATGTCATCAGTGATGTCATTTGAGATGTCATCAGTGATGTCATCAGTGATGTCACTGACCATGTCATGATGATGTAATATGTGACATGATCAGCAGTGGATTGCGGGTGCGCGATATATAGTTAGTGCAACTAACTATATAGGGAATTTCAATGGTTTTGTGTGAGTAAAATAAGGTTTTTTAAATGCTAATTCCTAACTATATATGGTCTATAACCTATGGTTTTTTCAGTGAATTTTCAAGGTTTTGTAAATGCTAATTCCTAACTATATATGGTCTATAACCTATGGTTTTTTCAGTGAATTTCAATGGTTTTTTAATAGCAAATATCATAAGCTGTCGAATGTCAAGTACGTGGTAAGTGAAAACATTTTCGTGTTTATGCACACTGATCTGCTTTGAATGGTGCCCCCCCCCTCATTTCTATTAGGAGTACTCTCTCTTTGCAGATAGTGAAAGGTAGTTAACGCAGGCCTTTGCCCCCGTTGTAATCCGTCGTGCCTGCTTCTCTCTCCATTTGATTGATTGTTATCCAAGTATTTACTGTTTTAGAATTAGTTCTCTTTGGTTCATTCTCTATTTACAAACAAACACAGAGTCGCAATACTCTGTTTAGTCTTTGCAGATAACGAAAAATCGTGTAAAAAAAAAGAAAAGGAATCGAGCAAAATCAGTAGGCCACTAATGGGATCTCTTTTTGACCTCGCTAAAATAGAAACATTAGGAACAACCCCTCATGACAAATACAAAACTAGTGAGATGAACTGAACTCCACACAATGATGGCTGCAAAACAGCTCGGCTCCGCCACCCACCCCGCCCAAAATAACGATAAAGAACGGCTGCCATGATTGGTTGCGGAATGACCACGACGGAGCTACGAAATGGTGCTGCTCTCATGCTAACCCCAGCTTCAGTCTGAAACATCCAGAAACACTGTAGACTACCAATTCGATCAGTTCCGGTAGCGCCCCAATGTAACCCGGTAGAGAAGAACTAGCCCTCCCCTCTTTGACTGATGGTTCTTGTTGCCTGTCCCTTCTGTTGTCATTTAACAGAACTATTTAGCCTGCTGAAAGAAGTTGTGTTCCGACCGCTGGTTGGTGGAGACATTTTGACTATATTCTGTACCTGCGTTGTCGCGTAATGCGTCATATGACGCGCCGCGTTAGCGCATCCGGAAGTCATCCGGGGCGCGCAGCGCGTAACGTAAGCATAACAAGTCATGTGACTTGTTAATAAAACTTTTCATTGGTTCATTTTACTTTTCTTATTGTAATGATGAAAGGCTTGGTCATATGACCTAAAAATTACGCTTTTCATTACTTCCGAACATTATTTTTTCTTAAATATATGTTATAATGTTCCAGGCTAATGTACTTTCCCAGAAATTTTACAACTGTCCTGCAAGTAAAATATATTCTTTTTTCGAGAAAAAGAGCGTTTCTTCGTCCCATGACGGAGCCGTTGAGCAAAAGAGGGTCGACCTGCTGTCTTAGTCGCCGATACGCCTGAATATGAGATTCTTATCGATCACTTTATGTTGCAGGAATAGAAAACACAACAGCCCTTGACCATTTATCTTTACTGCGTTCCTTCGTATTATACCTTTTACCCTTCATGTAATTGGTCTGCTTTATTTCACTTGCCTTTTAATGATTCTAAAACAGTCACTATTATTAAAAACTTTACCAATGTATATACTACTACCATGTTTTCTTTTAAAAACCTTTATTGTGAAAATTTCATTATACAAATACGAGCCTATAACCACGTGGGCCTGCCACAGAGCAAACTGTAATCGTATATGATGAATAGACATTTACACTGTAGAGGAACGTAACGGGCGGGCCATTAGGTTGCAAGAACTAAGGTGTCTAACAGTTACGGAATCGGTGGACGTACATTTTATAATTAAAATACGACAGGGCCAGTTACAATAAAATTATCTAGATATACATTTGCGGGCAAGTACCATGGGTGACGTTAATTCGAACTTTCAACAGTACAGTAATCAATAACACATCAGAACTTAATATCAATAGGGATGTCGAAATAGTCAATCAATTCTCGTCCCCGTCCGCCATGTGCTTCAAAACTGCATACGTATCTCGTGATTTCAAGGTTCTGCAACCAGTACACAACAAGGAGTTACGAGTCCCATTTATTCCGGCGCCATTTTGGGCGAGGACGGGCAGGTCCAGGATATAGTCAAAATGTCTCTACCAACCATCGACTATGATGATGTTCATATGCTGTATTTATTAGAGTAACACTCATCTGCCCACATGAAATTAATTTGCCACAATCTAATCATGTCATTTTAATCTTTCCAAAGTTCTTCTAAATATTTGGGACCGTTTCCCTTGCCTCTGAAGCTCTCAGTGCCACTTCTTTGATGAATGTACTAGCAGGTCAGGGGTTCTCCTCCAAATCTCTCTTTTATGCAGCACTATAATTAATTGGTGCCACCTCTCCATATGACGATGCATGGTATAGTTACCACAACTATATATTTTTTCGGTTCCTCTGGAGAGTTCATCGTGGCAGATGAAGCGTGTAACGTACCGGGCATTTAACTTTTTTTGCATGTACAGGAAAGGAAAAAAAAATCGAGCGTCCGAGTTCTAAGGTGTCCCAGGGCCATTTTAGTGGACCAGGCCCAAATCCAAAGAACAGGCCGCCATTTTGAGAGTCCTCTTGCAGCCGCCTGTCGCTGTAGCATCAAGAGCAGCCGAAACTCAGCTGAATGGCAACTGAAACGGTAAAGGGGCGCCCCACTACAGCAGACGAGCCTCCACCTAGGAAGGCCCATTCACGCCGGCTCCCCCCCCCTTCGGGCACCCCACGCCGTTATTCGGAGCAGTATTGTAGGATGGCCACACCAGTGCGGCAACTTGCTAGACATCACCTCGGTGGTAACCGAATCTCAACGCCTTGTGGTGTCTTCTATTCAAAAAACATTGTTATGCTGCCTTCGACCTATTCGCCGCAAGTGCGCACACAACTCAACTGCATAGCTTGCTAGACACCACCTCGGTGCCATCCGGATCTTGGAATGTCAGCACCTTTTGGTGTCTTCTCTTCAGAAAATATTGTTGCGCTGCCTTTGGCCCCATTCGCACATCAGTCCGCTACTGACACCATCTCACAGGCTAATGGGGCGCCCCACGCCGACTTTCAGCATTGTAGAATGACCACACCAGTACAGCAACTTGCTAGACATCACCTCGGTGCCATCCGGATCTCGGCGCCCCACTGCAGATGAAGTGCCTCTCAACTATGAAACCACCACGGTGACATCCGGATCTTGGCGCGTTGTGCTGCCTTCGGCCTATTCGCACATCGGTCCGCTACTGACGCCATCTCACAGGCTAATGGGGCGACCCACGCCGAGTTTCAGCATTGTAGGATGACCACACCAGTACAGCAACTTGCTAGACATCAACTCGGTGCCATCCGAATCTTGGCATCTCAACGCCTAGTGGTATCTTCCATACAAAAAATATTGTTACGCTGCCTTTGGCCCCATTCGCACATCAGTCCGCAACTTAGACATCACCTCGGTGCCATCCGGATCTTGGCATCTCAGCGCCTTGTGGTGTTAGTCAGAAAATATTGTTGCGCTGCCTTTGGCCCCATTCGCACATCGGTCCGCTACTGACGCCATCTCACAGGCCAACGGGGCGCCCCACGCCGACTTTCAACATTGTAGGATGGCCACAGAAGTGCGACAACTTACTAGACACCACCTCGGTGCCATCCGGATCTTGGCGCGTTGTGCTGCCTTCGGCCTATTCGCACATCGGTCCGCTACTGACGCCATCTCACAGGCCAACGGGGCGCCCCACGCCGACTTTCAGCATTGTTGGATGGCCACACCAGTGCGGCAACTTACTAGACACCACCTCGGTGCCATCCGGATCTTGGCGCGTTGTGCTGCCTTCGGCCTATTCGCACATCGGTCCGCTACTGACGCAAACTCACAGGCCAACGGGGCGCCCCACGCCGACTTTCAGCATTGTAGGATGGCCACACCAGTGCTGCAACTTGCTGGACACCACCTCGGTGCCATCCGGATCTTGGCGCGTTGTATTGCCTTCGGCCTATTCGCACATCGGTCCGCTACTGACGCCGCCTCACGTGCCATCGTATTTTCTCCGCATTTTATACCCTATGCCGCATAACAGGTCATGTGACTTGTTTATAAAACTTTTCATTGGTTCATTTTACTTTTGGTTTCCTAATGATGGAAGGCTTGATCATATGACCTAAAAACAACACTTTTCATTGGATGAAAACTTTTTTTTTTTCCCAAACGAAGAAAGCCCCACCTTGTTTCTGGATGTTTCAGACTAAACTGGCGTCAGCATGAGAGCACCACCATCTCGTAGCTCCGTCGTGGTCATTCCGCGAGCAATCATGGCAGCCGCTCCCCACCAGAAGCCTGCAGGAGTCGGGGCCCCCAAAACTTTTGATGAATTCTCAAGGCGGAGGGGACGCTTTCGAGAATGGGGTCCAAGACCTAGCAGACAAGCGTCCGATTTCCAAGGTGTCCCAGGGCCATTTCAGTGGACCAGGCCCAAAAAGGAAAGAGCCTGCTGCCATTTTGAGAGTCCTGTGACAGCCGCCTATCGCTGCACCGCAAGAGTGGGCGCAACTCAGCTGAATTGCGGCTTTTGACACAGTGGACCAAAAACGGACGGAATGGCAACTGAAACGGTATAGGGGCGCCCCACTACAACAGATGACACTCCACCTGGAGAGGCCCGTTCACGCCGCCTCCCCCGGGGCGCCCCACGCCGTTATTCGGAGCAGCATTGTAGGATACCAAAACCAGTGCGGCAACTTACTGGACATCACCTTGGTGCCATCGTTCTGCTGCCTTGGAACTATTCGCACAACAGTTTGCTACTGATGACCCACCCCCCGCGACGCCCCACGCCGTTATTTGCTGGGTGGCAACTTACTAGACATCACTTTCGTGTCATCTAGATTTCGGCGCGTTCTGCTGCCTTGGAACTATTCGCGCAACAGTTTGCTACTGATGACCCACCCCCCGCGACGCCCCACGCCGGAAATCTGGACGTTGTGCTGCGTTGGGACTATTCGCACAGCCGACCGCTACTTCGTTGTTTTTCCCTAAAAATGTTTATATGTTATTACTATTTTTGTTTTCTTGTATATATTTATAAATTATTAAAGTTTTATAATCTTACTACTTTGTCGGAGTGCTATATATTTTTAATGTGACACATAATTGTAAAAACTTTGATGTACAAAGAGTCATCCCTGGAATCTTCCGCTTCACGCTCGGTCCCCTCCCCAATCACAATACAGGATGGTTTTCAGATAATAGCAACGCTTCTGCTGTGACGGATCTCATCGAGTGTGGGCCTTGATCTACTATAACTCCTTTGAAGGGGGGGTGATTCTTTACAGCTGTGGCCATAAACTACATCTGCAGGGCTAGCTGATAGCCTAGGACCGGCCTGGACAATCGGACACAGAGGAAAAGGAGTGTCAGAGGGTGCGGTAGTGAATAGGGTGAAAGGGAGGTGTCGGGCGGGCACAGGGTGTGATTCTCAGGGAAGAGCAGCGCAGATGGGGGGAGGTTTATTACCCATGCATAAGACAGAGAGCGGGGGTGACCACTGCCTGGGTGAGATGCTTGCGAGGGTGGGGAGCCATGCTAAGGATCGACAGCGTGCACAGAGTGGGTCTGGTCAAGGCATCTAAAATGGCTGCCGTGCACGACAAAAGTGTGGCATTTGAAAAAAGACAAGATGGCGCAGACAATGTTTTTCAACACTTCCTGATTTCCTTCGAATCGAACGTTAACAGACGTTGGGGCATATTACCAAAGTTAAGCGATATTTATCCCTAACGATGCATTGCAAAGATTTTTTTACCGTCAGAAATTATCGCAGATAAACCTTGCTATTATCAAGGTTTATCGCAAATACGATAAAAAACGACCGCAATGCATTAATATCGCTGAAAACTCAGCGATATTCATGCATTACCGAGCTAATGCTCTTAGCCATGTTATCCACCTCCCATTGGATAACATGGCTAAGAACTGCTCAGGGCAGCTGTTACTTTTTGGAGATATTCGCGCTTATCTCGAATATTTCCAAAAGTTGATAATAGGAGATAGCGATGTTAGCGACTGTTTCCAGTCGCTAACATCTTGGCATGCCCACTTTGCATGTCATTAGTGATAAATATCACTCACATGCAAAGTGGGGCCCAAGATGGTCGCTATCTCCTACTAGCCGTCGCTAACTGGTGTTAGCAACAGCTAGGTAATACAGATATAATTTTATCTCCGCAAAGCGGAGCGCTGTTACAGATATATATCTTGTTTTTGAACGTTAATTTCTCAAAATGCACTGAAGCACATATATTGAGACCTAGCAAAGGCACATCGGGCTACCAGTCCCTAATATTTTACCAAGTTTCGTGCAAATCCATTCAGCCGTTCGATTATTATTATTATTTTTTTTTTTTGCCCCGCGGGGCCCTTTTAAAACCTCCACATCAAACCTAGGGGGTCAGCGAGGATCTACTATGCCCCCTTATGGTCATTTGCCCCTTCGCTTTGGCCTCCTCTTGTCTCTCGATCCTACCGAGAGACAAGATGGCGGCCGCTACGTACTGTTTGGAATGTTTACAGACACCGGAGAGCCAATCAGCTTCGCTTCGCAAAGCTCCGTAACGCGAAAAGTACGCGAAGCGGTGCGCTGTTACAGATATATATCTTTTTTTGAACGTTAATTTCTCAAAATGCACTGAAGCACATATATTGAGACCTAGCAAAGGCACATCGGGCTACCAGTCCCTACAATTTTGCCAAGTTTCGTGCAAATCCATTCAGCCGTTCGATTATTATTATTATTTTTTTTTTTTGCCCCGCCGGGCCCTTTTAAAACCTCCACATCAAACCTAGGGGGTCAGCGAGGATCTACTATTCCCCCTTATGGTCATTTGCCCCTTCGCTTTGGCCTCCTCTTGTCTCTCGATCCTACCGAGAGACAAGATGGCGGCCGCTACGGACTGTTTGGAATGTTGACAGACGCCGGAGAACCAATCAGCTTCGCTTCACAAAGCTCCGTTGCGCGAAAAGTACGCGTCCTGGAGCGCTGCCCGGTCCGCTGTTACAGATATATATCTTTTTTTAAACGTTAATTTCTCAAAATCCACTGTAGCACATATATTGAGACCTACAAAAGGCACATCGGGCTACCAGTCCCTACAATTTTGCCAAGTTTCGTGCAAATCCATTCAGCCGTTCGGGCTAAAAGTGAGGCCAACCGCCCTATGGAAAACTCAATGTTAAAAACACGTTTTGGGACCCCCCTTTTTTCTCGACCCCCCCTGGACGAACCCCCCCCCAATTTTCAGGGGCTGCTCAGAAACAAAATGTGCCATTTTCCTGAAAATTTCAGCCAATTCCGTCCACAAACGCCAAAGTTATTAGACATAGAATTTTCAAAAAACCCATAGAGAAAAAATCCTAACTATATATACCTACTGGCGACCGCCAGTAGGTAATATATATATATATATATGTGTGTAGTTATAGTTAGGATTCCCAGCTATAGGAGATCCTCAGATTTGTGATTGCTAATAACTTTGCCACATTTGACAAATCTTAACAAAACTTTCCAGACCTACAGCTTTTCTAAATCAGCAAAGACTGGTGAGTTTTGCAGTGATTGTGCAAGGAGGTGCAAAGACATAGCACAAAAACACCTGAAGAGATTTCCTTGAAATTTGGCAGGATTATACATTATGGGTGCAGATGATCCCTTTGCGTACTGCTGGTAATGTACTGGGGTGAGTGAGGTGACATTACTGTGTACAGAGGTGCATGACCTATAGTAATTTGTAGGCTTTCATTAAATCTAAATATGAGATATAAGTATTGAATTAAAAAAAATGTGTCTAGTTTAAATTTTGTTTGTGTAGAAAAAATATATAAAGGTATAGTAATTTAAAGGTGGTGTGCACATTTTACATTTAAGGTATAACTAAAACATCTGCATTTCTGTTGTAGAATAGTATAAGATTGGTTAGTATAGAAAGAATTAATAACATTTTCTGAACTTCCTAGTTACAAAGGTTTAACTTTAGTTTTTCATTGGTATGTACATGTGTATGTGTGTGTGTGTGTGTGTGTGTGTGTGTGTGTGTGTGAGGGTGGGTGCAAGTGCACAAGTGCAAGCAGGCCACTTTGTAACAGAATACCCTTGTTCCTGACACACTCTTCTGATGAACTATACATTGTAAATAAAGCACTAGATTCTGAGTGTGCCTCTTTAGTTCAGTCATATATATGGTTTTACTCTGAAGAAAACAACAAATGTAATATGTTTATTATGTGTAAATATATGCAAATGCATCACTTTATGTGTACATAAAGTAGCATATACATCAAGATATAATATACATTATGGTTTCCCTATATGGTATATGTTGTAGCTGAAGAGTGGGGCAAGCTTGATCCAGACTGAGATTAATATGGTATGTCAGGGAGGTTGTCAGGAGCGCTGAGAGTGGAGTTAAAAAAGTCTGTTCCACAAATTAATTTGAGTGGAGGTAACATAGGATATCAGCAGGCAATGTGTAACCCAGGTTTGCTTAGGTTGATTTTCATGCAGTGGGGATGATAAAGAGAGGATCTCATTGTTGGTGGGGCACCTCCATGACTCTCCAGACTCTGCATAGTAACCTCTTTGACTGTAAATTGTGAATTGTTTAGTGTGAAAACATATATGAATGTAACAGATGAGCAATATTATTTGCAGTTATAACTTGCACATACTTTGTATGACAGGAAACTGGTTTTAGAAAGTTAAAGGGGAAAATGTGGAATTAGTTACTCAAGTAGTACATTTGCATTCCAAGATAATATTACATGTCCTTTAATATTTGTGCAGACAGCAGATCTATGTCTTACTTTTTCCCTCTTTTCTGGAACCCAAAAGATGAGAAGATCCAGGATGAAAAGGGAATCCTGTGCCATCACCACACATGGATACATTCCCTCTGATGCTGGTGAGTCATGTATTATTATTTATTTACTCTAGATTTGATTTAAAAATATCACCCATAATATTATGCACCTTAGCCTTGAGTCAAACAGTATTTTCCTTTTTTCGTGGATTTTTCCTCACTTTTCCTTTATATTCTTTAGTTAGTGTCAGTATACCCTGCACACTTTATTGTGCTTCCTATTTATATTCCCTTCGGTTTCTGCAGTCACATTCACAAGGCTTTTATTTTCTCTGCCCACTTTGTTTCTTACTGTGGTATCAATCTCTCCTTTACCCTTCTTTAATTTCCACAGTCCATTTCCTTTTCCTTTCTTTAATCATTGTTTTCGGGTCTTTTCTTAGCTTTTTCCACATTACTAAAACTAGTGTTGAACATCCAATGGAAAACGCCTAGCACATCCAACAACCTACCTGCCTCCAGTGCATAATCTGATCCTCATCCCAATGTAGCTCCATTATTGCATCCGCCTGTATGCAGGCACCCCTCCAATTGAACAACACATCAACCACCATGCCCGTAAATGTTCTAATCACTGTTCACTGCCTATAGTCTAGATGTTTGTCAACCAATCCCACCATGGAAATCAGTTTTGATATCTTCTCTGCACACACTTGAGAACTGGGCATACCTTTGAACTATGTGTAATAGCTGTTTAAAACAACAGGATTTGATCATATGCTGAGTACCACAGGTACATCCATTAACAGGCCTCCTTAGACACAATGTACACAATGAAAACATACTAAGATTGATTTAGAAAAGAAAAATGTTTACATAATCAAACTAAAAAGTGGCAGAACAAGGTGCTTGGGCCCTGGGGATAGAGGGGATGGGCAGGACAAAACTGTTGAGGCAGGAGAAGCTTACACAAAGTAAAAGAAGGAAGTGTGAAGTGTGAAGTGTGAAGGCTGCAAATGCCTGGTTCATGGGGGTGGGATCACATATCATTCTTCATCGAACACACTAGCAATGTCGAAAGATTGCCCCGTTGTAGATACCCTGCTTAATTATATATTTCCAAATTGAGATTTCTAGGAGGGCTATAGGCCCAGTGACCAATATTTGTGTCATACACTCTCCAAGACATTGATAATTCCAATATTGATGACTTAAGAGACCAAAATCAGGTTGCATTTCGACAAACGTGTTAAGTCTGTTTGCTGTAATTGCATGATCAGTTTTGAAGATATCTTTGGACTCAAAATGAGGCCAGAACTGCTCTTCATTCCCCAGGGAGATCTGCCCTGTGCCCAACAGTTGTGCCCCCCTGTGCAGCCTGCTACTACGTAATAGTTTCATGTACACTTTGTGACAAGCATATACCATTGGATGTATGATAGGGTTGGTCTTTTCAGACCCTTTTTGGTACACACGAATCCCAGGCCTCTGAGTTTGCTTTATATACCATTTTGAATCCTAAACTGGGGGCCGATTATGATAGCGGTTTTTCCGCATCCTCCGGGCCGGCGGAAGCCACCGCCGGCCCGGAGGATGCGGAAAACCGATATGGAGCCTCAAAAGACCCACCGCCATATTAGGATGGCGGTGGGTCTGGGATTCCGTCCGCAGCTTTTCCACCGCGGTCGCCTTCTGACCGCGGCGGAAAAGCTCTAACATGGCTGGCGGTGTCTATCAGACACCGCCAGCCATATTAGGATGGAGTGAATGACATGCTTTTCCACGGCGGCTTTTGCGCCGTGGAAAAGCATACGGAGTTTCACTTCGGGGGCCCGTTGAGGGCCCCCTGGGTGAAGGGGGAGTGGGGGGTGCACATAGGGGGTACCTATGGTACCCCCCTGCATTTGCGTGCACAAAGCAGCAGGCACCGCGAGGTGCCTGCCGCTTTGTGCACGCAAATGCGATGCATGCATTTTTAACATTGCGGCGGGTACAGATTGAATCTGCACCTGCTGCAATGTTAAAGATAGAGGATGTGACCGCCACCGTGGCGGTCACATCCTAATCTGCTCGGAGGGAACGCCGCAGCCCATGCGGACGTTCCCTCCTCCTCAGGGGTCGCGAATGGACTCAAGTCCGTCCGCGATCCTAATCGACCCCCTAGTCTGGTGTATCAAGAGTATTATGTATATGGTACCGGAGCAATGCCATTTGGAAAAACACCGTATCAAATTTTGTATAGAGCAGTCTGAGACCGCCACATTCCATGGATGCAACTAGCTTAAATAGCTTAAGTGTTATTTTTTTGCCATACCACAGAAAAGCTTTGCATATTGTGGGTAGTATGTGCATCAGACTTGCATTCATTCAAAGTGGCAACACAGTGTAGACATAATTTAGTCAGGAAATGATGTTTATTTTTATTATTTGGCCCTCACCCCATATTTTGTAGTTCAGAAGTAACCCTTTGATTTCATCTCATTGGATTTTGTCAATAAAAGTGTTTACATCATCCTAGACTATATTTGCGATGCTTTGTTAAAATATATTCCAAATTGGGTTACGTCCCTTTGAATGGGAATTGTCCAGGTGAAGGTCCAATTGTAAAGGGCTGTTGTAAGCGCTTGGCACTTGCTCTAATTGATGAACCGGAATGGAGAATTTTGAAATAAGTTTTGTGAGGGATGGAATAGAATGTTGCAAATCAGTCAGGGTCACTAAAATATCATCTACATAAAAAAGTGCTCTATGATCCCCACCTGAAGTTTGTATACCTTATTCTGTACTTTTTGGATTACAATTGCCAACAGTTCTAGCGATGGAATGAATAGCAAAGGTGAAAAAACTTAATTTACACCTAAAGCAAAACAAATCCAGATACATGAATCATTATGCATTAATAAATATAAACAGTGGTGTACAGAACTAATTCAAATGTAATCATATTTTGATAAATAAAGTTTGTAATAAAAAAAAGGTAGTTAGAATATTCTATAATTAAATAATAAATATATATATTTTTAAATTACTATATTAAATTATGTTTATTTATATTTTTAACTCTTTTATATAATTTCAATTCATTTAAAATTATTTCCTATGTGGTTTTATTTGAAGGCCCTACCACCATTCATTTCTATGTTGCAGTTCCAGTAGCTGGCGATGCTCAACTCTGCCTTGGTCCCCTTTTTAGGCTGTAGTAGCTTTAGAAAGGCAGTTTGTGGAAAATAATGGGCTTAATATTTTGTGGATGAGTACATGTCTGCCTCTAAACCCCTCCCTACTCCTCTCATAACATCTCCTCCCTAAATCCCCTCCACTTTAGTATTAAGCATTCCCCATTTTCCAACAACTCCTCTCTTCCTCCAACATTTACTACTAAAATATACGTGTGATGACTTTGCTGTTGGGTCAGAGATCTCCACACAGGTGCCCCCCAGGTTTCATAGTGGAGGCTGCTGGGGGACGGGGCACCCAAAGTCACTTTCCAACAGCCTTTTTAAAGTCATAAATACTGCCAGGGAAAGTCTGTGGACATCATAATCCTGATGACAGTGCCTGAGCAGGCACCATCACCATTTGGGGGTTATTAGCCCTTGCGAGATTTAGTTTTGCAAGATCAAAGATTGCTCACTGAGAATGAAATAAAGAGAAAGCAGCAATTTGGCATTGTGAACATATCTGATTTTATTTCAGCCCTCGGCTGGAAATGCTGCACTGCAATAGAAAAAATCACAATAAAAGATAAAACTTGATTTTGGTAGTCATAAACTTATAGTCATTATCTTTAAGAAGGGTTTACTCGATTTCAATTAAACCATTTGAAGATCGGGCTTAGGAGTTAATGGAAAATAGACAAGCAAGAGAAGTCGGAATTTGGCAAAAACATGCCAGTAACGCAAAAAAATTCTAATTGATTTAAGAAAATATTACAAAGGGAAAAAGAGACAGATAATATTTGACTGAAATATTCTGAAAAATGATTGATATATTTCATTTTTCCAAAGTCTGGGGTGGCAATTTTAGAAGATGAAATGGTTCATTTATCATACCAGAGCAATTTCACACACTTGAAGAACGTAACCATAATTTTTAATATGGTAATCAAATGATGTCAGTAATTGGTTTCAGATAGAATGAACTTTTTCAAGACTAGGCTTTCCTTATTTATTCTTTCAGACCCAAGGATCACATTCTTGGGATACACATCTCATATTTATAACATAGCAAATAAGGAATCAAAGTTAATGTATATATCCATGTTGATATCAGGATCCATAATAACACAGAACAGCTACAGTCAATACAGCAAAATACAATCAACTAATATTTATTTTTGCCAAATAGTTTAAAAAAATCCAAGGTTGGACTAAGTATGGTTTGAAGTACGTTTACTCCTGTTTTGGCACGTTTAGGGCTGTAGTAACTTAAGAAGTATAGCAATGGTCTCACTCTTTCGTGAGTGTGTGTTTGCACTAGCATGTCCCCTCCTATACCCCACATTCTTTGTAGTAAATATTCCCCATTTTTCAGCCACTCTCCCTTGTCCTTTCCACATTTTACCATTGAAATGTATACCTATTTGTGTGGACATCTCCACCACTGTTGCAGATATCTCCAGAAAGGAACATAGAAAAGTGGAGGTATATTTCTATAAGTTTGTGAATAGCTTTTTGTAGTATGTATGTAGTACTATTGCAGTCTACTTTATGAACTACAAAATGCAGTTTTGACTAAGCCTCATTGTGTTATAAGTTTTAATATTATAAGTGATGTTCTTTTAAACATCAACTACTTAACAAACAGTATGAATGTGCAAGGGTAATACATTTACAATAGGAGCACACAACATGATTACAATGGTAACTTTCCTTAAATATGTTTTTTTTTAATTTACAGAAGTTAGGGCTTAAGTTTGAAGGGCGGGCCATTCTGTCACAACCATGACAGATATCCAGTCTACCTTCCTGCAAATACCATAGGATATAGTGCACTTGCAGTAAGGTGAACAGGATATTTGTAATATTTATGATGGAGTATTCCATTCATCAAACTCACAATCAGGGCCCTAGTCTGCAATACATTCTCTAAGTTTCAAGAAAAACTCTCTTGTACCACTTATTTATTATTTATTTATTTTAAGAATTTATAAAGCGTGGCTGTCACCATTGCAGGCATCCTGGCGCTAACAGAACCCAGAGAGAAGCGAGAAGCAGAATACCGGGGGAGAAGGCTAGCCAGGGAAAAGCCAGGTTTTCACCTTTTTCCTAAACTGCAAGAGTTCATTAATGGCCCTAATCTCGATGGGGAGAGTGTTCCAGAGTCTAGCAGCAGTCACCTCGAAGGATCTACCTCCAGCTCTGACCTTCCTAAATCTGGGAACAACAACCAGTTTAGCGTCAGATGAGCGAAGCTGTCTGGTAGGGGCATACCAAACAAACTTGGATCTTAGAGGGGCTGGACCGTACCCGTGGAGAGCCCTAAAAACTATACAGAGGGCCTTAAATTGGATCCTCTGTCTAAGAGGAAGCCAATGTAGTTTTGCTAGGGCAGATGGTCCATGAGATCTTCTCGGCAGCCCCAAGGCCAATTTAGCAGCCGCAGATTGGACCCTTTGGAGCCTATCCAGTAAATACTCAGGGGACCCGAGCAGGAGGGCATTCCAGTAGTCCAACCTGCTCAAGATGGTACATCTAACCACTTGGGCGCGAGCATGGAGGGGTAAGAGGGGCAGAACCTTCCTAAGTGAGCGAAGGATGGCAAAGCAACAGGACGATGTTTTCTGTACGTGGGTGTCCATGCTGAGCCCATGGTTCAGCATGACCCCTAGGTTGTGGACAGAGTCCGCAGGCCGTACGTTGGAACCAGATTCCGGGGGCCAGAAATTGTTGGGAAATGGTCGAGGGATCCTCGTTCCACCGCTGAAGAACACTTCGGTTTTCCCGGCATTAAACTGAAGCGAATTGGCCTTTAACCAACTCGACGTGTTCCGTAGGCAGTTGTGTAGGACCTCCACAGAGATAGAATCCTCTCCTTCCAAGGAGAGGATCATCTACGTGTCATCGGTATAATTAACAATTCTGATGCCGAATCCTTTAATAAGCGAGATTAGTGGCCTGAGGTATACATTAAAAAGAATTGGGCTGATGGCAGAGCCCTGAGCACTCCGTGCAATACCGGGGAAAAGGATGATTGAAAAGGAGGCACTGAAACTGCCTGCTGCCTGTCCTGCAGAAAAGACTGAAACCAACGCAGTGCCGAGTCTCTCACTCCTGCCTCAAACAACCGCCTCAGTAAGATCTTATGATTTACTGTGTCAAAGGCGGCAGACATATCGAGCAGGATCAAAAATGATGCCTGACTTCTGTCTGCACGCCTTTGAAGTTCATCCATGGCGGTGATGAGGGCTGTTTCGGTTCCATGGGCAGGCCGAAAGCCGAATTGATCCTCGTCAAGTAATAGAAGTTGTTCCAAGTGGGTGGAGAGAATATTACTGACCACCCGCTCAACTATCTTGACGGGGAACGGCAGCAATGAGATGGGCCGGTAGTTTTTTGAGCACTCAGGATCCAAGGAGGGTTTGTTTAGCAAGGGGGAGACTAACGCCCGTTTCCAGTGAGCAGGGACGGTGCCAGTCACCAAGGATTGATTGCAGATAAGATAGAGTGGGGGGAAAATCTCATCTGCAAATTCCTTCCAAATTTTGGGGGGCACCAGGTCCAGAGGAGAGCCGGAAACAATCCCTCTAGCTACCTTGGAGAAAGTTTCAAATGTGAGCGGCAGGAACCTGAGCAATGACTTTTCCAGAGCCAAGGCCACGGTCAGGAGGGGAGTCAATGTCAAGAGGGATGTCCAAATCTATAAGAATCAAATCTATTTTCTCTTTAAAGAATAAGGCAAGATTGTCGCAAAGATCTTGGGACGGGACAATCACATTCTTGCAATAATCCGGGTTGGTGACGCTATTTAGGATGTTAAAAATACTCCTAGAGTTATTGGCGGTGTTACAGATCAAAGAGAAGTAGTAGTCAGCTTTAGATTTTTTAATGAGATTTTTATGGGCAAGAATCATAGTTTTCCATATTTCTTTAGAGATTTCATTGTAGTCGCGTCTCCATTTTCTCTCTGCTTGTTTACAACCCAGTTTTAAAGTTTTAAGATCGTCGTTAAACCAAGGGGCAGAGTCTTTACCTCTAAAGAACCGAGTTTTTAGAGGAGCAAGCGAGTCGACAACCAATGAAATGCTGGTGTGAAAAGAATTGTAGTTTTCATCAGCACATTTGTTCACATCAAAGAGCGAATCCAGATGGGACAATTCACCAGAAGGGTGTAATCGTGAGAGAGCCTTCCAATCTCTACATTTAATTTCTCTAGTAGGGACCGGTGCCTTGTGTGGGTCCAATTTCTTATAAAGAAAGAATTTAACTAAGGAGTGGTCTGTCCAGTCCATTGGCAGGGTGTCCCCCATAACCACCAGATCTGGTACCGCAAAGACCAGGTCCAAAAGGTGTCCAGCTTTGTGGGTGGCTTTAGAAACCAATTGAGAGAGGCCGAAACTGTCACAAGCTTGAAGAAGGTTCCCGAGAGCTGAATCAAGTGTGCTATTACGCCAAAGATTAAAGTCACCGAGGATAAGTAGCTTTTGGTGAGATAAGGCGATATTGGTCAGGGTGGTGATTAGCGCTTGTTGCTGTAACAGGTTAAACGATCCTGGCGGGCGATAACAAACTAGCCCAGTGACAGATGTCCCAGGGCGAGTCTGGATAGAGAGCCCCAGCATCTCAGAGCCCAGAGTTGGGTCTAGGTTAAGGACCTTAATATTGCAGGAGGATCTGAAGATCACACCCACACCCCCGCCTTTGCCAGTAGGCCTAGGGGAGTGGAAAAATGTAAACCCGGCAGGACAGGCAAAGCCAGGGTCGACCAGACAGTCTGGACGAGTCCAAGTTTCTGTCATGAACAGAATATCTAGTTCATGAGATTCCACTAGAAGTTGGATCTCCGTGCAGTGTTTAGGCAGGGACCTAACGTTTAGTAGGCCGCAATTCAAAAATTCGTCACATAGTACATCAGCTCGAGGACGTGACGTAGGTGCTAGTGAAAGTATTCCTTTATCTGCATGTAGCTGACCCAATTGAATGAGCTGCTCTCTAGAGTAGGGTGGCCCGGGAGGGAGATGCTCCTGATGTATGGGATCAAAACCAGCAGCGTAGGTGGCCCATGGCGCTACCTTGGCGCGGACGAGCGCAGACAAGCTTGCCTTAAGCGCGCCTTCGGCGCGCAAACAGCGCGCCCACTGCGCTTCCGGAAAAGGCACATGTTAAGTAGGGCGTGAGTAGTGGAAAAGGGGCGTGGCCTAAATGTTAGTGGGCGTGGCCTCCGTGTCCCGAGGATGGCAGCAACACAGTCAAATGTCCCGCGGCAGCGTTTAAATCTGCAACGCGGTAATGCCCAGGGGAGAGAGCAAGTATGTTGTTAAAATCACAATATACAAACAATTTTAAAAGAATAGCAGCGTAGCAACTCTCCCGGCTTCCGCCTCAGGAGATCGGGTGTTCTAGGGTCGCGCTAGCACTTGCCTATAACTTTGCACACAGAAAGTATGTTTTCATGTGAAATATTTTATAGGAGTAGATGTGCATTCATTATCATCTTGCTGACACCGTACACATCACATTTATGAAATGTACCAAGCATTGTCCTTCATGTGTTTATGAAGAGCAACATTGCTCATGTGCTACAAATGCACACTTTTTATTTAATGGAAATAAAAGTGTCAGAGTTCGAAACTGCATTTGCTCACTATTAAACTGAATTATAAAACACAATTGTGATATCATTACTGATGTCATTTGTGATATCTTTTGAAATCTCAAGAGTGATATCGTGAATTATATAATTTAAGATGTGATTGTATGTGCAATGTATGGCGCTTGACAAATGGCTCACAGAATGCACCATCACAGAAAAATGGCAGTGTTTTTAGGTTTTGCCTCGGAATCATATATTTTTTTGTCAGTGGTGTATTAACTGTGAATGCACTACATGTACCAGAACTTAGTTTTAACTCTCCCTAATTTATTTTTCTTAAATTAACATTCGTATTTGTTTTTTTGGACTTTTTTCAAATAATGATTTTTTGGCATAATATCTAATAGTGTTTTAAACATTTTGTTTATTCTGTTTAATTGTGTTACTTAATGTTGCTTGTTAAGTATGGCATGTTACTTGTTTTTTACAAACCCCATTCCTTATATTGTTATGTTGTACTTATGTCTTGACTGTTTTGTGTTCTTTCTGTGAACATCTAGAACTGAGTTTGCACGATAAACTTGAATTCATAAAATGTGAGCGTTACTCATTTATATGTGTGAAATCAAAACATTTTTAGCATGGTCATAGCTTTTTAACAAATACAATGCATTTATGTTTTATTGTTCTCCTCAATGTTGTTTGATCATACTATTTTATTACCCAAGGTAATACAGGGTATATTTTAATGTTTATTTATCGAGACTATTTTCAAAGGGTAGGCATATGCTACTTTGGACTCCATTGCCACTATGCAAAGAATAACATTTGCCTACAAAATAACTTAGATGGTGTGGATGGAAAAAGCCAAGTTTTCAGTGCCTTCTTGAGTATGATTTTGCAAAAGGAAGAGTATTCCACAATTGAATACTTTAAACATGAAAGGCTCTGCAACCTTATTTGGAGTGATTAACTGATGAGATTTAAAAAATGGCCTTATTCTGTGATCTGACATTATCGGTTGGGGCATAATGAAGAATTTCTTAAGCAGCAATTTTTGGCCAGTTTAATAGAAAATGTTGCACATACTTCAGGCTGATTTAAAAATGCTATGCTTCTGCACTGGTAACCTGAGGATTTTATGCAGACGATCCAAAACAGAATCAGGTTAAATACACACCTGGTTAAAGCATTTTACATTTTTTGAAAGTGGCAGATGCTTTTCTTCAGAAAGTTAAGACAGGCGAATGGCCATAATAAATCCCGGATTATAGGAAAGCATTTTAGACTGTGGGTTCTATTTACAAATTTTATATTAACATGAGTGGATTTGCTCTTGTGTAAAATTACTTTTGCACTTAGGTGTACGCCTATACTCTTCTGCTATTCAACAATTTCTAAGTGTAGATTACCAGCTAAGTGCAGACTTACATGTTTCAATCCCCTCATTCAAGAGAGTTGAGACTTCTAAAACTGAATTTATGTATGGAAGGTTGCTTCAAGTAACATTTCACACATAGGCATTAATTACGATGCCAGTCGGACGAGCGTCCGACCAGCACTGTGTCAGAATGGAAACCAACCGACAAGCAGTCGGAGGTTCCATCTGACAAATTTGGATGCGACCATCCATGAGGCGGTTGTTAAGATCCATTTGCCTAATGTTGCTTGTGCAGTGGCCAAAGAAGGTCCGCTGTGCAACCCACATTAGGAAAATGGATGTCAGCAAACATCCATGTACCGTGTGGCAAGTACCACATGGTGCATTAATGTTTGGTGGGGTACCACATGTGTCCTCTTAGCGGAGGCTGCGGAGGGATGGTGGTCCCACTACAGGCCCCGGAAGTCCATTCCCACCTGCCTTTCTATGTTGGTTGGACCGCTATAGAAATGCAGACCCAAAGTGATATCGTAATCTTTACGGCGGTGCCAGAGAAGGCACTGCCCTTATTGTTGGGATTAAATTTCGACAGCTGGGTGCATGGGCTCCTTGAGCCTCTCCGAACAGCAGCGGTCGGTCCGTTCATATGCTGCCTCCAACGTGGAGCGCAGGAGCAGCAGTGGTCGGATCGCAACTGACAGACCCTCGGTTGTGACCCAACCGCCATCGTAATCAGCCCCGTAGACAGAGATTTATGCCACTGGGGTGGAGATCTTCCATTGGAAAAGTATATGGAAAAGTAACAGGGGCTCTTCCTTTGTACAAATATGTTTAACATTATTTCAATATAAAACATATTTGTAAATTATTGTAAAATATATATTATTAACCTAAACTAATAGTTTAAATATTGCAGCAAATGAACCCATCCCAATCAAATGTTTTGTAAATAATTAGGTAATGAATTATATTAAATTAAATAGTAAATACTATTTGTTATTCAAAATGTAAAATCCCCCTCTGTAGTATTTTAATGTTGAATTAATATTTATTACATTTGATGAATTGATATTTTTGTGTATGTACATAAAATAATGTTTTAAATGAAGTGTTAATTGAATTATTTGGTAAAATTATAACATCAAATTTGAAATGCAATTTAACATTTTACATACAAAATGTGTATATTTATATTAATTTAAAAGTCACATTTTAATTAATGTATTTATTATTATTTCCTATGTGTGCTCTATTAAATCCCTGCTTCTAATATTATATTTTCTAGGGCTGTGAAATGAAGCACCTGTGAATGGCCATATGTGCTGCTGATATACTCATACTAAACTGGAGTAAATTTACTAATGTTTTGGTGCCCTTTTGGATACAATACCTTTAGAAATGCATTGTGTCGATAGCAATGGGCACAGGCTTTTTGGTTGGGTGTTTGTATTCAAATATCCTTCCCTAAACCCCTCCTCATCCCTGCCTATACACCTCACATTTAAAAGTAAATATTGCCTATTTTCCAGGCACTACTCCGGGGCCCTCCCATGTGCCTCCCATGTTTACTATCAAAACATATAGCTACATGTGTAAAGAGCTCCACACATGTGGCGGAAATCTATGCAAAGAAAAATTAGGAGAGGATGAGGTCTCCACGTGTAGCTTTCTAGATTTTCATTTTGTGGTACATGAGTCACATTACTGTAATACTACTAAATATGGTACAAACAGCAGTTTGTGAAATGTTCATTATATATGGAAAGGATAGGAAAAGGACGATTTGAATGAGACGTCGTTGTTGTTATCTCCAGGTTTTTGTAACAGCAGAGATTTGCTTTTCTATATTTAATTTGGTGTCCAGAAGTATCTCTATGTTTCTACTAGTACAAACAGGGGTGGGACATTCTACCATCAAGGGGGGTTATACAGACAAATCCAAACAACTTTATGACATGATTTCATATTTATATAGCTTGATCTGAGAACATTTTGAATGATCCATCTAATAACAGCTTTGAAAGTGACAGGATAAACTTGATCGTCAATTACTTTTGTAATCCGTTGGGTATTGCCTGCAAAGAGATATGTAATCAAACAAATTGATGTAAAAGTTAAGACAAAGGTTTCAGATAAAAGTTAAAGAATAGAGGGGACAGGGCTGATCCCTGAAGAACTCCGTAACAGAGAGGCATTTATGACATCATGCTTAACATAGATATTGAGGCCCAGATTTACAAAGGTGTCACACAGTTTAGCACAGAAATCAAAGTTGCTGCTCTGCATTTTCTGGGAGGGAAAGAGCAGGAAGCACCATAACTGGTAGGATATGGAGCTATCCTGCTCTCTCTCTAATACTGGTGCACAATGAGGCTGCCTAGCGCCGCACATGCACCTTTGCACTATAGTACAAAGGCGTTTGGGTCATATCCAGCATAGGTTATGTACTGGAAGGGAACCCCTCCATAGGTTAGCTTTAGAACTTTTCCCACCTCAGATGTGTACTCTACAATGCAGCATGCATGTAAAGTTGGAAAGGTTCGGAAAAATACAAGTATTTCTCCTGTTTATGCTGCTTCAAAGTGACGCTATTGTTGGGGGGCAAATCCCTATCTGTTGGAGGTTGCATGGGAATGCCCATGTACTACCCATGACTTAGAGTAATGCAAAGCATTGTTTGCGCTACTTTGAATTACGAAAAGTCAACATTCCAGGGCAAAACAAAAGTACATTTAAAAAAAACATTTTGTACAGGTTTGCATCACTTTTGAGGTGCAAACCCAATGCAAAATGTTTGTACATCTGGGCTGAAGATTTCACTTATGAAACTGTGACGGTAAATTCCTATGATACAAAACAAAACCTGCAGCTCTTGGAAAGCAATAATCTAACATTACAATACAACTACCAGTCAACATTTTGTTTTTCGACTAACACTGCAAGATTGCTCCTTTCTTTCCATGTTTTTTGACCTTTTGGCAAATGTATTTATTTTGTTACATTTAGGACTAATATTCGTTTTAGCAGAAGCCAAAATTGCAGTGAATCCTTATTATGACAGGCATCTATGATGGCCTAAAGAGGCAACAAGCCACATATCGTCCAGCTTATCACCATCAATTATAGCATGAGAATCCAGGGATTCGTAGGTGGTATTGAAATACTATTACCAGTGATGTTGAGTCTCTTTCCTCAAGGCAATTTTCCAGATCCAGGATGGTGGGAAAACTACAACTAGCCTTAGTGCCACAGGCATAAACATTAAAGAGATCAAGGCCTGTACCATTCCTGTCCCTGATATGAATGGCTAAGATATCGGAGTTTTCGATCTTGAGTTCTCTGGTAATACAATGAGGGTTTATTCTTACCCATATCAGCAGTCCCCCTCTATTGGCGACTGCTAGATGGCAATAGGTGACATAACCAGGAATACAGTCGAGTAACCGACCAAGTTTCCTGCAGACAACAGATATGGAATTGCTCAATATATTGGGACCAGTGTGGCGATGCAAGTTTGAGCCTCACTCTAGCAACATTCCATGAAAATATACAGAGGCTATAAGGTGTTCTGTCATGAGCTGATTTGGGGAGACTGGGCACATTCAGTCTGGGGCCTGGTACTTGGCCTACTATGTTACCTTGCATTATTGAAACCTCGTCTCTCAGTTTTGCAAATGTCATGCTTTTGTTATGGCTGGTGACATTTTTTGTTGTTAACCTTTTAGACTTTATAACATCATGTATGATTTGTCTGTTAGTTCCTTGATACATTTTCCTGTTGATTCTAGTGCCGTTCTTCATGCCAAACACTGGGTGTATCGCAAAGTGTTTTTCTTAACGGTTCTACAGTGGGGGGTTTTCACTTTAGAGAGTGCAAACAAAGTGCAAACAACACATTAGCAGATTGCTTACCAGTATACTGTAGTATTCTTATTAAATGAGAAATATGTTTTTGAAACTGAACTTGAACACTCTTGTCAATATTAGCCAATGTTTTTTGTTTTGCTTCTTGTATTTCCTGTTTTTCCCACTGCATTGTACAATCTTTCCAAAGTAGAATATTATCTTAAAGTGAAGAGTATTTAGATTTCGATGTCTAAGGTAGTGGCTCTTAACCTGTAATCTGGGAACCACAGGGGGACCATGAAGCTTACTCACAGGGTCCACAATAGCTTAGAAAAATAAATAATGTTAGCTGATTAATAAAGTGTATATAAATGAAGAAGCATAATATAAAGTTGAACATTTTAAAACGTTCTATAAATATGAAAGAATTTGAAATTGGACACTAAAAATTAAATTAATATCATCTGATTGATTTGTGAGAACAGTATGATTGTATAACAGAATACAATGAATGATGAGTGTCCTAGAAATGGTTGAATAATAACTGCTTCAGTGTGGAGTTAGTAAAACTCGCAATGACTTTCAGTTTAATGTCAGACCCACTGCATTACTGAAAGCAGAACATAAGGACAGCTGCTAACTGTCAGAGTCCAAACCTGTGTTTTGACCCTTTTTTTTATGATGCAGTATGTGAGTCTGTGAGTGAATGCGTGTTACTGGGAATGCATGTGCTGTATATGAATCTAAGAATGTGTGTGTGGGGGTTATTGTGCATGCATGCATTGATTGGTCTGCGCATATCTGTGCATATATGTGTGTGTGGGTGTGTTTACCTTCATATAGGTGGGCAAATGTGTTTGTCTGTGTGAATGAGCATGACTCTGTGTGCATGGACATGAACTCTTTTTGTGAAAATATGATTAGGTGAATCAGAATCTGTGTGTGTGTGTGTCTGTGTGTGCTTTTTGTGTTGCTATGCATGCATGTCTATATTTGTGGATATGTATATATGCATATCAATGAGTGTGGTGTGTCTTTATATGGTTCTATACTTGTAAGCTTGTTGGAGTGGGTGCATGTTTGTGTTTGGGTGGCACCCTTTTTTAATTGTGTTTGCAATTCACACATTTCTATTACTTAGATTTGAGATCTTTCCTGAATTTGCAAGCTGGTTCTCTGTAAAGATGACTGAGGGCCTGGTTTCGGATTATTACTCCATCACAAACGGATGGTTACTCCATCACAAACGTGATAGATATACAGTCCGCCATATTCAAATTTCATTAAATTCTATGGAACTTGTAATGTATCATATGGGATCCCATCTGCCAAACTCGTAATCAGCCACCCTGTTGTCGCTGGATTTCAAGGCAGGCTTTTATGATGGGTATGTGTGTATAGTCAATGGTGTGTGTATGTTGTTAGAGTGCATTCCTACATGTAAACACAATGGCCAATATACTTTACCTACATGTACATATTGAGTATCCCATATCCCAAACTCGTAATCAGGTCTTTTCTTGAGTTCATCAAATGATTAACTTTCATTATCCACCCCCAACATCTGTCACTCCACCTAGCTTATGGCGTTTCCTTGTATGTGAATTTACTTCAGGGAATGTTTTTATAAAAGTTGCAAGCTGTGGGATTTGTAAAAAGGACATGGTTTACATAAAGCAAATGGCAGCTGTGCGTTCTCAATTTCATTAGAATTTGCTAGTTTTCTGCACTTTTCAGCACTTTCCAGCATTTTTTTCCATGCTTCTTGGATAATATGGACCACCCTTTTTCTCCTAGAACCAGCCAGCATACCTGCTCTTTTTCTATTTTCCACAACACATGAGTTTGGCTGAATTTGCAAATGTCCTAGATGGCAGAAAACAACTATTTCCTTACCATTCACATTTTTTAAAAACATGTAATATGATTCACAACTTTTGCGCTCACAAGTTTAATGATCAAAATATCTCTACTTTTTATATAAGTGAAATTATAATAGCATGCCAACTTTACTGTAAATCTGTTAAATAGTTTGCATAATAGCAAAGGCCGAAATGTCCTATGGAAGTCAGGGTTGTGCTTGTAACTAGGTGACAACAAGTGATACCAGCAGTGAGCTTTTACCTTGCTGATTCATCTTATCAGCTTGTTTAGTGGTTGTCTGTGCTGCTACATAGCTCTTATAATTGATGTGAACTCGTAAATGTCTTACATTTATAAGGTTTTAAATGTTATGTTTTAATCTACTTAACTATTAAGGTCAAGACAAGTATGTTTGAGAATAAAATGAGGCTAAACAGTACGTTTTTCAGGGATTGATTTTCTGCAGTGCCGAAAACGGCCACTAATATAGAAAACTTTAAGAACTTTTCTGTATGTGTCCCAGTCCCATCCTGCCATGAGGCGATGGCCCTTGTGACATGGGTGATTTGTTCCCACCTCGTCGTCTACTGTTCATTTACATTTTGGTTTTCTCTCTCATTCAATATATTGATGATTTTATGAAACACAGATGCTGTATAATAATGTCATCCAAAGGAGGTCAGTTCAGAAGGCTGAATCCTTGTTTTGGGGCATAGTCACGTTGTATACATTTACAAACAATGAATGAGGATGGATTGTTTTACACATAAAGTTATTATTCTGAAAATCCTAAAGAGCCTGTACCATCTGGGCCCATGTTAAATAGCATTGCTCTATATTCAACAGCTCCATTAACCACTGCATTTAAAATATTAATAATGTATAGGTTTTTGTAATCACTTCTGCCGATTCTAAAGACTGTAAATACCAAAAGTGACAATTACTCAGTGTAATGCTCCTCAGTTTGCCAAACTTAGAACAATGAAAGACTGAGTTGCTTATAACTTTACGAATCTTCACAAAATGTTCCCAAAAAAGTGCCCCCCTTTGTCTAGTTGTTTATGGGAAGTTTCAGGGTGATCTGTCAAGCAAGGGCTGAGAAAAAAGGGGGGTCCCAAAATGCAATATGTACAAGCAATTTTCCATAGGGATTTTGAATTAACTACAGATTGAACCGCTGGAAGTAACACCTTCACAGAAAATAGGCTGCTGCCATTTTATATCTTGAGAAATGGTGCCTGGTGCTGAAAAGCTGCTTGTATCCTAATTGAAAGGGTCAGGTGAGAGCTTTCCTGATCCCTTGTGTATGTTACAAATGAGGTGAAAGCATGTTTACCCCTTCCATGCGGCGACCGACATCACAGTGGGCGTTGGATGACCGGGAGCCAACCAACCACGTACCTGTCATTTTTTTCAGCACCGCGGCGGACATTCCGGCGCGGCACAGATGTTAATGGGAAATAAAACAGAAATTTTTGGGGGGGTCACTTGCATCATCCACAGAGCCGTCGTGGTGATCAGCGTAGTCCCCCATGTAAATACACAAATCTCACCACGAAGTTACACGGGAGCCGTGCTGAGATTCGCAATGGATCTGCGGAGTCATGAAAAATTGCAAACAAATTAGGTTTCTTCACAGGAAACATGAAAGGATTAAAAAAATACTAACCATTTAGAAATGTTATAGAAAAAAGAAAGATGAAATGAACATATGATTTGTTAACTAGAGCAGCAAAAATAAGAGCGGATGGTGAGGGGTAGCCAGTTTGGCTGCTTTTCTACAGAGAGAGGAGGTGGTTTGCAGGGGTATTGACTGGACATTTGGAATGAAAACAGATATTACCTGACTTAGAAATAAAACTGAAAGAACAGTAAACAGTTTTTAGAAGTATGTTATTAAGGTTGTAGTACATAAAAATATATTAAGGAAAAAATTGTGAGGGTATGTAACGTGAAATAAAATGTTTAGTGTCTAGACAGTATACTAGAAGGGAAAATAGAAGGGTGCTTAGATGAGAATATGCAGTGAGCAGGAAAGAAGACATATTTATTTTATTATTCAAGTATGAATGAATGCGTTGGAAATCAGAGGTGGGTATGTGCTTATAGTATGTCATTTAACAGTATATAATTTGCACACACTCACCCAGTTATAGAGGCACTTACAGGCCCAGTTACACTCTCACAAAAGCAGTTATGTGCCCAGCACTCATACAGCCAACGGTGACTGCCACACTCACTCTCACTCTCACTCACACTCACTCACACACCCATAAGACCAATCAAACACTCATTTAATAATGTGTATGTCCAAGTTTGAATACCTTAGGGCCTGGGAGAACATCTGCAGGATACAACCTGCACCACAAGAATCATTTGAATTTTGAAACAATAGAATCTTGATTGTATTTGACCTAAGAATCAGGGTCCCAAAGAGTAAATGGGTTTCAGAAGGAGTAAGTAAGTAAGTAAGTACATTTTCTTTTAATTATGCTTGATTAATTGAAACCATTGCATACATTACGTAGGCATTAAAATCAAAGCACATTGTGCTTGCACAAGAATTAAACACGTTAAAACAGTCTGCTTTATAGTATACGTAAAACAATTCAAATTACAATTCAAACTATTTCATGAGTGTTAAATTCCTCAATACAGTTAATGCTTAATCTAATTAAGAATCAATTTAATAAAAAATATCTATTTGGGCTATCAGTCCACTAAATTCTTTCATTATCTTGTGTGGGTTGTGCACTAGCCACGTGAGATATTCCCAGGCTACAGATAGCCAAAAGCAGGTTACTCCTGTTTGTTGCGTATTGTTGCCATTTTAAAGAGTCTTAAATTGGCATAGCAGAGCTTACTCAAGTGAGACCCATTACCTTTGTGAGGGGCAAGTTCGTGACCGGTGAAGTTAGGTTTTTCAATCTCTCTGCAGTAAGATCAAAAAATGTTGTAAGACGGCAGTTTAGCTGCACTAAAGTTGTATTAAAGCACAACATTACCACCTGCCTGCAGGACCTGACTACATGCTGGATAAAAGATGCTTTTAACAGAGTGCACCTTATATCCTTTAGTTTTTTACAAATGCAGAAAATATGGATGAGATTCTCCGTGCCACAGGCGCACAAACAACAAAGCGGATCTCCTCCTCTTCTTTCCTAAGGTGGTAAAAACAGGTTAATTGAGCCAACTTTTAAGAAAAGTTTTAAAATGTTTTCCTTAATCACGATCTTTGTTCCTGCTTTGAAGTAGAGTTGGGGCTTTAGAACATCGTAATTATCGAGTACGACCCAACCATGGACACGCTTTGACAGTGTTTCCTTGTCCTCTATGGCTGATATTAATCTTGTTGTCTTTGTAACAATTTATTTTAATACTGGGTGAGCCGTTTGGCTATTCCATAGGTCTTTCATGCCTAGAGGCTTGATGGATTCCAAAAGATACTTATATGCTGGCAATTTTCCAGTGCGGGACAGCTCTACCCAAAGGTTGTTAATTAGGGTCACTTCTTCGGCAGCTCTAATCTTGTGCCAGCATTTTACGAAAGCTCCGCTTCTCTCTGTCACCTGTTTTTGGAGCCCAAATTCCAACCTTATTTGGACCGGAGAAACATATTTTTGGAGCTGAAAGATTGCTCGATAGGAGGTCGCTATTATGCTGTCCAGAGTTGTTGCATCTTTCCCTCTTAATGGCTCACTCCCATAGGTGAGCGTAGGCTGTAATTTGGCTTGCAAAACTTTTAAAAAGGGGTCTTGTGTTAGGTTCAGAAGAAACTTCTTCAGGGGTTTTAGTGCAAGATAGGTCATAGTTCCCTTCCTTTGTAAGGACTACATCTGTGGCTTGTAGGAGTTGTTTTGATCTAAAAGGATGCCAAATTATTTGTAACAAGTTACTTGATTTAGAGGATTCCCATCCAAATACCAGCTAGGATGTATCTTCTTATTAATGTGGTTTTCTATCATGATTTATTTTTATTTAAATGTATTTTTAAAGTGTTCCGTTGTGAGAATTTTTAGTTACGTCCAGGAGGTGCTGAAGACCAATGGGCGTCTGACTGATCAAGAGTAGATTTTCAGCATATAAAAAGTTTGTCAGTATTGTGTCGCCTAACTTCGGTGCATGTGATGAACAGCTGTCCGATTCCCCAGGTAAGTCCGCCAGGAAAAGGCTGAATAACAGCGGGGCTAGGACGCATCCTTGTTTTAAACCCTCAGTGGTGGGAATTCTGCTTGAGAGATGCGATCATGCACCTATCTTAATTCTAACCCACATGGTGGTGTGCAAAAGCCTAAGTTGATCTAGAGGAGGAGTTGGTATCCCCCAACTGTCCAGTTTACGCCAGAGCTTTGTACGGTCTATATGGTCGAAGGCTGCAGTATAGTCTATAAAGCAAAGGTAAAGGGGGAATTTACACTGCTTCGCAGCGTCCATATGCATAATTAAAGCCATGATGTTGGTTGGTTTCAAAAGGAGGGAGAAGAGTGCAGAAATGAGTAGGCAAAGTCTCAAGAGGAGAGAGAGTATCCCCCAGAGAGAGCCTTCTCTATTGGATACAGTGCAGACATTACTTTCTCCTCCCATAGCCATTCCTCTGAGGACCTAAATGACAGATAGGCTGAGTGGAACCTGAGGTGGCTGCAGCTGGGTTCAGAGTAGAGAAAAGCAGAGGCTAGGAGAGCCTTGGAGGAGAAAAGGGTATTCCTGGCTGGAGTGTCAAGGAGCTGCATTTGAAGGACAAATAGCTGTATGACTCTAGCAAAAATGGTGAGAGCACCACTACTGTGTCCAGTGAGGAAGGTGTTTCTAACAGTTGTATGCTTATCTTTTCACAGAGAACTAAGAAGCAACTTGTTTCAAACAACAGTTGGAATACATGGGCAATATGAAATCTAGGGTCTTCAGAATATAATTGTGTTGACCTGTACTCTGCTGCAGGTATTAGCGGTGTGCAGTCATAATATCGAGTTTTTTATTTCGACTGCACAGAATATCGACTACAGAATATCGAGATGGCAGTAATATCAAGGTAAGTAATATCGATGTCATTTATATCGATTTTTAAGTTTTGTTAAAAATATCGAAGTTAAAAATATCGAGTAATTAATATTGACTGTAAATAATATCGTCTCTTTGTATAGGTAAAAAATATCGAAAGTCAAAATATAGAATGTCAGAATATCGACTGTCATAATATCGACTGTCATAATATCGACATTTTAAATGTAGACTGTTTATAATGTTGTAATAGTATTTTTTTTAAATGTTTATAAATGTAGTTAATTTAGTGTTATTAAATATATAAATTTAGTTTTTTATATTTAAAAAATATATTAAAAAATGTATAATAATGTTTAGGAGCGGGTTGTGGGTTTTTAGGGGAATAGGGTGGGAAGTGTTTTAAAATATATAGTAAAATTTTTATTCAAAAGCTAAAAATTAGTTACATTTACCTAATATTGTACAAAATTTTTATGTAAAAATGTAATGTAGCTAAAAATGTATAATAATTTTTAGGAGCGGGTTGTGGGTTTTTAGGGATATAGGGTGGGAAGTGTTTTAAATTTAGTAAAATTAAATCTTGCTAAAAAAATTAAATTGCAAAATTGAAATAATATTATAAAATTTTAAAAAAATGTATAAATTAATTTCGAATGTAACTTTTTTTTAAATGTATATAAAATTGTAAGTATCGTAATAAATTTGCTAAAATAAATTTCAAAATTAATTTAAAATTTAAAATTAAAAAAATATATATATACAAAATGTTGGGTATCGTAATAAATTTGAAAAATTTAATTTCCAAATTAATTTCAAATTTAAAAATTAAAAAAAATATATAAACATTTTTCGGTATCGTAATACATTTGGTAAAATACATTTCCAAAATAATTTAAAATTTAAAATTTAAAAAGAAATATATACAAAAATGTGGGTATCGTAATACATTTCCTAAATACATTTCCAAATTAATTTCAATTTAAAATTTCATCAAAATTATACAAAAAATTTTGGGTATGGCAATAAATTTGCTAAAGTATATAGATTTAATAAATAAAAAGAATGTTACATTTGAATGTTAAAATTATTGTTTTTAAATTTGTAATTTAAAAAAAAAAATTTAAAACATTTACAAATTATCTTTAAATTCAAATGTCACAGATTTATCTTTAAAATATTAGGGTATGGTAACACATTTGCTATTGTTAAAAAACTAAAATTAAAAATATTACTTATACATTTTAATTTGTGTATGTATTGTTTCTAATAATCTTTTTTTTGTATTATAGAGAAATATGTGGGGAAGTTTTTTATTAATTAATTACATTTTAAAGAATATATATATATTTTTTTTATAATTGGCAAATATTAAGAAATTCTAAAAAGTATATAAATGGTAAAATGTATTATTAGTTGATACTTGGTGGAGTGGGAATAGTAAATTATATGGGTTTAGTGTCCAGCAACTTCCCTGAGTTTATACTTGGTGGTGTGGGAATAGTAATTTATATGGGTTTAGTGTCCAGCACCTTCCCTGAGTTTATACTTGGTGGTGTGGGAATAGTAATTTATATGGGTTTAGTGTCCAGCACCTTCCCAGAGTTTAAACTTGGTGGTGTGGGAATAGTAATTTATATAGGTTTAGTGTCCAGCACCTTCCCTTAGATTATACTTGGTGGAGTGGGAATAGTAATTTATATGGATTTAGCGTCCAGCACCTTACCAGAGTTTATTCTTGGTGGAGTTGGAATTGTAATTTATATGGGTTTAGTGTCCACCACCTTCCCTGAGTTTATACTTGGTGGTGTGGGAATAGTAATGTATATGGGTTTAGTGTTCAGCACCTTCCCAGAGTGTATACTTGGTGGAGTGGGAATGGTAATTTATATGGGTCTAGTGTCCAGCACATTCCCATAGTTTATACTTTGTGGAGATGGAATAGTAATTTATATTGTTATAGTATCCAGCACCTTCTCCGAGTTTATACTTGGTGGAGTGGGAATAGTAAATTATATGGGTTTAGTGTCCAGCACCTTCCCTGAGTTTATACTTGGTGGAGTGGGAATAGTAATTTATATGAGTTTAGTGTCCAGCACCTTTCCAGAGTTTATACTTGGTGGTGTGGGAATAGTAATTTATATGGGTTTAGTGTCCATCACCTTCCCTGAGTTTATACTTGGTGGAGTGGGAATATTAATTTATATGGGTTTAGTGTCCAGCACCTTCCCAGAGTTTATACTTGGTGGAGTGGGAATAGTAATTTATATGGATATAGTAACCAGCACCTTCCCTGAGTTTATACTTGGTGGAGTGTGAATAGTAATTTATATGAGTTTAGTGTCCAGCACCTTCCCAGAGTTTATATTTAGTGATGTGGGAATAGTAATTTATATGGGTTTAGTATCCAGCACCTTCCCTTAGTTTATACTTGGTGGAGTGGGTATAGTAATTTATATGAGTTCAGTGTCCAGCATCTTCCCTGAGTTTATACTTGGTGGAGTAGGAATAGTAATTTATATTGTTATAGTATCCAGCACCTTCTCTGAGTTTATACTTGGTGGAATGGGAATAGTAAATTATATGGGTTTAGTGTCCAGCACCTTCCCTGAGTTTATACTTGGTGGAGTGGGAATAGTAATTTATATGAGTTTAGTGTCCAGCACCTTCCCAGAGTTTATATTTGGTGGTGTGGGAATAGTAATTTATATGGGTTTAGTGTCCAGCACCTTCCCTGAATGTATACTTGGTGGAGTGGGAATAGTAATTTATATGGGTTTAGTGTCCAGCACCTTCCCTGACTTTATACTTGGTGGAATAGGAATAGTAATTTATATTGTTATAGTATCCAGCACCTTCTCTGAGTTTATACTTGGTGGAGTGGGAATAGTAAGTTATGGGTTTCTTGTCCAGCACCTTCCCTGAGTTTATTCTTGGTGGAGTGGGAATTGTGATTTATATGGGTTTAGTGTCCAGCACCTTCCCAGAGTTTATACTTGGTGGTGTGGGAATAGTAATTTATATGGGTTTAGTGTCCAGCACCTTTCCAGAATTTATACTTGGTGGTGTGGGAATAGTAATTTATATGGGTTTAGTGTCCAGAACCTTCCCTGAGTTTATACTTGGTGGAGTGGGAATAGTAATTTATATGGGTTTAGTGTCAAGCACCTTCCCAGAGTTTATACTTGGTGGAGTGGGAATAGTAATTTAAATGCGTTTAGTGTCCAGCACCTTCCCTGAGTTTATACTTGGTGGTGTGGGAATAGTAATTTCTATTGTTATAGTATCCAGCACTTTCCCTGAGTTTATACTTGGTGGAGTGGAAATATTAAATTATATGGGGTTAGTGTCCAGCACCTTCTCTGAGTTTATACTTGGTAGTGTGGGTATAGTAATGTATATGGGTTTAGTGTCCAGCACCTTCCCAGAGTTTATACTTGGTGGTGTGGGAATAGTAATTTATATAGGTTTAGTGTCCATCACCTTCCCTGAGTTTACACTTGGTGGAGTGGGAATATTAATTTATATGGGTTTAGTGTCCAGCACCTTCCCAGAGTTTATACTTGGTGGAGTGGAAATAGTAATTCATATGTATTTAGTAACCAGCACCTTCCCTGAGTTTATACTTGGTGGAGTGGGAATAGTAAATTATATGGGTTTAGTTTCCGGCACCTTCCCTGAGTTTATACTTGGTGGAGTGGGAATAGTAATTTATATGAGTTTAGTGTCCAGCTCCTTCCCAGAGTTTATATTTAGTGGTGTGGGAATAGTAATTTATATGGGTTTAGTGTCCAGCACCTTCCCTTAGTTTATACTTGGTGGAGTGGGAATAGTAATTTATATGGGTTTGGTGTCCGGCACCTTCCCGGAGTTTATACTTGGTGGAGTAGGAATAGTAATTTTTATTGTTATAGTATCAAGCACCTTCTTTGAGTTTATACTTGGTGGAGTGGGAATAGTAAATTATATGGGTTTAGTGTCCAGCACCTTCCCTGAGTTTATACTTGGTGGAGTGGGAATAGTAATTTATATGAGTTTAGTGTCCAGCACCTTCCCAGAGTTTATATTTGGTGGTGTGGGAATAGTAATTTATATGGGTTTAGTGTCCAGCACCTTCCCTGAATTTATACTTGGTGGAGTGGGAATAGTAATTTATATGGGTTTAGTGTCCATCACCTTCCCTGAGTTTATACTTGGTGGAGTGGGAATATTAATTTATATGGGTTTAGTGTCCAGCACCTTCCCAGAGTTTATACTTGGTGGAGTGGGAATAGTAATTTATATGGATTTAGTAACCAGCACCTTCCCTGGGTTTATACTTGGTGGAGTGTGAATAGTTATTTATATGAGTTTAGTGTCCAGCACCTTCCCATAGTTTATATTTAGTGATGTGGGAATAGTAATTTATATGGGTTTAGTATCCAGCACCTTCCCTTAGTTTATACTTGGTGGAGTGGGTATAGTAATTTATATGGGTTTAGTGTCCAGCATCTTCCCTGAGTTTATACTTGGTGGAGTAGGAATAGTAATTTATATTGTTATAGTATCCAGCACCTTCTCTGAGTTTATACTTGGTGGAATGGGAATAGTAAATTATAGGGGTTTAGTGTCCAGCACCTTCCCTGAGTTTATACTTGGTGGAGTGGGAATAGTAATTTATATGATTTTAGTGTCCAGCACCTTCCCAGAGTTTATATTTGGTGGTGTGGGAATAGTAATTTATATGGGTTTAGTGTCCAGCACCTTCCCTGAATGTATACTTGGTGGAGTGGGAATAGTAATTTATATGGGTTTAGTGTCCAGCACCTTCCCTGAGTTTATACTTGGTGGAATAGGAATAGTAATTTATATTGTTATAGTATCCAGCACCTTCTCTGAGTTTATACTTGGTGGAGTGGGAATAGTAAGTTATGGGTTTCTTGTCCAGCACCTTCCCTGAGTTTATTCTTGGTGGAGTGGGAATTGTGATTTATATGGGTTTAGTGTCCAGCACCTTACCAGAGGTTATACTTGGTGGTGTGGGAATAGTAATTTATATGGGTTTAGTGTCCAGCACCTTTCCAGAATTTATACTTGGTGGTGTGGGAATAGTAATTTATATGGGTTTAGTGTCCAGAACCTTCCCTGAGTTTATACTTGGTGGAGTGGGAATAGTAATTTATATGGGTTTAGTGTCAATCACCTTCCCAGAGTTTATACTTGGTGGAGTGGGAATAGTAATTTAAATGCGTTTAGTGTCCAGCGCCTTCCCTGAGTTTATACTTGGTGGTGTGGGAATAGTAATTTCTATTGTTATAGTATCCAGCACCTTCCCTGAGTTTATACTTGGTGGAGTGGGAATATTAAATTATATGGGGTTAGTGTCCAGCACCTTCTCTGAGTTTATACTTGGTAGTGTGGGTATAGTAATTTATATGGGTTTAGTGTCCAGCACCTTCCCAGAGTTTATACTTGGTGGTGTGGGAATAGTAATTTATATGGGTTTAGAGTCCATCACCTTCCCTGAGTTTACACTTGGTGGAGTGGGAATATTAATTTATATGGGTTTAGTGTCCAGCACCTTCCCAGAGTTTATACTTGGTGGAGTGGAAATAGTAATTCATATGGATTTAGTAACCAGCACCTTCCCTGAGTTTATACTTGGTGGAGTGGGAATAGTAAATTATATGGGTTTAGTTTCCGGCACCTTCCCTGAGTTTATACTTGGTGGAGTGGGAATAGTAATTTATATGAGTTTAGTGTCCAGCACCTTCCCAGAGTTTATATTTAGTGGTGTGGGAATAGTAATTTATATGGGTTTAGTGTCCAGCACCTTCCCTTAGTTTATACTTGGTGGAGTGGGAATAGTAATTTATATGGGTTTAGTGTCCAGCACCTTCCCAGAGTTTATACTTGGTGGAGTGGGAATAGTAATTTATATGGATTTAGTAACCAGCACCTTCCCTGAGTTTATACTTGGTGGAGTGTGAATAGTAATTTATATGAGTTTAGTGTCCGGCACCTTCCCTGAGTTTATACTTGGTGGAGTAGGAATAGTAATTTTTATTGTTATAGTATCAAGCACCTTCTGTGAGTTTATACTTGGTGGAGTGGGAATAGTAAATTATATGGGTTTAGTGTCCTGCACCTTCCCTGAGTTTATACTTGGTGGAGTGGGAATAGTGATTTATATTGGTTTAGTGTCCAGCACCTTCCCTGAGTTTATACTTGGTGGAGTAGGAATAGTAATTTATATTGTTATAGTATCCAGCACCTTCTCTGAGTTTATACTTGGTGGAGTGGGAATAGTAAGTTATGGGTTTAGTGTCCAGCACCTTCCCTGAGTTTATTCTTGGTCGAGTGGGAATAGTAATTTATATGAGTTTAGTGTCCAGCACCTTCCTAGAGTTTATACTTGGTGGAGTGGGAATAGTAATTTATATGGATTTAGTATCCAGCATCTTCCCAGAGTTTATACTTGGTGGTGTGGGAATAGTACATTTTATGGGTTTAGTGTCCAGTACCTTCCCAGAGTTTATACTTGGGGGAGTGGGAATAGTAATTTATATGGGTTTAGTGTCCAGCACCTTCCCTGAGTTTATACTTGGTGGAATGGGAATAGTAATTTATATGGGTTTAGTGTCCAGCACCTTTCCAGAATTTATACTTGGTGGTGTGGGAATAGTAATTTATATGGGTTTAGTGTCCAGCACCTTCCCTGAGTTTATACTTGGTGGAATGGGAATAGTAATTTATATGGGTTTAGTGTCCAGCACCTTTCCAGAATTTATACTTGGTGGTGTGGGAATAGTAATTTATATGGGTTTAGTGTCCAGCACCTTCCCTGAGTTTATACTTGGTGGAGTGGGAATAGTAATTTAAATGGGTTTAGTGTCCAGCACCTTCCCTGAGTTTATACTTGGTGGTGTGGGAATAGTAATTTATATGGGTTTAGTGTCCAGCACCTTCCCTGAGTTTATACTTGGTGGAATGGGAATAGTAATGTATATGGGTTTAGTGTCCAGCACCTTTCCAGAATGTATACTTGGTGGTGTGGGAATCGTAATTTATATCGGTTTAGTGTCCAGCACCTTCCCTGAGTTTCTACTTGGTGGAGTGGGAATATTAAATTATATGGGTTTAGTGTCCAGCACCTTCCCTGAGTTTATACTTGGTAGTGGGGATATAGTAATTTATATGGGTTTAGTGTCCAGCACCTTCCCTGAGTTTATACTTGGTGGAGTGGGAATAGTAATTTATATGGGTTTAGTGTCCAGCAACTTCCCAGATTGTATACTTAGTGGAGTGGGAATAGTAATTTATATGGGTTTAGTGTCCAGCACCTTCCCCCAGTTTATACTTGGTGGAGTGGGAATAGCAAAAGATTTGTAGAAAATTATTTTTTGGTTGCTAGAATACTACAAGTTTTATTTGTTTAAATATAAAAATTATAGTAGAAATTCTAATTAATGTTACTTTATTGATACATTGATACATAAATAATAATAATTATGAAATTAAAAACATATCTAAAAATATTAACTATAATATTTACTTAATAATTTTTTAATAACAAAAAATTATACACACAGAGGGTTAAATGGAACAATTTAAATACAGTTTATTGAGATTGAAAAACAAATGGGAAGTAGAGTAAATAATTTTATTAGCAGTATAAATTAATAAGTAGATAGTGTTTATTATCACAAAAAATATAGCATGTCAATATATACATTTATCAATATATTTAAAAATATATTTAAATAATGTTTATGTTTATTCACATTTATTTTAAAAGCAAATTTGACTAATAAACATAATAACATAGGAGTCCATTAGGATAGCGGGCGGAAAACCACCCCGCCCGCTATGGAGGCGGAAAACAACCGCCCGCCATGACCGCGGATAAACCGGCGTTCAAATCAGGATCCACCGCCACTACAGACCGACGGTGGCGGTAGCGGTGAAAATGAAACCGCCCGACGTGTGCGGTGATGCCAAAATTCCGACCGCGGCGGTCAGAAAAGCAGCGGAAATGACAAAACCGTCCACAGGGAAAGCGGAGACACCGCACAGAAAATTAGAACATCCCCGAGGGCGTCGCGGGCGGAACCGCCGACAACGACCGCCGCGGTCGCAGCCAGGATTGAATGGGAGAAATGGCGGTCAAGCAGCTGCAAAGCCACCGCAGCGGACAAACATTAAATACATGGCGGTCGATGTGAAAGCACCGCAGTGATGCCTAACATTGCATAAACAAAGTAGCCCTGCCCCCAAAATATACAACATACATACACAGATACATAAATTAACAAAACAAATATACTAAACCACAGAACCACACCCACAACACACCTGACACTCACAATCCAATTGGACACACCCACACAGCTGAGTACAAAGCCACCCCCTCCACTCACCACAATCCTTTGCATCTTTCCAGAACAGAAGGCCATACACCACATCTGACAGGAGAGGCAAAAGAGCACACCACACCGACCCACCCTCCACCACCATCAACACCACCATCACACCATCACAAACAAACCCCCAGCACACAACACACCTCATCACCACACCCCTGCACCCACACACCCCTGCACCCACAAACACCTCAACCCCCACACACCATGACCTCACAAAAAATGCCAAAATTCACCGAGAGTGAGTTGACAGTCATGGTCAACGAGATTGTGAGAGTAGAGCCACAACTATTTGGTAACCTGGTCCAACAGACACCATTAGCACCAGGACACAAATGTGGGAAAGGATAGTCCAAAGGGTGAATGCAGTTGGGGCCACCCCAAGATCCAAGAAGGAGATCCAGAAGCGGTGGAATGATCTCAAGAGGGTTGTCAAGGAGAAGAGGAGCAAGAACTGGACTCTGACAAACGTGACTGGCAGTGGCCCTCTAATCCCACAGAAGGCATTCACACCATGGGAGGAGAAGGTGCTTGCCATCCTGCTACCTGAGAGTCTCACAGGAGTAGCCGGGGGAGCAGAGGCTGGTAAGTACACACAAATGTTGAACATCACATTGAGATTAATCTCCTTGCAATACCCAACCACCAATACACTGTCCATCCCTAGCCAAAATGTAGCCAGCCATTCTGCTGAGGAGGCCTGTATGGGGGAGGAAGGTCAGTACAACAACTCCCAGCATGCCCCCTGGCCCACAGCCCAGCAGCATTTAGGCCTTCCCCACCCAGGAGCAAGTGTCAGCCATTACAATGTTTAACAAACAAACTTACAGGTAGGTAGCCATCTTCACTTGGAGGGTGTGTGATGGGAGGGAGGCTGTACCACTACTCCCAGCATGCCCCCTGGCCCACAGCCCAGCAGCATGGAGGCCTCCCCCACCCAGGAGCAAGTGTCAGCCATTGCACTGTTTAACAAACAAACTTATAGATAGGTAGCCATCTTCACTTGGAGGGTGTGTGATGGGAGGGATGCCTGTACCACTACTCCCAGCATGCCCCCTGGCCCACAGCCCAGCAGCATGGAGGCCTCCCCCACCCAGGAGCAAGTGTCAGCCATTGCACTGTTTAACAAACAAACTTACAGGTAGGTAGCCATCTTCACTTGGAGGGTGTGTGATGGGAGGGAGGCCTGTACCACTACTCCCAGCATGCCCCCTGGCCCACAGCCCAGCAGCATGGAGGCCTCCCCCACCCAGGAGCAAGTGTCAGCCATTGCACTGTTTAACAAACAAACTTACAGGTAGGTAGCCATCTTCACTCGGAGGGTGTTTGTGGGAGGGAGGCCTGTACCACTACTCCCAGCATGCCCCCTGGCCCACAGCCCAGCAGCATGGAGGCCTCCCCCACCCAGGAGCAAGTGTCAGCCAGTGCACTGTTTAACAAACAAACTTACAGGTAGGTAGCTATCTTCACTTGGAGGGTGTGTGATGGGAGGCATGCCTGTACTACTACTCCCAGCATGCCCCCTGGCCCACAGCCCAGCAGCATGGAGGCCTCCCCCACCCAGGAGCAAGTGTCAGCCATTGCACTGTTTAACAAACAAACTTACAGGTAGGTAGCCATCTTCACTTGGAGGGTGTGTGATGGGAGGGAGGCCTGTACCACTACTCCCAGCATGCCCCCTGGCCCACAGCCCAGCAGCATGGAGGCCTCCCCCACCCAGGAGCAAGTGTCAGCCATTGCACTGTTTAACAAACAAACTTACAGGTAGGTAGCCATCTTCACTTGGAGGGTGTTTGTGGGAGGGAGACCTGTGCCACTACTCCCAGCATGCCCCCTGGCCCACAGGTCAGCAGCATGGAGGCCTCCCCCACCCAGGAGCAAGTGTCAGCCATTGCACTGTTTAACAAATAAACTTACAGGTAGGTAGCCATCTTCACTTGGATGGTGTGTGATGGGAGGGAGGCCTGTACCACTACTCCCAGCATGCCCCATGGCCCACAGCCCAGCAGCATGGAGGCCTCCCCGCCCAGGAGCAAGTGTCAGCCATTGCACTGTTTAACAAACAAACTTAAAGGTAGGTAGCCATCTTCACTTGGAGGGTGTGTGATGGGAGGGAGGCCTGTACCACTACTCCCAGCATGCCCCCTGGCCCACAGCCCAGCAGCATGGAGGCCTCCCCCACCCAGGAGCAAGTGTCAGCCATTGCACTGTTTAACAAACAAACTTAAAGGTAGGTAGCCATCTTCACTTGGATGGTGTTTGTGGGAGGGAGGCCTGTGCCACGACTCCCAGCATGCCCCCTGGCCCACAGCCCAGCAGCATGGAGGCCTCCCCCACCCAGGAGCAAGTGTCAGCCATTGCACTATTTAACAAACAAACTTACAGGTAGGTAGCCATCTTCACTTGGAGGGTGTGTGATGGGAGGGAGGCCTGTACCACTACTCCCAGCATGCCCCCTGGCCCACAGCCCAGCAGCATGGAGGCCTCCCCCACCCAGGAGCAAGTATCAGCCATTGCACTGTTTAACAAACAAACATACAGGTAGGTAGCCATCTTCACTTGGAGGGTGTGTGATGGGAGGGAGGCCTGTGCCACTACTCCCAGCATGCCCCCTGGCCTACAACCCAGCAGCATGGAGGCCTCCCCCACCCAGGAGCAAGTGTCAGCCATTGCACTGTTTAACAAACAAACTTACAGGTAGGTAGCCATCTTCACTTGGAGGGTGTTTGTGGGAGGGAGGCCTGTGCCACTACTCCCAGCATGCCCCCTGGCCCACAGCCCAGCAGCAGGGAGGCCTCCCCCACCCAGGAGCAAGTGTCAGCCATTGCACTGTTTAACAAACAAACTTACAGGTAGGTAGCCATCTTCACTTGGAGGGTGTGTGATGGGAGGGAGGCCTGTGCCACGACTCCCAGCATGCCCCCTGGCCCACAGCCCAGCAGCATGGAGGCCTCCCCCACCCAGGAGCAAGTGTCAGCCCTTGCACTATTTAACAAACAAACTTACAGGTAGGTAGCCATCTTCACTTGGGGTGTGTGTGATGGGAGGGAGGCCTGTACCACTACTCCCAGCATGCCCCCTGGCCCACAGCCCAGCAGCATGGAGGCCTCCCCCACCCAGGAGCAAGTGTCAGCCATTGCACTGTTTAACAAACACACTTACAGGTAGGTAGCCATCTTCACTTGGAGGGTGTGTGATGGGAGGGAGGCATGTGCCACTACTCCCAGCATGCCCCCTGTCCCACAGCCCAGCAGCATGGAGGCCTCCCCCACCCAGGAGCAAGTGTCAGCCATTGCACTGTTTAACAAACAAACTTACAGGTAGGTAGCCATCTTCACTTGGAGGGTGTTTGTGGGAGGGAGGCCTGTACCACTACTCCCAGCATGCCCCCTGGCCCACAGCCCAGCAGCATGGAGGCCTCCCCCACCCAGGGGCAAGTGTCAGCCATTGCACTGTTTAACAAATAAACTTACATGTAGGTAGCCATTTTCACTTGGAGGGTGTGTGATGGGAGGGAGGCCTGTACCCCTACTCCCAGCATGCCCCCTGGACCACAGCCCAGCAGCATGGAGGCCACCCCCTCCCAGGAGCAAGTGTCAGACATTGCACCCTGCACACTCACCTTACAGGTACGTACTAACCGTAATTCTTCATGAAGTGTGTGTGTAGAAAACAGATAACTATTGGACGCAATGCATTGGCATCCAACTGTATGACTCCATGATGTCACTCAGCATTATGAAATGTTACACGGTGTTCCCATTAATTGTCCAACTGATGACAGCATATATAACTAGTGTACAGACAGATGATGATACGCAGATGACGGAAACACTGACCACTCCCCATCTACTCCACAGGTGATGAAGAACTCACTGCTGAGGACCACACCAACGACCAGCAGAGCCAGTCTCCACCTCCGGCACATGGACTCACAGATGCGGACTCCCAGGACAGTTTGGATGATGAGCTCCAGTCCGGCCCATCTGGTGTGCCACAGACCCAGAGGTCCCGGGCCCCCATCCTCGCCAACACCACCTCCGCTGCAACAACAACGCAGCAGCCGCCTGCTGTCCCGGCCTCTGCCTCCACCGCAACCACCACCGCCACCCCCGCCACTGCCACCAATACCACCACTACCACCAGTACCACCTGCAGCACCCTCCCTGTCCCTAGGGATGACCAGCCCACAGCAACACCTGTGGAGGGCAGGGAGAGAGTGCGTGGCGCACCAGTGGCGAGGGAAGAGGTCCGTGGCAGCAGAGCAGGTGGGAGGGCCAGGGTAAACACCAGACCTCGGGAGGAGTGGACACCATCCCTGGACCACTTCACCAGAGTCGTGGAGGCCTACCAAGAGGTCCAGGGACAAAGTGGCCGGTCGGATGAATTATTGAGGGAGCTCATCCTGCTGATGAGGTCCATCGATAACCGCCTGGGACAGATGGTGGACCTCATGGGCCAGCAAGTGGCGTTGCAGAGGGACAGGCCTGTGTCCCAACCACCACCACCGTCCCCTCCTGTTGTGCAGCAGGATGACAGTCCACCATCCTCCCCTGCGCCAACAGAGAGGGGCGAGTCCTCTGACGCCGCTGGCCATTCAGCAGGCCTCCCACCGCCAAAAAGATCTAGGGGGCGTCCAAAGAAGAGCCTGGGAGTCTCTGGAGGCAAAGCACCTGCCACACGCCAGTCACGGAGCCAGCCGTGAAGACAACCCTCTCCCCAACTGCATTCACTGTTTGGACTGTCTTTCCCCACATTGCCTTGGCAATGGCACCTCTCTCTGTTGGACTGGGTCACCACATCCATGTGGTGTCTACTCTTGCATCTCTGCGACCATGACTGTCAACTCACTGCTCATTCCCCACCTTCCTGTAAATATTCCCGCACAATTCACATGTTCACTCCCAAAATAAAATACCTGACACTCCAGATTTTGTGTAGTGAATTCTTTAGTGCAATATTGACATTGTTGATAATGTCCATGATGTGTAAACATGATGTACAGTATGCAGGGCAGGAACACTCTGTAGCACCTAGGGAGACACAACAGAACTACAGTCACTGGCCTCATTGTGGCAACACACACAGATCACTGCTCAAAAAATATCCAAAATATCACAGGCATACTACACAATGTCTAGCAGATACGCACAAATACGGTGCAGCATACATCTCTGTACGTATCGTCAATTCCACCTATACCATACATAGGTGACAGAACATGTGCCTATCGGGAACATCTGCACATATACATTTACTACAAATGCAACCACACCAGACTATGTACACGTTGTGACTCGTCTCCCACCTTCAAGTGAAGTAGCGTTGGATTAGCTGCTGGCGTAGGTCAACTCCTTCCTCCTCTCCACTGTCCTCATCACTGGATTCTGGTCCCTGAGCAGGTTGTGGCCTTGGTTCCTCACCATCGTCCAGAAGCAGGGGGACCCCCTTGTGGATGGCCAGGTTGTGCAGCATACAGCATGCCGCAACGATCTTGCACACCTTCCCAGGCAAGTATGCCAGTGCGCCTCCAGTCCTGTCAAGGCACCGGAACCTTGACTTCAGCAGGCCGAAAGTCCGTTCGATTACCCGTCGTGTCCTGCCATGGGCCTCATTGTCGCGGATGTCTGCTGGTGTCCGGGGATTCCGGAGTGGGCTCAACAGCCATGGCCTAATGGGCTATGCAGAGTCACCTGTGAATGATAAACACCCACTGCAATGTTGTACGGCCACAGTAAAGCCAGTGACACACAGCACGTGATAGCAGTAGTGATACTCACCCACAATCCAGGCACGTTCGGGATGCAGATTCTCCATCATCCGTGGCACCATGCTGTTCCTCATAATGTACGAATCATGGGCGGAACCGGGATACTTTGCACACACATGTGATATTGTCATGTCCGCAAGGCACACCACCTGCACATTCATGGAGTGGTAGTGTTTGCGGTTCCGATAAATGTGCTCCGCCGCCTGGGGTGCCACCAGAGCTACATGGGTGCAATCTATGGCACCGACTACATGTGGGATGCGCCCAAGTGGATAGAAGTCCCCCTTAACGGCAGCCAATTCACGTCCCCTTGGGAAATGTATGTAGTGATTGCGATATATCATCATGGCCTCAAGTACATCCCTCAGCACCATGCTGAACATGGGCTGCGACATCCCCCCAGCGTTAGCCACGGTCTCTTGGAAGGAACCAGTCGCAAAGAAGTGGAGTGCTGCCAACACCTTGTAGGTGGGTGTGAATGCCGTAGGATAGTGACGGCGAGGCTGCAGGTGGGGCTCCAATAGATCACACACGATCTTCAATGTTGGTCTGTGCAGCCTGAATTTCCTGATGATTGCCTCATTCTCCATGTCCTCAAGCACAGTCAAGTAGGAGATTCGGCCTCCTCCTAGTTGAGGAGTAAAATGAATATGTCAGTGACAAGCATCATGAGATGGCCATAGCTCAAATCATCAATGATGTAATGGGAAAACAACAAGGGCCAGAGAGATGCATGGCACATCTGGCTACATGGCTGGCCAATAGCTGCACACAGAGGGCAGGCCTCTCCAGTGACAATACCCAAGTGACAGTAACACATCAGGGAATGTGAATGCGGATATAATGGTTGAACATTTGACATTTGCAGACATGGTGCAACAAGATCCGCCAATGTAATGTGACTTAACATGTCTGTCATACCCATCTGATGTACCTGCCATACCTCAATGCATCATTTACATTCAGCACACATTCATTAACACAATGATCACAGTAGCAGGGACACTTCCGGATGTGTGCATGATCAGTTGTGAATGCACAAGTCAGGTACGATACAATGCAGTGACACCAGCCCGGTCAAGGTCTGCACTGACTAACAACACATTAAATGTCACAACATCAATGTAGAGCACCTGACGTCTGTCAATCCTCATCAGCCATCAAAACCCTTACTAAAATGGCTGAAACACAGGCAAAAGTGGCTCACACTGAACGTGCGTCCTCCTGTGGATGACATGGCTGTGTGGCATCGTGTGTACAATGATGTGCCCTACACCATGTAGCTGCAGGGTGCTGATACATTGTCCAGGATTGACATACACAGCAATGTGTACGAAAATGGCAGTACCTACCGCGGGACCCCGGCGGTGTGAGCCCAGCACCACCATCTACCCAGCCAAGGTAGCCATTGGCCCATGGACTTGTGTACATGCCGGTGGGTATGCTCCGCCGCATGAGTCGCGGTACCTACCGCGGGTCCCCGGTGGTGTGAGCCCAGCACCACCATCTACCCAGCCAAGGTAGCCATTGGCCCATGGACTTGTGTACATGCAAGTGGGTATGCTCCGCCGCATGAGTCGCGGTACCTACCGCGGGTCCCCGGCGGTGTGAGCCCAGCACCACCATCTACCCAGCCAAGGTAGCCATTGGCCCATGGACTTGTGTACATGCCGGTGGGTATGCTCCGCCGCATGAGTCGTGGTACCTACCGCGGGTCCCCGGTGGTGGGAGCCCAGCACCACCATCTACCCAGCCAAGGTAGCCATAGGCCCATGGACTTGTGTACATGCCAGTGGGTATGCTCTGCCGCATGAGTCGCAGTACCTACTGCCTGGCCCCGGCGGTGCGTCACCGCCGTGGAGCATTGCATACAGCCAATGGCAACGTTTGGCCCGAATGCCAATGAGATACGAAAGTTGGTGACACAAAATTGGCACCTGGTCAAGGACCTACACAGCGAATTGAAGGAACCACCACTGTTCGCATTTAAAAAAGAGAAAAGTGTTGCGCAACATATAATAAGGGCAGCATTACCCTCCGCCCCAAAAACAACGTTGAGAGGTATGATGGGACTGTGTCCAATAACAGGCCGCCATAGATGCGTTAATTGCTCATGCTGTGCGCAGACAGATGAAGGATCGTTTTTTTCGTTTAATGGTATCCATTGGAAGCATGAGGTTTTCACAAACTGCCTGACCAAAAATGTAGTTTATGGGATTACATGCCCTTGTCCCAAACTATATATAGGAAAGACCACCCAGGAGGCACGCCAACGGATTATACAACATAAATCCAGAATAAGGAAAGAGACACCAAATGCCCCTCTGGTTCACCATTGGGTGCTCAATAAACACAGAGAAGAAGACCTACGCTGGACCATTATTTCTAAGATTGAGAAGGACCCCAGGGGTGGTGATACTGAAAGTAGACTCAATCAGCGCGAAGCGCTATTAATAATTAAATATAACACAGCAATTACAGGGCTGAAGGAAATCTCAGAGCTCTACAAAGGAAGCATATAATTAGATCTGTGTGTAGATGCCCTCATTTGACATGAAGAGCACATAGCCGTTATACAGGTATTGCATACCGGGTGCACAGTTTTGAATAGAAAGGTGAATACTGCCAACTCACTGCTCAATATTCCTACCAACTGCCACTGCAGGATAATAAAGCCATAACACCAAAGCTTAAAACACAATATGATCGTATATGCCCTTTAAATTATGTGCCTTGTCTTTGAACATTGATTTATTTCGCATTCACGCTGTTCAAAAACGCTGTGGATGACTCTTCAATTGTTTTAGTAGGAATCCGCAATAAAGCGTCATTTCTCCTTTCTTTCAACTAAAAAAAACTCTCCTCCACGGGCACCCGATGATTGGCTCATGTGACCGCAACATCATCCAATGAATAATGAGCACTAACGAACACAGAAGTACACTCTCCCGTGACTGTGAGGAGCGCGATTAAAGATTAACGAAGGTAACACAGCCGGCTCCTTGCAACTCGTTATACCGGTTTTTGGTATCTTTTACATTCGCCCAGCGTTCGACCGTGGCATTAATAGCTTTGCTCCATCTGTTACAGGGCAAAACGGAGACCTTTCATTTGGCAAATTTTTGAGCTGCAAAGCTGTGACCGCCTTATGCACGCTACCGGTAAGGTCTCTTCTTGTAAAGAACGAGGGGTTCAGTTCCAATGTTAAGTTAAAGATATTTATTGGAGAGCAAGCAGGTCCGTCCTTCCCAGTCAGGTACCGTGCACCAACAGAAGTTATTAACATTCTGGAGCGTGGATGTGGTGCATCATCTGATGCTATGGTAACCAGATGATGCACCACGAGCACAACACCACATCTTCCTTCTTTACAATAACAGAAAACAAAAGGACTTTAGCCTTCATAATAATAAATATGTGAAATAACATAGCAGAGGAGTAATACAAATTGCAAAATAACAATGCAACATAACATTGCAATAAGACATGCAAGTTCAACCTAGAAATGAGGTAACAAGGAAAAGGTTACCACTATAACCCACACCCCCCTTCTTCCAAAATTAACAAAAAGGAATAATACAGCACAGACATAATCAGTTACATTACGTAGCTCCTGAACCGAGCAGGGATTTTGATTTGCCTACCAGTGCGTGAGGTGTGCTGGTTATAAGCAGATGAGGAAAGCATTGGTGCTCGCAAATCAGAAGGAGGCAACTGAGAGGAAGACGAATCATACAGCTGTGGAGAGGATGTCGATATACCACTAGTAGAAGCTCTAACGACTTCATTCCCAGTGTTACTACTCTGCATGACATCATCTCACAACCATTGAAAGGAAGGAGCAAGATCAGTGTCAGTACTGGAACAAGAGAAATTCCCTTTGCATTTCGCCAACCTGTTGTGATGCCAAACTCGGTTGTCACTTAACTTGGCAGACTTCGAAAACAACTCCACAACTTGCAAAGGATCAGAAAATTTGCTTTGACCTTTCTTAACCTTAGTGTCAGGTTTAATTCTGACCCAATCCCCTACGCTGAGTTCAGCCTCTCTAGTGGCATTTTTCCTACCAAAATCACTAATGTGTGAACCTTGAATCTTCCTTAGTCTTGAACGGACCAAAGCAGGAGACCACTTCCCACAAATTTTCTTGGAATTCCAAGTAACATTATCCTTAGTAAATGGTTCCCTACCTCTAAGGATCCTGAAAGGGCTATAATTGGTACTGGTGGGGGTGATTCTATAAGCCCAAATGGTTTCCAGCAATTCCTTTTCCCAATCTTTATTAGCGCGAATAGAGGCCTGGATACTCCCCATAATTACCCTGTTAAACCTCTCAACAATGCCGTTACCTGCAGGATGGTAAACAGGTGTCTTTTTAGGGGTTATACCATTCCTACCTAAGAATTTCAAAAAAATTTCAGATCTAAATTGTGGACCATTATCAGTTAAAATGTTTCTCGGAATACCTTCTTGTAAAAACAACTTACGGAGAAAAGCAACAACAACTTTAGAGTCAAACTCTTCAGATATTTCAATTTCAGGCCATCTAGAGTAATTATCAATCACAACTAGAATATGTTTAATGCTGCCTTCGAAATTCTCAACATGACCCAACCAATCCATGCTTAAATCTTCCCATGGATACATAGGGATATGTCTAAATCCTAGAGTGGGTTTAAATACACGCAAGGACTTATCAGCATTTGCACAAGTATCACACCTTTGGATAAACCTCTCAACCTCCTTATCCAATCCGGGCCACCAGTACGATAATTTTACCCTCGATTTCAATTTCATGATGCCTAGATGACCTTCATGATTAATGGATAGAATCTTATTCCTCAAGGAACAAGGGACAATAACTCTTTCACCTCTACACAAGTGTTCAGCATCATCTATACAAAGTTCATCTCTGACTTCCCAAAATGGTTTCAGTTCCTCCCTCAATTTCGATTTTCCAGGCCAACTATTGGTAACAAAATTACGAACAGAGTTCAAGATCTCATCCTTATCACAGGATGCCTCCCAGTCTTTCTTAGAAATAGCCACTAATCGTTGGTGACAGTCTTCATGGATAACAGCAACTTCATTAGACTCAAAAGAATCATAAGAGTCATCACAACTCGGTAAGGGAGAACGACTTAAATAATCAGCAACTATGTTCTTTTTGCCAGGAATATATTCAACATCATACACATATCCCAGTAACTTAAGACTCATCCGTGCAAGTCTCGGAGTGGCTTTCAACAATCCTTCAGAGGTAAGAATTTTTAATAGGGGCTTGTGATCGGTCCGTAATGTGAATCTAGTGCCCCAGATAAACTGTCTAAACTTTCCGATACCCCACACAACGGCTAGCATCTCTTTCTCAATGACTGAGAACTTCCCTTCAAGAGTGGTTATAGACCTGGAATCAAAAGCAATTGTGACTTCAACTCCACGCCTGTTAGATTGTGAAAAGACAGCACCTAATCCCTTACCACTTGCGTCGGTCGTGACTATGTTGTGCAGGGTGTGATCAAATGCTTGGAGAGGGAATGCATTAACTATTTCTTTCCTTATGTTGTCAAAGTCATTTTGTAAAATATCATTCCAGACAAACTCCGTTCTCAATTTAAGTAATTGCCTAAGATTAAAAGTTTTGTCAGCAAAACTGTTCACAAACTTTGAGTAAAACTCCACCATCCCCAGAAATGACCTAAGATCATCCTTACAACAGGGAATAGGGGCATTTTCAATCGCCTCAACCAACTTCTTTTTTGGGAAAATACCTTTTTCACCCACTTCATGTCCTAAATAGGTCAAAGAGTTCATACCAAATTTGCATTTCTTTGACTCTGCTGTTAAACCATTACATTCAAGTGTTTTTAAAACAGAAAACAGTCTCTTGTCATGGTCAACCCTGGATCTGCCCATAACAAGTATGTCATCCTGGAAGTAGGTCACGTATTCCATGCTCTGAACAACTTGTGCATAAGGCGTTGAAAAACGGCAGCTGCCGAAGCCAGTCCAAACGGCATTCTAATGTACTGATAACATCCAAAGGGAGTTATGAATGCTGTAAGCTTTCTACTAGATTCGTGCAGGGGAATTTGATGGTACGCTGATACCAAGTCTATAGAAGAGAACCATTTGACACCGCAGCTTTGTGCTAAAAGTTCATCAATCCTGGGAAGAGGAAATTTATCGGTTACAGTATTTTTATTCAAGTCTCTTAAATCTATGCATAAGGGTAGACGGCCGTCAGGATTCCTTGCGACGACCAATGGCGCCAACCATTCAGAGCTTTCTATTGGCTCAATAACTCCCTTCTTTTCTAAAACATCCAAATCTTTCATGACATCACTCCTGATGCTTAGAGGAATATTCCTTGCTTTATGGCATACTGGTTTAGCACCATCTTTCTAAATAATCTTATGAGTAAAGCCGATCAATTTCCCAATTTCCCCTGAGAAAACTTTTGGAAATTGTAAGGTTACCTTGTCTAAGAATTCTTTGTTGTCTTCATCAAGAATCAAAACCTGAACATTATTTCTTGCATTTAGAATGATGCCTAATGCACCTTGATCAATCCAGCCAAGAATGGATGGACCAACCTCAGCAACATATAATTTGCCCAAACACTTCCGCCCTTGAAATTCAAATGTCTCCTCAACGAACCCCACCATGGGAATTTTTTCACCAGTGAAAGTAACAGGTCTGATGTCAGGTGGAAGTAACTCTTTTTTTTAAAACATGTGCAAATGATTTTTTCCAAATATCACGTTTAACAATCGTGTAGGGGGAGCCAGAATCAGGTACAATGCTAATTAAAACACCCCTAATTAGGATGTTACAAGTGGGTTTCTTAGATTTACACTTTATGTTCAAAACAGCATTGTCATCTTCCCAAAAGTCAAGGATGCAAAAGATGCTATCATCTCTAGATGCATCATAATTTTCTGTAATTGGCTCATTAGAGTCATCAATGCACTTTACCACTTTCTTCTCTTTACCAGTTTTAAATTTGCAAACTTTAAAGAAGTGTCCAATTTTATTACAGAAGTTACATTTTGATTTCAAAGCTGGGCATTTCGGATCATTGGCATATTGTCCATTAAACCCACATCTGAAACAATTGGGAATGCTTTCTTTCTTATAAGATGGACCAGGATTAGCATTTTTTTTATATGAGGAGGAATTATAACTATTCTTTTTTTGTAGTTATTAGTTACTTTACTCACAGTTACGTTATCATCTTTATCACTGTCTTTGAGGGCAACTTTGGCACACCTCTTGGACATTTCCGCCTTTCTGACTATTGCAAAAATTTCATTAAGTGGAGAATCCCCACAAGTCCAGAGCTTTTCCTGGATAGATGTATTGTTGCAATGCATGACTAATTGGTCTCTAACAAAACTATCATGAAGGGTACTAAACTCACAATTAATAGCCAATTTCTTTAGACAAGAAACGTAGTCCTCAACAGATTCTGACCTCCCTTGTTTCCTCTTGAAAAACTCGTACCTGCTTATTCCTACGCAAACTGGAGGATGGTAATGTGTGTCCAAATCCTCCAGAGCGTCTAGGAATACAGTATTGTCATCAGCTCTAACCTTTTTTTCCATTTGGTTAAAAATTCTATTGCCTTCTGGCCCCAGACTATGTAAAAGCATTTTCTTTTTTCTCTTTTGAGAAAAAGCATCATCCTGTTCTTCTTCTAGAGCTTCTATATAATTTAAAAAGTATACTTTCCAATCCGACAATTTAATTGAAGGTTCACCTGGTCGAGGTAAAAATGGGACAGGGGTATTTAACCCACCTTGCGATGCCATTTAATAAATTAAGAAAAGAAGGTAACCTAAAAAAAATTTATTGTTAATGATAGAATATAAATACAGAATGCATACACTTAAAATAAGAAATAAACTCTTAAGGTGTGCATGTCACCGAAGTCTTCAAGGAGCATGCAGCCATGGTGTGCATGTCACCGCCGAAATAATACTTCACAAAAAAAATGTATTCAGCGTTCAATGAGAAGAATTAGAACAGTACCTTGAATGTTTAGAAACAAAACGAGTGGTTTTAAAATCTTCGGTAGCTCCACAGAAGCAGGAAGCAGGTGACCTTGATCACGTGATGATGTCAAGAGTGGCGTGAGTTCACAGCGTCTAGGTTAGAGACGTCGCAACACTCGTAGAGACGTCACAAGACTGGTTGATGAGGGACGCAGAACTCTACAGTGGAATATGCCTCTCGCTCCAGAACGCTCAACAATTTCAAAGGATACACAGGTACCGTTAAACTTAAGAAATTGATAATGCGCCGTAGCTTCCAATCAAACGACGAAGTATTCGTACTTTCAGGTCACATCAACATCAATTTCTGTTAAAATTAGTAACATGCACGCACCAATGGACATGTGTTCATGTCCGGAAGAAATTAAATTATCGGAAGACTTCCTCATCCGAAATCAGTCACACGTCAGTCAAGGAGTTGTGACAGTGGTACTCACGGTACAAAAATGTTCGTGCGCGGTTTCCTGGGCTCAGGATTCTGAAATTCTTCAATGTTTAATTTCAGGGAAGGAATAAAAGATGATGTATTTTTTTAAAAGAAAAAAAAATTTCTTTGCGTTGGTTCTCAATCTTCCTGCTTGCTGGTTAACTGTAAATCCCGTCTTCTGTCGCCATAATGTAAAGAACGAGGGGTCCAGTTCCAATGTTAAGTTAAAGATATTTATTGGAGAGCAGGCAGGTCCGTCCTTCCCAGTCAGGTACCGTGCACCAACAGAAGTTATTAACATTCTGGAGCATGGATGTGGTGCATCATCTGATGCTATGGTAACCAGATGATGCACCACGAGCACAACACCACACTTCTATTAGTCAATCGCCTATTCAAATGCTTCCCGGCGTTTGCAGCAGTAGTTCCTACAAAAAAGTCTGGCCCTCATACTTACAAATGTTTCCATTTCCTTTCCTCCTGTAGAGTCATTTTTTCCAAAGTAAATAGGTAAGTGCCGATATCTGCACAGTATTGAAAGGACTACAGTTATTACCAGCCCTAAACACTGAGTATGTTTGTCATGTCGTTTTGTCTAGAGTGCCACTCCCTCCAAACATCCCCTGTGGATTGAATTATACATTAAGCAGGTAGGGAGTTGAGACACCTACAGCTGGTGCCGTTAGTATTAATTTCTTGTGTCATTTTGGACTGAACATTAAAACTAGTGTTTGTTTGTTTTTGTAGAGACTTTTTGGTCCTGAGGAGAACCCCGCAAATTGGGGGTTCGAAACGCGTCAACCTGGTTTTGGTCCTTTTGTCACCTACAATATAACAAGATTTATTTTTTTAGCAGGGCTCTGCTTCTAAAATGTATTGTTGACTTAAAGAAATCATGTTTAAAACAATCATTTATTTGTATGGATAATTAAAGACTGACATTAGGTCCAAAATTTATGAGTGTATGAATGAATGTTGAATGTATTGGCCAGTGTGAGAGTTGGATGTGTGGAGAATTTGTAAATTGTATTGTATATAACTGCTTTTTTATGTAATGTTTCTCATGTGTACATGTAAAGATTTATGTTTTGCTTAAAAGAATAAATACTGTTCAACTAAGATATAAATCAATATAATAAACTAGTGACGTAAGTTAAAAACGGACCAGCATGTTTTATTCATAAAGGTCATCACCAGTAGTTAAAAGTGATCTCCAGTACTGGCAGTTGTGTTGTTGATTTGGTATAGTAGGCTTAGCCTTGCTGGTATTAAGCCAAAACCCTGTGCGTTTTTTTGCGTTTTCGTGCGGGCACCAGCTCGCGAGGTTTATCACGGTAGAAGTGTACCGCCTCCGGTGTGGAGGTAGAAGGAACTAGTGTGCTCTTTCGTTGTTTGCATGTACACCCACTTTGTGTTAGTCCTGTGAGAATTGTTTTTGTATTGTCTTGTGTATATTATGTCTGAAAGGGATACATTCTCGTACAGCGAGGATCACATCCAGAGATTAATTAGTGCACCACCTGTTTTCTCTTCTGCCACCCTTAGTTTTACTGCGAAGACTCAAAACGAATCTGACAAATTGATCAGATTAAGAAAGAAACAAATAAGGACAGATTTGCATGGTCATTTTCTTCTCCTGCATCTAAGGGCAGGTACAATACCCTCTGGACTACAAATCAGGAACACTCCTATGGTTTTCACTGATGATCCAGAGTACAAAAAAGGTTTTAGTGGAATTGAGACCAAATGTAGTAGGGACCTGATTGTCCTTACTATTGAAACACCTCATAGATTATCAGTGAAAGAATTAGCGGAGATTTCCATCCTTGAATCAGAAATCCAAAATAACCAACTAATCTCTGAAGCCGAAGGATTGTTGGAGAAGATAGAAAAAGAGATCGCTGAGTTTAAAGATTATACGGTGCCTCAAAAAGGAAGTAAATTAGATCTGGACCAGAAAAACTTCTCTTTGGAAGTAGTCTATCCGTATTTGCAACCAGACTTCTATTCAAGACCAGCCCAACGTCGATTTTTTCAGGATAATCAAGGACGGTCTCGGAACAAATACCTGATGTTTTCCGACACATCATCGTCATCATCTGGAGGCGAGTCAGATCCCAGTGATAATCGAAATACTCAGAACTACAGAGGCAACCAACAAAACCAACCACAAACTCCCCAGCCTTTTTTAGGCAGAGGCCAACGGAGGACAAGAGGTCGCACTCGTCAAAATCAACAACCATGGGAGATGCGAACCAGGCATCAATATTACAGGAGTTAGACAATTTGCCCCTGTTTAATTTATCTGACCAAATATTATAAACACCAGAGGTATCCATCCTAAAGAAAGGACTATCGTATGTACCGGTTCAACCGACTGATTTAGTTAAAATGAAATTGGAAATCTTAGAATTTTGCCGCAAACTCAGACTCAATCAATCAATCAGAGCATTTATATAGCGCACTACTCACCCGGAGGGTCTCAAGGCGCTGGGGGGAGGGGGTCCGCAACTGCTCGAACAGCCAGGTCTTGAGCTGCTTCCTGAAGGCGAGGTGGTCCTGGGTCAGGCGGAGGTGGGTCGGAAGGGAGTTCCAAGTCTTGGCGGCCGGGTAGGAGAAGGACCTTCCTCCTGTGGTGGCTCTTCGGATGCGGGGGACGGCGGCGAGGGCGTGTCTGGTCGATCGAAGCTGGCGTTTGGGAGCGTAGAAGTTGAGGCGGCTGTTGAGGTATCCTGGTCCTTGGTTGTGTAGGGCTTTGTGTGCGTGGGTGAGGAGCCAGAAGGTGATTCTCTTGTTGACCGGGAGCCAGTGCAGGTCTCTCAGGTGTCCGGAGATGTGGCTGCGGCGGGGGATGTCCAGGATGAGTCGTGCTGAGGTGTTCTGGATCCGCTGGAGTCTCTTCTGGAGTTTGGCAGTGGTTCCGGCGTAGAGGGAGTTGCCGTAGTCCAGACGGCTGGTGACGATGGCCTGGGTGACCGTCTTCCTGGTCTCGGTGGGGATACATCGGAAGATCTTACGTAGCATGCGCAGGATGTTGAAGCACGACGAGGAGACGGCGTTGACTTGTCTGGTCATGGAGAGGGAGGAGTCCAGGATTAAGCCCAGGTTGCGTGCGTGGTCTGTTGGTTTGGGTGCGCTGCCCAGGGCGGGGGGCCACCAGGAGTCGTCCCAGGCGGAGGGTGAGGATCCCAGGATGAGGACTTCCGTCTTGTCCGAGTTCAGTTTCAGGGGGCTGTTCGACATCCATTTGGCTACGTCTGTCATCCCTTCGTGCAGGTTGGCTCTGGCAGTGGCGGGGTCGTTAGTGAGGGAGAGGATCAGCTGGGTGTCGTCGGCGTAGGAGATGATGTTCAGGTTGTGCTGGCGTGCGATGGCTGCGAGGGGGCTCATGACTGAAAATATTCTTCAAGGATGCACCAGAACAAACAAACATGGAAGTAACGGGACTCCGCAATAAATCGTCCTTTTGTCCACCTTCCTTTAAAATTCCGAAAGAAATCATTAGGTTTGAGAAAACCCTACTTTCTGGGATAGCTTCCTTAGAAAATAAAAAACAGTATGTTAAATATAACATATCAAAGGAGGAAAAGGACGCGATTTTTTCTCTGAAAAATGACACCTCATTAGTGATAAAACAGGCGGACAAAGGGGGAGCAGTAGTGATATGGGACATCAACAAATACAAAAAGGAAGTCAAACGCCAACTTGACGACCCAAATTGCTACAGGATGATTAACAAAAATCCCACGGACGATTTACAAAAATAACTTTTTTCCATCCTTCAAGACGGATTAGACGCGGGAAGTTTAGGGCCCAGAGAATTTTCTTTTCTCCAAAACAAACACCCAAGGACCCCAATGTTTTATGTCCTCCCTAAAATGCACAAGGACGAAAATAATCCTCCGGGTCGCCCGATAGTCTCGGGCTGCGCATCACTGATTAAACCTGTTTCTAAGTATATTGATTTTTTTCTAAAACCTTTTGTTGACGACATACCAGCTCATCTTAAAGACACGACGGATTTTTTGAACCAAATAACAGCGGTTGAATTCGATCCAACAAGGCAATTATTAGTCACTATGGACATTGTCTCATTATACACGCAGATACCCCAAGAACAGGCCTTGGAGACCCTCTCTTTTTTCTTAGATGAAAGGGAACATCCAACAAGAGTTCCCACGGAGTTCATTGTCCAACTGGCTAAATTTGCGCAACAAAATAACTTTTTCAAGTTTGACACAGACTACTATTATCAGATCAAAGGGGTGGCCATGGGCTGCCCCTTTGCACCGGAGTTAGCAATTTTGTTTATGGGCCTTTATGAAAATAAATTCATTTATAACAACAATCCCTATGGTGAACATATCACTAAGTATATGAGATACATAGATGATATATTCATAATCTGGTCAGGCACAAAAGAACAGCTAGAGAATTTCATTACTTGGATCAATCAGAGGATGGAAGACATTAAATTTAGCTTTGACTCCTCAAATTCAAATATCACTTTTCTGGATGTCAAAGTATATGCATCGGAGGGCACATTGGGCTCGACACTGTTCCGCAAAACAACAGATCGGAATAAGGCACTACATTATATGAGTCATCATCCCAGAAGCCTTAAACAAAACTTGCCCTTCGGCCAATTTCTTCGAATTAGAAGAAATTGTTCGAATAAAGAGGAATATTTTTTTCACGCAAATGAATTGGTCCAACGTCTATTAGTCCGTGGATACCCAAAGAAACTATTAAAACACACATTGAAACGGGTCTGGTGGGTCCCACGTGAATCTTTACTTCAAAAGAAAGTTCGACCAGAACAAAAGAGGATTGTGTGCGTGACAACGTTTGGCCCGAATGCCAATGAGATACGAAAGTTGATGACACAAAATTGGCACCTGGTCAAGGACCTACACAGCGAATTGAAGGAACCACCACTGTTCGCCTTTAAAAAAGAGAAAAGTGTTGCGCAACATATAATAAGGGCAGCATTACCCTCCGCCCCAAAAACAACGTTGAGAGGTATGATGGGACTGTGTCCAATAACAGGCCACCATAGATGCGGTAATTGCTCATGCTGTGCGCAGACAGATGAAGGATCTGTTTTTTTGTTTAATGGTATCCATTGGAAGCATGAGGTTTTCACAAACTGCCTGACCAAAAATGTAGTTTATGGGATTACATGCCCTTGTCCCAAACTATATATAGGAAGGACCACCCAGGAGGCACGCCAACGGATTATACAACATAAATCCAGAATAAGGAAAGAGACACCAAATGCCCCTCTGGTTCACCATTGGGTGCTCAATAAACACAGAGAAGAAGACCTACGCTGGACCATTATTTCTAAGATTGAGAAGGACCCCAGGGGTGGTGATACTGAAAGTAGACTCAATCAGCGCGAAGCGCTATTAATAATGAAATATAACACAGCAATTACAGGGCTGAATGAAATCTCAGAGATCTACAAAGGAAGCATATAATTAGATCTGTGTGTAGATGCCCTCATTTGACATGAAGAGCACATAGCCGTTATACAAGTATTGCATACCGGGTGCACAGTTTTGAATAGAAAGGTGAATACTGCCAACTCACTGCTCAATATTCCTACCAACTGCCACTGCGAGATAATAAAACCATAACACCAAAGCTTAAAACACAATATGATCGTATATGCCCTTTTAAATTATGTGCCTTGTCTTTGAACATTGATTTATTTCGCATTCACGCTGTTCAAAAACGCTGTGAATGACTCTTCAATTGTTTTAGTAGGAATCCGCAATAAAGCGTCATTTCTCCTTTCTTTCAACTAAAAAAAACACTCCTCCATGGGCACCCAATGATTGGCTCATGTGACCGCAACATCATCCAATGAATAATGAGCACTAACGAACACGGAAGTACACTCTCCCGTGACTGTGAGGAGCGCGATTAAAGATTAACGAAGGTAACACAGCCGGCTCCTTGCAACTCGTTATACCGGTTCTTGGTATCTTTTACATTCGCCCAGCGTTCGACCGCGGCATTTATAGCTTTGCTCCATATGTTACAGAGCGAAACGGAGACCTTTCATTTGGCAAATTTTTTAGCTGCAAAGCTGTGACCGCCTTATGCACGCTACCGGTAAGGTCTCTTCTATTAGTCAATCGCCTATTCAAATGCTTCCCGGCGTTTGCAGCAGTAGTTCCTACAAAAAAGTCTGGCCCCCATACTTACAAATGTTTCCATTTCCTTTCCTCCTGTAGAGTCATTTTCTCAAAAGTAAATAGGTAAGTGCCGATATATGCACAGTATTGAAAGGACTACAGTTATTACCAGCCCTAAACACTGAGTATGTTTGTCATGTCGTTTTGTCTAGAGTGCCACTCCCTCCAAACATCCTTGGGGATTGAATTATACATTAAGCAGGTAGGGAGTTGAGACACCGACAGGTGGTGCCATTAGTATTAATTTCTTGTGTTATTTTAGACTGAACATTAAAACTAGTGTTTGTTTGTTTTTGTAGAGACTTTTTGGTCCTGAGGAGAACCCCGCAAATTGGGGTTCGAAGCGCGTCAACCTGGTTTTGGTCCTTTTGTCACCTACAATATAACAAGATTTATTTTTTAGCAGGGCTCTGCTTCTAAAATGTATTGTTGACTTAAAGAAATCATGTTTAAAACAATCATTTTTTTGTATGGATAATTCAAGACTGACATTAGGTCCAACATTTATGAGTGTATGAATGCATGTTGAATGTATTGGCCAGTGTGAGAGTTGGATGTGTGGAGAATTTGTAAATTGTATTGTATATAACTGCTTTTTTATGTAATGTTTCTCATGTGTACATGTAAAGATTTATGTTTTGCTTAAAAGGATAAATACGGTTCAACTAAGATATAAATCAATATAATAAACTAGTGACGTAAGTTAAAAATGGACCAGCATGTTTTATTCATAAAGGTCATCACCAGTAGTTAAAAGTGATCTCCAGTACTGGCAGTTGTGTTGTTGATTTGGTATAGTAGGCTTAGCCTTGCTGGTATTAAGCCAAAACCCTGTGCGGTTTGTTGCGTTATCGATGATCGCGGTGGCATGATGCAGATTTGAAAATCGCGGAACGTGTGCTCCGCCACCGCGGTGGCGGTCATTGGGTGCTTTTGAATGATGCACCATCGCGGTAGCGCACCCCGGGCACCCGCGGTGCGTCACCGCCGTGGAGCATTGCATACAGCCAATGGCATCGATGATCGCGGTGGCATGATGCAGATTTGAAAATCGCGGAAGCTGTGCTCCGCTACCGCGGAGGCGGTCATCGGGTGCTTTTGAATAAGGCAGACCCGGACAACCAATTGTTGCATCTTTTCAGCTTCTGGACGACCCCAGGGGGCTATAAATCTGTGGGAGTGAGCTTCACATTTCCACTGCTCACAGAGCCTGCTGCCTGGGACCCTGTCCTGCTGCTGCTTCAAGAGCCTGCTGCCTGGGACCCTGTTCTGCTGCTGCTTCAAGGTCCTGCTGCCTGGGACCCTGTCCTGCTGCTGCTTCAAGAGCCTGCAGCCTGGGACCCTGTCCTGCTGCTGCTTCAAGAGCCTGCTGCCTGGGACCCTGTCCTGCTGCTGCTTCAAGTGCCTGCTGCCTGGGACACTGTCCTGCTGCTGCTTCAAGAGCCTGCTGCCTGGGACCCTGTCCTGCTGCTGCTTCAAGTGCCTGCTGCCTGGGACCCTGTCCTGCTGCTGCTTCAAGTACCTGCTGCCTGGGACCCCTCACAACTCACCTCAGCCACAGGTCTGCCATATCCACAGGGATGTCAAGAACAGATAAGATCCGTGCCAGTCCATTCACGAGTGAGGAGCTGGATGTCCTTGTGAACGAGGTGCTGGCACAGTACCCACGCCTGTTTGGTGGCCCCAATGTCGTGGTAAGTCACAATGAAGGGAGCAGTAGGTCAGGGTGGTGTCAGACGTGTAGTCATGATGCTGCAGTATGTGCTTTGGGAGGTGGGGTGCTGACAAACACTGACAGACAATCTGTTTCCAGGTCATGGGAGTGTGTGTGTTGCACTGTGACTCTTTCCTAGGCCTGTACTTGTATGTGTGAGTGGGTTGTGCTACTTTTTGGGGCAGACATAACCAACGGTTGTTAGCCTTGTAGATGCCAGGACAGTGTACGCTTGTGATGACATTTCAGGGTGCCCCTGTAGTCATAGTCAGTGTGACCCACAGAGTAGGTTCAGTGGCTGCACAGTCAAATGTTGGACATCAGCCAACGTACATGCTACAGTTGCTTCACACTGATTAGTGGATATGCCCCATCAGTGCCCTGTACAATTTCAGAATTACACAGTGCTGTCGATGCATTAGTGTTGAAGCATCATGCTTTAGTGTGATTATCATGGAGACTAGGAACCTCAATGTGTGCATGCATTCACTAATGTTAATGCCATGCAGAGTGGCCTTGTGAGGGTACCCCCAGTTCTGGAGGGAGGGAGGTTACTGTGTGTCCCGAGTCAGTGTCTGGCTGCTGTACTGATAGATGCTGACATATGACATTGTGTAATTGTTCATTTTGCCTTCTTTACTCTCATACCTGCAGCTCAAGGTACACCAATGTAAGGCTGTCTGGAGGGCCATAGCAGCAAAGGTGCGAGCCCTGGGGGTATCAAACAGATGACACACACACTGTCACAAGAGGTGGGACGACATCAGCCGGATGGCTAAGCAAGTGGCAGAGATGACCTTGGGGATGGTACCACACACAGGGCGTGTGGCACGGCGCACCATGACTCCGCTGATGGGATGCATACTGGCAGTGACCAATCCAGACCTGGATGCACGTCTGAAGGGGCATCAGCAGCAAGACAGAGATGGTGAGTATCCGGGGAGGGAGAGTTTGTCTGGGAGTGGATGCATGTGTACAGTGCCTGTGGCAGCGGTGACACATGTGATGTGCGTGTGCTGCCATGCTGTGATATGTGATGTGAGTGGCAACTGTGATGTGTGTCTGTATGAGGCATTGGGCCACCATGGCCTTACTGTGCTGCTCCTGCCTGCAGTTTTCAGTCCTTGACAGATTTGTGGTCTCCACATGGTCACTCTTCTTTGGAATGGTGGGTGGAGTCGATATTCTGCCATACAGCTGTGTCCACTTAATGAGTGTGACACCATGTCTGTCTATTTTGCATGCACCATGATGGTAGAGGCCCACATATCTGACGACAATTTGAACCCTAATTGGCACATGGTGATTGGAATGGCCGATTTTGCAATGTGGCATGTGTAGTAAATACAGGTGTGTGTGGACCCCTCTGGTTCCCTTTTGGGCTGTAAGTGGTGATGTGTGTTGTGGCTACATCATGTCCATGGGGAAGCTCAATGTGGGCTGGGGGAACACCATCCAGGGGCAGGGTGTAGTGCTGTGTGGCATCCACATTGCTCCACTCCTGGCTGTTTGTCTGCATGACAGGCACTGTTGTGGTCTATATAGTGTGTAGCTGCACAGTGATTGGAGGGTGTGGTGGTTACCATGTAGCACTAGGCCTCTCATGTGCTGCATTGATCTGATATCGTGTGACCAGATGATGACACTTACACAACCCTGTTTTTCTCACTAATGCAGATTCGCAAGACACCACGGTGGTACATGATCCTGAAAGTGGTGGCAAGACCAGCACGACAGCGGCAGCGGAGCAAAGTGAGACTGAGCCAAGTGACACTGACCACACCAGCGCTACTGAGGGTGACAGGAGTATGCATGAGGAATCTGTGGCTGAGACACAGAGTACCACTTCATCTGATGGCAGGGGGGATGCGTCCCTGTTAGCAGCCACAGGGGATGGGGAGTCTGCTGCAGCATCTGACAACCAGCGGCCACTGCCCAGCCTCCCATCCATTTCCCCTGGGGCTGGCCGTATCCGTGTCACTAAGAGGGGACGTGTAACATTCACACATGGCACCGCTGCCCCTACACCTGTCCCCCCTGCTGCCCTCAGTGCAGAGTGCGTAGAGCTCCTGCGCCAACTTTGTGTGGGCCAGACCGCCCTGCTCAATGCCTTCAGTGCCCACGATAACAAATTAGGCCAGGTTCTGGCATTCATGGAGGGCATACACTCTGACGTGGGTGGGCTGCATCGTACACTCCAGTCATTGTCAGCAATAGTCACGTCAGCCCTCCAACAGGCACATGCTCCCATTGCAGCTCAGGTGCCTGTGACGTCCACCCATTCCGTGGCCACATCAGATGACAGTGACCACTTGGGACCTACTTCAACTAAACGATACAACACTAGGAGCACAGGTCAGACCCAAAGTAAACAATCCCGTCCACAGACTCCATCCCCAAAGAAGAGCAGGGCCCCCCAAATATGCACAGACAAGGTGAAGTCACAGAAGAGCAAGGCCAGAAGATCATTGTGGCAGACATCAGGCTCACGTGCTGTAGAGGCATCACCAGAAATTGACTCAGCTATGCCCACAGAGGATTTGTGGGATGTCATGGCTACACCTGGGGAGAGCACAGGGACACAACAACCCACCACATCAACCCCAGAAAAAAGTACATCGAGGCAGGTGGAGGAGAGCCCTGTTGTGACCAGCCCAGTTATTGTGGCAGAGGAGAGCCCTGTTGTGAGCAGACCAGTCATTGTGGCATAGGAGAGCCCTGTTGTGAGCAGACCAGTCATTGTGGCAGAGGAGAGCCCTGTTGTGAGCAGACCAGTCATTGTGGCAGAGGAGAGCCCTGTTGTGAGCAGACCAGTGATTAAGGAAAGGGAGGGCAGTGTTGTGTCCAGGCCAGTGACTCAGGTAGAGGAGGGCAGTTTTGTGAGCATCCCTGGCAAGAAGGGACAGGAGGGCACTGTAGACACCACCCCTGGTGGAAGTGGGAAGGTGTTCACTGTAGGGGGTACACCTTCCAGAGGGGGTAAGGTGGTCCGGAGGCGTAGCCAGCCCAAGCATTCTGCAGGATCAAGCACTTCTCCAGAGGGAGTGCCAGTGTCTGCCCCTGATGTGGGACAGTTGGGGTGTGTGCCGTTGGTGTCAACGCCACTTCCCATCAACCCCAAGACAGGGAAGCAATTTCATATTCCGAAAAAGTGGAAGGGCACCCCTCCAACCTCTCCCACCCACACTGTGTCAAGGGTGAGCATGACTTCACCTCCACGTGTCACGGTGCCACCTGGTCCGCACAGCCCTCCACCTTGCAGGAACTCTGTTATTACCACATCACATGGCCCTCTGTCACACCAGTCAAGTGGACCTGCTGTCCCTGACACACAGCCAGGTCCCACTCCATATGACAGCCAGGAGTGAGTTGTCAACACCCTCATACGCCTGTGCCACACAGAGGTGTGCTAGTCAAGATCATTGTTTGCGATCTGGATGTGTTGCTGGCCCTGTTGCTCGGATGTGCTGTACTCTCCCCTGCCCTGCCAAAGACTCTGGGCCTGTTGCTCTGATGTGCTGTACTCACCCCAGCCCTGCCAAGGACTCTGGGCCTGTTGCTCTGATGTGCTGTACTCACCCCTGCCAAAGACTCTGGGCCTGTTGCTCTGATGTGCTGTACTCTCCCCTGCCCTGCCAAAGACTCTGGGCCTGTTGCTCTGATGTGCTGTACTCACCCCTGCCCTGCCAAGGACTCTGGGCCTGTTGCTCTGATGTGCTGTACTCACCCCTGCCCTGCCAAGGACTCTGGGCCTGTTGCTCTGGTGTGCTGTTCTCACCCCTGCCAAAGACTCTGGGCCTGTTGCTCTGATGTGCTGTGCTCTCCCCTGCCCTGCGAAGGACTCTGGGCCTGTTGCTCTGATGTGCTGTTCTCACCCCTGCCAAGGACCCTGGGCCTGTTGCTCTGATGTGCTGTACTCACCCCTGCCAAAGACTCTGGGCCTGTTGCTCTGATGTGCTGTACTCTCCCCTGCCCTGCCAAAGACTCTGGGCCTGTAGCTCTGATGTGCTATACTCACCCCTGCCCTGCCAAGGACTCTGGGCCTGTTGCTCTGATGTGCTGTACTCACCCCTGCCCTGCCAAGTACTCTGGGCCTGTTGCTCTGATGTGCTGTACTCACCTCTGCCCAGCCAAGGACTCTGGGCCTGTTGCTCTGATGTGCTGTACTCACCCCTGCCCTGCCAAGGACTCTGGGCCTGTTGCTCTGATGTGCTGTTCTCACCCCTGCCAAAGACTCTGGGCCTGTTGCTCTGATGTGCTGTACTCACCCCTGCCAAAGACTCTGGGCCTGTTGCTCTGATGTGCTGTACTCTCCCCTGCCCTGCCAAAGACTCTGGGCCTGTAGCTCTGATGTGCTATACTCACCCCTGCCCTGCCAAGGACTCTGGGCCTGTTGCTCTGATGTGCTGTACTCACCCCTGCCCTGCCAAGTACTCTGGGCCTGTTGCTCTGATGTGCTGTACTCACCCCTGCCCAGCCAAGGACTCTGGGCCTGTTGCTCTGATGTCCTGTACTCACCCCTGCCCTGCCAGGGACTCTGGGTCTGTTGCTCTGATGTGCTGTACTCACCCCTGCCAAAGACTCTGGGCCTGTTGCTCTGATGTGCTGTACTCTCCCCTGCCCTGCCAAAGACTCTGGGCCTGTTGCTCTGATGTGCTGTACTCACCCCTGCCCTGCCAAGGACTCTGGGCCTGTTGCTCTGATGTGCTGTACTCACCCCTGCCCTGCCAAGGACTCTGGGCCTGTTGCTCTGATGTGCTGTACTCACCCCTGCCCTGCCAAGGACTCTGGGCCTGTTGCTCTGATGTGCTGTTCTCACCCCTGCCAAAGACTCTGGGCATGTTGCTCTGATGTGCTGTTCTCACCCCTGCCAAGGACTCTGGGCCTGTTGCTCTGATGTGCTGTTCTCACCCCTGCCCTGCCAAGGACTCTGGGCATGTTGCTCTGATGTGCTGTACTCACCCCTGCCCTGCCAAGGACTCTGGGCCTGTTGCTCTGATGTGCTGTACTCACCCCTGCCCTGCCAAGGACTCTGGGCCTGTTGCTCTGATGTGCTGTACTCACCCCTGCCAAGGACTCTGGGCCTGTTGCTCTGATGTGCTGTATTCACCCCTGCCCTGCCAAGGACTCTGGGCCTGTTGCTGTGATATGCTGTAATCTCCCCCGCCATGGACTCTGCACTTCCTGTTTGTGCTTGACCTGTGCATAGTCTCAACCATTTGTACATGATTTTTTGGCTGGCTGTTGTCTACTAATGTTGTATTGCTACATCTGTGCAATATATGAATAAATACAGACGCTTCTGATGTGTGTTTTATCACTCTCCTTGCTGATTAAAGTCCTTTTCTTGTTTGCATTTGCTTGACTGAGTACCATGCTCCAATTTTAAGTTCACCATTGCATGGCTCTTTATGGCCATCTGATTTTTATACAGGTGTGACAGGGTCTTCAGTCCATTCTGGCCCTGCTAATGTTATACTCTGTGATGGCTATTTTACAGGCCACGCAGTTTTCTTGATGGTGTTTTGGTAGTGCTGCATACACTGTTCACAGGTCACCTTGGGGGACACTGGCAGCACAGGGTGTGCAGCTGTTCAGTGGTTTTGTAGCTGTCTGTGATGTCATGAGGTATGTGTGTGTTTTCCTTTCTGTGTGCCCAGGCGTGTATGTGTATGGTCATCTTGTGTTGGCCCTTAGTCCTGGTGGCATGGCTTACATGGCATGTGTGGTGTTGGGTGTGGCAGAGGTGTGCAGTGTGAAGGGTGTTAGTTTGTAGTGTATGTATGTGTGCCCCTGTATGGTGTGAGACACACATGTGTCAGTCAGGAGTTGTATGCCTGTTGTTTGTTTTGTCTTGCCCTGTGTGGATGATTGTATGCTATTGTGTTGGCTGTGGGGAGTGCACTGGTGTTGTGTGTTCCTTGTCAGCCAATCCTGCAGTGCCTGTGTCCCTGGTTGTGTGTTGTGTGTTGCAGTGTGTGTGTGTGTAGTGTGCTTGTTGTTACAGTGCTTGTTGGTGTGCATGGGGGTGCACGGGATAGGCAACTGGCCTGTGACTAGCTCTGGTGGGGTGCAGTGTTGTTTGGGGTTGGGTGTCCCTGTGATGTTTATGCCCTGCCCATGCCTTGGTGTCGCCCTGCCTTCTGCATAGTGCGCATGTGTTGACCGCAGCGGTGATGTGTCCGTGACCGTGACGTTGCTGCAGGTTGGCGGACGTTGTGTGTTCCGGATGCCGTGGGGTGCCTTGTTGTGAGGTGGGTGATGTGTGGGTGCCCATGTGGATGTGTTGTGCCCCCCAGCAGGATGCCAGTGTTGTGCTTGGGCCCTGTGTCGGCATGTGTGTTGTGTGGTGCATATGTGTAGTGGCGTACCTGCGGCGGCGTCCGCGCCGCACATCTGGCGATAGTGTTGCAGCAGGTACATGACCGGATGCATGTGGAGGGCTGGGTCCATGGGGTTCATGTCGGGTTTCGGCGTTCGTGCTCCGCTGTCGACTTTCCGCCTGCTTCAGCTGTGCGGTGTCTCCGCTGCGGTGCGTCTGCTTGTTTGGGCCATCCTAATTTGTCGAGCGGGGCAGACGTCATCGGGCGCGGCGGAGTGTCTCGATTGGCTCACGCCGCCGCTGTGGCGGGCGCACCTTGATGGCGGGGCGCAGCGCTCCGCGGCGGACGGGAAATGACCTGTGTTTACCTATCCTAATGTAGCGGACATGAGTTCCGCAGCTCGCGGGTGGAAAAAGCTGTTTTACCGTCCCGCCACCACCGCAGTGGTGCCACCGCCCGCTATCCTAATGGACCCCATAGTGTACAATTTATTTAATAACAATTATTTAAATCACATACAAAATAGAAATATTTTAATAATAAACATGTTGCAAATAATTATTTTATTTGTTGTACATACATTTTTTTAGTTTTTAATGTACAGAATATTGATAGATACATATTTATAAAGATTTTACAAGACTCATTTTTTTTGTTTACAAAATTGCAATAGGTTAATTTAGAAATTAATAAAATTAATATTGAAAATATTAATAATATTATTTTTTACATAGGTAAATAAAACAAAAGGTATTAAAATACATAGGTAATTGTCAAAATAACATTAACATATTTATAAACATTATGTTTAACACAAAGTTACATATAGAAGACATTTTTACATATAAATTAATTACAAAGTGCACATATAAATATTAGTTTCTTTTTAACAGTTAGTTAAATAATAGTGGAAATATTTTTTTTAAACAAGGGACATTTTATACATATTTAAAAAAAGTATTCATCAGTAAAAATATATAATGTAAGGCTGTGTTTTTAAATTTAATGTGTTGAAAAATAGAAATTAAATAGCTTTTTCATATTTACAGGGACTATTTTTTAACTGCGTAATGTTACTTTGGCTCATTTCGTGCTTCAACAGCTCGCGGTTGGATGCTGCTTCGCGTTGAAAAGGGTAAGTTTGCTTTCATTATATTTAATTACTTAATGAAGTTATTTAAAGTGTTTTTGTGGTTGTTTAGGCAAGTTAGATGGTATTATCGATCCTCGATTGTGTTGTAGGTGTTAGCTAGAGTGTACGATATTTGTTTTTTACCGCGTTTCAGTTCTAGGTGTGTGAGGTATGCTAATATGTTTAAATGTTTTTAAATGGATATGTTTAGAGTATAATTATGTGTTTTTATATCTGTATGGGTGTATTTGTGTGGGTGGGTATGTATTTTTCTATTTTTCAGGTTATCTTCGCGGTTTGAGGTTTAGGAGGAGGTTGTTTTTTCTTTAAAAGTAGTGTGACGAGTATTATATACTCTTATTTTTACACACATACTTTTATTTTCGGGTTTTCCAGGAGCGTTTATTTTTTTAAAGTACTATTTTCGGGTTTTGAAGGGTACATCCTGTGGAACACATTGGAGAGGAGTCGCCATGGATTTGCTTGTATTTTTTCATATTTTTTTGGGCTTACTTGGATTGTATGGACATTTTGAACTCTTTCGTATGGATTGTTTGGCATTGGATTTCTTCTCAAGCAGCGACGGAAATGTAAGTATTAAAAAAAATGTTTTTGGGTGGGTAAACTGTATTTATTTGTTATATTGTTATGTTATATGTAACATTTGGTAAATAAATTATCATAATACATTTAATATATGTTTTTACAATGTATTTGATAATTTAATTACTATTTGTTACATATAACAAAGGTAGGAATTTTTATATTTCAAAGTGGCTAATGTTGCATGTATATTTATGTTATATTTTATAGAAGAGTTTTAGCTATCATTGAGAGATATTCCAGCCCTTTGCTAGTTGGATAGAGGGTAACTTGGCTTTGGAGTGTGTTATACATTTTTTTGGTTTCTTTGCTTATTTTCGGTCCAATCAGGGTTACTGATTGCTCCATTCTGAGCTCTTGGTAACTCTGCTCTTTTAGTAAGGATTGTAATAATTTGTGAAGGGTAGGTCTCACTCTGTCTGTAGTTGATTGGAAGGCATTATGCCATCCTTCAACTGCGTTGTTTGGTTTTGCTTCTTTGTTTAGTGTGCTAAGGTAGACATTCCACCAGGCTATTTGATATTTTGGATGTCTTCTATGGCCAGATCGGTGTAGCCTGCCTACCCATGTATCCTCGAAGTAGTCAAGCATAGGGCTTAGTCTTTCTTCGTTTCTTTTATAGTAGGGGCTGTCTCTTAATAAGTTATAGTGTTCAGCAACATCTGTCACAGGTACATAGGCTAGGGAAATTAGTTTTTTTATTTGATAAGCAAAAGTGCTGTCTGTGGCGTATTGGACACTTAGGGGCACATTAGGATGGCGGGCAGGCTCTGCCCGCCCGCCACCCTATCGGAAAATGGGACCATCCACCTTAAGGGCGGGGGTCCCGGGGGTGCCATTAGGATGTGCCCGCCACAGTGGCGGGCACATCCTGTATTCTCAGCATTGTGGCGGGCAGTGCTCTCTGCACTGCCCGCCACAATGCTGACAGTACATCACAACATTTTCATTTGCAAAGCGTCAGGCACCACGCGGTGCCTGCCGCTTTGGAAATGAAAATGAAGGGGGGTACCACAGGTACCCCCCGTGTGTACCCCCCCACTCACCTTCACTCTGGGGGCCCACAGGGGGCCTTTCCGTGGTGGCATTGCCGCCACGGAAAGGCATTGCCCTCTTGCCATCGTAATATGGCTGGCGGTGTCTAATAGACACCGCCAGCCATATTAAACATTTTCCGCCCCGGCCGCAAGGCGACCGGGGCGGAAAAGTGGCGGGCGCTGTTTTCTTCCGCCGTGGTCCCCCGCCATACTAATATGGTGGGGGGGAATACAGGGAAGGATGGCGGGGCGGATTGCCCCCGCCAGGCTGGCGGTGGCTACCGCCAGGCTGGCGGTGGCTGCAGCCAGCCTGGCAGGGGCAATCCGCCCGCCATCCTAATGGACCCTTTAATGTTGATGTTTGTAAGTGTCGCCATATACACTGATTGAAATTATAGTAGCAACCTTGTGTTGCTGTATGTGGGTATGTTTTAAGGATGCTGTTTATCATTGCTTTTTCAAAGTCAATGATTATTTTTTGTGGAAAATAGTCATTAGTACGTTGTTTGACTTTGGTTAGTAATTCCTGGTAGGTAGCTTGTTGTTTGTTTGGTACGAGGGCATCTAGGAAGGGAATATTTGCATTTTGGAAATGACCGTGGATAGTGTACAATTGGTAAAAAGGTTTAGGGCAAACTGAAAAAGTACTGTCCATCATCCAAGTTTGGCATAGCTTTAGTTTAGTCATGTTGTTTGCTGTAGCAAACAGTATCACTCTTTTATCATTAGAGTTGTTGTCATATAGTATAAATGGGTCTTTATTGTGCGTTACAGAGAGTTCAGGGGGAATTTGCACTTCTTCAAAAGTTGTAGGTGTGGGAGGAGTAGTTGATGTAGCTCTTTTTTGTCTAGCTATAGTTCTTTTAAGGGATTCAATAGATGGTAGTTGGCTAGAAGCATGTTGGGGCAGTACTCTTAAATGTTCTTTCAAAATAGTAGTTGATGGTTTATCAGTACTAGTACTGGCTTCTTTGAGGGAATCTAGCATTTGTCTAATCTCTATTTCAGTTACATTGGGTGGATGATTATGTTCCTTAGTATAAGTAACAGTGGTCTCCTGCGTGATAGCTCTACCATATCATTTGCTAGAATAATATTTTGTACACTTCCAAAAAAACTTTCATATCTTTCTCTTTCTCTTGAGTGTAAACATATCCCATATAACAAAGAAGCATGTTCCCTTTTTGAGGATAAATACATTTAGCTCCTTCAGTCATGCTTGCTTTTTGGTGCTAGGAGAAATTAAAATTTAAATATTAGAAAAGTATTTAAAATATGCATGTTTTATTATAACACAATTTGGCACATTTATTATTTACCTGTATATTTGTATGTTGATTTCAGGTGTTGCTTTTCTTTAAATTGTTCTTTTCATGTGTTGCTTTTCTTCAAACTGTTCTTTACTGTTTATTTCTTTTGTACCTGTGGACATTGAGAAAATGTGTTACAATCTTTTTAAAGCAGTTATGTTTCTTTGGTTGTGCTCTGCTAGCTAGTTTGTACTTTGCTACCTATCTATTAAGGTTTTAGGTCATGTTTCTAAATATATACTTACTTTTTATCTTTTTTCTTTGAAGTGCAGATGTGTAGGTATTCTGTATTTTCTTTACTTCTGTAGAAAATAGAGTAGAAATAAAAGACATGCTTAAGATATTTGTTTTTTAAATAAATGTTTGAGGAGTTAGAGTTAGGTTTTGGATATATATCAAGGTGGTAGTACTTACTTTAGATAGGTTTAGCTGGTTTTCAGTTGAAGTCAATCAGTTTTCTTTTAGCAATCCTGCAGTTTCTCCTTCCTTTTGTTTGGAGGTATTGGCAGCAATTTTAGCAGGTTTAATTCTTGTTTTTATAGCATTAGTTTAATTGTTTCTGAAAGTTTATTGGTTGTTTAAATTGATAGCTTATTCTGATTTGTGAATTATTATTTTTTTTAATTTATGCTAATTAGTTTCCTTATATGGGTGACGCCAATGACTATTTTTTTTAAGTGCAAGGGATTTTTTTTCTATAGGTAAGGCCATTTTATTTATTTAAAGTGCAATATGTTTTATAAAGTGCGGTAAGCAATGTTTTATAATTAGCAAAGATTGTTTATGTGTTTAAACATGTTTGTTTGATGTAAATGTTTATTTTTTACATTTAGCAATATTTATTGTATGTTGCATATATTTTATAAAAGAGTTTATGTTTATTTGTGAAGAATGTAATAGTTATATTTCATTACAAAGTGTATTACTTATGTTATTTCTAAAGTCGATAATGTTTAAATGACGATATTTTTGCATTCTATATTTTTGTATTCGATATTTTGGCTATGTTTCACGTTAAGATTTGAAAATCGGGGTTTTTAAATACGATAATATTGTTGGTCAATAATGTTGTAGTCGATATTTTTTATTTACGATATTGTGGTTTCGATATTTTTGTGTTTTCTTGGTTAAGTATTGGGAGTCGATATTTTTGTGGTCGATAATTTGTCACCGATATTTTGTCTAGTCGATATTCGGTCAGTCGAGGTTATTTCAGTGATCCAGTATTAGCACAGGGTGGTCATCATACCGTCTGTCTACTCAAGTTAAAAATAGCTGATAAAAATATTGAGCCGCTAAACCTTTATCCAGACACTAATTGGAGTTCTTTTTGTTTTGTTCTTCTGATATAGTTCAATGGCATCCCCCATAACTTCTTTTGAATATAGTGGATGTATACCGTAATACTCATATATTTTTTCAGATCCACTTCTATCCACTTTTTCAAAGGCAACATTTCTTCTTCTAGGCAATTTCCATGTTAGACAGCATCTACAACTATCTTTATAGTACACTTTATTGTCTTTAAGATATAATGCAGTTTTCTTCACCTTATTAACATCCAATATTTCCTGCCAGATTATTTGGTTTTTCATGGGTACACCATACACTAAAATAACAAGCAGTTATTCCAAGTCTCTCTCTACAACCACACTTTCAATTTTGCATTCAACATCTGACGTTAAATGCACAACTCTACCTTTAATACCTTTCTGAAGGTCAGTGGATGATACATTCAATGTTAGAGTTTGCTTCTCTCAGAATGTAATGTTAGTGATCTCATGGAATTTCTGTACAACTCAGGGCTAGAAACCAAGCTAAATTTTGCAACATGCAGTTAAGCTCAACATGACAACAATACCCGGAATCAGTTGTCTCAAATTTGAAGAGATAAAGTAAATAGACAGCAGCACTTAAAGTATATGGTTGGTCCTACAGTATTGATTCCTGTTAAATACTATAACTACTACTGCACTCCCAATTATACACAGGAGCATGTCTACGCCATACTAGTATCGCTTCACCTATCTCCTACTCTACATTAACTACTGTCTTTCACTTCATAACATCGGTAAGTTGTTTCAACTGCATACACTAATTCATTCAATAAAGAAAAACGTAATACTAGATGTTCGCTTCCATTCTCTTTTGAAAAAATCTTGCAAAAGTTACTTTTATTAATACGCTTTTTTTTCTTCATAGAAAACATTGTTTTATCCAGTGTTTTATTCTGTTTAGTATCAAAATAAATAGTTTGTGCTTCAGGCCAACCACTTTATCAACCACACTCTCAATATATATATTTTTTGATTGGTGCTCTACTCATCTTAGTGACCCTATTTATTTTTACCTCTCTACTTCTAAACATTCTTATTCATAATTCTTCAAATAGTTTCAGCCTCCTTGTTAAATTTGGTTTTGTTTTCTAACATTTTTTAGTTTTAATCTGACTTACTTTGTCATGTATTCCTATAGGTCCTGAATCGATCCCCCTATTCCTGACCCTATTCTAGTTAAACAAACCAACAAGTTAACTAGCAGTCAGTCCATGAGGCAGAAAACCCCCATGATGCAGATACCGTTATCTGACGCAGTCACACTACGGCACAGGAACGTGTTATCTGATTAGGTCATAACGCTTGCGATCTAATTAGACAAGCGATATTCCTCCAGCCCCTGATAAGGCATACGGAGTTCTCATAACAAATCAAACCTATGACAACCTGGGCAAAACCCTGCGGCCATTGTTTTGATTTCACCGAGAACTTTAGTAAAAGAATGTGCTAACGAGCAAGTCGTATGACATCTTTATTGACGTATCTATGTCCATCCTTACGTCAATCTCGGCACCTTAAAGGTATAAATATTACCGATCTTGCCATATGCAAACACACGCGTGGTGACGAGACGGAGCAGCCATACTTGCCGAAGCCGAGAGCAGAGCAGACCCCGCTGGCAGCAGCCCCGCCTTCCTGACGCGCTGAGACGCGCTGCTTTCTCCTGCCGAGAATCCAGCACCGGCGTTTCCGGGTAGCCCTCGCAGGCAGCCTGGAATATCGAGACCAGAGAGAGAGATACCATTCCTCATTCATCCTAAATTCCAGGTACAGAACTGAATAACCCCTCACAGAGAATTCTTTAGTTATTCACTTGGCAAAAGCAAACTTAACTTAAACTGTAACTTTCTATTCCCGCCCACGTATTAGGCTTAGGTCAGGTACACGGGGTAGGCGTATCTAGAAACACCAGTTGAGTACGTTTAGTCAAATGTATATGTGTATGTAAATATATTTTATTCATTTTAAACATCATATGGCTTAGAAACCATATCAATGTTTTTACAGTATTATTTTATACTATTGCTTTTAATGTATGCACTTTACTTAGCTATAAGTATTGCAATAATATCGATCCATTTCTCTTGTATGAGAAAAGAGACTGATCAATAAATACCATCTTTTATTGAACACGCCCGTCTCTTCCTTTTCTCTACATTCTGATGAGACTAAGAATGCACGTACTGACTGAGTAAAATAAATTGCCTTTTGTTCACACGACTCTCGAGATTGACTCTTGATTAGGGGAGAGCAAAGTTGTCATGTTCTATGGTTGTCAGAAACTAAATCCCTTCTTGTCTAATCAGGGAAGTTAATTCCTCCTTGAACATTCGAGAAAGTTTCTAGCGAACTCTGAGCTACGCTGGCAAACCCAAAACTTTAAGTCTAGTATCGACAGTAGTAGACCTAGTTAACGTCTGGCCTAGGCCTTTACTGCTGTAGGTATTATTCCAATGCGCAGAGCCTATTGGGAAGATAGGAACTACACTACATGGCGCCCAACGTGTTTGGAAAGGGCGATAAAACTAACGTAAGACATTTAGAGTAACTCAGTCGTGCTTTCTCACTCAGACCCCTTTTCCCACAATACTCCAAAGACGTCTGGAGTGGGTGAAAGGTAATATCCGCCAAACCTCGCAGGAGGAAACTCCTATGTATGGTACTTGGTTTAGTCAACGTTGAAGGATAAACAGTTCCAAAATATTGTGCATCTAATCTTTTGTTTCCATAAGAAACCTGATCTGCAAACAAACAAAATAACCATCCTGACAGTAAAATGTCAGAAAGTGATGAAGAAAGAGAGGCAGTTAGATTAGCAGCTGACATAGCAGAAGCTGATACTGCACTACAAAATGCTGACCCGGAGATAATACTCATCCCGGTCATCAAAAGGAAATCTATAACCTTAAAACTTATAGAAAATGGACTAACACCTAGAGGTGGCACAGTCATATTCGTAATTGAGCCACACGAATATCGGCAGACAGAGGTATACTATTCATGGATACATTTTCCAGCAGCAAATGCTGTAACAAAGTACTTCCACTATTACAAAATAGAGGAACCTCCTAATGAGTACACTCCTTTCGAGGAGGTGGAAGTACCACTCAAATTCCAAGAGCATTTGCTCTTATTTGATGGCGCCCTAAAACATAATAATCACATCACCAGGCTCGGTCCTTTAGGTAGACCAGGAGCAACGTGGCCGGTCCTAGCCGGATACACACCACATCCAGACATCAATGGGATGTCTGCAGCAGAGCTGTTAACACAGCTAAAACAATTAATAAAAATTCATAGACAATTAGTTCAGTATGTGATGCGGACATCAACAATTCAGCCAGCGATTAAACTTCCACAGCTGACCCCTCATCAGGGGAACACAAATAAAATTACACCACAGAACATCCAGTCCTGCCTAGGTAAAGTACCGGCTAAACGGGAACAAATACCATTCTGGTTGGCACAGAAAATTACCCAAATAGAGGCGGTGTTTCCTGACACCACCCCATTAGAAAAACACAGGATTCTGACTATCTGTCTTCCAATGGGAATCGCACCACACATTGAGGACTGTGACACTTGGGGTACAGTCTTTGCTTCCATCTACACAAAAACGCACGGTGTTCCATCCATTTCGGTAATACCAGATGTGCTAAAACAAATTCAAGACGAATACGGTCCAGAGCCCGCTTTAACTCTTGGTATGAAATTACTGAAAGACTTCAAGCAGGTCTCGGCTATATTATTAGCCAACATAAAAGGTGAAGCAGCAAACGTGGCGATCCGCCAGAGGTTAAAGGAGACAGATATAGCAGACCACCAAGCTGAAATTGCCAGAATCATAGAAAAATCCTATGAGGAACTAGGTAGGGACAGTTTAGGTGGAATACCAGTAAAACCGCAACTGACTGAAAGTCCTGAAAAAATATTTTTTAATATTAATTCACCAAAAAAGAACTGGGATGGAAACAAACAATCCAATCCTAAAGAAAAGAAATTCCAGTCCAGAGGAAGGTCTCCTAGGCGAAGGGAGAAATCTCCGAACCAGAGACACAGGTCACCCCAGAGTGACCCCTCTGGGAAAAGATATAACCTTAGAAATAGGGATAATATAAAAAAGCCTGATAGATATCAAGACATTGATACGCGTCCCTCTCAATCTTTTCAGACTTCCTCGCAGAAATCGGAAAGAAGAGGACGGTCAGAACAAAGAGAAGAGCACGCCAAGTCCAAAGACAAGGAACCTGCTCAGCTAAAAAAGAAATTACAATTTCCAAAAAAGAAGGTAGCCAGTATCAAGGTAGTTAACAATGCTGAGAATACTGAGGACACAACTGAAAAACGGAGAATGGGCTCAGACAATGCTAGATAGTGCAGCAGAAGTGAGCATAGCTCGCAAAGTCCTTATGAATCATCTGGAGACAGTGGACACGAATGAATATCTTCAAGTGGAAACTGCAGACACCAGGGTTAGCAAACCTCACAAGATATACGAGATAACATTACGTATAGAGGGAGATAAGACTAGGAAAATAAGGGGACTATTTTGGGATAATCTCTCCAAGGGCTATGATATCCTTCTAGCTGAAAAAGACTGGCCACCAGAGTTTGTCAGGGAGTGCCCTCATGGCGAAGAAGTAATTATGCCTGCCTTCTCAAATCAAATTCCAATTCATAAAAAATACACACTTGCTAGAAAGTGGGCAGTGGCTCTAGCACCTGCTTTATATAAAAATCATGTAGGATGGGATGAGGACTCCCCTCCTCACAAAATCCAGTTAAAATCACAACCTACTGCACAAAGGCAGTACCCAATTAAGCAAGAAGCTAAAAAACAGGTAAATGAAATACTAGATCAGCTAGAATACCAGGGGGTGATTGAAACTTGCACCTCACAAATGAACAATCCTTTGTTTCCGGTCTCCAAACCAGACAATTCATATCGTCTAGTTTTGGATTACCGACACCTTAACACATGTTGCAAAACTTTTGCAGTGCAAAACTCACACAGTGCTGCACTAATGAATAACATAGTGCGCAAAAAATACAAAACAACCTTGGACATCTCCAATGGATTCTTTTGTCAAAACATAGCACCAGAGAGCAGATATTTAACTGCATTCTCAGTAAATGGCACTCAAAAGCAATTCTGTCGGTTAGCCCAGGGGTACAAGAACAGCCCGGGGGTATTCTCAGCGAGAGTAACAGAATTACTACAACTATATGATGATGAAGCATTATCTTATGTCGATGACATTTACTTAACAGATGATGACTTGGATACTCACTTGAAAAGAGTGAACACCATAATACTTGGGTTCGCTGCAGAGGGTTACAAATTCAACTTTAAAAAGTCCAGAATTGCCCATCTGACAGTCCTGTTCTTAGGATATGAATTATCAAGTGAAGGCAAAAGCCTGGCTGACAATTTCCTAGAGAAATGTGCCGTACTCCAAGCACCTAGAACACTAAAAAACTTACAGTCAATTCTAGGTTTCCTAAATTTCGGAAGAACATACATTGCAAATTACGCAGAAAGGGTCAAACCCCTTTATGATCTAATTAAACCAGATTTTAAAAGATCCAGTTGGACTCAAATACACACAGAAATTTTGAGATCCTTACAAACAGACATGCTAATTAAAACAAAATTAGAAACACGTGATAACACACGCAATCTTGTGATTCGAGTCATCCCAGGGAGATGCGGATTCACATACCTGACCTCTAATGAGGGGGAAAAGGTACCGATTGCATTCAAATCACACTTGTACACTAAGGCTGAAATGAAATTTAGCCCAACGGAAAAAATTCTTACAGCAACACAGACAGCTATAGCAAAAGAACGAGCCCTGGCACAAGGTAAACGAATAATAATCGTGACACCAATACCAGCCCTAGAGGCGGTAACAAAGGCAAGCATTCCAAATGCTAAAACACTGCATCCGAGATGGATACAATGGGCTAATTCTCTTGCTGCAACAGACGTGGTGTACGAATTTGATCCTTACTTAAAAACACAAGAATTTCTCCAATATGAATTTGAATGTCCTCCGCCAACCGAAATTCTGCCTCTAGACCACTACGGCTGTATAATATATACAGACGGATCAGCACAACCCGCAGTGGGGGGTAAGCAAGCTTACAGTGCTGCGTGCGCGATCGTTAAAGGTCGCTGGCACGAAGGAAAATTTAAACCAGCAATCACTAAAACACAATCTTTAGGAGATTGTACAGCTCAGCGAGCTGAACTACTGGCGTTCAAGATGGCGCTTGAAAATACCGATCGAGAATTCCCCACACTCATAGTGTGCGATTCGTATTATTGCGTTCAATCTTACAATGAATACTTGCAGATCTGGCTTCAGAATGGTTTCAAGGATGCGAAAGGTGGCACAATCAAGCATAAAATGCTCTGGGAACAAGTAGTTCTTTTACAAAAAGAACTACCAAAGACTCACGTGATACATACACTGAGTCATCAACGTGATGGCGTTCACGTTGCAGGGAATTCATTGGCTGATGAGGCCGCGAAGGCAGCTGTGCAAACGGCTTCCGTAGCTGCCGTCACCCGGTCTAAAACAAAAATAGACAGCGAAATATTACAAGCTGTCAGCGCTTCAGAAAAGGATTCGATAGAACCACTCCCTAAAGGCTTTCCAGTAAAATACTCATACATAACTGATGCAAACAATGTTCCTTTTGCTTGAATCCCTGGAGTGGGGGATAGGGCAATTCCAAACATGGAACATAGGTTAGGACTAATAATAGCGGCACATGAAGGGCTTGCTTCTATTCATGCTGGCGTCTCAGCCACAGTATCATTATTAAAGCAGAGATACTGGTGGCCACAAATGAGACGACAAACAAGGAACTATGTTCTAGAATGTGAAATATGTCAAAAAATGAAAGTATCAACGGTGAGACGTCCAGCGCAGACGCCCCTTCTAATCTCGGATAAACCATTAGCCTGTGTTTATCTAGACCACTGCGGTCCCTTACAAAGGGATGGTAACTATAAATATATCTTGGTCGCAGTGGATTCATGCACGAGATTCATATGGATGTGGCCCCAGCGAACGGCTGACGCCAGAACTGTTATAAAAGATTTGCGAGTCTTTATCGGCACATACGCAATTGGCATGCTGCATTCGGACAATGGTCCTGCTTTTTGCTCTCGGGCTTATAAGGAGGCCATGGTCATCATGGGCGTGCAATTGCGGTACTCTTGTCCATTTCACCCTGAGGGGAACGGAATTGTTGAAAGAAAAAACCGTGACATAAAGCAATCTATAACGGCAAAGGTATTAGGTTCGGGAGCTGGGTGGGTCAAACATCTAATAAGTGTCCAACGTAGTCTCAATAACTTGCCAAGAAATTCTCTGAAGGGATTCAGTGCGTACGAATTATTATTTGGAACTAGGATGATGATCTCTGACAATGATAGTCAGACTTCAGTGGTGAAAAAAAAAACCTTTGATATCAAAGACCGTTTGGCTATTTTGCAGGACTTAAACAAAACAAGAAAAGACCTGAGCAACATTAAGTTGAAACAACAGCCAACAACCACTGAAGAACCACCACCTGTCCCAGCAAGACCTGTCTGGATTCCAAAAGTCGGGGATCTAGTCAGGGAAAAGATCGCGGTAAAGAAGGAATTTGGGCCTTCTTACAGAAAAGCAGTTCCTGTCTTGTCTGTCAACGGGACAAGATCAGTTGTACTACCGCCACTTGCTGGTAAAAAGGAGAACCGAGTTGTATCCATCGACCTGGTAAAACCACAACATGTGGCCGATAACAAACAGTAGGCCAAGTGGACTCCCAATAAGTAGCAGAACACCAAGGTTTGCTACCAGTACAGAGGTCCTAACAAAGAGGCTCATCACATTCGACACGCCTACAGAAGAACAACAAGGACTATGCAACAATGCAATAGAACTCAGACCTCTGAAAACCCAAATAAAAACATTTAGCAGAGACACACCAATCTATAATGAAGTACCAAGTGACAATGCAAGAAACAAAAATCCTGAACCAATTGGAACAATTGACAGAACTGCATCCGGCTACTTCATAAACTTCGATGATTCCTCTGAAGGCTTCAGTGAATCAAAGAAACAGCCATCATCAAAAACCTTTAAAGACAAAGCTAAGGAACTTTTGAAACAACTAAAAGAAACATATCTGATTTCCCCATGGATTGAATTTTGGGTGGGTTTTGGTGCATTTATCCTCATACTTTGGCTCATCATGGTACTTACTTTGGGACGCTTCATTGAGGGAAAATATGCTAAAATGGACACAGCAAGTCAGAAAATCAACTTGATCCTCAAACCACACACATCTTCACACGTCGAGAAAAGAGAACTTTCTTCAGCCAACTTCACAGCCAATCCGATACCTGGTGGGGTAGCCTGGGACAACACTGACTATGAAATTTATGGTCCGGTCGAGATCCTGAAATATCCACACCAAATTAAGATCTCATTGAGTGACTTTGCAAAACCAAACTCATTTGCTGATGATTGGGACTTCGAAAGCATTAACAACATGATGTCTGACTTAGTAATGTCTGCTAAATTTACCAAACATGATTATTTGCAGGGTTCTACAAATTATGACAGTATGTATTGCTATAACCACTATGGTAATCACTTTTTACATAGATCTGCACAACCTAGAAATGTTTTAAATTATAATCAATGGGAACATTGTGCAACACCTCCAAAAGGGAGCTCAAGAACCGTTTACGACAAATATTCATATTTTTCAGGTTTTAACACAAGTAATGCTGAAGCATTTTATTTTAAATTGTCAAACAAGACAGGAACCAAAACCATGATAACCAACACAAAATTGTTATATTCAGACTCATTTTTTGAACAAATGAATACTTTTGGATTTGATTATTGGGACAAAAATGTTGAATTGAAAAGTTTTTGGGGTACAAAAGAATGGCAAGTACAGGGTATAGAAGCTTTGTTTAGAGCCTGCATGATCCCAGAACAAATGATATTTTTAAATGACACTGTTCAACAGACCACCTGTCTTGGCTTAGCCAAAATCAAAGATTTAAATAAACCGTCTATTCCAAAGCCAATAATGTTTAGCAATAACTCTGATACAGATAAAGAGATAGACGTAAACCATATATTAAACCAAAACAGAACACATCCTGATTGGAAACAGTGGTTGATCTGGCCCACAGATACTAATAACTGTCAAGACAGATTCCTGAACAAAACACAGGGTTTCAAAATGACCAGGCCAGACCCTAGATATCCCCAAAGACATCACCCAGGGATAATTACCACCTACAGTGTGGGCAAATTATGCCTTCAATGGCTACAAACTTCCACACTGCCTGAAATTAAGCAACACCTGACTTTACTTACTGATGGTGCTGACTTGCGTGATTTCACTTTGGGACCGCGCAAACAGCGTCAAAAGCGTTTCATAGCAGCCTCTGTATATGCAGCATACAATGAGGCCTGGAAGGTTAATCAAATTGAAACAGCAGAGAGAATACGGGAAATTGACCGTATTCATTTGGAAAAATCACTTTCTGTAGTGGACAATGGGTTAATGACTCTGTCCTCCGGAATTTTTTCATTGGACAGCATTGTGTCTTCAGCAATCGATATATTATCGCAAGACTTACTGTTATTACAACATGGTCAGTCACAATTGCGTTCTATTGTACAGCTTGGCTGGACGTTACAAAATCTGCGTTCAGGCTATGTGCCTTGGCGTCTAATCAACACAACGTCACTATTCCAAATCTTTAACCTTACTGATAGACAAATCGGTATGGCACAAAAGGGTGCTGATTATACAATCTTGAGCATTGAAAAACTAGAAAGATTACCAATGACAATGTCAGAACGACCTGTCAATGAATAGATAATAAACGGAATCATAAATATTCCAATCTCAACCTTCAGGTTTCAATACTGCCAAAAATATATACAGGCTGGCATGTACGAGAAATTGGGAAAGGGGTACCTTAAAACAACATGGAACCTGCCCTATTCACATGCATGTGTCAGTAATAAAGGACAGAAAGTGTTTCTTAGTGGCAACAATTGTGCGATGTCACTAAGCGGCACGCTTCTGTGTAACGGAATTAGTTTGCATGGAGCCTGTGAAGGGAATTCATACAACCTTTCATGTCACCAGCAAGGCGCACCTGCAACAGAAATAGAACCATTCTTTCAAAGACTCTATAATGGGAGTTACATTCTTATTGTAGACCGCAGATGTTGTAGTCTTATGCCCGGGACTCCTTATCTAGTAACTACTACTGCGAAGGTCAAGTGCTGTGGACGCACATTGTTCCCCAGCTCCTTTCCAGACAGGGAGGCAAGGGCATGGCCCGATTTGAAAATTACTTCTATTCGAATAGATACTTTAAGCAGAATGAAAACAGTCCTTCTTCAGACGCCTACCAGGCTCTCGTCATCAAAAGAAACGTATGATATACAAGTCGCAAGGACGACTGCAGAGATACATACATTATTATCAACTAATTCCCCCATACATTTCGCGGAAATCCTAAGTGAAATCTTAAATATTTCTGATACCAATGGGATCTCAGGGGTATTTAAGACAGTATTTTCGATGGCATTAACACCATTCAAAGCCATACTGGGTATTTTTCCAGATTTCGTCCATTCGATTTTTGGCGGACTTCCCCTGATCCTGGGACTAATTGCAGGAATCCTATTCTTAGTCCTTATTTTTCGTTATGGCAACCCATGTCACAGACAAAACTCTTGTGACAAGGGAAGAAACAATCCTAGCCATTGGATACCGGGACCGGATATCAAAAATCCTGGGACTCTCCCGGCTTAGAGACCTGAACATGACTTGGTTTCTATCATTTCGACCAATGTGGCAAAGATGTGTTTTACCTGTATTGAGGTGTCTGCTATGCGGAGAAGAATGCGTGTTAGACACCTGTCTGACGCTACAATCGGATGCGCCGATGGATGCAGAAACATTGTTGAGCCCGATTAAGGTTCATGCTTTGTGCTGCCCTCAAAGGCTACCAATCCTGATGACGGCATTCGTGGAAGCTTCACCACTACGATTGATGGGTAGTGAAGTTCAAGATGAAAGCAGCATCGAACAGGTACGACCTTCTGTCAGTAATGCAAATCAGAATGTCAATGGAGACAATTATGCGCACGAATGCATGATTACACCTATTTCCGAGTTAGTGGAACTTTCCCAGGAAGCTGTTGACAGTTTTTTCGAAAGCCTAAATGATATGATGTTCTCACCCGAACAGAAATAGAGACTTTTGAGCAAGCTCGCACACGGCGTTCCCTGAATTCGGCCTTCAACTTTAAAAATAAAGTCACATGAACATTTTCGCTCCAGTTCACGGACAGCAGTTTTTTCAGCAGCCCCAAATATTTTTGCATATTTTTCGGGACACTATCTTCTGCTTAAAGTAAGAACTATTCTTAGAGAACTAAGGTTTCTAAATTTTAGATAGCTTATAGACATTAGCTGCCCGCTGGCATGTTCATAAAGATATTTTAATTCTGTGATGGAATGGTCTCGAAACTTTCTGTCAGAAACCATTTCATGTGTAATTCTCATATACCAAATAAGCAATAATGTATACAAATGCAGTTACTTTGGCATTTTTCTACAGCTTGAGTGCATACAATATATATGTCTGCAATTTTTCAGTATATTTGAAAATTTCAAAATGCATTTATGTATTTTGGGGTGGTAAGGTATACACACTACTCTATAGTATGTTGTACTATGTTATACTATGCCTAGATTAGTAAATATGTCCATAGTTAGCGTGGAGTGGGTGTCATGTATTCCTATAGGTCCTGAATCGATCCCCCTATTCCTGACCCTATTCTAGTTAAACAAACCAACAAGTTAACTAGCAGTCAGCCCATGAGGCAGAAAACCCCCATGATGCAGATACCGTTATCTGACGCAGTCACACTACGGCACAGGAACGTGTTATCTGATTAGGTCATAACGCTTGCGATCTAATTAGACAAGCGATATTCCTCCAGCCCCTGATAAGGCATACGGAGTTCTCATAACAAATCAAACCTATGACAACCTGGGCAAAACCCTGCGGCCATTGTTTTGATTTCACCGAGAACTTTAGTAAAAGAATGTGCTAACGAGCAAGTCGTATGACATCTTTATTGACGTATCTATGTCCATCCTTACGTCAATCTCGGCACCTTAAAGGTATAAATATTACCGATCTTGCCATATGCAAACACACGCGTGGTGACGAGACGGAGCAGCCATACTTGCCGAAGCCGAGAGCAGAGCAGACCCCGCTGGCAGCAGCCCCGCCTTCCTGACGCGCTGAGACGCGCTGCTTTCTCCTGCCGAGAATCCAGCACCGGCGTTTCCGGGTAGCCCTCGCAGGCAGCCTGGAATATCGAGACCAGAGAGAGAGATACCATTCCTCATTCATCCTAAATTCCAGGTACAGAACTGAATAACCCCTCACAGAGAATTCTTTAGTTATTCACTTGGCAAAAGCAAACTTAACTTAAACTGTAACTTTCTATTCCCGCCCACGTATTAGGCTTAGGTCAGGTACACGGGGTAGGCGTATCTAGAAACACCAGTTGAGTACGTTTAGTCAAATGTATATGTGTATGTAAATATATTTTATTCATTTTAAACATCATATGGCTTAGAAACCATATCAATGTTTTTACAGTATTATTTTATACTATTGCTTTTAATGTATGCACTTTACTTAGCTATAAGTATTGCAATAATATCGATCCATTTCTCTTGTATGAGAAAAGAGACTCATCAATAAATACCATCTTTTATTGAACACGCCCGTCTCTTCCTTTTCTCTACATTCTGATGAGACTAAGAATGCACGTACTGACTGAGTAAAATAAATTGCCTTTTGTTCACACGACTCTCGAGATTGACTCTTGATTAGGGGAGAGCAAAGTTGTCATGTTCTATGGTTGTCAGAAACTAAATCCCTTCTTGTCTAATCAGGGAAGTTAATTCCTCCTTGAACATTCGAGAAAGTTTCTAGCGAACTCTGAGCTACGCTGGCAAACCCAAAACTTTAAGTCTAGTATCGACAGTAGTAGACCTAGTTAACGTCTGGCCTAGGCCTTTACTGCTGTAGGTATTATTCCAATGCACAGAGCCTATTGGGAAGATAGGAACTACACTACATGGCGCCCAACGTGTTTGGAAAGGGCGATAAAACTAACGTAAGACATTTAGAGTAACTCAGTCGTGCTTTCCCACTCAGACCCCTTTTCCCACAATACTCCAAAGACGTCTGGAGTGGGTGAAAGGTAATATCCGCCAAACCTCGCAGGAGGAAACTCCTATGTATGGTACTTGGTTTAGTCAACGTTGAAGGATAAACAGTTCCAAAATATTGTGCATCTAATCTTTTGTTTCCATAAGAAACCTGATCTGCAAACAAACAAAATAACCATCCTGACAGTAAAATGTCAGAAAGTGATGAAGAAAGAGAGGCAGTTAGATTAGCAGCTGACATAGCAGAAGCTGATACTGCACTACAAAATGCTGACCCGGAGATAATACTCATCCCGGTCATCAAAAGGAAATCTATAACCTTAAAACTTATAGAAAATGGACTGACACCTAGAGGTGGCACAGTCATATTCGTAATTGAGCCACACGAATATCGGCAGACAGAGGTATACTATTCATGGATACATTTTCCAGCAGCAAATGCTGTAACAAAGTACTTCCACTATTACAAAATAGAGGAACCTCCTAATGAGTACACTCCTTTCGAGGAGGTGGAAGTACCACTCAAATTCCAAGAGCATTTGCTCTTATTTGATGGCGCCCTAAAACATAATAATCACATCACCAGGCTCGGTCCTTTAGGTAGACCAGGAGCAACGTGGCCGGTCCTAGCCGGATACACACCACATCCAGACATCAATGGGATGTCTGCAGCAGAGCTGTTAACACAGCTAAAACAATTAATAAAAATTCATAGACAATTAGTTCAGTATGTGATGCGGACATCAACAATTCAGCCAGCGATTAAACTTCCACAGCTGACCCCTCATCAGGGGAACACAAATAAAATTACACCACAGAACATCCAGTCCTGCCTAGGTAAAGTACCGGCTAAACGGGAACAAATACCATTCTGGTTGGCACAGAAAATTACCCAAATAGAGGCGGTGTTTCCTGACACCACCCCATTAGAAAAACACAGGATTCTGACTATCTGTCTTCCAATGGGAATCGCACCACACATTGAGGACTGTGACACTTGGGGTACAGTCTTTGCTTCCATCTACACAAAAACGCACGGTGTTCCATCCATTTCGGTAATACCAGATGTGCTAAAACAAATTCAAGACGAATACGGTCCAGAGCCCGCTTTAACTCTTGGTATGAAATTACTGAAAGACTTCAAGCAGGTCTCGGCTATATTATTAGCCAACATAAAAGGTGAAGCAGCAAACGTGGCGATCCGCCAGAGGTTAACGGAGACAGATATAGCAGACCACCAAGCTGAAATTGCCAGAATCATAGAAAAATCCTATGAGGAACTAGGTAGGGACAGTTTAGGTGGAATACCAGTAAAACCGCAACTGACTGAAAGTCCTGAAAAAATATTTTTTAATATTAATTCACCAAAAAAGAACTGGGATGGAAACAAACAATCCAATCCTAAAGAAAAGAAATTCCAGTCCAGAGGAAGGTCTCCTAGGCGAAGGGAGAAATCTCCGAACCAGAGACACAGGTCACCCCAGAGTGACCCCTCTGGGAAAAGATATAACCTTAGAAATAGGGATAATATAAAAAAGCCTGATAGATATCAAGACATTGATACGCGTCCCTCTCAATCTTTTCAGACTTCCTCGCAGAAATCGGAAAGAAGAGAACGGTCAGAACAAAGAGAAGAGCACGCCAAGTCCAAAGACAAGGAACCTGCTCAGCTAAAAAAGAAATTACAATTTCCAAAAAAGAAGGTAGCCAGTATCAAGGTAGTTAACAATGCTGAGAATACTGAGGACACAACTGAAAAACGGAGAATGGGCTCAGACAATGCTAGACAGTGCAGCAGAAGTGAGCATAGCTCGCAAAGTCCTTATGAATCATCTGGAGACAGTGGACACGAATGAATATCTTCAAGTGGAAACTGCAGACACCAGGGTTAGCAAACCTCACAAGATATACGAGATAACATTACGTATAGAGGGAGATAAGACTAGGAAAATAAGGGGACTATGTTGGGATAATCTCTCCAAGGGCTATGATATCCTTCTAGCTGAAAAAGACTGGCCACCAGAGTTTGTCAGGGAGTGCCCTCATGGCGAAGAAGTAATTATGCCTGCCTTCTCAAATCAAATTCCAATTCATAAAAAATACACACTTGCTAGAAAGTGGGCAGTGGCTCTAGCACCTGCTTTATATAAAAATCATGTAGGATGGGATGAGGACTCCCCTCCTCACAAAATCCAGTTAAAATCACAACCTACTGCACAAAGGCAGTACCCAATTAAGCAAGAAGCTAAAAAACAGGTAAATGAAATACTAGATCAGCTAGAATACCAGGGGGTGATTGAAACTTGCACCTCACAAATGAACAATCCTTTGTTTCCGGTCTCCAAACCAGACAATTCATATCGTCTAGTTTTGGATTACCGACACCTTAACACATGTTGCAAAACTTTTGCAGTGCAAAACTCACACAGTGCTGCACTAATGAATAACATAGTGCGCAAAAAATACAAAACAACCTTGGACATCTCCAATGGATTCTTTTGTCAAAACATAGCACCAGAGAGCAGATATTTAACTGCATTCTCAGTAAATGGCACTCAAAAGCAATTCTGTCGGTTAGCCCAGGGGTACAAGAACAGCCCGGGGGTATTCTCAGCGAGAGTAACAGAATTACTACAACTATATGATGATGAAGCATTATCTTATGTCGATGACATTTACTTAACAGATGATGACTTGGATACTCACTTGAAAAGAGTGAACACCATAATACTTGGGTTCGCTGCAGAGGGTTACAAATTCAACTTTAAAAAGTCCAGAATTGCCCATCTGACAGTCCTGTTCTTAGGATATGAATTATCAAGTGAAGGCAAAAGCCTGGCTGACAATTTCCTAGAGAAATGTGCCGTACTCCAAGCACCTAGAACACTAAAAAACTTACAGTCAATTCTAGGTTTCCTAAATTTCGGAAGAACATACATTGCAAATTACGCAGAAAGGGTCAAACCCCTTTATGATCTAATTAAACCAGATTTTAAAAGATCCAGTTGGACTCAAATACACACAGAAATTTTGAGATCCTTACAAACAGACATGCTAATTAAAACAAAATTAGAAACACGTGATAACACACGCAATCTTGTGATTCGAGTCATCCCAGGGAGATGCGGATTCACATACCTGACCTCTAATGAGGGGGAAAAGGTACCGATTGCATTCAAATCACACTTGTACACTAAGGCTGAAATGAAATTTAGCCCAACGGAAAAAATTCTTACAGCAACACAGACAGCTATAGCAAAAGAACGAGCCCTGGCACAAGGTAAACGAATAATAATCGTGACACCAATACCAGCCCTAGAGGCGGTAACAAAGGCAAGCATTCCAAATGCTAAAACACTGCATCCGAGATGGATACAATGGGCTAATTCTCTTGCTGCAACAGACGTGGTGTACGAATTTGATCCTTACTTAAAAACACAAGAATTTCTCCAATATGAATTTGAATGTCCTCCGCCAACCGAAATTCTGCCTCTAGACCACTACGGCTGTATAATATATACAGACGGATCAGCACAACCCGCAGTGGGGGGTAAGCAAGCTTACAGTGCTGCGTGCGCGATCGTTAAAGGTCGCTGGCACGAAGGAAAATTTAAACCAGCAATCACTAAAACACAATCTTTAGGAGATTGTACAGCTCAGCGAGCTGAACTACTGGCGTTCAAGATGGCGCTTGAAAATACCGATCGAGAATTCCCCACACTCATAGTGTGCGATTCGTATTATTGCGTTCAATCTTACAATGAATACTTGCAGATCTGGCTTCAGAATGGTTTCAAGGATGCGAAAGGTGGCACAATCAAGCATAAAATGCTCTGGGAACAAGTAGTTCTTTTACAAAAAGAACTACCAAAGACTCACGTGATACATACACTGAGTCATCAACGTGATGGCGTTCACGTTGCAGGGAATTCATTGGCTGATGAGGCCGCGAAGGCAGCTGTGCAAACGGCTTCCGTAGCTGCCGTCACCCGGTCTAAAACAAAAATAGACAGCGAAATATTACAAGCTGTCAGCGCTTCAGAAAAGGATTCGATAGAACCACTCCCTAAAGGCTTTCCAGTAAAATACTCATACATAACTGATGCAAACAATGTTCCTTTTGCTTGAATCCCTGGAGTGGGGGATAGGGCAATTCCAAACATGGAACATAGGTTAGGACTAATAATAGCGGCACATGAAGGGCTTGCTTCTATTCATGCTGGCGTCTCAGCCACAGTATCATTATTAAAGCAGAGATACTGGTGGCCACAAATGAGACGACAAACAAGGAACTATGTTCTAGAATGTGAAATATGTCAAAAAATGAAAGTATCAACGGTGAGACGTCCAGCGCAGACGCCCCTTCTAATCTCGGATAAACCATTAGCCTGTGTTTATCTAGACCACTGCGGTCCCTTACAAAGGGATGGTAACTATAAATATATCTTGGTCGCAGTGGATTCATGCACGAGATTCATATGGATGTGGCCCCAGCGAACGGCTGACGCCAGAACTGTTATAAAAGATTTGCGAGTCTTTATCGGCACATACGCAATTGGCATGCTGCATTCGGACAATGGTCCTGCTTTTTGCTCTCGGGCTTATAAGGAGGCCATGGTCATCATGGGCGTGCAATTGCGGTACTCTTGTCCATTTCACCCTGAGGGGAACGGAATTGTTGAAAGAAAAAACCGTGACATAAAGCAATCTATAACGGCAAAGGTATTAGGTTCGGGAGCTGGGTGGGTCAAACATCTAATAAGTGTCCAACGTAGTCTCAATAACTTGCCAAGAAATTCTCTGAAGGGATTCAGTGCGTACGAATTATTATTTGGAACTAGGATGATGATCTCTGACAATGATAGTCAGACTTCAGTGGTGAAAGAAAAAACCTTTGATATCAAAGACCGTTTGGCTATTTTGCAGGACTTAAACAAAACAAGAAAAGACCTGAGCAACATTAAGTTGAAACAACAGCCAACAACCACTGAAGAACCACCACCTGTCCCAGCAAGACCTGTCTGGATTCCAAAGTCGGGGATCTAGTCAGGGAAAAGATCGCGGTAAAGAAGGAATTTGGGCCTTCTTACAGAAAAGCAGTTCCTGTCTTGTCTGTCAACGGGACAAGATCAGTTGTACTACCGCCACTTGCTGGTAAAAAGGAGAACCGAGTTGTATCCATCGACCTGGTAAAACCACAACATGTGGCCGATAACAAACAGTAGGCCAAGTGGACTCCCAATAAGTAGCAGAACACCAAGGTTTGCTACCAGTACAGAGGTCCTAACAAAGAGGCTCATCACATTCGACACGCCTACAGAAGAACAACAAGGACTATGCAACAATGCAATAGAACTCAGACCTCTGAAAACCCAAATAAAAACATTTAGCAGAGACACACCAATCTATAATGAAGTACCAAGTGACAATGCAAGAAACAAAAATCCTGAACCAATTGGAACAATTGACAGAACTGCATCAGGCTACTTCATAAACTTCGATGATTCCTCTGAAGGCTTCAGTGAATCAAAGAAACAGCCATCATCAAAAACCTTTAAAGACAAAGCTAAGGAACTTTTGAAACAACTAAAAGAAACATATCTGATTTCCCCATGGATTGAATTTTGGGTGGGTTTTGGTGCATTTATCCTCATACTTTGGCTCATCATGGTACTTACTTTGGGACGCTTCATTGAGGGAAAATATGCTAAAATGGACACAGCAAGTCAGAAAATCAACTTGATCCTCAAACCACACACATCTTCACACGTCGAGAAAAGAGAACTTTCTTCAGCCAACTTCACAGCCAATCCGATACCTGGTGGGGTAGCCTGGGACAACACTGACTATGAAATTTATGGTCCGGTCGAGATCCTGAAATATCCACACCAAATTAAGATCTCATTGAGTGACTTTGCAAAACCAAACTCATTTGCTGATGATTGGGACTTCGAAAGCATTAACAACATGATGTCTGACTTAGTAATGTCTGCTAAATTTACCAAACATGATTATTTGCAGGGTTCTACAAATTATGACAGTATGTATTGCTATAACCACTATGGTAATCACTTTTTACATAGATCTGCACAACCTAGAAATGTTTTAAATTATAATCAATGGGAACATTGTGCAACACCTCCAAAAGGGAGCTCAAGAACCGTTTACGACAAATATTCATATTTTTCAGGTTTTAACACAAGTAATGCTGAAGCATTTTATTTTAAATTGTCAAACAAGACAGGAACCAAACCATGATAACCAACACAAAATTGTTATATTCAGACTCATTTTTTGAACAAATGAATACTTTTGGATTTGATTATTGGGACAAAAATGTTGAATTGAAAAGTTTTTGGGGTACAAAAGAATGGCAAGTACAGGGTATAGAAGCTTTGTTTAGAGCCTGCATGATCCCAGAACAAATGATATTTTTAAATGACACTGTTCAACAGACCACCTGTCTTGGCTTAGCCAAAATCAAAGATTTAAATAAACCGTCTATTCCAAAGCCAATAATGTTTAGCAATAACTCTGATACAGATAAAGAGATAGACGTAAACCATATATTAAACCAAAACAGAACACATCCTGATTGGAAACAGTGGTTGATCTGGCCCACAGATACTAATAACTGTCAAGACAGATTCCTGAACAAAACACAGGGTTTCAAAATGACCAGGCCAGACCCTAGATATCCCCAAAGACATCACCCAGGGATAATTACCACCTACAGTGTGGGCAAATTATGCCTTCAATGGCTACAAACTTCCACACTGCCTGAAATTAAGCAACACCTGACTTTACTTACTGATGGTGCTGACTTGCGTGATTTCACTTTGGGACCGCGCAAACAGCGTCAAAAGCGTTTCATAGCAGCCTCTGTATATGCAGCATACAATGAGGCCTGGAAGGTTAATCAAATTGAAACAGCAGAGAGAATACGGGAAATTGACCGTATTAATTTGGAAAAATCACTTTCTGTAGTGGACAATGGGTTAATGACTCTGTCCTCCAGAATTTTTTCATTGGACAGCATTGTGTCTTCAGCAATCGATATATTATCGCAAGACTTACTGTTATTACAACATGGTCAGTCACAATTGCGTTCTATTGTACAGCTTGGCTGGACGTTACAAAATCTGCGTTCAGGCTATGTGCCTTGGCGTCTAATCAACACAACGTCACTATTCCAAATCTTTAACCTTACTGATAGACAAATCGGTATGGCACAAAAGGGTGCTGATTATACAATCTTGAGCATTGAAAAACTAGAAAGATTACCAATGACAATGTCAGAACGACCTGTCAATGAATAGATAATAAACGGAATCATAAATATTCCAATCTCAACCTTCAGGTTTTAATACTGCCAAAAATATATACAGGCTGGCATGTACGAGAAATTGGGAAAGGGGTACCTTAAAACAACATGGAACCTGCCCTATTCACATGCATGTGTCAGTAATAAAGGACAGAAAGTGTTTCTTAGTGGCAACAATTGTGCGATGTCACTAAGCGGCACGCTTCTGTGTAACGGAATTAGTTTGCATGGAGCCTGTGAAGGGAATTCATACAACCTTTCATGTCACCAGCAAGGCGCACCTGCAACAGAAATAGAACCATTCTTTCAAAGACTCTATAATGGGAGTTACATTCTTATTGTAGACCGCAGATGTTGTAGTCTTATGCCCGGGACTCCTTATCTAGTAACTACTACTGCGAAGGTCAAGTGCTGTGGACGCACATTGTTCCCCAGCTCCTTTCCAGACAGGGAGGCAAGGGCATGGCCCGATTTGAAAATTACTTCTATTCGAATAGATACTTTAAGCAGAATGAAAACAGTCCTTCTTCAGACGCCTACCAGGCTCTCGTCATCAAAAGAAACGTATGATATACAAGTCGCAAGGACGACTGCAGAGATACATACATTATTATCAACTAATTCCCCCGTACATTTCGCGGAAATCCTAAGTGAAATCTTAAATATTTCTGATACCAATGGGATCTCAGGGGTATTTAAGACAGTATTTTCGATGGCATTAACACCATTCAAAGCCATACTGGGTATTTTTCCAGATTTCGTCCATTCGATTTTTGGCGGACTTCCCCTGATCCTGGGACTAATTGCAGGAATCCTATTCTTAGTCCTTATTTTTCGTTATGGCAACCCATGTCACAGACAAAACTCTTGTGACAAGGGAAGAAACAATCCTAGCCATTGGATACCGGGACCGGATATCAAAAATCCTGGGACTCTCCCGGCTTAGAGACCTGAACATGACTTGGTTTCTATCATTTCGACCAATGTGGCAAAGATGTGTTTTACCTGTATTGAGGTGTCTGCTATGCGGAGAAGAATGCGTGTTAGACACCTGTCTGACGCTACAATCGGATGCGCCGATGGATGCAGAAACATTGTTGAGCCCGATTAAGGTTCATGCTTTGTGCTGCCCTCAAAGGCTACCAATCCTGATGACGGCATTCGTGGAAGCTTCACCACTACGATTGATGGGTAGTGAAGTTCAAGATGAAAGCAGCATCGAACAGGTACGACCTTCTGTCAGTAATGCAAATCAGAATGTCAATGGAGACAATTATGCGCACGAATGCATGATTACACCTATTTCCGAGTTAGTGGAACTTTCCCAGGAAGCTGTTGACAGTTTTTTCGAAAGCCTAAATTATATGATGTTCTCACCCGAACAGAAATAGAGACTTTTGAGCAAGCTCGCACACGGCGTTCCCTGAATTCGGCCTTCAACTTTAAAAATAAAGTCACATGAACATTTTCGCTCCAGTTCACGGACAGCAGTTTTTTCAGCAGCCCCAAATATTTTTGCATATTTTTCGGGACACTATCTTCTGCTTAAAGTAAGAACTATTCTTAGAGAACTAAGGTTTCTAAATTTTAGATAGCTTATAGACATTAGCTGCCCGCTGGCATGTTCATAAAGATATTTTAATTCTGTGATGGAATGGTCTCGAAACCTTTTTCTGTCAGAAACCATTTCATGTGTAATTCTCATATACCAAATAAGCAATAATGTATACAAATGCAGTTACTTTGGCATTTTTCTACAGCTTGAGTGCATACAATATATATGTCTGCAATTTTTCAGTATATTTGAAAATTTCAAAATGCATTTATGTATTTTGGGGTGGTAAGGTATACACACTACTCTATAGTATGTTGTACTATGTTATACTATGCCTAGATTAGTAAATATGTCCATAGTTAGCGTGGAGTGGGTGTCATGTATTCCTATAGGTCCTGAATCGATCCCCCTATTCCTGACCCTATTCTAGTTAAACAAACCAACAAGTTAACTAGCAGTCAGCCCATGAGGCAGAAAACCCCCATGATGCAGATACCATTATCTGACGCAGTCACACTACGGCACAGGAACGTGTTATCTGATTAGGTCATAACGCTTGCGATCTAATTAGACAAGCGATATTCCTCCAGCCCCTGATAAGGCATACGGAGTTCTCATAACAAATCAAACCTATGACAACCTGGGCAAAACCCTGCGGCCATTGTTTTGATTTCACCGAGAACTTTAGTAAAAGAATGTGCTAACGAGCAAGTCGTATGACATCTTTATTGACGTATCTATGTCCATCCTTACGTCAATCTCGGCACCTTAAAGGTATAAATATTACCGATCTTGCCATATGCAAACACACGCGTGGTGACGAGACGGAGCAGCCATACTTGCCGAAGCCGAGAGCAGAGCAGACCCCGCTGGCAGCAGCCCCGCCTTCCTGACGCGCTGAGACGCGCTGCTTTCTCCTGCCGAGAATCCAGCACCGGCGTTTCCGGGTAGCCCTCGCAGGCAGCCTGGAATATCGAGACCAGAGAGAGAGATACCATTCCTCATTCATCCTAAATTCCAGGTACAGAACTGAATAACCCCTCACAGAGAATTCTTTAGTTATTCACTTGGCAAAAGCAAACTTAACTTAAACTGTAACTTTCTATTCCCGCCCACGTATTAGGCTTAGGTCAGGTACACGGGGTAGGCGTATCTAGAAACACCAGTTGAGTACGTTTAGTCAAATGTATATGTGTATGTAAATATATTTTATTCATTTTAAACATCATATGGCTTAGAAACCATATCAATGTTTTTACAGTATTATTTTATACTATTGCTTTTAATGTATGCACTTTACTTAGCTATAAGTATTGCAATAATATCGATCCATTTCTCTTGTATGAGAAAAGAGACTGATCAATAAATACCATCTTTTATTGAACACGCCCGTCTCTTCCTTTTCTCTACATTCTGATGAGACTAAGAATGCACGTACTGACTGAGTAAAATAAATTGCCTTTTGTTCACACGACTCTCGAGATTGACTCTTGATTAGGGGAGAGCAAAGTTGTCATGTTCTATGGTTGTCAGAAACTAAATCCCTTCTTGTCTAATCAGGGAAGTTAATTCCTCCTTGAACATTCGAGAAAGTTTCTAGCGAACTCTGAGCTACGCTGGCAAACCCAAAACTTTAAGTCTAGTATCGACAGTAGTAGACCTAGTTAACGTCTGGCCTAGGCCTTTACTGCTGTAGGTATTATTCCAATGCGCAGAGCCTATTGGGAAGATAGGAACTACACTACATGGCGCCCAACTAGTTTGGAAATGGCGATAAAACTAACGTAAGACATTTAGAGTAACTCAGTCGTGCTTTCTCACTCAGACCCCTTTTCCCACAATACTCCAAAGACGTCTGGAGTGGGTGAAAGGTAATATCCGCCAAACCTCGCAGGAGGAAACTCCTATGTATGGTACTTGGTTTAGTCAACGTTGAAGGATAAACAGTTCCAAAATATTGTGCATCTAATCTTTTGTTTCCATAAGAAACCTGATCTGCAAACAAACAAAATAACCATCCTGACAGTAAAATGTCAGAAAGTGATGAAGAAAGAGAGGCAGTTAGATTAGCAGCTGACATAGCAGAAGCTGATACTGCACTACAAAATGCTGACCCGGAGATAATACTCATCCCGGTCATCAAAAGGAAATCTATAACCTTAAAACTTATAGAAAATGGACTGACACCTAGAGGTGGCACAGTCATATTCGTAATTGAGCCACACGAATATCGGCAGACAGAGGTATACTATTCATGGATACATTTCCCAGCAGCAAATGCTGTAACAAAGTACTTCCACTATTACAAAATAGAGGAACCTCCTAATGAGTACACTCCTTTCGAGGAGGTGGAAGTACCACTCAAATTCCAAGAGCATTTGCTCTTATTTGATGGCGCCCTAAAACATAATAATCACATCACCAGGCTCGGTCCTTTAGGTAGACCAGGAGCAACGTGGCCGGTCCTAGCCGGATACACACCACATCCAGACATCAATGGGATGTCTGCAGCAGAGCTGTTAACACAGCTAAAACAATTAATAAAAATTCATAGACAATTAGTTCAGTATGTGATGCGGACATCAACAATTCAGCCAGCGATTAAACTTCCACAGCTGACCCCTCATCAGGGGAACACAAATAAAATTACACCACAGAACATCCAGTCCTGCCTAGGTAAAGTACCGGCTAAACGGGAACAAATACCATTCTGGTTGGCACAGAAAATTACCCAAATAGAGGCGGTGTTTCCTGACACCACCCCATTAGAAAAACACAGGATTCTGACTATCTGTCTTCCAATGGGAATCGCACCACACATTGAGGACTGTGACACTTGGGGTACAGTCTTTGCTTCCATCTACACAAAAACGCACGGTGTTCCATCCATTTCGGTAATACCAGATGTGCTAAAACAAATTCAAGACGAATACGTTCCAGAGCCCGCTTTAACTCTTGGTATGAAATTACTGAAAGACTTCAAGCAGGTCTCGGCTATATTATTAGCCAACATAAAAGGTGAAGCAGCAAACGTGGCGATCCGCCAGAGGTTAAAGGAGACAGATATAGCAGACCACCAAGCTGAAATTGCCAGAATCATAGAAAAATCCTATGAGGAACTAGGTAGGGACAGTTTAGGTGGAATACCAGTAAAACCGCAACTGACTGAAAGTCCTGAAAAAATATTTTTTAATAATAATTCACCAAAAAAGAACTGGGATGGAAACAAACAATCCAATCCTAAAGAAAAGAAATTCCAGTCCAGAGGAAGGTCTCCTAGGCGAAGGGAGAAATCTCCGAACCAGAGACACAGGTCACCCCAGAGTGACCCCTCTGGGAAAAGATATAACCTTAGAAATAGGGATAATATAAAAAAGCCTGATAGATATCAAGACATTGATACGCGTCCCTCTCAATCTTTTCAGACTTCCTCGCAGAAATCGGAAAGAAGAGGACGGTCAGAACAAAGAGAAGAGCACGCCAAGTCCAAAGACAAGGAACCTGCTCAGCTAAAAAAGAAATTACAATTTCCAAAAAAGAAGGTAGCCAGTATCAAGGTAGTTAACAATGCTGAGAATACTGAGGACACAACTGAAAAACGGAGAATGGGCTCAGACAATGCTAGACTGTGCAGCAGAAGTGAGCATAGCTCGCAAAGTCCTTATGAATCATCTGGAGACAGTGGACACGAATGAATATCTTCAAGTGGAAACTGCAGACACCAGGGTTAGCAAACCTCACAAGATATACGAGATAACATTACGTATAGAGGGAGATAAGACTAGGAAAATAAGGGGACTATTTTGGGATAATCTCTCCAAGGGCTATGATATCCTTCTAGCTGAAAAAGACTGGCCATCAGAGTTTGTCAGGGAGTGCCCTCATGGCGAAGAAGTAATTATGCCTGCCTTCTCAAATCAAATTCCAATTCATAAAAAATACACACTTGCTAGAAAGTGGGCAGTGGCTCTAGCACCTGCTTTATATAAAAATCATGTAGGATGGGATGAGGACTCCCCTCCTCACAAAATCCAGTTAAAATCACAACCTACTGCACAAAGGCAGTACCCAATTAAGCAAGAAGCTAAAAAACAGGTAAATGAAATACTAGATCAGCTAGAATACCAGGGGCGATTGAAACTTGCACCTCACAAATGAACAATCCTTTGTTTCCGGTCTCCAAACCAGACAATTCATATCGTCTAGTTTTGGATTACCGACACCTTAACACATGTTGCAAAACTTTTGCAGTGCAAAACTCACACAGTGCTGCACTAATGAATAACATAGTGCGCAAAAAATACAAAACAACCTTGGACATCTCCAATGGATTCTTTTGTCAAAACATAGCACCAGAGAGCAGATATTTAACTGCATTCTCAGTAAATGGCACTCAAAAGCAATTCTGTCGGTTAGCCCAGGGGTACAAGAACAGCCCGGGGGTATTCTCAGCGAGAGTAACAGAATTACTACAAGTATATGATGATGAAGCATTATCTTATGTCGATGACATTTACTTAACAGATGATGACTTGGATACTCACTTGAAAAGAGTGAACACCATAATACTTGGGTTCGCTGCAGAGGGTTACAAATTCAACTTTAAAAAGTCCAGAATTGCCCATCTGACAGTCCTGTTCTTAGGATATGAATTATCAAGTGAAGGCAAAAGCCTGGCTGACAATTTCCTAGAGAAATGTGCCGTACTCCAAGCACCTAGAACACTAAAAAACTTACAGTCAATTCTAGGCTTCCTAAATTTCGGAAGAACATACATTGCAAATTATGCAGAAAGGGTCAAACCCCTTTATGATCTAATTAAACCAGATTTTAAAAGATCCAGTTGGACTCAAATACACACAGAAATTTTGAGATCCTTACAAACAGACATGCTAATTAAAACAAAATTAGAAACACGTGATAACACACGCAATCTTGTGATTCGAGTCATCCCAGGGAGATGCGGATTCACATACCTGACCTCTAATGAGGGGGAAAAGGTACCGATTGCATTCAAATCACACTTGTACACTAAGGCTGAAATGAAATTTAGCCCAACGGAAAAAATTCTTACAGCAACACAGACAGCTATAGCAAAAGAACGAGCCCTGGCACAAGGTAAACGAATAATAATCGTGACACCAATACCAGCCCTAGAGGCGGTAACAAAGGCAAGCATTCCAAATGCTAAAACACTGCATCCGAGATGGATACAATGGGCTAATTCTCTTGCTGCAACAGACGTGGTGTACGAATTTGATCCTTACTTAAAAACACAAGAATTTCTACAATATGAATTTGAATGTCCTCCGCCAACCGAAATTCTGCCTCTAGACCACTACGGCTGTATAATATATACAGACGGATCAGCACAACCCGCAGTGGGGGGTAAGCAAGCTTACAGTGCTGCGTGCGCGATCGTTAAAGGTCGCTGGCACGAAGGAAAATTTAAACCAGCAATCACTAAAACACAATCTTTAGGAGATTGTACAGCTCAGCGAGCTGAACTACTGGCGTTCAAGATGGCGCTTGAAAATACCGATCGAGAATTCCCCACACTCATAGTGTGCGATTCGTGTTATTGCGTTCAATCTTACAATGAATACTTGCAGATCTGGCTTCAGAATGGTTTCAAGGATGCGAAAGGTGGCACAATCAAGCATAAAATGCTCTGGGAACAAGTAGTTCTTTTACAAAAAGAACTACCAAAGACTCACGTGATACATACACTGAGTCATCAACGTGATGTCGTTCACGTTGCAGGGAATTCATTGGCTGATGAGGCCGCAAAGGCAGCTGTGCAAATGGCTTCCGTAGCTGCCGTCACCCGGTCTAAAACAAAAATAGACAGCGAAATATTACAAGCTGTCAGCGCTTCAGAAAAGGATTCGATAGAACCACTCCCTAAAGGCTTTCCAGTAAAATACTCATACATAATTGATGCAAACAATGTTCCTTTTGCTTGAATCCCTGGAGTGGGGGATAGGGCAATTCCAAACATGGAACATAGGTTAGGACTAATAATAGCGGCACATGAAGGGCTTGCTTCTATTCATGCTGGCGTCTCAGCCACAGTATCATTATTAAAGCAGAGATACTGGTGGCCACAAATGAGACGTCAAACAAGGAACTATGTTCTAGAATGTGAAATATGTCAAAAAATGAAAGTATCAACGGTGAGACGTCCAGCGCAGACGCCCCTTCTAATCTCGGATAAACCATTAGCCTGTGTTTATCTAGACCACTGCGATCCCTTACAAAGGGATGGTAACTATAAATATATCTTGGTCGCAGTGGATTCATGCACGAGATTCATATGGATGTGGCCCCAGCGAACGGCTGACGCCAGAACTGTTATAAAAGATTTGCGAGTCTTTATCGGCACATACGCAATTGGCATGCTGCATTCGGACAATGGTCCTGCTTTTTGCTCTCGGGCTTATAAGGAGGCCATGGTCAGCATGGGCGTGCAATTGCGGTACTCTTGTCCATTTCACCCTGAGGGGAACGGAATTGTTGAAAGAAAAAACCGTGACATAAAGCAATCTATAACGGCAAAGGTATTAGGTTCGGGAGCTGGGTGGGTCAAACATCTAATAAGTGCCCAACGTAGTCTCAATAACTTGCCAAGAAATTCTCTGAAGGGATTCAGTGCGTACGAATTATTATTTGGAACTAGGATGATGATCTCTGACATTGATAGTCAGACTTCAGTGGTGAAAGAAAAAACCTTTGATATCAAAGACCGTTTGGCTATTTTGCAGGACTTAAACAAAACAAGAAAAGACCTGAGCAACATTAAGTTGAAACAACAGCCAACAACCACTGAAGAACCACCACCTGTCCCAGCAAGACCTGTCTGGATTCCAAAAGTCGGGGATCTAGTCAGGGAAAAGATCGCGGTAAAGAAGGAATTTGGGCCTTCTTACAGAAAAGCAGTTCCTGTCTTGTCTGTCAACGGGACAAGATCAGTTGTACTACCGCCACTTGCTGGTAAAAAGGAGAACCGAGTTGTATCCATCGACCTGGTAAAACCACAACATGTGGCCGATAACAAACAGTAGGCCAAGTGGACTCCCAATAAGTAGCAGAACACCAAGGTTTGCTACCAGTACAGAGGTCCTAACAAAGAGGCTCATCACATTCGACACGCCTACAGAAGAACAACAAGGACTATGCAACAATGCAATAGAACTCAGACCTCTGAAAACCCAAATAAAAACATTTAGCAGAGACACACCAATCTATAATGAAGTACCAAGTGACAATGCAAGAAACAAAAATCCTGAACCAATTGGAACAATTGACAGAACTGCATCCGGCTACTTCATAAACTTCGATGATTCCTCTGAAGGCTTCAGTGAATCAAAGAAACAGCCATCATCAAAAACCTTTAAAGACAAAGCTAAGGAACTTTTGAAACAACTAAAAGAAACATATCTGATTTCCCCATGGATTGAATTTTGGGTGGATTTTGGTGCATTTATCCTCATACTTTGGCTCATCATGGTACTTACTTTGGGACGCTTCATTGAGGGAAAATATGCTTAAATGGACACAGCAAGTCAGAAAATCAACTTGATCCTCAAACCACACACATCTTCACACGTCGAGAAAAGAGAACTTTCTTCAGCCAACTTCACAGCCAATCCGATACCTGGTGGGGTAGCCTGGGACAACACTGACTATGAAATTTATGGTCCGGTCGAGATCCTGAAATATCCACACCAAATTAAGATCTCATTGAGTGACTTTGCAAAACCAAACTCATTTGCTGATGATTGGGACTTCGAAAGCATTAACAACATGATGTCTGACTTAGTAATGTCTGCTAAATTTACCAAACATGATTATTTGCAGGGTTCTACAAATTATGACAGTATGTATTGCTATAACCACTATGGTAATCACTTTTTACATAGATCTGCACAACCTAGAAATGTTTTAAATTATAATCAATGGGAACATTGTGCAACACCTCCAAAAGGGAGCTCAAGAACCGTTTACGACAAATATTCATATTTTTCAGGTTTTAACACAAGTAATGCTGAAGCATTTTATTTTAAATTGTCAAACAAGACAGGAACCAAAACCATGATAACCAACACAAAATTGTTATATTCAGACTCATTTTTTGAACAAATGAATACTTTTGGATTTGATTATTGGGACAAAAATGTTGAATTGAAAAGTGTTTGGGGTACAAAAGAATGGCAAGTACAGGGTATAGAAGCTTTGTTTAGAGCCTGCATGATCCCAGAACAAATGATATTTTTAAATGACACTGTTCAACAGACCACCTGTCTTGGCTTAGCCAAAATCAAAGATTTAAATAAACCGTCTATTCCAAAGCCAATAATGTTTAGCAATAACTCTGATACAGATAAAGAGATAGACGTAAACCATATATTAAACCAAAACAGAACACATCCTGATTGGAAACAGTGGTTGATCTGGCCCACAGATACTAATAACTGTCAAGACAGATTCCTGAACAAAACACAGGGTTTCAAAATGACCAGGCCAGACCCTAGATATCCCCAAAGACATCACCCAGGGATAATTACCACCTACAGTGTGGGCAAATTATGCCTTCAATGGCTACAAACTTCCACACTGCCTGAAATTAAGCAACACCTGACTTTACTTACTGATGGTGCTGACTTGCGTGATTTCACTTTGGGACCGCGCAAACAGCGTCAAAAGCGTTTCATAGCAGCCTCTGTATATGCAGCATACAATGAGGCCTGGAAGGTTAATCAAATTGAAACAGCAGAGAGAATACGGGAAATTGACCGTATTAATTTGGAAAAATCACTTTCTGTAGTGGACAATGGGTTAATGACTCTGTCCTCCAGAATTTTTTTATTGGACAGCATTGTGTCTTCAGCAATCGATATATTATCGCAAGACTTACTGTTATTACAACATGGTCAGTCACAATTGCGTTCTATTGTACAGCTTGGCTGGACGTTACAAAATCTGCGTTCAGGCTATGTGCCTTGGCGTCTAATCAACACAACGTCACTATTCCAAATCTTTAACCTTACTGATAGACAAATCGGTATGGCACAAAAGGGTGCTGATTATACAATCTTGAGCATTGAAAAACTAGAAAGATTACCAATGACAATGTCAGAACGACCTGTCAATGAATGGATAATACACGGAATCATAAATATTCCAATCTCAACCTTCAGGTTTCAATACTGCCAAAAATATATACAGGCTGGCATGTACGAGAAATTGGGAAAGGGGTACCTTAAAACAACATGGAACCTGCCCTATTCACATGCATGTGTCAGTAATAAAGGACAGAAAGTGTTTCTTAGTGGCAACAATTGTGCGATGTCACTAAGCGGCACGCTTCTGTGTAACGGAATTAGTTTGCATGGAGCCTGTGAAGGGAATTCATACAACCTTTCATGTCACCAGCAAGGCGCACCTGCAACAGAAATAGAACCATTCTTTCAAAGACTCTATAATGGGAGTTACATTCTTATTGTAGACCGCAGATGTTGTAGTCTTATGCCCGGGACTCCTTATCTAGTAACTACTACTGCGAAGGTCAAGTGCTGTGGACGCACATTGTTCCCCAGCTCCTTTCCAGACAGGGAGGCAAGGGCATGGCCCGATTTGAAAATTACTTCTATTCGAATAGATACTTTAAGCAGAATGAAAACAGTCCTTCTTCAGACGCCTACCAGGCTCTCGTCATCAAAAGAAACGTATGATCTACAAGTCGCAAGGACGACTGCAGAGATACATACATTATTATCAACTAATTCCCCCGTACATTTCGCGGAAATCCTAAGTGAAATCTTAAATATTTCTGATACCAATGGGATCTCAGGGGTATTTAAGACAGTATTTTCGATGGCATTAACACCATTCAAAGCCATACTGGGTATTTTTCCAGATTTCGTCCATTCGATTTTTGGCGGACTTCCCCTGATCCTGGGACTAATTGCAGGAATCCTATTCTTAGTCCTTATTTTTCGTTATGGCAACCCATGTCACAGACAAAACTCTTGCGACAAGGGAAGAAACAATCCTAGCCATTGGATACCGGGACCGGATATCAAAAATCCTGGGACTCTCCCGGCTTAGAGACCTGAACATGACTTGGTTTCTATCATTTCGACCAATGTGGCAAAGATGTGTTTTACCTGTATTGAGGTGTCTGCTATGCGGAGAAGAATGCGTGTTAGACACCTGTCTGACGCTACAATCGGATGCGCCGATGGATGCAGAAACATTGTTGAGCCCGATTAAGGTTCATGCTTTGTGCTGCCCTCAAAGGCTACCAATCCTGATGACGGCATTCGTGGAAGCTTCACCACTACGATTGATGGGTAGTGAAGTTCAAGATGAAAGCAGCATCGAACAGGTACGACCTTCTGTCAGTAATGCAAATCAGAATGTCAATGGAGACAATTATGCGCACGAATGCATGATTACACCTATTTCCGAGTTAGTGGAACTTTCCCAGGAAGCTGTTGACAGTTTTTTCGAAAGCCTAAATGATATGATGTTCTCACCCGAACAGAAATAGAGACTTTTGAGCAAGCTCGCACACGGCGTTCCCTGAATTCGGCCTTCAACTTTAAAAATAAAGTCACATGAACATTTTCGCTCCAGTTCACGGACAGCAGTTTTTTCAGCAGCCCCAAATATTTTTGCATATTTTTCGGGACACTATCTTCTGCTTAAAGTAAGAACTATTCTTAGAGAACTAAGGTTTCTAAATTTTAGATAGCTTATAGACATTAGCTGCCCGCTGGCATGTTCATAAAGATATTTTAATTCTGTGATGGAATGGTCTCGAAACTTTTTTCTGTCAGAAACCATTTCATGTGTAATTCTCATATACCAAATAAGCAATAATGTATACAAATGCAGTTACTTTGGCATTTTTCTACAGCTTGAGTGCATACAATATATATGTCTGCAATTTTTCAGTATATTTGAAAATTTCAAAATGCATTTATGTATTTTGGGGTGGTAAGGTATACACACTACTCTATAGTATGTTGTACTATGTTATACTATGCCTAGATTAGTAAATATGTCCATAGTTAGCGTGGAGTGGGTGTCATGTATTCCTATAGGTCCTGAATCGATCCCCCTATTCCTGACCCTATTCTAGTTAAACAAACCAACAAGTTAACTAGCAGTCAGCCCATGAGGCAGAAAACCCCCATGATGCAGATACCGTTATCTGACGCAGTCACACTACGGCACAGGAATGTGTTATCTGATTAGGTCATAACGCTTGCGATCTAATTAGACAAGCGATATTCCTCCAGCCCCTGATAAGGCATACGGAGTTCTCATAACAAATCAAACCTATGACAACCTGGGCAAAACCCTGCGGCCATTGTTTTGATTTCACCGAGAACTTTAGTAAAATAATGTGCTAACGAGCAAGTCGTATGACATCTTTATTGACGTATCTATGTCCATCCTTACGTCAATCTCGGCACCTTAAAGGTATAAATATTACCGATCTTGCCATATGCAAACACACGCGTGGTGACGAGACGGAGCAGCCATACTTGCCGAAGCCGAGAGCAGAGCAGACCCCGCTGGCAGCAGCCCCGCCTTCCTGACGCGCTGAGACGCGCTGCTTTCTCCTGCCGAGAATCCAGCACCGGCGTTTCCGGGTAGCCCTCGCAGGCAGCCTGGAATATCGAGACCAGAGAGAGAGATACCATTCCTCATTCATCCTAAATTCCAGGTACAGAACTGAATAACCCCTCACAGAGAATTCTTTAGTTATTCACTTGGCAAAAGCAAACTTAACTTAAACTGTAACTTTCTATTCCCGCCCACGTATTAGGCTTAGGTCAGGTACACGGGGTAGGCGTATCTAGAAACACCAGTTGAGTACGTTTAGTCAAATGTATATGTGTATGTAAATATATTTTATTCATTTTAAACATCATATGGCTTAGAAACCATATCAATGTTTTTACAGTATTATTTTATACTATTGCTTTTAATGTATGCACTTTACTTAGCTATAAGTATTGCAATAATATCGATCCATTTCTCTTGTATGAGAAAAGAGACTGATCAATAAATACCATCTTTTATTGAACACGCCCGTATCTTCCTTTTCTCTACATTCTGATGAGACTAAGAATGCACGTACTGACTGAGTAAAATAAATTGCCTTTTGTTCACACGACTCTCGAGATTGACTCTTGATTAGGGGAGAGCAAAGTTGTCATGTTCTATGGTTGTCAGAAACTAAATCCCTTCTTGTCTAATCAGGGAAGTTAATTCCTCCTTGAACATTCGAGAAAGTTTCTAGCGAACTCTGAGCTACGCTGGCAAACCCAAAACTTTAAGTCTAGTATCGACAGTAGTAGACCTAGTTAACGTCTGGCCTAGGCCTTTACTGCTGTAGGTATTATTCCAATGCGCAGAGCCTATTGGGAAGATAGGAACTACACTACAACTTCTTCTCTATTACAAATTAGAAGAGGTAAAGTAAACAGGCAGCAGCACTGTAAGTACATGTGTGGGGTCCTATTGTAGTTAATCAAAAGTTCAAGCTTCAGTGTGTTTCTGTATTTGCAAATAGGTAAAAATGTTATGGTATGTTTGTTAATTGTTTGTTTTAAATTGTATTCTAATATAGTAATACAATGTACTTGTAAAGTTATACAAATATTTATTATTAATTTAAATTAAGGGTCAAAAACACACCCATACGGGTGCTCATACATGTATTCACACACCTATGCTGTCATTCACACAGGTACTGACACACATATACACTTTTACACACCTACTCAACAACCTGTACCGTCAATGACAGGCCTATTACACATGAAAGCATCTACTTACATACAAATAGTGTGCAGTTATAGTTTCTTTTCTACAATCCTTATGGTTGTTTTTTCCTAACTGTTCAATACTGATTATTTCAACAGTACATCATTTGGGGTGTATAAGTATACACCCTGAGGCCAGTAGAAGGGAAAATTGACCCACAGAACAAATTTTTATAGTGACAAACACAGCATTTCTTGCAGTGAATAACCATCTCACCGAATCTTCACAGTCTGCTGGCATTGTGATAACTGCAGCTCATGATGGTTCAACCCAAGGGTGCTGTAGAGATGGAATTTTCTACTGTGCCTAGTTTCTCCTGCATCTTTCAGTTGTGCACCCTTTAATACATAGTTTTTAAGTGCTTCCAATTGGAACTTGTCCCATGTGAATGCTTCTTGGCAGTGCATCTGGGTTACTGTATGCCGCAAATATTACTACAGATCTTTAGCTATAATCTTTTCCCCTGAAGGTATTCTAAAATGCTTGCAGACATCACTTTCTTTTGTACTTGCTGGTGAAAAGATAACCCTGCATGTGTTTTAAATATTTGTGCACAAACCATATTGGTAAATAGTTAAAAAAAGTTGTGTTATGTATATTACTTTATTTGTACTGAGTGCAATGCACAGTATTTCTTAATTGCAATAAGATCGTCTCCAGGGTTTTTTCTACTATCTTTATAACGTTTTTTTCCCCACAGTTCAATGATGACTGCTAAAAAAAAGTACATTGTTTATGGTGTATAACTAAAGAAGCTGAGAACAGTAAACAGGTAAAATAAAATGATTATTTATATTAATGCATACCTTTGTGGTATGAGAAATGTCTATTTATTTCTTTGAAATATGTCTTTATGTATTGTTGAAATGATAGGTTACTTTTGTATTTCTATTATTTGTAAAACTAATAAATGCTTCTGATTTTTCTTTTTCTACAGATCAAAAGCACCATCTGTTGAAGTAATGCACTTTACTAATTAGTTCTTGCAGTCTTGTTCCATGGGTTTAGATTTTGAGTAGGCACACCAAAGCAAAGATTGCTACATTTATTAACACACCTACGCACACATCAGTGCAGCAAATGACATACCCAGGTGTACACAGATAGAGGTACTCACACACATAGGCTCACACTGATACAGCCACTGACACACCTGGACAAACATCGATACAATCATTGATACTCCAACTACACACTGATACAGGCACTGACACATCCAGCCAAACACTAATACATCCAATAACACACAGACAAGCACACTGCCACACCCAGGCACTTACCAGTGCAGACAGTGAAACACCCAGGCATACAGCAATGCAGACACTGACACAGCCACACTCTAATGCAACTAATAACACACCCAGGCACACCCTGATACACACACAGAGACACCCAGAGACTTACCAATGCAGACACTGACACACCCAGACATTTAGCAATGAAGACACTGACATACCCAGCTAAACACTAATGCATTCAATAACATACCTATGCGCACACTGATGCACACAGTGACACACCCAAGGGCTTACCAATTTAGACACCAGCACACCTAGGCATACAGTCCTGCATATACCAACACACCCACCCAAACACTAATACATCCAATAAGACACCCAGGCATATACAGGCACATAAACTGACATACCCAGGCATATACTAAAGCAGACTTTGATATACCCAGGTGTACACCAATACAGATTCTGACACACCGAACAAAACACATATGTGTCTAAGAAGACACTGATGCTTACACTGACACACATAGGCACTTATGAAAGCAGACTTTGATATATGAAGGTATACAGTAATGCAGACACTGACACAACCAGCCAAACACCCATGCATACACTGATGCACATACTCAGACACCCAGAGACTTACCAATGCTGAATCTGACACACCCACACATACAGCAATGCAGACACTAACATACCCAACCAAAGCAAATGATATGATATGATTTAACACATATATTGCATGCAGCTACTCCAGGGAGTCTCTCAGCGTAATACCAGCTGGAAGGTGAAGAAGAGAGCACACTCAGTTTATTGGAAAAAACAGGTTTTTAACTTCTTTTTAAACAACCTTGGATCGCTTAAGGCGCGTAGTTCCAGGGGGAGCAGATTCCATGCTACTGCCCCCAGCAGAATAAGTGATCTGCCTCCAGCTCTTTCTACGAATCCTGGAGGTTCATACCAGAAATTTATTAGAAGTTTGAAGTTGTCTCAGTGACTTGTAGAAGCTAAATATTTTACTCAAGTAGGTAGGACCATTGCCATAAAGGATAACATGAACCAGCACCAAAGATTTGAATTTCGCTCTTTCCCTAATAAGCAGCCAATGGTGATCCCGAAGATACAGCCTAATGCATGCTATCCTTGGAAGATTGAGCAGGAGTCAAGCAGCTGCATTCTGGATCACATGAAGTTTGTCCAGAAGATATTCTGGAAGGCCTGCATACAGAGCATTGCCATAGTCGATACAGGATGTGATTAGTGCTTGAATTACTGTTTTCTTAGCATGGAACAGTAGGAGCAGCAGAAATTTCTTCAGAGATCTCATGATCCCAAAGCAAGTTCCTACCTGCCTTTTGATTTGGGGCCCAAATGATAGACTGTCATCAAACCAAATCCCCAATTCTTTACTGGCACTACTTGGGGATCCTGCAGCGGAGCATCATCTGACCAAAATCTAAGCCAGAACTGCGGAGGAAATTCCCAAAAGAGGAGAATGTATGTTTTATCCTCATGGCACTTCAGTTGTGATTTTGCTAGCCAGTGGAAGACTACGGTAAGACAGGTTTTCCACCTCTTTTCCCTTATTCCGGGAAAAGAGCAACTGTGTGTTGTCCGCATAGGAGATCACTTTGACTCCAAATTTGTCTACTAACTGGATTAGAGGGGTAAGATAAATATTATACAGAGTAGGGCTCAATGCCGAACACCAAGGGACCCACAGTGTCTACCTTTTAAGGACCTGCTAAGCAAGGGGGATCCCGATTTTTTGAGTTCTGTTTTCCAGGAAGGATTTTATCCAACTCCATGCTAACCCTGGCACTCCTATCTCTCGCAAACGATTTAAAAGAAGGGAATGCCGAAAATAAAATCTTTTAAAAGAATATTTGTTTAGTTACATAAAAAAACTTTATATACTTTACGTAAACTACATATGTGATGTTTATGTTTTTAAGCTTATAAAAAAGTATATTTATAAATAAATTATGTCTGCACTATAAAAACACGAAATTAAAAATCTAAAGAAATTGTAATACACTTAGTATTAAAAGTAAACCCCACAAATTGACTAAAACAACTAAACATTAGAGGGACATAGTACTTTAGAAATGGAATTTAAACAGCCTTAGATATTCACTGAAAAAAGCAAACGTTACAGGGACATTACAGTTAGGAAATAGTCATTTAAAATCGTTAGAAATTCACTGAGAAAACCAAAGTTTACAGGGATGTTACAGTTAAGTTTAGATTTCACTCACAAAAAAACATATAAATTCAGCAGTTATAGTTACCTGAGCTAACTATAACTTACGCCACCACAGTGCACTGCTTATGACCTTGCATATTTTATCACTCATGGCATTCTCAGTGACATCACTGATGAAATCTCAAATGATTTTTCAGATAACATCATCCACGGAAGCACCCACTCAAATCCCCATTCAACCACTAACATACCCATTCACAGGCTCATAGAACTATTCACAATCCCACTCACTGATAGAGCGACTCACACACCCACTCACTCACTCATATAGCCACTAATACACTGATACAGTCACACAGCCACTCACTCACCCATATAGACACATACTCACTCATACAGCCACTCACTCACCAATACAGCCACTAACAGTTACATATGGCTACTCACACAACCATTCTCCATCCGTTACAGCTACTCACACAGCCACTCACCCATCCATACAGCCACTCATGCAGCCATAGAGCCATTCCACCAATACAGCCACTTATACTGCCATTCACTCACCCATACAGCTACTCAAATACCCACTTATTCACTCATACAATCACTTTCACACTCATACAACCACGCACACACACACACAAATACACACAGTCACACAGCTACGCACATAATATATGTTAAAAATAGTATAACTTAATTAGTAGTACACAAAGTATACTAATTTAACTTTTGGAGTACATTAATATAAATCTTTAACACTCGTAAACTATTTGTAAAGATTCACAATCACTGCATACTGTCATGAGTGATGTCATCAATGATGTCATTTGAGATGTCATGAGTGATGTCACTGATCATGTCATGAGTGATGTAATAAGTGGGGTCATAACCAGTTTATTGTGGAGTCGAAAATTATAGTTAGTTCAGCTGAGTATAGTATGAGGCTTACTATAACTCCTTGTAACCTTTGCTTTTTTTAGTGAATTTTTCACTTTAAAAAAAAATATTTACAAACTATAACATCCCTGTAACTATTGTTTTCTCTGTGAATTTCAAAGGTTTTTAAATTGTATTTTCAAACTAATATGTTCCTGTAATGTTTAGCCTTTTATGTTAATTTCTAGAGCTTTTTTTAGTAGGTGTGTGAATGGCTGTGTAGGTGTGTAAGTGGTTTCGCTGTGAAGGTTAGAGGTAGTGTATCAGTAGGTACATGGATCTGTGATTGAGTGCATGTTTCTTTTTAATTGGATTCTGGATCCGCAGATCCATCCGAATTCACCTGAATCCTCACATGGGAAAAAAAGGGTTTTGCGACATTTGTGTCCATTAGGGGTCCCTTATAGGCTGCCCCATCAGTCACATGGGGTCATGGTACTTTTACTCTGACCACTTCTATCACTTTTTAACTTTATTTTATCCGCTGGGAACTTGTCCCGATTAACAAAATGGCAGCCTCAACTTTCCTCTCAGGTTGGGGCCAGCCAATCACAGCATTGTTCTTGACACGTTGAACAAGAATCCAAAGAGGATCCTAGGAGGATCCTTGTCCCTTAATATATTCATTTGGATTTCAGTTAATCTGTCAAAAAACTACAGAACGGATTTACACCAAATAACAAAGCGAAATTGGTGTCATTCCGTCCAGCGGTTTGGACTGTAGCCGTATCTAAGCTCTCTATGAAAATAGGAAAAAAACACTTTGTTGACTCCGCTTGATGAATCGCTGCTAAACTTTCAATGCTCAACAAGAATCACGTGTGCACTTTTTGGGTAAAGTTTGTGAAGATTTGTCAAACTGCCCTAGAAATATATATGTATATCAAAAAAAGCTATTCACATATATATATATTACCTACTGGCGATAGCCAGTAGGTATATATAGTTAGGATTTTTTTCCTATGGGATTTTTGAAAATTCTATGTCGAATAACTTTGGCGTTTGAGGACAGAATTGGCTGAAATTTTCAGGAAAATGGAACATTTTGTTTCTGAGCAGCCCCTGAAAATTTGGGGGGGTTTAGTAAAGGGGGGGCCGAGAAAAAAGGGGGGTCCCAAAACGTGTTTTTCCCATGCAATTTTCCATAGGGCGGTTGGCCTCACTTTTAGCCTGAACGGCTGAATAGATTTACACCAAACTTGGCAAAATTGTAGGGACTGGTAGCCCGATGTGCCTTTGCTATGTCTCAAGATATAGGCTCCAGTGGTTTTTACGAAAATTAACTTTGAAAAATATATATTGGGCTACATTGGGCTATATATATGTTGGAGCCCAAATGTAGCCCAATGTAGCCCAATGTAGCCCAATGTAGCCCAATGTAGCCCAAAGATGGCCACCAGAGACAAAAAAAAACAAATGTAGCCCAAATATCAGCCAGATGTAGCCCAACTATAGCCCAATGACAGAATGTCCCAGAGTGTTCTAAAGAACAACTAGAGTGCTAACAGTCCTACTTATTACAAAGGTATGGCACACCTGAAGCCATCTTGATTGGAATAAAGTGGTAACTCTTAAAACATTTAATTTAAAAAGGAACAAAATGAGGGGGTTCAATTTGCCATAGAAAGTATGATTAGCGAATATATGACGAAATCCCGCATACCATCAGTCCGCAAAAAAAATCCCGCATGTACTATTAGGCCGCAAATTAAAATAACGAAAACTTTTAGAACGAATATGCCTTTAGCATACACTAAACAACTAAACTACCCTAAACCCTAAAACACTACCCCCAGCATGACCCTACACTACACAAACAGTACAACACTACCCTAAACCCTAAAACACTACCCCCAGCATGACCCTACACTACACAAACACTACAACACTACCCTAAACCCTAAAACACTACCCCCAGCATGACCCTACACTACGCAAACACTACAACACTACCCAAAACCCTAAAACACTACACCCCAGCATGACCCTACACTACGCAAACACTACAACACTACCCTAAACCCTAAAACACTACCCCCAGCATGACCCTACACTACACAAACACTACAACACAACCCTAAACCCTAAAACACTACTCCCAGCATGACCCTACACTACGCAAACACTACAAAACAACCCTAAACCCTAAAACACTACCCCCAGCATGACCCTACACTACGCAAACACTACAACACTACCCTAAACCCTAAAACACTACCCCCAGCATGACCCTACACTACGCAAACACTACAACACTACCCAAAACCCTAAAACACTACACCCCAGCATGACCCTACACTACGCAAACACTACAACACTACCCTAAACCCTAAAACACTACCCCCAGCATGACCCTACACTACGCAAACACTACAACACTACCCAAAACCCTAAAACACTACCCCCAGCATGACCCTACACTACGCAAACACTACAACACTACCCTAAACCCTAAAACACTACCCCCAGCATGACCCTACACTACGCAAACACTACAACACTACCCTAAACCCTAAAACACTACCCCCAGCATGACCCTATACTACGCAAACACTACAACACTACCCTAAACCCTAAAACACTACCCCCAGCATGACCCTACACTACGCAAACACTACAACACTACCCTAAACCCTAAAACACTACCCCCAGCATGACCCTACACTACGCAAACACTACAACACTACCCAAAACCCTAAAACACTACCCCCAGCATGACCCTACACTACGCAAACACTACAACACTACCCAAAACCCTAAAACACTACCCCCCAGCATGACCCTACACTACGCAAACACTACAACACTACCCAAAACCCTAAAACACTACCCCCAGCATGACCCTACACTACGCAAACACAACAACACTACCCAAAACCCTAAAACACTACCAGCAGCATGACCCTACACTACGCAAACATTACAACACTACCCAAAACCCTAAAACACTACACCCCAGCATGACCCTACACTACGCAAACACTACAACACTACCCAAAACCCTAAAACACTACCCCCAGCATGACCCTACACTACGCAAACACTACAACACTACCCAAAACCCTAAAACACTACCCCCAGCATGACCCTACACTACACAAACACTACAACACTACCCTAAACCCTAAAACACTACCCCCAGCATGACCCTACACTACGCAAACACTACAACACTACCCAAAACCCTAAAACACTACCCCCAGCATGACCCTACACTACGCAAACACTACAACACTACCCAAAACCCTAAAACACTACACCCCAGCATGACCCTACACTACGCAAACACTACAACACTACCCAAAACCCTAAAACACTACACCCCAGCATGACCCTACACTAAAACACTACCCCCAGCATGACCCTACACTACGCAAACACTACAACACTACCCAAAACCCTAAAACACTACCCCCAGCATGACCCTACACTACGCAAACACTACAACACTACCCTAAACCCTAAAATACTACACCCCAGCATGACCCTACACTACGCAAACACTACAACACTACCCAAAACCCTAAAACACTACCCCCAGCATGACCCTACACTACGCAAACACTACAACACTATCCTAAACCCTAAAACACTACGCCCAGCATGACCCTACACTACGCAAACACTACAACACTACCCTAAACCCTAAAACACTACCCCCAGCATGACCCTACACTACGCAAACACTACAACACAACCCTAAACCCTAAAACACTACCCCCAGCATGACCCTACACTACGCAAACACTACAACACTACCCTAAACCCTAAAACACTACCCCCAGCATGACCCTACACTACGCAAACACTACAACACAACCCTAAACCCTAAAACACTACCCCCAGCATGACCCTACACTAAACAACCACCACAACTCTACACTACACTAACACAACACTACACTACACAACACTACACTACACTACACAATCACTAACCCACGAAAAAATTAACACAAACCCACTTACCTCTCTCGTCATCGTGGTTTTCACAACGCAAATGCATTTACCATACATGCCTTTAAAACGTAATTCTTTGTAAAGGCATGCGCGATAAATGCACATGCGTTTTGAAAAAATGAGGGATAATGGTATGCGAGGTCAATGACCTTGCGGGATAATGGTATGCGGGCTGAAAGTCTGCGGGATAAAAAATGCGGGAAAATGGCTGCAAACCATGATTAGCAGCAGACTTCCCTGGTGAGCACTAGCTTTACTACAGTGATCTAATGAGCAACTAGAGTGCTAACATTCAGAATTTATGGAAAATGTGTGACACATCTGAAGGCCTTCTTGATAGAACCAAAGTAAACAAGCATTGAAAATGCAATAGATCTCGCCCTCGTTTAAGTTAAAGCCATTCTGTTTGTAATGAGGTGGCTTTTTAGCTTTGCTTTTATTAGTGTTTTTAAAACTTTCATGTAAATAACATGCATATGTATGCATATATGTATATGTATGCATGCATTTATATTTATATAGATATGCAGATTATATATGTTTATATATGTATATTACCTACTGGCGATAGCCAGTGGGTATATATGGTTAGGATTTTTTCTCTATGGGATTTCTGAAAATTCTATGTCTAATAACTTTGGCGTTTGTGGACGGAATTGGCTGAAAGTTTCAGGAAAATGGCACATTTTGTTTCTGAGCAGCCCCTGAAAATTTGGGGGGGTTTTGCCAAGGGGGGGCCGAGAAAAAAGGGGGGTTCCAAAACGCGTTTTTCCCATTCATTTTTCCATAAGGCGGTTGGACTCACTTTTAGCTCGAACGGCTGAATAGATTTACATGAAACTTGGCAACATTGTAGATATGGTTTGCCCGACGTGCCTTTGCTATGTCTCAATATATGTGCTCCAGTGGATTTTGAGAAATTAACGTTTAAAAAAATATATATATCTGTGACAGCGCTCCGGTTAGCGCCCCGGTTCGCGTACCTGACGCGTTACGGAACTTCGCGAAGCGAAGCTGATTGGCTCTCCGGTGTCTGTCAACATTCTAAACAGTCCGGAGCGGCCGCCATCTTGTCTCTCGGTACGATCGAGAGACAAGATGTGGTGAAAAACGAAGGGGGAAATGAAGGAAAGGGGGCAAGGTAGACCACTCCTGACCCCCTAGGATTGATGAGGGGGATATTAAAGTGCCCCGCTGGGCAAAAAATATATATATTTTTTTTTTTGCGATTTTACGCCGTAGAGGCGCGTCCCGGTACGCGAACCGGGCAGCTCACCAGGCAGCTCACCGGGCAGCTAACCGGCAGCATAGCTGTCAACATTGTAAACAGTCCGGAGCGGCCGCCATCTTGTCTCTCGGTAGGTTCGAGAGACAAGATGTGGTGAAAAAAGAAGGGGGAAATGAAGGAAAGGGGGCAAGGTAAACCCCTCCTGACCCCCTAGGATTGATGAGGGGGATATTAAAGTCCCCCGTGATTTTTCGCGGTAGAGGCGCTTCCCGGTACGCGAACCGGGCAGCTAACCGGCAGCGTAACGGGAGTCCGCCATCTTGTGTTTTTGGAGCGTCCGGTTCGCGTACCGGGTAGCGTCCCGGTAAGCGTAACAAGGGGAAAACCAAGAGAAACAGTAAAAAAAAAATTAAGGGAATAGATTTCCAGCAAACTTGGCAAAATTGTAGGGACTGTTTGTTTGATGTGCCTTTGCAAGGCCTCAAGATATGTGCACGTGTGGATTTTGTCTAATTAAGGTAAAAAAATATATATATATCTGTAAGCGTGCTCCGGCACGCTTACGTTACGGGTTTTGTTTGCGCTGCAGAGCCGATACGTCACGGTTATGCGACGCGTCATGAGGCGTCTCACGTGGCTACGTGATACGTCACGTAATAAAGAATATATTTTACAGCTATAGATATTAGCTTTTAAAAAACCAATGAAATTCACTGAAAAAACCATAGGTTATAGACCATATATAGTTAGGAATTTGCATTTACAAAACCTTGAAAATTCACTGAAAAAACCATAGGTTAGAGACCATATATAGTTAGCTGGACATTTTATTGACATAAAACCAATGAAATTCCATATATAGTTAGTTGCACTAACTATATATCGCGCACCCGCAATCCACTGCTGATGATGTCACATATTACATCATTCATGACATGGTCAGTGACATCACTGATGACATCACTGATGACATCTCAAATGACATCACTGATGACATCACTGATGACATCTCAAATGACATCACTGATGACATCATGACACACCAATACCAGTTACTACATACGCACTCACTGATTCCTACGTCTACACACACATTCACTCATTCACCCATACAATCACTCATACATACAGTCACTCATTATTACAACACTATCATATGCACTCATACACCTATGCAGACACTCACACACTGCCACTCATCCATGGAGTTACTCACACACCTAGTCAGTCCTGTAAAGAATCAATCACACTTCCATTTCCTCATCTATACAGTTAAACACAGAACACCATACTTCAGTGACATCACTGATGACATCTCAAATGACATCACTGATGACATCTCAAATGACATCACTGATGACATCATGACACACCAATACCAGTTACTACATACGCACTCACTGATTCCTACGTCTACACACACATTCACTCATTCACCCATACAATCACTCATACATACAGTCACTCATTATTACAACACTATCATATGCACTCATACACCTAGTCAGTCCTGTGAAGAATCAATCACACTTCGATTTCCTCATCTATACAGTTAAACACAGAACACCATACTTTTCACACAAATACTAACACATACTTACTCTCTTATACAATCACTGATACAAGTACACATTGATATGCACAGAGTCACACACCTCCCAGCCAGCCACACACACACTCAGTCTTCCATACATCCACTCATTCTTCAATATGTAAAACATATTTAAACTTTACTAAAACACACAGACACTAGATGATGTCATCAGTGATGTCATTTGAGATGTCATCAGTGATGTCATCAGTGATGTCATTTGAGATGTCATCAGTGATGTCATCAGTGATGTCACTGACCATGTCATGAATGATGTAATATGTGACATCATCAGCAGTGGATTGCGGGTGCGCGATATATAGTTAGTGCAACTAACTATATATGGAATTTCATTGGTTTTATGTCAATAAAATGTCCAGCTAACTATATATGGTCTCTAACCTATGGCGGTCGCCAGTAGGTATATATAGTTAGGATTTTTTCTCTATGGGATTTTTGAAAATTCTATGTCTAATAACTTTGGCGTTTGTGGACGGAATTGGCTGAAATTTTCAGGAAAATGGAACATTCTGTTTTGAGCAGCCCCTGAAAATTTGTGGGGGTTTCGTCAAGGGGGGGCCGAGAAAAAAGGGGGGTCCCAAAACGTGTTTTTAACATTGAGTTTTCCATAGGGCGGCTGGCCTCACTTTTAGCCCGAACGGCTGAATGGATTTGCACGAAACTTGGCAAAATTGTAGGGACTGGTAGCCCGATGTGCCTTTGCTAGGTCTCAATATATGTGCTCCAGTGGATTTTGAGAAATTAACGTTCAAAAAAAGATATATATCTGTAACAGCGGACCGGGCAGCGCTCCAGTTCGCGTACTTTTCGCGTTATGGAGCTTTGTGAAGCGAAGCTGATTGGTTCTCCGGCGTCTATAAACATTCCAACCAGTCCGTAGTGGCCGCCATCTTGTCTCTCGGTAGGATCGAGAGACAAGAGGAGGCCAAAGCGAAGGGGAAAATGACCATAAGGGGGCATAGTAGATCCTCCCTGACCCCCTAGGTTTGATGTGGAGGTTTTAAAAGGGCCCCGCGGGGCAAAAAAAAAAAATATTAATAATAATCGAACGGCTGAATGGATTTTCACGAAACTTGGCAAAATTGTAGGGACTGGTAGCCCGATGTGCCTTTGCTAGGTCTCAATATATGTGCTCCAGTGGATTTTGAGAAATTAACGTTCAAAAAAAGATATATATCTGTAACAGCGGAACGGGCAGCGCTCCAGTTCGCGTACTTTTCGCGTTACGGAGCTTTGTGAAGCGAAGCTGATTGGTTCTCCGGCGTCTGTAAACATTCCAAACAGTCCGTAGCGGCCGCCATCTTGTCTCTCGGTAGGATCGAGAGACAAGAGGAGGCCAAAGCGAAGGGGCAAATGACCATAAGGGTGCATAGTAGATCCTCCCTGACCCCATAGGTTTGATGTGGAGGCTTTAAAAGCGTTTTTTTGGTGGGGTGCGCCCGGTTAGCGTAACGGGAAGCGGACTGGGGAGCGTACTACAAGGAATGAAGAATGATTGACTTTTAACTTATTGTATGTTTATAGACTTTTTTTTAACTTTTTTTTCTGCTGAGTGACGTCTCGGCCTATCTTCACGGGATGCAGTCCCTACCATCTCGGCGTTTAAGCCCAGGGGGACCGGTAGTGTGGGAGAGATAACAGGGCATATTATCAAGGGGGTTTATCTCCGCTTTTTTGGCTTTAAAAGCCAAGAAAGCGGAGATAAAATAATCTCCGTATTACCTAGCTGTCGCTAACACCAGTTAGCGACCGCTAGTAGGAGATAGCGACCATCTTGGGCCCCACTTTGCATGTCAGTGATATTTATCACTAATGACATGCAAAGTGGGCATGCCAAGATGTTAGCGACTGGAAACAGTCGCTAACATCGCTATCTCCTATTACCAACTTTTGGAGATATTCGCGCTAAGCGCGAATATCTCCAAAAAGTAACACCTGCCCTGAGCAGTTCTTAGCCATGTTATCCAATGGGAGTTGGATAACATGGCTAAGAGCATTAGCTCGGTAATGCATGAATATCGCTGACTTTTCAGCGATATTAATGCATTGCGGCCGTTTTTTATCGCATTTGCGATAAACCTTGATAATAGCAAGGTTTATCTGCGATAATTTCTGACGATGCTTAGCGGTAAAAAATTCGTTGCTAAGCATCGTTAGGGATAAATATCGCTTAACTTTGGTAATATGCCCCAACGTCTGTTAACGTTCGATTCGAAGGAAATCAGGAAGTGTTGAAAAACATTGTCTGCGCCATCTTGCCTTTTTTCAAATGCCACACTTTTGTCGTGCACGGCAGCCATTTTAGATGACTTGACCAGACCCACTCTCTGCACGCTGTCGATCCTTAGCATGGCTCCCCACCCTCGCAAGCATCTCCCCCAGGCACTGGTCACCCCCGCTCTCTGTCTTATGCATGGGCAATAAACCTCCCCCCATCTGCGCTGCTCTTCCCTGAGAATCACACCCTGTGCCCGCCCGACACCTCCCTTTCGCCCTATTCACTACCGCACCCTCTGACACTCCTCTTCCTCTATGTCCGATTGTCCAGGCCGGTCCCAGGCTATCAGCTAGCCCTGCAGATGTAGTTTATGGCCCCAGCTGTAAAGAATTACCCCTCTTCAAAGGAGTTATAGTAGATCAAGGCCCACACCCGATGAGATCCGTCACACCACACGCGTTCCTACTATCTGAAAACCATCCTGTATTGTGATTGGGGAGGGGACCGAGCCTGAAGCGGAAGATTCCAGGGATGACTCTTTGTACATCAAAGTTTTTACAATTATGTGTCACATTAAAAATATATAGCACTCCAACAAAGTAGTAGGATTATAAAACTTTAATAACTTATAAATATATACAACAAAACAAAAACAGTAAAAACATTTAAACATTTTTAGGGAAAAAGAAGGAAGTAGCGGTCGGTTGTGCGAATAGTCCCAAGGCAGCACAACGTCCAGATTTCTGGACGGCACCCAGGTGATGTTGCCTGGGTGCCGCACTGATTTCGGTATCCGGCGTGGGGCGTCGCGGGGGGTGGGTCATCAGTAGCGGTCTGTTGTGCGAATAGTTCCAAGGCAGCAGAACGATGGCACCAAGGTGATGTCCAGTAAGTTGCCGCCCTCCGAATAACGGCGTGGGGCGCCCCGGGGGGGGGGGAGGCGGCGTGAACGGGCCTCCCCAGGTGGAGCCTCGTCTGCTGTAGTGGGGCGCCCCTTTACCGTTTCAGTTGCCATTCCGTCCGCTTTTGGTCCACTGTGTCAAAATCCGCAATTCAGCTGAGTTGCCGCTCTCCGAATAACGGCGTGGGGCGCCCCGGGGGGGGGGGAGGCCGCGTGAACGGGCCTCCCCAGGTGGAGCCTCGTCTGCTGTAGTGGGGCGCCCCTTTACCGTTTCAGTTGCCATTCCGTCCGCTTTTGGTCCACTGTGTCAAAATCCGCAATTCAGCTGAGTTGCGCCCACTCTTGCGGTGCAGCGATAGGCGGCTGTCACAGGACTCTCAAAATGGCGGCAGGCTCTTTCCTTTTTGGGCCTGGTCCACTGAAATGGCCCTGGGACACCTTGGAAATCGGACGCTTGTCTGCTAGGTCTTGGACCCCATTCTCGAAAGCGTCCCCTCCGCCTTGAGGATTCTACAAAAGTCTTGGGGGCCCCCGACTCCTGCAGGCTTCCGGTGGGGAGCGGCTGCCATGATTGCTCGCGGAATGACCACGACGGAGCCACGAGATGGTGGTGCTTTCATGCTGACGCCAGCTTCAGTCTGAAACATCCAGAAACAAGGTGGGGCTTTCATCGTTTGGGAAAAAAAAATAGTTTTCATCCAATGAAAAGTGTTATTTTTAGGTCATATGATCAAGCCTTCCATCATTAGGAAACCAAAAGTAAAATGAACCAATGAAAAGTTTTATAAACAAGTCACATGACCTGTTATGCGGCATAGGGTATAAAAAGCGTAGAAAATCTGTTGGCACGTGAGGCGGCGTCAGTAGCGGACCGATGTGCGAATAGGCCGAAGGCAGCACAACGCGCCAAGATCCGGATGGCACCGAGGTGGTGTCCAGCAAGTTGTCGCACTGGTGTGGCCATCCTACAATGCTGAAAGTCGGCGTGGGGTGCCCCGTTGGCCTGTGAGATGGCGGCAGTAGCGGACCGATGTGCGAATGGGGCCAAAGGCAGCGCAACAATATTTTCTGAATAGAAGACACCACAAGGCGCTGAGATGCCAAGATCCGGATGGCACCGAGGTGGTGTCTAGCAAGTTGTCGCACTGGTGTGGCCATCCTACAATGCTGAAAGTCGGCGTGGGGCGCCCCGTTGGCCTGTGAGATGGCGGCAGTAGCGGACCGATGTGCGAATGGGGCCAAAGGCTGCGCAACAATATTTTCTGAATAGAAGACACCACAAGGCGCTGAGATGCCAAGATCCGGATGGCACCGAGGTGGTGTCTAGTAAGTTGCCGCACTGGTGTGGCCATCCTACAATGCTGAAAGTCGGCGTGGGGCGCCCCGTTGGCCTGTGAGATGGCGTCAGTAGCGGACCGATGTGCGAATGGGGCCAAAGGCAGCGCAACAATATTTTCGGAATAGAAGACACCACAAGGCGCTGAGATTCGGTTAGCACCGAGGTGGTGTCTAGCAAGCTATGCAGCTGAGTTGCGTGCGCACTTGCGGCGAATAGGTCGAAGTGGCACTGACAGCATCAGAGGCAAGGGAAACGGTCCCAAATATTTAGAAGAACTTTGGAAAGATTAAAATGACATGTTTAGATTGTGGCAAATTAATTTCATGTGGACAGATGAGTGATACTCTAATAAATACAGCATATGAACATCATCATAGTCGATGGTTGGCAGAGACATTTTGACTATATCCTGGACCTGCCCGTACTCGCCCAAAATGGCGCCGGAATAAATGGGACTCGTAACTCCTTGTTGTGTACTGGTTGCACAACCTTGATATCACGAGATACGTATGCAGTTTTGAAGCACATGGCGGGCGGGGACGAGAATAGATTGAATATTTCGATATCCCTATTGATATTAAGTTCTGATGTGTTATTGATTAATGTACTATTGAAAGTTCGAATTAACGTCACCTATGGTACTTGCCCGCAAATGTATACCTAGATAATTTTATTGTAACTGGCCCTGTCGTATTTTAATTATAAAATGTACGTCCACCGATTCCGCAACTGTTAGACACTTTAGTTCTTGCAACCTAATGGCCCGCCCGTTACGTTCCTCTACAGTGTAAATGTCTACTCATCATATACGATTACAGTTTGCTCCGTGGCCGGCCCACGTGGTTATAGGCCCGTATTTGTATAATGACATTTTCACAATAAATGTTTTTAAAAGAAAACATGGTAGTAGTATATACATTGGTAAAGTTTTTAATAATAGTCACTGTTTTAGAATCAGTAAAAGGCAAGTGAAATAAAGCAGACCAATTACATGAAGGGTAAAAGGTATAATACGCAGGAACGCAGTAAAGATAAATGGTCAAGGGCTGTTGTGTTTTCTACTCCTGCAACATAAAGTGTTCGAAAAGAATCTCTTATTCAGGTGTATCGGCGACTAAGACAGCAGGCCGACCCTCTTTTGCTCAACGGCTCCGTCATGGGACGAAGAAACGCCCTTTTTCTCGAAAAAGGAATATATTTTACTTGCAGGACAGTTGTAAATTTTCCGGGAAAGTACATTAGCCTGGAACATTATAACATATATATAAGAAAATAAAATGTTCGAAAGCATCATTAGAATTAGAAAAGTAAAATGAACCAATGAAAAGTTTTATTAACAAGTCACATGACCTGTTATGCTTACGTTACGCGCTGCGCGTCGCGCCCCCGGATCACTTCCGGATGCGCTAACGCGGCGCGTCATATGATGCATTACGCGACAGCGCAGGTCTAGAATATAGTCAAAATGTCTCCACCAACCAGCGGTCGGAACACAACCCCTTTCAGCAGGCTAAATAGTTCTGTTAAATGACAACAGAAGGGACAGGCAAGAAGAACCATCAGTGAAAGAGGGGAGGGCTAGTTCTTCTCTACCGGGTCACGTTGGGGCGCTACCGGAACTGATCGAATTGGTAGTCTACAGTGTTTCTGGATGTTTCAGACTGAAGCTGGCGTTAGCATGAGAGCACCACCATTTCGTAGCTCTGTCGTGGCCATTCGACGAGCAATAATGCTAGCCGCTCTCCACCAGAAGCCTGCGGGAGTCGGGGGCCCCCAAGACTTTTGTAGAATCTTCAAGGCTGAGGGGACGCTTTCGAGAATGGAGCCCAATCTCTAGCAGACAAGCGTCCGAGTTCCAAGGTGTCGCAGGGCAATTTTAGTGGACCACGCCCAAATCTGAAGAGCCGGCCGCCATTTTGAGAGTACTGTGGCAGCCGGCTATCGCTGCACCGCAAGAGCGGGAGCAACTCAACTACATGGTGAGCGAGACGCTGTAGTCGAAAGAGCGGGCGGTAAACAGCTGAATAGCGGAAGAGGCACAGTGTAGCAAAAGCGGGCGGAATGGCAACTGAAATGGTAAAGGGGCGCCCCACTACAGCGTGTCTTTAGGTGAAACGGATTGTGGGACAAGGTCAAGAATGGAAGAGTTACCAAAAGGCAAAAAGTTCCGCTTGATCCCGGGAGCCGGCCACCTATGTCGGGGGCGATCTCAGGCTACACCAGGAGAACACGACTTGGGGAGGGAGCCGGAGCCAATCGCCCCCTCCGAGTCCGCGCCATCACACCGTCCCTCGGGGGCCTCCGTCAAGCGGTTCAGGGTGGCACCGCATTACATTGTTCACAAATGCAGTCACGTCCTCAAACAGCCCCCACTTTACTTTGAGAATAGTGAAGCTGAAGCAAGTGCAAATAGGCTTCAGACAGTGTTACAAGCACTCCTCAAAACTTTGAACCATCAGAGTGCATGAGTTTCATGCTCGATCGATTGAGCTAGCCGGATCGGGCAACAAAAAGTATAAAATAGTTATGTAAATAGTTGTTTAATAAAATGTTTTACCCTGTTACTTTGCTGGTGTGTTGTATATATTTGTAATATTTGCATAGAGTTTATCGTTATTTTGGGCGGGGTGGGTGGCGGAGCCGAGCTGTATTGCAGCCATCATGGTGTGGAGTTCAGTTCATCTCAATAGTTTCGTGTTTGTCATGAGGGGTTGTTCCTAATGTTTCTATTTTAGCGAGGTCAAAAAGAGATCCCATTAGTGGCCTACTGATTTTGCTCGATTCCTTTTGTTTTTTTACATGATTTTTCGCTATCTGCAAAGACTAAACAGAGTATTGTGACTCTGTGCTTGTTTGTAAATAGAGAATGAACCAAAGAGAACCAATTCTAAAACAGTAAATGCTTGGATAACAATCAATCAAATGGAGAGAGAAGCAGGCACGACGGATTACAACGGGGGCAAAGGCCTGCGTTAACTACCCTTCACTATCTGCAAAGAGAGAGTACTCCTAATAGAAATGAGGGGGAGGGGGGGGCAGCATTCAAAGCAGATCAGTGTGCATAAACACGAAAATGTTTTTACTTACCACGTACTTGACATTCGACAGCTTATGATATTTGCTATTAAAAAACCATTGAAATTCACTGAAAAAACCATAGGTTAGAGACCATATATAGTTAGGAATTAGCATTTAAAAAACCTTGAAAATTCACTGAAAAAACCATAGGTTATAGACCATATATAGTTAGGGATTAGCATTTAAAAAACCTTATTTTACTCACACAAAACCATTGAAATTCCATATATAGTTAGTTGCACTGACTATATATCGCGCACCCGCAATCCACTGCTGATGATGTCACATATTACATCATTCATGACATGGTCAGTGACATCACTGATGACATCACTGATGACATCTCAAATGACATCACTGATGACATCTCAAATGACATCACTGATAACATCTCAAATGACATCACTGATGACATCTCAAATGACATCACTGATGACATCACTGATGACATCTCATTTGACATCAATGACCACATCACTGATGATATCATTCATGTGACAATACAATGCATCTCCTCACACTTTAATATAATCTCTGTTACACCCAGTGTTAAATACAGAGTATAATTTTTGAAACCATTGACACACCAATACTAGTTACTACATACGCACTCAGTGATTCCTATGTTTACACACACATTCACTCATTTACCCATACAATCATTCATACATACAATCACTCATCTTTACAACACTATCATATGCACTCATACACCTATACAGACTCTCACACTCTGTCACTCATCCATGGAGTTACTCACACACCTAGTCAGTCCTGTAAATAATCAATCACACTTCCATTTTCTAATCTATACAGTTAAACATAGAGCACCTTACATTTTGAAACATATACTAACACATACTTACTCTCTTATACAATCATTGATACAAGTACACATTGATCTGCACAGAGTCACACACCTCCCAGCCAGCCACACACACTCAGTCTCCCATACAAATACTTGGGCAATCAATCAATAACCCATATAGTTACTCATATAGCTACTGACCAACACATGCTGCAGTTTACAGAACAACAGACATAATGATGCACAAATTAAGACAGTTTAGTCACTAACCCATGCACTCAGTGAGACACATTTAATCACTCACTCATACAGTCAGTCACGCACCTACTAAATCCTTCATCCAGACACTTCTACATCTACTCATTCTTCAATATGTAAAACATATTTAAACTTTACAGAAACACACAGTCACTGGATGATGTCATCAGTGATGTCATTTGAGATGTCATCAGTGATGTCATCAGTGATGTCACTGACCATGTCATGAATGATGTAATATGTGACATCATCAGCAGTGGATTGCGGGTGCGCGATATATAGTTAGTGCAACTAACTATATATGGAATTTCAATGGTTTTGTGTGAGTAAAATAAGGTTTTTTAAATGCTAATCCCTAACTATATATGGTCTATAACCTATGGTTTTTTCAGTGAATATATATATATATATATATATATATATCTTACCTACTGGCGGTCGCCAGTAGGTATATATAGTTAGGATTTTTTCTCTATGGGATTTTTGAAAATTCTATGTCTAATAACTTTGGCGTTTGTGGACGGAATTGGCTGAAATTTTCAGGAAAATTGAACATTTTGTTTCTGAGCAGCCACTGAAAATTTGGGGGGGGTTCGTCAAGGGGGGGCCGAGAAAAAAGGGGGTCCCAAAACGCGTTTTTCCCATGTTAATTTCCATAGGGCGGTTGGCCTCACTTTTAGCCCGAACGGCTGAATGGATTTGCACGAAACTTGGCAAAATTGTAGGGACTGGTAGCCCGATGTGCCTTTGCTAGGTCTCAATATATGTGCTCCCGTGGATTTTGAGAAATTAACGTTCAAAAAAATATATATATCTGTAAGCGCGCTCCGGGCAGCGCCCCGGTTCGCGTACCTGACGCGTAACGGAACTTCGCGAAGCGAAGCTGATTGGCTCTCCGGTGTCTGTCAACATTCTAAACAGTCCGGAGCGTCCGCCATCTTGTCTCTCGGTAGGATCGAGAGACAAGAGGAGGCCAAAACAAAGGGGTAAATGACCATAAGGGGGCATAGAAGATCCTCCCTGACCCTCTAGGTTTGATGTGGAGGCTTTAAAAGGGCCCAGCGGGTCAAAAAAAAAAATAATAATTTGGTTTTTTTTTTGGGGGAGCGCTCGGTACGCGCACCGGGAAGCGGTCTGGGGAGCGTACTATAAGGAAAAAAGAATGATAGACTATGATACTTTGAAATATTGTATGTTTATTGATTGTTCTTTTTGTTGTGTTTATTTTTTATTTTTTTTTATTTAAGTAGTAGTATTTATGATTATTAAATATAATTTTATTTTTCTGATTCTTTTTCAAAATTTAATAGAACGTCTAACATTTGACTGTCCGATATGTCTTCTTTTTGACTGAACATAACTTCCCACATTTGACCGTCCTCATATTGAAGTAAGAAATCCACAGATTCTTCACATTGTAGAAGTTCATGGTCTCGTGATTCATCCATGAAATCTGAGTCATCATTGTCCTCAATATCTTTTTCTGTGTTGTTCTCCAGAACAATTTTGAAGGAAATATTCTGCTCTCCTTCCATTTTCTTGCTGTAATTTGCATAAAAAATAAATATATCAGTAGAGATAGGGCTCTGTTGGGTTTACGTTCAGACAGGTACTTGTGAGTTTATAACAGAGAAGTAATCTATGGGCACTGTATGGTTTCAGGCGTGAAGTAGTACTATTAAAAAGTGCCTGTGAAGAAACCTAAGTAAATTCATAATTATACCACAGAAACATAAATCAATCCATAATTATAATAAACAAGCCTTTCTCAATGTCTAACTCTTACAGAGGGACAGTATATAACTATCTAAAAATGTTTTCCCAAATTAATTTAAAGTGCATTACATAGTTCTCCTTTCAAATTTACAAAATAACATCTTACCTTTTAAAAACAAGTTTAAGTTGTGAGTGAAAATGATCTTGCAATGTAGTTCAGGAGGTAGTAGTCAAAATGGCTGTGTTTCTCTCTCTTTTTTTATGTATATTCAGGTACATAACCAATCAAATGTCAGGTAAAAAAAGTAGAAAATGAAAGTAACATTTTAATTGGTTGTCAATTCCAACACTTCAGATGTGTTTTGTGAAGTAATTTACCTCAGGGTATTTAGAGAGGTCTACAGGCTAAATGGCTAAATGGAATTTCAATCAAATTTGTGAAAATGGTAGGGATTGGTATGTAGTATGAGCTAATCTATATTTGGTGAAAGTGTCTCCAGTCGTTTTTCTGTAAATTACTTTCCCACCTTTTTTAATGGAGCGCTTCCCGGTGAGCGCCCCGGTACGCGAACCGGCAGCGTTACGGGAGTCCTCCATTTTGTATTACGGTAGAATTGAGATACAAGATGGAGGGCAAAAAATGTTCAGAATGGGTAGAAGGGGGCACGGTAGACGTATCCTGACCCCCTAGGTTTTCTGAGGGTGGCTGAGGAGGTCCATATGTGCGAAAAAAAACATTTTTTTTTAAATTTTCGCGCGGTTAGCGTCCGGTGGGCGTACCGGGTAGCGCTCCAGGGTGCGTAAATTGTAAAAATTAGTAAAAAATTTACATTTAAAATTTGTTTATGGTGATCATAGTTAGGGTAGCTCTGAGAAGAGCTTTTGGGTTTATGGTAGATTTAGGTACTTATAAGTAGGTACCAATGCACAGTCTTAAATTCAGAATGAAAACTCTGTTCCCCTCATCTGAGAAGTGAACTCCATCTCCTCTGTAGATATCTTGCATGTAGTAACGCAAGTTATTGTTGTAGATGCAGCCCATTCCATGGTCTCTCATGTAAGCTGAAACAGACTTATTTACATGCTTCCTCGATTTTTCAATTTGTGGACAAAATTGGTTTGACCACCTCCATTTCTGTCTTTGGCATATATTTGAATATACCAAGGCAGTTTGAGGAAAAAGTGCCATCAATTGCTCAAAGGTGTCCTTTAAAAGCATTTCCAGACCTACCCCAGTCAAAGTGCCCAAGTCATTACCTCCACAGTGCACAATTAACAGGTCAGGTTTTGGCAAATGTAAAAAGGTTTTCACCAATGGTATCAATTGGTGACATTTTAATCCTCTGTGGCCAATCCACTTAATTTCCACATTTTGTAAATTGAGGTTAGGTAAAATTTTGTTATCAGCATACCTTTTAGCCCAGTAGATGTAACTATGTCCAACAATCCAGACAGAAAACATGGTGAGAGAAGGTTCTGCTGCAGTCAGATGAAGTCTGGCAATGAAAAGGCAGTTGAAAAAATAAGAGTTTAAAATGAAAAAAACGGTGGAGTTTCTGTGTTAATGAAGCAGTAGCAGTGATTGGTGGATTTTGATTGCTGAAAACAGAAAGTTAGGGTGCATGGATGAGTTCTTTGAAAGATGTAATTTGAATGGTCAAGAAAAAATCATTTATTGAAACATTGCACTGGATATGCAGGTGTACTGAGAGTTCAGAGTTCAATTGAAACATTGTTGTGTGAACTTGCAAACATCAGAGGTCTTTCAGGAGGTGGTTGCTATGCAAAAAAGGCAGAAAGGGCAGAGGGGGGAAGGGTGTTGATTTGAAAAAAGTGAGGGAAGAGTTTTGATTGGGTGACATGAGAGATATGTGTGATGAATTACAGAATTTCTGTGCTTTTATGGCTGCAGCCTCTGGAGTGCATACCTTTTGCTCTGCTAAAGACAAATTGGTGTGTGTTTGAGACTGTTTTGAAAATCATAAAGTATTTGCTAAGGTGAGAAAAGATTCATTTAATTTAGATAGAGAATAGTATGCTTTAGGGAGAAAATTATGAAGAAAGTTGTGTATTTAAAATGTTGCTTTTAGTCAAGTGTTTTACAAATAGATTTTGTTTCTTTGAGTTACATAGCCATGTTAAAAGTGATGCAAAAATAGTGCAAGGGTCTTACAAAAATACTTTCATATGTCTTAGGGCATTTTAACTCAGTTCCCTATGAATGTAGGAATATAATTGCGTTACAAGATGTGTTTAAAAACGTTTTTTGAAATCAATTAGGTTTCTTGATATCTACTGCTAGAGTTTCATAGGTTGCTTGGGGCATATTTACAAGGCTTTTGAGTTCTTTTGATGTAAATTATTCTCATTTTATTTTAAGACATTTCCTTGTGGTGCAAGGTCCTTGTAAATACGTCCCCATGTGTGCTTGGCAAATTTAGATTTTGATTCTTTGAGTTACATAGCCATGTTAAAAGTAACACAAAAATGATGGAAGGGCTTTAAAAAAACGCTTTCATGTGTCATAGGGCATTTTAAGTCATTTCCCGATGAATGTAGGTTTATAATTGATTTAGATGATGTGTTTAAAAACGTTTTTTGAAATCAATTAGGTTTCTGGATATGTAGTGCTAGAGTTTCATAGGTTGCTTGGGGCATATTTATAAGGCCTTTGAGTGTCTCTGATGTTATTTTTCCCATTTAAATTTAAGACCTTTCCCCGAGGTGCAAGGTCCTTGTAAATACGCCCCCATCTGTGCTTTGCAAATTTAGATTTTGATTCTTTGAGTTACATAGCCATGTTAAAAGTGACTCAAAAATGGTGCAAGGGCTTTAAAAAAAACGCTTTCATGTGTCTTAGGGCATTTTAAGTCATTTCCCCTTGAATGTAGGTATATAATTGATTTAAATGATGTGTTTAAAAACGTTTTTTGTAAATCAATTAGGTTTCTTGATATGTAGTGCTAGAGTTTCATAGGTTGCTTGGGGTATATTTAAAAAGCATTTGAGTCCCTTTGATGTTATTTTTCCCATTTTAATTTAAGACATTTCCCCGTGGTGGAAGGTCCTTGTAAATACACCCCCATGTGTGCTTGGCAAATTTATATTTTGATTCTTTGAGTTATATAGCCATGTTCCATACAGTGCTCACCTTCTGCATAGTCTTTTATATGCTAGACTCCATCTGCACAATGAGATACCTAAGCAAAGGAAACACAGGTGATGTGATTGTGAAATGAGGAAAAGAAATTCCACATTTTTCAATTACATCACCTGTGTTTCCTAACTTTACGAATAACATTGTGCAGATGAGGTTTAGGCCTGTACACAGACACAGAAGAGGTCTGGCCTTTGTTCAAGAGTGAAGTGGACATGACTTGCTTCAATGGTATGCCTGCACATGTATTATCTCCTCTGTACTCTTCAACAAGCTTAAATTTCATCTGCAATCCTGAGTAGGCCTCACCTCAAACAAACCTCTGAATAGGCCACACCTTATCGTCATCCTGAATCAATCATTTAAAATGTTAGGGACAGATTTATGATAGCCGTGTGCCTCTTTTGCGCCACTGTGCGTCACTTTTGTGATGCAGCGGCGGTGCAAAAGATTTGCTATGTGGCGACATATTTACAACTTGATGCATCTAGGCAGATGTGTCATGCTGTAAAAAAACGCTTTCATGTGTCTTAGGGCATTTTAAGTCATTTCCCCTTGAATGTAGGTATATGATTGATTTAAATGATGTGTTTGAAAATGTTTTTTGAAATCAATTAGGTTTCTTGATATGTAGTGCTAGAGTTTCATAGGTTGCTTGGGGTATATTTAAAAAGCATTTGAGTCCCTTTGATGTTATTTTTCCCATTTTAATTTAAGACATTTCCCCGTGGTGGAAGGTCCTTGTAAATACACCCCCATGTGTGCTTGGCAAATTTAGATTTTGATTCTTTGAGTTATATAGCCATGTTCCATACAGTGCTCACCTTCTGCGTAGTCTTTGATATGCTAGACTCCATCTGCACAATGAGATACCTAAGCAAAGGAAACACAGGTGATGTGATTGTGAAATGAGGAAAAGAAATTCCACATTTTTCAATTACATCACCTGTGATTCCTAACTTTACGAATAACATTGTGCAGATGAGGTTTAGGCCTGTACACAGACACAGAAGAGGTCTGGCCTTTGTTCAAGAGTGAAGTGGACATGACTTGCTTCAATGGTAGGCCTGCACATGTATTATCTCCTCTGTACTCTTCAACAAGCTTAAATTTAATCTGCAACCCTGAGTAGGCCTCACCTCAAACAAACCTCTGAATAGGCCACACCTTATCGTCATCCTGAATCAATCATTTAAAATGTTAGGGACAGATTAATGATAGCCGTGTGCCTCTTTTGCGCCACTGTGCGTCACTTTTGTGACGCAGCGGCGGTGCAAAAGATTTGCTATGTGGCGACATATTTACAACTTGATGCATCTAGGCAGATGTGTCATGCTGTAAAAAAACGCTTTCATGTGTCTTAGGGCATTTTAAGTCATTTCCCCTTGAATGTAGGTATATGATTGATTTAAATGATGTGTTTAAAAACGTTTTTTGAAATCAATTAGGTTTCTTGATATGTAGTGCTAGAGTTTCATAGGTTGCTTGGGGTATATTTAAAAAGCATTTGAGTCCCTTTGATGTTATTTTTCTCATTTTAATTTAAGACATTTCCCCGTGGTGGAAGGTCCTTGTAAATACACCCCCATGTGTGCTTGGCAAATTTAGATTTTGATTCTTTGAGTTATATAGCCATGTTCCATACAGTGCTCACCTTCTGCGTAGTCTTTGATATGCTAGACTCCATCTGCACAATGAGATACCTAAGCAAAGGAAACACAGGTGATGTGATTGTGAAATGAGGAAAAGAAATTCCACATTTTTCAATTACATCACCTGTGTTTCCTAACTTTATGAATAACATTGTGCAGATGAGGTTTAGGCCTGTACACAGACACAGAAGAGGTCTGGCCTTTGTTCAAGAGTGAAGTGGACATGACTTGCTTCAATGGTAGGCCTGCACATATATTATATCCTCTGTACTCTTCAACAAGCTTAAATTTCATCTGCAACCCTGAGTAGGCCTCACCTCAAACAAACCTCTGAATAGGCCACACCTTATCGTCATCCTGAATCAATCATTTAAAATGTTAGGGACAGATTTATGATAGCCGTGTGCCTCTTTTGCGCCACTGTGCGTCACTTTTGTGACGCAGCGGCGGTGCAAAAGATTTGCTATGTGGCGACATATTTACAACTTGATGCATCTAGGCAGATGTGTCATGCTGTAAAGTCCTGTGCCACATGAAACCGATGCAGCAGTGATGCAAAAGATGCACCATGTTGCAAGGCAGGCCTCACTTCATCTCCAACAAGATACCGTCAGTTTAAACTGTAAACATTTAGGACTGTGTAGGGGGCATGGAGAAGCTGAATGTTCTGTAAATGTCAAAATTGTTGTATACAGTGCTCAACTTCTGTGTACTCTTTGATATGCTAGACTCCATCAGCACAATGAGATAACTAAGCAAAGGAAACACAGGTGATGTGACTGTGAAATGAGGGAAAGAAATTCCACATTTTTCAATTACATCACCTGTGTTTCCTAACTTTACGAATCACATTGTGCAGATGAGGTTTAGGCCTGTTCACGGACACAGAAGAGGTCTGACTTTTGTTTAAGAGTGCAGTGGACATGACTCACTTCATTGGTAGGCCTGCACATGTATTATCTCCTCTGTACTCTTCAACAAGCCTAAATTTCATCTGCAACCCTGAGTAGGCCTCACCTCAAACAAACCTCTGGATAGGCCACACCTTATTCCATCCTGAATCAATCATTTAAAATGTTAGGGACAGATTTATGATAGCTGTGTGCCTCTTTTGCGCCGCTGTGAGTCACTTTTGTGACGTAGCGGCGGTGCAAAAGATGCGCTATGTTGCGACATATTTACAACTTGATGCATCTAGGCAGATGTGTAATGCTGTAAAGTCCTGTGCCACATGAAACCTGCGTCAGGTTTCATATAGGCGTTTTGTTGCAGGGTGGGCATTTATTTGCATGAAAGCCCTGTAAAACTAACACAGTGAAATTTAGAAGATTTCATTGAGTCAGCTTTATGGCATTGCTGAATCAAATCCTTACGCCTGTTTGAAACAGGTATAAGGAGTGATGCACCATGCAATGGGTGGCTTGCTCCTGTGCATTGCAGTAGACATGTCGCGCTTACGACATGATTCCTGCAATGTGCTGCTTTTGCGGCACAGATGCGTGACGCATCTGTGCTGTTTTTACTCAATGGTGCTCCACATTGTAAATGCGGCACACCATGGGTGGCAGAGCAGCGGTGCACATTAACTGGTGCATCCCTGGGGATGCGCCAGTTAACATAAATCTGCCCCTTTACATTTAAGTATGAGCAGGGGACACAGAGTCGGTGAGGCTTATCCAAGGTTAAGAAGAGATGAGTCCTGTTCACTGAAAAAATGGACATAGGCCTTACCTCCTCAGCATCGCTGGACATGGCTAAATAATAGCTGCAAAATGTTACTCTTGTTAAACAATTTTACTATTATAGTCTCTGAGATTTGTCTCTTACTCTGCAACATCTCATTGTTGTTCTCTTTCTTTAAAGATAACGACAACATCAACCATGAGTGATAATGAGCAATCCGTTGATCTCGATCTTATCGTTGAAATTGTCATTGAAACATCAGTGGAAGTAGATCCCTTAGATGATTTAAATCCTGAGGATGATGAAGAACATGATGAGGATGCCGATTTGTCAGAATTGTATGACATAGGGTGGGAAGCTGACCTGCTAGAGCCTATGGAACTATAAACTTTTATTTTTAAAATTTACTGGAAATAAAAAGTAAAAATGTAAACCGTTTCATTTAAAATTAAACACAACTTCAAAAACAGGTTATGTGTAGTGTCTTTAATAAAATAGTCTAATATGCTCATGAAATTAGATCAGATTCACATATAAAACAGCACAGGTAAAATGTAGAAGCATTCCATTTCTTTGCTACTATTTGTGAATACTAAATTTGCCAAAGCACTAAAAATTATTCTATGTAAAAATGACAAGTAGTGTGTTAAATTTTTGACGACTGTTATTGATTTACTGTTTGGTAATAGTGGTTAATAACATTTTTTATTATATTTTACCACAGATTCAACTGCAGATCATTTCGAAATTAAAGAATGCCGTCTAAGGATAGAATCCGAAAGGCTACAAAACGTCAAAGACAGCAGGTTCATAAATTGTTGCAGCAGTCCTCTACCAAAAAAACTTGTCAAGTCACCAAGAAAGCTCTGGGTAAGACAACGAAATCATTCATAAGAAAGATTTGTAGAAAAAAAAATAGTACTACAGAAAATGTTTTAGTCCAGAAAAAGAGAAGCAATTTAAACGGAAAGGAAAGGCCAATCAAAAATGTTACTGCTAGAGCAGGAGATAACTCTGTGCATGATAGTAGAAGGAAACAACAGTTTAGGGACATTCGTAGACGAATGTTCCGCAACAGGATAATTGGCAATTTGTTAAAAAATATTAAGAAAGGTCAACAGAAAGTGGTTTTTTATAAGAGAAAAAAAAAAGTTGAGAAAGTTATTGATCAGGCATTTGAAATTAAGCGAAAGTTATTTATTTTGATAATCAATAGAATTAGGAAGCTAAACAAGGCAATTTATGATTTCAAAACAAATAGTAGATGGAAGAGAATAGTTAATCGTAGTAATTTTTGTGAAGTTTTTTCAGGAGAATGGATGCATAGTTCAAGTTGTGAGGCATTTTTTAATGAGGAGAGTTATTTCCAGGATAATGATTTGGTGCATGCAGTTGACACCAGTGGTCGAGCTTATGAGGTGAAAGATGGTTGGCCGGTTGAAAAAGAAAAACTTGTGACAACAGAGGCAGAAGAGGTGTTAGGTAATAAGGTTTTAGGAAGACGTCCTAAGGGACCTGTGTACACCTGGAAGTGTAGTAGTATTTGCAGTGTGCGACAGGATTCCATCAATTTGCTTTGTGATTTTGTACGGACATTTAATAAGAAAAGTTTGAAGCAGAAAATGAGGTTGTTGCAAGAATTAGATCCTTGCAGAGTGAGAGAAGTGACAGGTTTGCATGGTCATTCACTGGCTTGTCTTTCCAGGAGAGTATGCCAGAGTGTTTTTCATCATTTCAGGATGCTAGCAGTGCATCATAATAAAGTGAGGAAATTAGTTAGAATGTTGTATTATGCTAAGAGTCCAGCAATTATGCTTAAACAATTATGCACTGCTCTTTTGCATGGTTCTGAAATAGATGTGAAGAATATTTGTGAAGAAATTGAGTTTTGTTACTTTGGAAGTAAAGAGGAGAATGTTGAAATTGACCCAGAAGAAGAGGGTAATGTGGAAGATAGTGTACAGGTTTCCAGTACAGATAATTTTCAGAAGGAAATTGCCACGTTTCAGGTGAAATCAAGTGAGAGTCCTAATTTCACTTGTGTGTGTTGTCGACGCACTTATTATAAGAATCAGACTAAGTTAGTGGATTTATATGCAAAAAGTGAAAGGGAAAATAATAGTGAATGGAAGGATTTCGCAACATACTTGATGGTAGAACATTGTTTTGATTTGGGATCGGATCAACGTGTGTGTACTTATTGTTGTAACAAATTAAATCAAAACCAGATGCCTGCTAGAGCGGTTCATAATAATCTGGAATTGGTTGAGATTCCTTCTGAATTGAAGGATTTAAATACTTATGAATCTATGTTGATTCAAAGTATCCATCCCTTTCAGGCTATTGTAAGAATAGAGCCAAAGACAGGGAAATTGCCTCCATCAGATTTACAGAGAGGATTAAAGGGAAGAGTTGTTTATTTGCCTCTAGATTTGAAGAAAAACATTAATACAATTGGCGTAGAAAAAGTGGAAGAGGAACCTCTGGTTATCTTAGTTAATGGGGTTCCGACAAAGAGTAAGAAAATATGGCAAGATTTAGTGGATGTTAGGAAAGTCAAAAAGGCAACATTGTATTTGAAAAAAAATAATAAGTACTATAAGAATGTATATGTTGCAGAAGAGGAAGTAAGTGAAGAAGAGGATAGCGATTTGTGTGCTGGTCAAATTGAGAGAGTAGAACCCTCTAAAAATGAAGAAATATATGAACATTATAGTGTTCATCCTTTGCATTCCAAGGAAGTCATGGGGAATGCTATTGAGTTGTTTCAAATGAAACAAGCCAAAGGGAGTCCCATTAGTGTTTGGGAGGAAAGTTTGGAAGCTCGGTGTTTCCCACAGCTATTTCCAACAGGTCAAGGAGGAAGATATGATGAGCGACCTCATCAAATTCCTGCTTCTGAATACCGGACTTTACCATTGTATGCAGAAGATCCTAGGTTTCGACAATGCATTCCCTATTTGTTTCATCTCCTGTTTGAAAGCGATCTGTCTGGACTGTCATATGCAGTGAACCACATCTTGAAAAGTGGTATACAGATGCAAAACATCTCGGCAAGTGACTTTATGGATAAAGTCAATGTGCAAGACAGTATTTTGGATTCTCACCTGATTAATCTCATGGCGTGTCAGCGTGGTACTAATGAGTACTGGTACCGTCGTCATGGTGATTTAAAATGTATGCTGAGGAACTTAGGAACTCCCACATGGTTCCTCACTCTCAGCTGTGCCGAGTATGGCTGGGAAGACTTACTTGAATTTCTACGAGAGGCAAATGGAAACATTGAAAATATCGAATTCAAGACACCCGGAGAACTGTGCTCTTTGGATCCAGTGAATGTATGCAGGTACTTTAATCATAGATTTGAAGCTATGATGTCTTTCATCATGAATAAGAAGAATCCACCTCTTGGAGAGGTGTTGGATTTCTTCTGGAGAAAGGAGTACCAAGCAAGAGGCGCTCCTCATATACATATGCTGCTGTGGATCAAGGATGCACCTAAATTTGGAACAGATCCAGAAGACTTAGTGATGAGTTTCATAGAACAGTATTCTACATGTGCTGTTCCAAACGCAAAGGAGGACAAAGGCCTAAGAGAACAAGTTCTACGCTTCCAAAGCCATCGTTGTGGAAAGTACTGTCGTCGTAAATTCAGAAACAAGGACAAGTTCTACACCAAATGTCGTTTCGCCTTTCCACGACCGGTGATTTCTAAAGGAAGAGTGAACAGTTTGATGTCTTCGCTGCGACATAATGTGATGAAGAAATCACCTAAAAACACATACAATTTGAAAAGGAACGAAGAGTCCAAGTACATCAACGGCTACAACCCAGTGATTTTGTCCATGTGGAATGCTAACATGGATATACAGTTCGTGGCTGATAACTGTATGGCTGTGGCTCGGTATGTGACATCTTACATCACCAAAAAAGAAAAGACAGAATTGAAGGATATGTGGGAGGACATTTCCCATGAAAAGAGCCTCAGTAAGAAGTTGTACAGTTTCAGTCTGAAGATGTTGTCACATCGAGAAATCGGAGCTTACGAATGTTCTGACCGGTTGTCTTCAGCAAGTCTCTATGCCAAATCCAGGAGTATCGTTTGGGCGAGTCTTGGTCTTGCTGCAATGCGTAATCGAGTTCTGAAACCTGTACGGGAAATTGAGTATTTGGCGGAAAAGGAGCCAAACAGTACCGATATTTTGAAGACCAACATGTTGGATACATATTATCCAAATAGAAGCAGTCACCTCGAGAATGTTTGTCTGTATGATGTTCTACAAAATTACATATTCAAGAGGAACATCAAAGAAGATATTGATAAAGGAGTGTATGCTGTAATTGGAAGTGAGGGATGTCTCGTCAAGCAAAGAAAATGCCACTTGGTAAACCATCGAAAATTGAGTGGCGAATCTCCTGAAAAAAAAGAGTTTTTCTATTTAGCACTTTTGCAACTTTTCAAGCCTTGGCGTGCAGAAGAGGAACTGCTTGGAGATTTCCTCTGTTACGAATACTCTTTCAATGCCGCCAAGGAGACCATAGAATGTCCTGTTTTTCTCAAATATCTAGAAATGTTGAATGCGGAAATCGAGCAGGAAGCAACGATTGCAGCCGAGATTGCTAGAGACAGTTCTCAGGACAGTCAGAGTTCTGTTTCATTGAGTCAGGATCCACTAGGAGGACCAGTTATCGAAAATGAAGCTGCCACTGCCATGATTGAAGTGGAAAGAGCCATGGCACATGCTCAGGAGGATGCGGTTAACTTAGAAGACTTGGAAAGACAACTCAACGTTGAGCAGAGGAAAATATATGACGAAGTTACCAACCAAATTGATCATGGATTAAGTCATGAGAAGAAAGAGTACTCATGTACGTCGTTGAAGCCTGTCCGACTGTACGTGAGTGGAGAAGCGGGAACTGGAAAAAGTTTCCTCATTAAAGAAATTTCATGTTATTTGCAGAAAAGGACTGAGTCATCGCTGTCTTGTGTTGTCACCGCTCCAACTGGACTGGCAGCACATAACATTAAAGGTATTACTTTGCATTGTCTACTGATGCTGCCAGTGGAGCATGATAACAAATTACAATACCACAAGTTATCTGGAGATGCTTGTTGTGAAGTTTCAAGAGTCTTGAGGAAAATGAAACTTCTTATCATTGACGAAGTAAGCATGGTTTCCAATGTCATGCTTGCCTTTGTGCATTTGAGAATGCAAGAAGTTCTCAAAACAGAGTATGATGTGTTATTTGGTGGCAAACACATCATTGTTTTCGGTGATCTTCTGCAGCTGACACCAGTGAAAGGACAACCTGTGTTCAAAATGCTCACGCATGAAGATACCAGGAAGTGCCTAGGGAGCATTGGCAACGTCAATATATGGTTAAACTTCAATTATGCTGAACTGCATGAAAATATGCGTCAGGTGAAGGATGAAGATTACAAGAATATTCTACAAGATGTTAGAATCGGAAAAGTGACCGAGCATGTGAAAGAAGCTTTACATGCACGATTACTGTCAAATTTGTATCCAGAACAAGACGTTGTGCCTGAGAATATTTTTCAGAAAATTACTGAGAAGAAATCTTGAATATGTTTGATGCCAACTCTTGCAGAATGTGCCATCTTCAACAACAAAATGTTGTATTTAGAAAACCAAGAGATTGTGAAACTGGAAGCTATTGACAGAGTAGAGCATATGGGATCACCAATTATTTTGTCTGAGAATTTGAAATCAAAATTGGATTCATTAGAGAAGACTATATCTAAAACTGCGGGTTTTGAAAAGACTCTGAATGTGTGCTTAAATTGCCGTATAATTTTAAGAAGGAATTTACATGTTGAAAGAGGTCTGGTAAATGGATCAATGGGTAATGTTGTTGATTTTGTGAAATACAGAAATAGGGATGGAATTGAATTTTTAAAAATAAAATTTGATGGTATTGAGGAAGTACAGCTAATTGGTCGTTGCTCTGCTAGGTTTTTGCTTGTGAAAGACTTATATGTTCGCCGTAAGCAGTTTCCTGTTTGCTTGGCATATGCGGTGACAATCCATACATCACAAGGTTTAAGTGTAGACAGTGCATTGGTGAATATTGGCAGTTCTGTGTTCAAGGAGGGTATGGCATATGTGGCATTGTCACGAGTCAGAACTTTATCGGGATTGTACTTGATTGAGTGTGATGTCACAAACATTTGTGCGGATCTAGATTGTGTTAAGGAATACAATAGGTTAAGAAGAGAGTATGCGCCACATTTGCCTCAATATCCTTTGTTTGAGAAACGTGTGGTAGGCCGGAAACGAAGAAATGTGACCAATAGTAGGGAGGTTGTAGCAAAAAGACGAAAAGTCGATGAACCAGAAATTATAAGCAGAAAGAAAATGGATTCTGTTGAAGATGTTGTTGGTTTTCAATTTGAAAACAGTTCTGGTGTCAACTGCTATGCTAATGTAGTGGTTAATGTTTTGTTTTCTCTAGAAAATGTAAAAGAAGAGATTGTGGTCAATTCGGATCAAAGATTTTGCTGCTTGCTGAATTCTGTGTTAGAGAAATGTAGCACTGATACAACAAAAATAGAAAGTGTGTCTGAAATTCGAAATCTGTTAGACAGATGTTCAGGTCAAACACAATTCTCTCAAAATATTCAGCAAGATTGTCAGGAGTTTTTAATGTATATGCTTGATGTATTGCATGATGAAGGTGTAGATGTAGATCACCTGTTTTGGGCTTTCTTATCAATGGCAGCATGACTGCGAGAACTGTAGGGTATCAAGTACTACTAGTGTAGACTCAGAAAAATTTATATATTTAACTTTGCCAGAGAGTAAATCAGTGTCCTTTAATAAGCTAGTAAAAGCAGCTGATCACAACATGGAGTGTAGCCAATGTAAGTCTGAAATGTTGTCAACATTATTTATACGAACATATGGCCAGTATGTTATTTTAATGTTCCAACGATGTAGGCCTGATGGAACAAAATTGACAACTTTAATTAAAAATGTTGTGGCTTCGCAGTTGTCAATATCAGGAAGGACTTTTGTAACTGCAGCAATTATATATCATGACGGTCCTTCAATAACATCAGGACATTACACAGCTTATTTAAAGTCTAGAAATGGCTGGTCATTCTGCAATGATTCTGTTTTAACTTTCAAAAAAAATTTGCCTTTTGACCTTAAAAATTCTTACCTGGTGTTTTTAAAACCAAAATTTTAGGGAAGGAATCTCAGGATTTGCTCTGATGAATTTCAAGAGGTTCTAATGGCTCCTACACAATTTGGCCTTGAGGATAAGTGTAGTACAGAGTCAAAAGTTATTTTTGAGTTTTAAATAGTTCCTGGAAAAAAAGAAGGTTTTCTTACAGAAAGTGGTGGGCACGGATTAGTTAAAGGACAACAGAGTATTTCCCAAAGCAAACGGTGTTCTTACCATAACACTTGACGTCATGGAAAAATAACTGCACTTTGAATGAGTTCAGAAAAACTGTTTCTTTTTATAAGCTAATTCAAGCAGCCAATAAAAACATGGAGTAGAGGTAATGTAAGTCTGCAATGCTGTCTAGATTATTTGACCAAACTTTTGGTTATAATGTCATTTTAAAATTCCAACTATATAAACCTGATGAAAGTAAGTCTTCAACTTTAATTACAAATGTCGTGGCTACACAGTCGTTTATTTTAGGAAGAACATTTTTAACTGCAGCTATTATATGACATGATGGTCCTTTGACAAGATCCGCTTATTACACAGCTTATTGAAAATGTAAAAAAAAGCTGCTGTTTCGTAAATGATTCCTATTTGACTACGATACAATGTTGCCTTTTCACTTAAAAATATTCTTACTTTCTGTTTTCAGAAAAGAGAATTTAGGGTAGGTAACTGGCCTATAATGATTCTAGGGGTTGATATAATTTTATCTACTGTTTTAAATTGCTTTGTGATTAAAAGTGATGTAGAGAATTAAATAATTGTAGTAGTCATAGAGGTAGTGTAAGTCTGCTTCATAGTAAGCAGTATCAGTGTCATAGGAAATGTGGAACATGAGTGAGCAAGAAGGGTGAGATATTACTAGTACAGGATTGTGAAAGTGATCTTGAACGTTTTCTTTCTGAAAGTTGCGGAAATACAAAATGACGGGATTTGCTTAGAAGAATTCCAAGAGTTATAAATGGCTCTTACACAATTTGGCCTTGTGGAAAAGTGCGGTAGAGAGCGAGAAGTCATTTATTGTATGTAACATATTTGTCAAAACGATGGAGCTTTTCTTTCAGAAAGTGGCGGGCTGAAAATAATAACAGCACAACAGAGTGTAAGCTGTTCATAGGATATCCTTCGACGTCATGGAAAGTAAGTTACTTTTGAGGAGTTCTGATTTCTGATTGGTTATGTTATATGGGTTTTTTAAACACAATCATTTTGATTGTGTTTTTTTTTCCCCGCTGTTATATGATGAATACCTTCAAGTCACTGTTTTTAGTGAAATTTGATAAATTCTGAGAACAGCAAAAATAAACCATTTAACATGTATAATTAATTCTGTACTTTTTGTATTTATGATATACATTTAGAACTGTGTAGGAGCCATGGAGAAGCTGAGGCTTCTGTAAGTGTCAAAGTTGTTGCATACAGTGCTCACATTCTGCGTAGTCTTTCATATGATAGAGTACATCTGCACAATGAGATACCTAAGCAAAGGAAACACAGGTGATGTGATTGTGGAATGAGCAAAAAAAATTGCACGTTTTTCAATTACATTACCTGTGTTTCCTAACATTATGCATCACATTGTGTAGATGAGGTTTAGGCCTGTTCCAGGAGACAGAGGAGGTCTGACATTTGTTCAAGAGTGCAGTGGACATGACTCACTTCGTTGGTAGGCCTGCACATGTATTATCTCCTCTATACTCTTCAACAATCCTAAATTTCATCTGCAACCCTGAGTAGGACTTACCTGAAAAAAATCTCTGGATAGGCCACACCTTATCAGCATCTAGAAACAATCATTTAAAATGTTAAGTGCAGATTTAGGATGGCCATGCGCCTCTTTTGCGCCGCCGTTGCGTCACTTTTGTGACGCAGCAGCAGTGTAAAAGATGCACCATGTTGCAAGATAGGCCTCAGTTCATCTCCAGCAATATACCGTCAGTTTAAAATGTATATAATTAGGACTGTGTAGGGGGCATGCAGAAGCTGAGGCTTCAGTAAGTGTCAAAGTTGTTGCATGCAGTGCTGCACTTCTGGGTACTCTTTCATATGCTGGACTACATCTGCACAATGAGATACCTAAGCAAAGGAAACACAATTGATGTGATTGTGAAATGAGCAAAAGAAATTGCACGTTTTTCAATTACATCACCTGTGTTTCCTAACATTACACATCACATTGTGCAGATCAAGTTTAGGCCTGTCCAGAGAAACAGAGGAGGTCTGGCCTTTGTTCAAGAGTGCAGTGGACATGACTCACTTCATTGGTAGGCCTGCAAATGTATTATCTCCTCTGTACTCTTCAACAACTCTAAATTTCATCTGCAACCCTGAGTACGCCTCACCTCAAACAAACCTCTGGATAGGACACACCATATTGGCATCCTGAAACAATCATTTAAAATGTTAGGGACAGTTTTATGATGGCTGTGCACCTCTTTTGCGCTGCCGTTGCATCACTTTTGTGAGACAGCAGCAGTGCAAAAGATGCACCATGTTGCAAGATAGGCCTCACTTCATCTGCATCAAGATACTGTTAGTTTAAAATGTATATTTTTAGGACTGTGTAGGGGCATGGAGAAGCAGAGGCTTCTGTAAGTGTCAAAGTTGTTGAAAAACTGTTTGTCCCTCAATCTTTTCCCTTGTCTTTTCTAATTTTTAAATACATGTTTTAATATTTTTCAAATGTTTGTTCTCTCTTTCACAGATTGAAAGTATAAAAATAACAAGTGACTAAGTTAACGACAATTATAAGGTAAATGTTTTGTACTCTTTTCGTTACATTTCTATCACATTTAACTTCTATTAGTTTCACTACTTCATTTCTTTAACCCTCACTTTCCTGCCTTTGCTACTTCCCTCATTCCTTTCTCTATTACTTACTTACTCTACTCCTTCCACTATTTTTCTCAGTCCCTCTCTTCTCATACTTCCTCACTCTTGTTCACTCACTCCGTCTCTATTACTCTCACTGTCTCTGACTGATCACTCTTTCACTACTTGTTCATTATGCTTTCTCTCTGTAGTTCAAGCACACTAAGGGGCATATTATCAACACAGACAATAAAATTATCGCTGCTTTTATCGGCAGAAAACTGCCGCAAAAGTGGCTTTAGCGGCAGTTTTCTTCCGCAAAAGCGGCTTTAGCAGCAGTTTTCTGCCGATAAAAGCAGTCATTATCGGTAGAAAACTGCCGCAAAAGTGGCTTTAGCGTCAGATTTCTGCCGATAAAAGCAGCAAAACTTTTATCGCCTATGTTGATAATATGCCCCTATGTTATTTACATTTCTTTGCTGTTTCAATCATTCCTTTTCTGTTACTTCTTCTTTTCTGCATTGTGTTTTTTCTCTCTGTTATTCCAATGTTTTAATCTTAATTTGATTATTCAGTTACATTCTCTAAGAAACTCTTGTTTGTTATTCTTCTACTTTCCTTTTTTTCTTTCACTTCCTTATCTATTTTGTTTTTCACAATTATACCCTCTTCCATCTTTTCTTCGGTAAATAGATCTATTAAACAGTATCTTTGGTTTAGTCCCTATAGCTGTCTTTCTTTTAACATTACTCTCTGTTTCCTTCCCTTATACTTACTCTTCCTTTTTAAAAAAAAATAATAATTTTGGTTCGCTCCCGGTTCGCGTACCGGCGAGCGAACCGGGAAGCGAACTCAAAAAAATAGAGGTTGGCAGAGTGCTAAACATTCTATCAATTTTTTTATAAAGGGGAGGTAGTTCTGAAAATAACTTTTTTTTTATTATTTTTGTTGTTTTATATTTTTTTATTATTTTTCTGAACTTTTTTTACTTTTTGAGTATTTTTTGAACGGTTTTATATATTTTTTTGGTTTTTTTTGGGAGGGGGAAACAAAAACGATTCATTGTAAAGGGCTCAACAGGAGCAACAAAAAAAAAAGAATTTATTCTCTGGGGCGTTTCGGACAAACATGATTGTCGATAGCTCTGTTGATTAGATTGATGCTACTTTCTCTGTAGCAAATGAACTGATTACAGCGCACGCACACTTGTTTCACTTCCCCGAACCTCATCTGTATATTTGGGACCATCTCCCTCACCTCTGGTCCTGTCACTTCCTGTACAACTGACCTTCTGGCCACAGAAGGGGGATTATCTTGCTGGTCACGTAACTGCGCAGCACTGTAGTTGATAGGATGCCACCTATCCATATGGCGATGCATTGTATAATTGCCATAACTGTACTTCTTGTCTGTCCCTCTGGACAAATCCTTCTTACATATCAGGCAAGTTACGTACCGGGCATTGACTTTTTTTTGGCCCCGGGGATATTTAAAAAATTGCCAAATAAAGTTGTCTTTCAAATGAGACCTCCTGGGCTCCTCACGCAAAAACTGCCTCTCTTCCTGCTCTTCCTCTTCTTCCTCTTCTTCCTCTTCTTACTGAATGATAACTTCAGCAGGTGGTCCTCTCTTCCTTGGAGGTGGTGGAGGTGGTGGGGAAGCACCAGCTGAAGCTACTAATGAAGCCATTGTTCGGTGATCACAAAAGGTCTTCCTCTCACAAAGATGAAAGTCAGAGTGAGGAAAGAAGGAGGGGTTTTCATCATTTGGGAAAAACAATAGTTCTAAACCAATGAAAAGTGTTACTTTTAGGTCACATGACCTAGTCTTACATCATTAGGAAACCAAAAGTGAAATGAACCAATGAAAAGTGTTATTAACAAGTCACATGACCTGTTGTGTTTACGTTACGCGCTTTGCGCCGCGTCCCGGATCGCTTCCGGGAAGCTGCGCTTCGCGCCTCGTTCGCGTACCGGTTCACTTCCGGGTACGCTAACGCGGCGCGACATATGATGTTTAACGCGACAACGCGATACGTCACGCAGACGCGACGCGTCACGATGTTGTTTTTTAACGCGGCAGTTGCGGAAACGGAACGTTTACCGGTTTGCGGACCGGGTCGCGGCACCAAATTGAGCTAACGGGAAGCTAACCGGTTCGCGGACCGGGAGCGAAACAAAAAAAAATAATAATAAAAAAAAAAATTGTATTAAAAACATATAAAATATATTTTTCGATTTAAAGAAGAATACATTTTAAAGCTTTTGATATTTGCTATTAAAAAACCATTGAAATTCACTGAAAAAAACATAGGTTATAGACCATATATAGTTAGGAATTAGCATTTACAAAACCTTATTTTACTCACACAAAACCATTGAAATTCCATATATAGTTAGTTGTACTAACTATATATCGCGCACCCGCAATCCACTGCTGATCATGTCACATATTACATCATTCATGACATGGTCAGTGACATCACTGATGACATCACTGATGACATCTCAAATGACATCACTGATGACATCACTGATGACATCACTGATCACATCTCAAAAGACATCACTGATGAGATCACTGATGACATTATTCATGTGATAATACGATGAATCTCTTCAGACTCTAGATACACTCAGTGTAAACAGACACTCACAGACTGTCACTCATCCATGGAGTTACTCACACACCTAGTCAGTCATGCAAAGAATCAATCACACCTCAATTTCCTCAACTATACAGTTATACACACCTTACTTATTGAAACATATACTAACACATATTTACTCTCTTATACAATCCCTGATACAAGATCACAATGAATCATACAGCCACTCACACATTCACTGGCTCTTATGCATAGTTATTTATATATGTCAACTCCCACATGTACTGTGTTGTACATATGTACTTACATGTAGCACTGAGATATCCATTCACTCACCAATACACTCATGCACACAGTCAACTGCCCATACAGATGTTTCCACATGCACTTTTGAACCCATACACCTAGTGAATCAACTGCTCACACATCTATGCAGAGAGTCATACATCTCCCAGCCACCCATACACACTCTCAGTCTCCCATACAAATACTTGGGCAACCAATCAATAACCCATATAGTTAATCATATAGTTAATGATTAACACATGCAGCAGTTTACAGAACAACAGACATAATGATGCACAAATTAAGACAGTTTAGTCACTAACCCATGCACTCAGTGAGACACATTTAATCACTCACTCATACAGTCAGTCATGCACCTACTAAATCCTTCATCCAGACACTTATAAATCCACTCATTCTTCAATATGTAAGACATATTTTAACTTTACAGAAACATACAGTCACTGGATGTAGTCATCAGTGATGTCATCAGTGATGTCATTTGAGATGTCATCAGTGATGTCATCAGTGATGTCATTTGAGATGTCATCAGTGATGTCATCAGTGATGTCACTGACCATGACACCATCCAGTGAATGTGTGTCTTTCCGAGAAATATATATGTGTTATATATGTATATGTAAAAGTTGATGGAAGAATAAAAGTTTAAATAAGTGTTTAGATGTTAAAAAAATGTTTTAAAAAAAATTGATTGGTTAACTGGCTTATTAAGTGTATCTTAGGCAATACATATATTAGTGAGTAATGTGGCTGCATGGGTTGGTGAGTAGCTACATGTGTCTGTATATGGGTTATTAGATGTTTTTTTTAGTATCAGTATGAGTGTTTGTATGGTTTGGTGGGGGTATTACTTAGCACATAGATGCATGAATAACTGACTCTCTGTATGTTTTTTGAAGACGGCATATGTGCAGGACTGTATGGATGGATGAGTGTGTATATGTGTGTGTTAATGAGTGAATGGCTGTCTCACTAGTGTCTTTATCAGTAACTACATATGTTTTAATCTAGTATATGTGAATATTGATGTATGTAAGTGAGTATATGTGAGAGTATGAGATTGTAAGAGTTCCTGTTTAAATAATTATGTGTTTCTATAAGTGATTGTTTAAGAGAGTAAGTATGTGTAAGTTTCCTTAGAAGTAAGGTGGTTGTGTGTGTATAGCTGTATATGCAAATAAATGGATGTTCAATAGTTTATTTGCATGTGTGAGTATGTGTGTGAGTAACTTTTGGATGACTGTCGGTGTGTAACAGGATGTATAGGTGTATCACTACATATGATGAGTGAGTATATGTATGAGTGACTATGTAGAACTGTTTGTGAATAAGTGGATGTGTATATAGATGGTGGAATTACTGAATTGGTTGTTGTAACTGATATGTGTATCTCCATTTAAAAAAAAAATTTGTTTCTATTTTTGAATATGTGTTTCAAGGGTTACATTACAGTGAAAGGAGGTCTGTCACTGTGTCACAAGGATGGTGTCATCAGTGATGTCATGAGTGATGTCACTGACCATGTAATGAGTGATGTAATATGTGACGTCATCAGCAGTGCATTGCACGCACAAGTTATAGTGAGTCCAACTAACTATAACGTGGGAATTTCAATGGTTTTATGCGAGTAAAATTTCCAACTAACTATAACTGGTGTGAAACCTATGGTTTTTTCAGTGAATTTAATAGGTTTTTTAAATGCTAACTCCTAACTATAACTGGTGTGAAACCTATGGCTTTTTCAGTGAATTTCAATGGTTTTTTAATAGCAAATCTCTATAGGTATGAAAAGTAATATTTTTTATAACAAATTTTATATTGTATAATTATGTAATAGTATTTATTTTTTATTTTTATTTATTATTTTTTTTGCCCCGGAGCGCTCCCGGAGCGCGTACCGATGCGCTCACCGGTAAGTGCAGTGCTTCGGCGCGCCCCGGGGCGTGTACCGGTGAGCGTCCCGTTAGTGCTATTCCCATGAACGAAAACAACATCGTGACGTATCGCGTAGCCGCGTGATGCGTCATATGACGCACTACGTAAGCGCACCCGGAAGCATCCGAGCGCATACGATTGCGCAACGTAAGCGCCCCGGGTGCAAAGATTCGTCCACCGGTGCCAAAGTTATTCCCAATAGAATGTTGCGGATTTCCTATGGAAAGTAGATCCTAACTATAACTACCTACTGGCGACCGCCAGTAGGTAATATATATATATATATATATATATATATATATATATATATATATATATATATATATATATATATATATATATATATATATATTACCTACTGGCGGTCGCCAGTAGGTATATATAGTTAGGATTTTTTCTCTATGGGATTTTTGAAAATTCTATGTCTAATAACTTTGGCGTTTGTGGACGGAATTGGCTGAAATTTTCAGGAAAATGGAACATTTTGTTTCTGAGCAGCCCCTGAAAATTTGGGGGGGTTTCGTCAAGGGGGGGCCGAGAAAAAAGGGGGTCCCAAAACGCGTTTTTCCCATGTTAATTTCCATAGGGCGGTTGGCCTCACTTTTAGCTCGAACGGCTGAATGGATTTGCACGAAACTTGGCAAAATTGTAGGGACTGGTAGCCCGATGTGCCTTTGCTAGGTCTCAATATATGTGCTCCAGTGGATTTTGATGAATTAACGTTCAAAAAAATATATATATCTGTAACAGCGCTCCGGGTAGCGCTCCGGTTCGCGTACTTGACGCGTAACGGAACTTCGCGAAGCGAAGCTGATTGGCTCTCCGGTGTCTGTCAACATTCTAAACAGTCCGGAGCGGCCGCCATCTTGTCTCTCGGTAGGATCGAGAGACAGGAGGAGGCCAAAACAAAGGGGGAAATGACCATAAGGGGGCATAGTAGATCCTCCCTGACCCCCTAGGTTTGATGTGGAGGCTTTAAAAGGGTCGTTTTTTTGCGTGGGGAGCGCCCGGTACACTTTTGTGCAATGGGCGGTGGTAATCTAAATGATGAGGGGGGGGCAGCGTTCAAAGCACATCAGCGTGCATAAACACGAAAAATTTTTTATCTACCACGTACTTGACTTATCTCTCTGAGATGCATTCCCTTGTGTTTCGGCAATGGTAGTCTGTTCATTACATAGATCGCCCGAGGGCGGTAGTACAGACCGCGCGTAGGAAAGGGTCAAAAGCCAGGGGTATAGGAGTATGTAACAAGCGAGCCATTTAATTGAAAAAACTAAACGTGACAAACGGTTGCAGGATCAGTGAAGGTTGATTTTATAATTGAAAGTATAACAGGATCAGTTACAATAAAATCGTCCATACGCACACCATGGGCGAGTATCATGGGTAACATTATTTCGAAGCTTTATTAATACAATAATCAATAATGAAAAATCGACATCAATAGGGTTGTCCGTATTCCTAGTCAGTACCCTTCCCCGCCCGCCATGTGCACAAAGACCGCATACATCCCCCATAACGTCAAGGCTAAGTAACTAGAACGTCATAAGAAGTTGCAAGTCGCTCCCATACTGGCGCCATTTTGGTCGAGGCCAGGCAGGTCCAGAGTATAGTTCAATGTCTCCAATAAGTAGCGGCAGGACCAGAATCCCTTTCGGCAGTTCTGGCTTCGTCATTACGAGCACTAGAAAACAAGACATTCTGGGCAATACCACCCTTGACGCAGCCCTTTATTCTACAAGATGGTGTCTTTCAAAAGCCAGGGGTATAGGAGTATGTAACAAGCGAGCCATTTAATTGAAAAAACTAAACGTGACAAACGGTTGCAGGATCAGTGAAGGTTGATTTTATAATTGAAAGTATAACAGGATCAGTTACAATAAAATCGTCTATACGCACACCATGGGCGAGTATCATGGGTAACATTACTTCGAAGCTTTATTAATACAATAATCAATAATGAAAAATGTATCTACCACGTACTTGACTTATCTCTCTGAGATGCATTCCCTTGTGTTTTGGCAATGGTAGTCTGTTCATTACATAGATCGCCCGAGGGTGGTAGTACAGACCACGCGTAGGAAAGGGTCAAAAGCCAGGGGTATACAAGTATGTAACAAGCGAGCCATTTAATTGAAAAAACTAAACATGACAAACGGTTGCAGGATCAGTGAAGGTTGATTTTATAATTGAAAGTATAACAGGATCAGTACCAATAAAATCGTCCATACGCACACCATGGGCGAGTATCATGGGTAACATGACTTCGAAGCTTTATTAATACAATAATCAATAATGAAAAATTGACATCAATAGGGTTGTCCGTATTCCTAGTCAGTACCCTTCCCCGCCCGCCATGTGCACAAAGACCGCATACATCCCCCATAACGTCAAGGCTAAGTAACTAGAACGTCATAAGGAGTTGCAAGTCGCTCCCATACTGGCGCCATTTTGGTCGAGGCCAGGCAGGTCCAGAGTATAGTTCAATGTCTCCAATAAGTAGCGACAGGACCGGAATCCCTTTCGGCAGTTCTGGCTTCGTCATTACGAGCACTAGAAAACAAGACATTCTGGGCAATACCACCCTTGACGCAGCCCTTTATTCTACAAGATGGTGTCTTTCAAAAGCCAGGGGTATAGGAGTATGTAACAAGCGAGCCATTTAATTGAAAAAACTAAACGTGACAAACGGTTGCAGGATCAGTGAAGGTTGATTTTTTAATTGAAAGTATAACAGGATCAGTTACAATAAAATCGTCCATACGCATACCATGGGTGAGTATCATGGGTAACATTACTTCGAAGCTTTATTAATACAATAATCAATAATGAAAAATCGACATCAATAGGGTTTTCCGTATTCCCAGTCAGTACCCTTCCCCGCCCGCAATGTGCACAAAGACCGCATACATCCCCCATAACGTCAAGGCTAAGTAACTAGAACGTCATAAGGAGTTGCAATTCGCTCCCATACTGGCGCCATTTTGGTCGAGGCCAGGCAGGTCCAGAGTATAGTTCAATGTCTCCAATAAGTAGCGGCAGGACCAGAATCCCTTTCGGCAGTTCTGGCTTCGTCATTACGAGCACTAGAAAACAAGACATTCTGGGCAATACCACCCTTGACGCAGCCCTTTATTCTACAAGATGGTGTCTTTCAAAAGCCAGGGGTATAGGAGTATGTAACAAGCGAGCCATTTAATTGAAAAAACTAAACGTGACAAACGGTTGCAGGATCAGTGAAGGTTGATTTTATAATTGAAAGTATAACAGGATCAGTTACAATAAAATCGTCCATACACACACCATGGGCGAGTATCATGGGTAACATTACTTCGAAGCTTTATTAATACAATAATCATTAATCAATAATGAAAAATCGACATCAATAGGGTTGTCCGTATTCCCAGTTAGTACCCTTCCCCGCCCGCCATGTGCACAAAGACCGCATACATCCCCCATAACGTCAAGGCTAAGTAACTAGAACGTCATAAGGAGTTGCAAGTCGCTCCCATACTGGCGCCATTTTGGTCGAGGCCAGGCAGGTCCAGAGTATAGTTCAATGTCTCCAATAAGTAGCGGCAGGACCAGAATCCCTTTCGGCAGTTCTGGCTTCGTCATTACGAGCACTAGAAAACAAGACATTCTGGGCAATACCACCCTTGACGCAGCCCTTTATGCTACAAGATGGTGTCTTCCATTCAGAAAATATTGTTGGCAGCATTTTGAAAGGAAAGATAAACGGCCGTTCTCCTAGTGAGTCTCACATTGTTACATTTATGAAGAATGTTGAAGAGTAGTATGTTGAAAATCTGAAGCCATCGTTCTACAAACTCTCAACCAGCCTTGGATGGAAAAATCCTGAAGAATGTACAAACTGAAAACCAGTTTTTGTCTGCATAGCATCAGCAGCAACACTTGAGTCAGCTTTGTGTGAAGCCGCCATCTTGATCCAATCAATACCGTCCCCCTGCACACATTCAGGGACCAGGCCGCATTGCGAGGGCACCGCAGGACGTGTCTTCAGGTCAAACGGATTGTGGGACAAGGTCCAGAATGGAAGAGTCACCAAAAGGCAAAAAGTTCCGCCGGACCCCGGGAGCCGGCCGCCTATGTCGGGGGCGATCTCAGGCCACACCAGGGCAACAAGACTTGGGGAGGGGGCAGGAGCCAAGCGCCCCCTCCCAGTCCGCGCCACCACACCGCCCCTCGGGGGCCTCCGTCAAGCGGTTCAGGGAGGCACCGCAGGCAGCGGTTCTTCAGATCAGTGGCTCTCACCGGCAAGGCTCCCCTCCGTCAGCAGCGATCGTTGGCACTGTCGTTGCGGCCGGAGGCCCCGCCTAGTCAACGCCCCGGCCTCTCCATGTCGTAGGCCGCAAGAGTGGGCGCAACTCAGCTGGCCGAGCGAGACTTGGGGAGGGGGCAGGAGCCAAGCGCCCCCTCCCAGTCCGCGCCACCACACCGCCCCTCGGGGGCCTCCATCAAGCGGTTCAGGGAGGCACCGCAGGCAGCGGTTCTTCAGATCAGTGGCTCTCACCGGCAAGGCTCCCCTCTGTCAGCAGCGATCGTTGGCGCTGTGGTTGCGGCCGGAGGCCCCGCCTAGTCAATGCCCCGGCCTCTCCATGTCGTAGGCCGCAAGAGTGGGCGCAACTCAGCTGGCCGAGCGAGACTTGGGGAGGGGGCATGAGCCAAGCGCCCCCTCCCAGTCTGCGCCACCACACCGCCCCTCGGGGGCCTCCGTCAAGCGGTTCAGGGAGGCACCGCAGGCAGCGGTTCTTCAGATCAGTGGCTCTCACCGGCAAGGCTCCCCTCCGTCAGCAGTGATCGTTGGCGCTGTGGTTGCGGCCGGAGGCCCCGCCTAGTCAACGCCCCGGCCTCTCCATGTCGTAGGCCGCAAGAGTGGGCGCAACTCAGCTGGCCGAGCGAGACTTGGAGAGGGGGCAGGAGCCAAGCGCCCCCTCCCAGTCCGCGCCACCACACCGCCCCTCAGGGGCCTCCGTCAAGCGGTTCAGGGAGGCACCGCAGGCAGCGGTTCTTCAGATCAGTGGCTCACACCGGCAAGGCTCCCCTCTGTCAGCAGCAATCGTTGGCGCTGTGGTTGCGGCCGGAGGCCCCGCCTAGTCAACGCCCCGGCCTCTCCATGTCGTAGGCCGCAAGAGTGGGCGCAACTCAGCTGGCCGAGCGAGACTTGGGGAGGGGGCAGGAGCCAAGCGCCCCCTCCCAGTCCGTGCCACCACACCGCCCCTCGGGGGCCTCCGTCTAGCGGTTCAGGGAGGCACCGCAGGCAGCGGTTCTTCAGATCAGTGGCTCTCACCGGCAAGGCTCCCCTCCGTCAGCAGCGATCGTTGGCGCTGTGGTTGCGGCCGGAGGCCCCGCCTAGTCAACGCCCCGGCCTCTCCATGTCGTAGGCCGCAAGAGTGGGCGCAACTCAGCTGGCCGAGCGAGACTTGGGGAGGGGGCAGGAGCCAAGCGCCCCCTCCCAGTCCGCGCCACCACACCGCCCCTCGGGGGCCTCCGTCAAGCGGTTCTGGGAGGCACCGCAGGCAGCGGTTCTTCAGATCACAACAGAGTCTCATGCTCGATCGATTGAGCTGGCCGAATCAGGCAACAAGAAGGTGGGGGGGGCACCTCTTGCTCAACCACCATCTGAGGAGGTGGTACTCTCTTCCTAGGAGGTGGTGGTGGTGGTGGGGATGCACCAGCTGAAGCTACAACACTTGCCATTGCTAAGTGATGAAAAAAGGTCTTCCTCTCACAAAGATGAAAGTCAGAGTGAGGAAACAAGGAGGGGTTTTCATCATTTGGGACAAAAAATTGTTCTAAACCAATGAAAAGTTTTATTTTTAGGTCACATGACCTAGCCTTACATCATTAGGAACCCAAAAGTGAAATGAACCAATGAAAAGTTTTATTAACAAGTCACATGACCTGTTATGCTTACGTTACGCGCTCCGCGCCGCGCCCCGGATCGCTTCCGGGAAGCTGCGCTTCGCGCCTCGCGCACCGGAGCACTTCCGGGTGCGCTAACGCGGCACGTCATATGACGCATTACGCGACAACGCGATACGTCGCGGTTACGCGACGCGTTACGATGTTGTTTTCTAACGCGGCAGTTGCGCAAACAGAACGTTTATCGGCCGGGCATATGGAATACATACACATTCATACCATACAATCAGGGCATGTACGCACAGTCACACCATACAATTTTTCACGTTCACAGTGATGGTCTGCACTCCATGCAATATCTCACAGCGCTTGTCTATGTCTTTCCCTACATGGAGCACGGTGCGGTCCATGTCCACTCCATTCTTCAGTCGGAACTCCGATGTAACCTACAGAGGCGAAAAGAAAGGGGGGGGATACAGCATTCAGAGGATGTCAGCGGGCGCAAACACGAAAAAGCTTCTACTTACCATGTATCAGACTAGCTGCAGGAACGTGTGATACAACAGATCTTGGCTATCCCTTTCGCATTATTTTTCTGTGTAACATATCCTCCCCTTCTTATGATGCCAAAAAATGTTTCATTTTGTTTGTCTCTAAATTTGAGTTCCCTCTTCGTGTATTTGTTTCTCAATTAGTCTTATTTTATGCGACAAAATACCACACCTTACATTCGGCAGATACCTTAAGCTACGGTCGACCATTTTCTAACAATTCTGGAAAAAGGGCAGGTGTGACGGATACAAATTTCAATCAATCCAAAATTCAGGCAAAGGGTCTACATTTTCTGTCTTCTATTGTTTGGGAATAACAGCAATTATTCTAAAATCCTACCAACCTAGACGATTGCTATGACGCTGATTTCATACTTCCTTCGAAAACTCTTTTTTGCAAAAATGTCAGTATACAAATACGGGCCTACAACCACGTGGGCCGGCCACGGAGCAAACTGGAATCGTATATGATGAGGGGACCTTTACACTGTAGAAAAACGTAACGGGCGGGCCATTAGGTTGCAGGAATTAAGGTGTCTAACAGTTGCGGAATCGGTGGACGTTAATTTTATAATGAAAGTACGACAGGACCAGTTACAATGAAATTATCTAGATATACATTTGCGGGCAAGTACCATGAGTAACGTTCATTTGAACTTTCAATAGTACAGTATTGAATAATACATCAGAACTTAATATCAATAGGGATGTGCAAATGTTCAATCAGTACCCGTCCCCGCCCGCCATGTGCTCCAAAACTGCATACATATCTCGTGATATCAAGGCTGAGCAACCAGTACACATCAAGGAGTTGCGAGTCTCATTTATACCGACGCCATTTTGGGCGAGGCTGGGCAGGTCCAGAATATAGTCAAAATGTCTCCACCAACCAGCGTTCGGAACAGAACCCCTTTCAGCAGTCCAAAAAGTTCCGTTAAATGACAACAGAAGGGACAGGCAACAAGAACCATCAGTCAAAGAGGGGAGGGCAAGTTCTTCTCTACCGGGTCACGTTGGGGCTCCACCGGAACTGATCGAATTGGTAGTCTACAGTGTTTCTGGATGTTTCAGACTGAAGCTGGTGTCAGCATGAGAGCACCCCCGTGGCTACGTCGTGGCCATTCCGCGAGCAATCATGGCAGTCGCTCCCCACCGGAAGTCTGCGGGAGTCGGGGGCCCCGGTGACTCTTGTAGAATCTTCAAGGCTGAGGGGACGCTTTTGGGAATGGGGCCCATGCCCTAGCAGTCAAGCGTCCGAGTTCCAGGGTTGCCCAGAGCCATCCTTGCAGGCCAGGCCCAAGTCTGTGGAGCCGACCGCCATTTCTTGAGCTCCATGGCAGCCGCCTGTCGCTGTAACGCAAGAGTGGGTGCAATTCAGCCAGATGGCGGGTGAGCCGCTGTAATAGCAAGAGCAGGCGCAACTCAGCTGGCCGAGCGAGGCACTGTGCCGCAAGAGCAGGCGCAATTCAGCTGGCCGAGTGAAGCGCTGGGGTGCAGCTGAGAAACCTCCACCTGGGGAGGTGGGGGAGGCTCGTTCGCGCCGCCTCTCCCTTCCAGTGTACCCCACGCCGTCTCCTGGCGCAGGTATATGTGATGGTCGGACCAGGGCACCGCAGGACGTGTCTTCAGGTCAAACGGATTGTGGGACAAGGTCCAGAATGGAAGAGTCACCAAAAGGCAAAAAGTTCCGCCTGACCCCGGGAGCCGGCCGCCTATGTCGGGGGCGATCTCAGGCCACACCAGGGCAACAAGACTTGGGGATGGGGCAGAAGCCAAGCGCCCCCTCCGAGTCCGCGCCACCACACCGCCCCTCGGGGGCCTCCGTCAAGCGGCTCAGGGAGGCACCGCAGGCAGCGGTTCTTCAGATCAGTGGTCTCACCGGCAAGGCTCCCCTCCGTCAGTAGCGATCGTTGGCGCTGTGGTTGCGGCCGGAGGCCCCGCCTAGTCAACGCCCCGGCCTCTCCATCTCGTAGGCCGCAGAGTAGTCGGGGAGAAATCCCGGGAACGGCGGCATGCATTTGGATCGATGTTGCAGCAGGCTGCCATGTAAATAGTTATTTAATAAAACGTTTTACCCTGTTACTTTGCTGGTGTGTTGTATATATTTATAATATTTGCATAGGGTTTGTCGTTATTTTGGGCGGGGTGGGCGGCGGAGCCGAGCTGTCTTGCAGCCATCATAGCGTCGAGCTCGGTTCCTCTCACTAGTTTCATATTTCTCATGAGGGGTTGTTCCTAATGTTTCTATTTTAGCGAGGTCAAAAAGAGATCCCATTAGTGGCCTACTGATTTTGCTTGATTCCTTTTGTTTTTTCTACCGATTTTTCACTATCTGCAAAGACTAAACAGAGTATTGCGACTCTGTGCTTGTTTGTGAATAGAGAATGAACCAAAGAGAAGCAATTCCAAAACAGTAAATGCTTGGATAACAATCAATCAAATGGAGAGGGAAGCAGGCACGACGGATTACAACGGGGGCAAAGGCCTGCGTTACCTACCCTTCACTATCTGCAAAGAGAGAATACTCCTAAAAGAAAAGAGGGGGGGGGGCAGCGTTCAAAGCACATCAGCGTGCATAAACACGAAAATGTTTTTACCTACCACGTACTTGACATTTTAAAGCTTTTGATATTTGCTAATAAAAAAACATTGAAATTCACTGAAAAAACCATAGGTTATAGACCATATATAGTTAGGAATTAGCATTTACAAAACCTTGAAAATTCACTGAAAAAACCATGGGTTATAGACCATATATAGTTAGGAATTAGCATTTACAAAACCTTATTTTACTCACACAAAACCATTGAAATTCCATATATAGTTAGTTGCACTAACTATATATCGCGCACCCGCAATCCACTGCTGATGATGTCACATATTACATCATTCATGACATGGTCAGTGACATCACTGATGACATCACTGATGACATCTCAAATGACATCACTGATGACATCACTGATGACATCTCAAATGACATCACTGATGACATCTCAAATGACATCACTGATAACATCTCAAATGACATCACTGATGACATCACTGATGACATCTCAAATGACATCACTGATGACATCACTGATGACATCTCATTTGACATCAATGGTCACATCACTGATGATATCATTCATGTGACAATACAATGCATCTCCTCACACTTTAATATAACCTCTGTTACACCCAGTGTTAAATACAGAATATAATTTTTTAAACCATTGACACACCAATACTAGTTACTACATACGCACTCACTGATTCCTACGTCTACACACACATTCACTCATTCACCCATACAATCATTCATACATACAATCACTCATCTTTACAACACTATCATATGCACTCATACACCTATACAGACACTCACACTCTGCCACTCATCCATGGAGTTACTCACACACCTAGTCAGTCCTGTAAAGAATCAATCACACTTCCATTTTCTAATCTATACAGTAAACATAGAGTACCTTACATTTTCAAACATATACTAACACATTCTTACTCTCTTATACAATCATTGATACAAGAACACATTGATCTGCACAGAGTCACACATCTCCCAGCCAGCCACACACACACTCAGTCTCCCATACAAATACTTGGACAATCAATCAATAACCCATATAGTTACTCATATAGCTACTGATCAACACATGCAGCAGTTTACAGAACAACAGACATAATGATGCACACATTAAGACAGTTTAGTCACTAACCCATGCACTCAGTGAGACACATTTAATCACTCACTCATACAGTCAGTCACGCACCTACTAAATCCTTCATCCAGACACTTCTACATCTACTCATTCTTCAATATGTAAAACATATTTAAACTTTACAGAAACACACAGTCACTGGATGATGTCATCAGTGATGTCATCAGTGATGTCATTTGAGATGTCATCAGTGATGTCATCAGTGATGTCACTGACCATGTCATGAATGATGTAATATGTGACATCATCAGCAGTGGATTGCGGGTGCGCGATATATAGTTAGTGCAACTAACTATATATGGAATTTCAATGGTTTTGTGTGAGTAAAATAAGGTTTTGTAAATCCTAACTATATATGGTCTATAACCCATGGTTTTTTCAGTGAATATATATATATATATATATATATTCACTGAAAAAACCATGGGTTATAGACCATATATAGTTAGGGATTAGCATTTACAAAACCTTATTTTACTCGCACAAAACCATTGAAATTCGCATATATAGTTAGTTGCGCTAACTATATATCGCGCACCCGCAATCCACTGCTGATGATGTCACATATTACATCATTCATGACATGGTCAGTGACATCACTGATGACATCACTGATGACATCTCAAATGACATCACTGATGACATCACTGATGACATCACTGATGACATCATCCAGTGAATGTGTGTTTCTGTAAAGTTTAAATATGTTTGATATATTGAAGAATGAGTGGATGTATAAGTGTCTGGATGAAGGATTTAGTAGGTGCGTGACTGACTGTATGAGTGAGTGAATAAATGTGTCGTACTAAATGCATGGGTTAGTGACTAAACTGTCTGAATGTGTGCATCAGTATGTCTGTTGTGATGTAAACTGCTGCATGTGTTGATCATTAGCTATACGAGAGGCTATATGTGTTATTGATTGGTTGCCCAAGTATTTGTATGGGAGATTGAGTTTGTGTGGGGGTGGCTGGGAGGTGTGTGACTCTGTGCATAGATGTGTGAGCAGTTGATTCACTAGGTGTATGAGTTCAAGAGTGCATGCGGAAACAGCTACATGGGAGGTTGACTGTGTGCATGAGTGTATTGATGAGTGAATGGATATCTCAATGCTACATGTCATAGTAAGTACATATGTAAAACACAGTACATGTGAGAGTTGGCATATATAAATAACTGTGCATGAGAGCCACTGAATGTGTGAGTGGCTGTATGGATCATTGTGAACTTGTATCAGGGATTGTATAAGAGAGTAAATATGTGTTAGTATATGTTTGAATAAGTAAGGTGCGTATAACTGTATAGTTGAGGAAATGGAGGTGAGATTGTTTCTTTGCATGACTGACTAGGTGTGTGAGTAAATCCATGGATGAGTGACAGTGTGTGAGTGTCTGTATACACTGAGTGTATCTAAGGTTATATTAGAGTCTGAAGAGGTTCATCGTATTAGCACAAGAATGATGTCAAATGAGATGTCATCAGTGATGTCATTTGAGATGTCATCAGTGATGTCATCAGTGATGTCACTGACCATGTCATGAATGATGTAATATGTGACATCATTAGCAGTGGATTGCGGGTGCGCGATATATAGTTAGCGCAACTAACTATATATGCGAATTTCAATGGTTTTGTGCGAGTAAAATAAGGTTTTGTAAATGCTAATCCCTAACTATATATGGTCTATAACCTATGGTTTTTTCAGTGAATTTTCAAGGTTTTGTAAATGCTAATTCCTAACTATATATGGTCTCTAACCTATGGTTTTTTCAGTGAATTTCAATGGTTTTTTAATAGCAAATATCATAAGCTGTCGAATGTCAAGTACGTGGTAAGTAAAAACATTTTCGTGTTTATGCACACTGATCTGCTTTGAATGCTGCCCCCCCCCTCATTTCTATTAGGAGTACTCTCTCTTTGCAGATAGTGAAGGGTAGTTAACGCAGGCCTTTGCCCCCGTTGTAATCCGTCGTGCCTGCTTCTCTCTCCATTTGATTGATTGTTATCCAAGCATTTACTGTTTTAGAATTGGTTCTCTTTGGTTCATTCTCTATTTACAAACAAGCACAGAGTCGCAATACTCTGTTTAGTCTTTGCAGATAGTGAAAAATCGTGTAAAAAAACAAAAGGAATCGAGCAAAATCAGTAGGCCACTAATGGGATCTCTTTTTTACCTCGCTAAAATAGAAACATTAGGAACAACCCCTCATGAGATGAACTGAGCTCCACACCATGATGGCTGCAAGACAGCTCGGCTCCGCCACCCACCCCGCCCAAAATAACGATAAACTCTATGCAAATATTACAAATATATACAACACACCAGCAAAGTAACAGGGTAAAACATTTTATTAAATAACTATTTACATAACTATTTTATACTTTTTGTTGCCCGATCCGGCTAGCTCAATCGATCGAGCATGAAACTCATGCACTCTGATAGTTCAAAGTTTTGAGGAGTGCTTGTTAGACTGTCTGAAGCTTATTTGCACCTGCTACAGCTTCACTATTCTCAATGTAAGTGGGGGCTGTTTGAGGACGTGACTGCATTTGAAAACAATGTGATGCGGTGCCTCCCTGAACCGCTTGACGGAGGCCCCCGAGGGATGGTGTGATGGCGCGGACTCAGAGGGGGCACTTGGCTCCGGCCCCCTCCCCAAGTCGTGTTGCCCTGGTGTGGCCTGAGATCGCCCCCGACATAGGTGGCCGGCTCCCGGGGTCAAGCGGAACTTTTTACCTTTTGGTGACTCTTCCATTCTTGACCTTGTCCCACAATCCGTTTGACCTAAAGACACGCTGTAGTGGGGCGCCCCTTTACCGTTTCAGTTGCCATTCCGCCCGCTTTTGCTACACTGTGCCTCTTCCGCTATTCAGCTGTTTACCGCCCGCTCTTGCGACTACAGCGTCTCGCTCACCATGTAGTTGAGTTGCTCCCGCTCTTGCGGTGCAGCGATAGGCGGCTGCCACAGGACTCTCAAAATGGCGGCCGGCTCTTCAGATTTGGGCGTGGTCCACTAAAATGGCCCTGCGACACCTTGGAACTCGGACGCTTGTCTGCTAGGGCTTGGGCTCCATTCTCGAAAGCGTCCCCTCAGCCTTGAAGATTCTACAAAAGTCTTGGGGGCCCCCGACTCCCGCAGGCTTCTGGTGGGGAGCGGCTGCCATGATTGCTCGTGGAATGGCCACGACGGAGCTACGAGATGGTGGTGCTCTCATGCTGACGCCAGCTTCAGTCTGAAACATCCAGAAATACTGTAGACTACCAATTCGATCAGTTCTGGTAGCGCCCCAACGTGACCCGGTAGAGAAGAAAATGCCCTCCCCTCTTTGACTGATGGTTCTTGTTGCCTGTCCCTTCTGTTGTCATTTAACAGAACTATTTAGCCTGCTGAAAGGGGTTGTGTTCCGACCGCTGGTTGGTGGAGACATTTTGACTATATTCTGGACCTGCGTTGTCTCGTAATGCGTCATATGACGCGCCGCGTTAGCGCATCCGGAAGTGCTCCGGTGCGCGAAGCGCAGCTTCCCGGAAGCGATCCGGGGCGCGGCGCGCAGCGCGTAACGTAAGCATAACAGGTCATGTGACTTGTTAATAAAACTTTTCATTGGTTCATTTTACTTTTCTTATTCTAATGATGAAAGGCTTGGTCATATGACCTAAAAATTACACTTTTTATTACTTTCGAACATTATTTTTTCTTAAACATATATGTTATAATGTTCCAGGCTAATGTACTTTCCCGGAAAATTTACAACTGTCCTGCAAGTAAAATATATTCCTTTTTCGAGAAAAAGGGCGTTTCTTCGTCCCATGACGGAGCCGTTGAGCAAAAGAGGCTCGGCCTGCTGTCTTAGTCGCCGATACGCCTGAATATCAGATTCTTATCGATCACTTTATGTTGCAGGAGTAGAAAACACAACAGCCCTTGACCATTTATCTTTACTGCGTTCCTGCGTATTATACCTTTTACCCTTCATGTAATTGGACTGCTTTAGTTCACTTGCCTTTTACTGATTCGAAAACAGTGACTATTATTAAAAACTTTACCAATGTAAATACTACTACCATGTTTTCTTTTAAAAACCTTTATTGTGAAAATGTCAGTATACAAATACGGGCCTATAACCACGTGGGCCGGCCACGGAGCAAACTGTAATCGTATATGATGAGGAGACATTTACACTGTAGAGGAACGTAACGGGCGGGCCATTAGGTTGCAAGAACTAAGGTGTCTAACAGTTGCGGAATTGGTGGACGTACATTTTATAATTAAAATACGACAGGGCTAGTTACAATAAAATTATCTAGATATACATTTGCGGGCAAGTACCATGGGTGACGTTAATTCGAACTTTCAATAGTACAGTAATCAATAACACATCAGAACTTAATATCAATAGGGATGTCGAAATATTCAATCAATTCTCGTCCCCGCCCGCCATGTGCTTCAAAACTGCATACGTATCTCGTGATATCAAGGTTGTGCAACCAGTACACAACAAGGAGTTACGAGTCCCATTTATTCCGGCGCCATTTTGGGCGAGGACGGGCAGGTCCAGGATATAGTCAAAATGTCTCCACCAACCATCGACTATGATGATGTTCATATGCTGTATTTATTAGAGTAACACTCATCTGTCCACATGAAATTAATTTGCCACAATCTAAACATGTCATTTTAATCTTTCCAAAGTTCTTCTGAATATTTGGGACCGTTTCCCTTGCCTCTGATGCTGTCAGTGCCACTTCTTTGGGCAAAGTTCAAGATATGTTGCTTGATTCACAAGTGTTTGAATGGACTAGGACCTGTCTATCTCGAACGGAAATTTGTTCCCTATGTCCCGTCGAGATCACTTAGATCAAGCAATAGTCTTCTCCTGGTGGTTCCCCACATTAAAAAAGTCAGACATGGAGGCAGAGCACTGTCCACTGTGGGACCCAAGCTGTGGAACAGACTCCCCCTGGCTCTGAGACAAGTTAAAGAGCATTTAACATTCCGAAAATTGCTAAAGACCATTCTGTTTAAAAATGAAATCTAAATCACTCCCCCATTTGCATGTCATTGATTACCGGTCAAAGCGCAGAGATACTCCTGCCGGAGTGATTCAAGCGCTATACAAACTCACAAATAAATAAATAAATAAATGTACTGGCAGGTCGGGGGTTGTCCTCCAAATCTCTCTTTTGTGCAGCACTATAATTAATCGGTGCCACCTCTCCATATGACGATGCATGGTATAATTACCATAACTATATTTTTTTTCGGTTCCTCTGGAGAGTACATCGTGGCAGATGAGGCAGGTAACGTACCGGGCATTTACCTTTTTTGCATGTAGAGAAAAGGAAAAAAAATTAGAGCGTCCGAGTTCTAAGGTGTCCCAGGGCCATTTTAGTGGACCAGGCCCAAATCCAAAGAACAGGCCGCCATTTTGAGAGTCCTGTTGCAGCCGCCTGTTGCTGTAGCAGCAAGAGCGGGCGAAACTCAGCTAGACGGCGCTCCACTGCAGATGAAGTGCCTCAACCTGGAGAGGCGGGAAAGGCTCGTTTGCGCCGCCTCCCCCCCCCCTTCGGGCACCCCACGCCGTCTTTCGGCGCAGCATTGTAGGATGGCCACACCAGTGCGGCAACTTGCTAGACACCACCTCGGTGCCATCCGGATCTCGGTGCCCCACTGCAGATGAAGTGCCTCCACATGGAGAAGCGGGAGAGGCTCTATTGCGCCGCCTCCCCCCCCCCCTTCGGGCACCCCACGCCGACTTTCGGCGCAGCATTGTAGGATGGCCACACCAGTGCGGCAACTTGCTGGACACCACCTCGGTGCCAACCGAATCTCAGCGCCTTGTGGTGTCTTCCATTCCGAAAATATTGTTGGCAGCATTTTGAAAGGAAAGATAAACAGCCATTTGTGGCCCTCACTACACCGTTCTCCTAGTGAGTCTCACATTGTTACATTTAGGAAGAATGTTGAAGAGTAGTATGTTGAAAATCTGAAGCCATTGTTCTACAAACTCTCAACCAGCCTTGGATGGAAAAATCCTGAAGAATGTACAAACTGAAAACCAGTTTTTGTCTGTATAGCATCAGCAGCAACGCTTGAGTCATCTTTGTGTGAAGCCGCCATTTTGATTCAATCAATAGCGTCCCCCTGCACACATTCAGGGACCTGGTCGTGTCTTCAGGTCAAACGGATTGTGGGACAAGATGCGCAAAGGAAAAGGAAAAAAGTTCCGCCGGACACCGGGAGGCGGCCGCCTATGTCATGGGCGATCTTAGGCCACACCAGGGCAATAGTGAAGCTGCAGCAGGTGCAAATAAGCTTCAGACAGTGTTACAAGCGCTGCTCAGAACTCTCAACTATGACACCACCTCGGTGCCATCCGGATCTTGGCGCCTTGTGCTGGTTCCGGCCTATTCACACATCGGTCCGCTACTGACGCCACCTCACAGGCCAACGGGGCACCCCACGCCGACTTTCGGCGCAGCATTGTAGCATGGCCACACCAGTGCGGCAACTTGCTGGACACCACCTCGGTGCCATCCAGATCTCGGCGCGTTGTGCTGCCTTCGGCCTATTCGCCGCAAGTGCGCACGCAACTCAGCTGCATAGGGAGTGAAACAGCAAGGGGCGCCCCACTGCAGCAGAGGAACCTCCATCTTGGGGGCGACGCACAGCATCACATTGCTTTCCAATGCAGTCAGATCCTCAAACAGCCCCCACTGACTGACGCGAACTCACAGGCCAACGGGGCGCCCCACGTCGACTTTCGGCGCAGCATTGTAGGATGGCCACACCAGTGCGGCAACTTGCTGGACACCACCTCGCTCGGTGCCATCCGGATCTTGGCGCGTTGTGCTGCCTTCGGCCTATTCGCACATCGGTCCGCTACTGACGCCGCCTCACGTGCCAACGGATTTTCTACGCTTTGTATAGCCCTATGCCGCATAACAGGTCATGTGACTTGTTTATAAAACTTTTCATTGGTTCATTTTACTTTTGGTTTCCTAATGATGGAAGGCTTGATCATATGACCTAAAAATAACACTTTTCATTGGATTAAAACATTTTTTTTTCCCAAACGATGAAAGCCCCACCTTGTTTCTGGATGTTTCAGACTGAAGCTGGCGTCAGCATGAAAGCACCACCATCTCGTGGCTCCGTCGTGGTCATTCCGCGAGCAATCATGGCAGCCGCTCCCCACCGGAAGCCTGCAGGAGTCGGGGGCCCCCAAGACTTTTGTAGAATCTTCAAGGCTGAGGGGACGCTTTCGAGAATGGGGTCCAAGACCTAGCAGACAAGCGTCCGAGTTCCAAGGTGTCCCAGGGCCATTTCAGTGGACCAGGCCCAAAAAGGAAAGAGCCTGCCGCCATTTTGAGAGTCCTGTGGCAGCCGCCTATCGCTGCACCGCAAGAGTGGGCGCAACTCAGCTGAATGGCGGATTTTGGCACAGTGTACCAAAAGCGGGCAGAATGGCAACTGAAACGGTAAAGGGGCGCCCCACTACAGCAGACGAGCCTCCACCTGGGGAGGCCCGTTCACGCCGCCTCACCCCCCCCCCCCCCCCGGGGCGCCCCACGCCGTTATTCCGAGCAGCATTGTAGGATACCAAAACCAGTGCGGCAACTTACTGGACATCACCTGGGTGCCATCCTCATCTCAGCGCGTTCTGCTGCCTTGGGATTATTCGCACAACAGACCGCTACTGACGATGCCTCCCCCCGCACCCCCCGGGACGCCCCACGCCGTTTTTCAGAGCTGCATTGTAGGATACCAAAAACCAGTGCGGCACCCAGGTAACATCACCTGGGTGCCGTCCAGAACTCAGCACGTTGTGCTGCCTTGGGACTATTCGCACAAAACACAGCTACTGACCATTGTTGCTTCTTTTTTCAAAAAAATGTTTAAATGTATTTACTGTTTTTGTTGCGTTGTATATATTTATAAGTTATTAAAGTTTTATAATCCTACTACTTTGTTGGAGTGCTATATATTTTTAATGTGACACATAATTGTAAAAACTTTGATGTACAAAGAGGCATCCCTGGAATCTTCCGCTTCAGGCTCGGTCCCCTCCCCAATCACAATACAGGATGGTTTTCAGATAGTAGGAACGCGTGTGGTGTGACGGATCTCATCGGGTGGGGGCCTTGATCTACTGTAACTCCTTTGAAGAGGGGTGATTCTTTACAGCTGGGGCCATAAACTACATCTGCAGGGCTAGGTGATAGCCTGGGACCGGCCTGGACAATCGGACACAGAGGAAGAGGAGTGTCAGAGGGTGCGGTAGTGAATAGGGCGAAAGGGAGGTGTCGGGCGGGCACAGGGTGTGATTCTCAAGGAAGAGCAGCGCAGATGGGGGGAGGTTTATTGCCCATGCATAAGACAGAGAGCGGGGGTGACCAGTGCCTGGGGGAGATGCTTGCGAGGGTGGGGAGCCATGCTAAGGATCGACAGTGTGCAGAGAGTGGGTCTGGTCAAGGCATCTAAAATGGCTGCCGTGCACGACAAAAGTGTGGCATTTGAAAAAAGGCAAGATGGCGCAGACAATGTTTATCAACACTTCCTGATTTCCTTCGAATCGAACGTTAACAGACGTTATCTCTCCCACACTACCGGTCCCCCTGGGCTTAAACGCCGAGATGGTAGGGACTGCATCCCGTGGAGATAGGCCGAGACGTCACTCAGCAGAAAAAAAAAAAAGTCTATAAACATACAATAAGTTAAAAGTCAATCATGCTTGTTTCCTTGTAGTACGCTCCCCAGTCCGCTTTCCGTTACGCGTACCGGGCGCACCCCACGGAAAAAAACGATGTTTTTTTTTTTTTTTGCCCCGCGGGGCCCTTTTAAAGCCTCCACATCAAACCTAGGGGGTCAGGGAGGATCTACTATGCCCCCTTATGGTCATTTCCCCCTTTGTTTTGGCCTCCTCTTGTCTCTCGATCCTACCGAGAGACAAGATGGCGGCCGCTCCGGACTGTTTAGAATGTTGACAGACACCGGAGAGCCAATCAGCTTCGCTTCGCGAAGTTCCGTTACGCGTCAAGTACGCGAACCGGAGCGCTGCCCGGAGCGCGCTTACAGATATATATCTTTTTTTGAACGTTAATTTCTCAAAATCCACTGGAGCACATGTATTGAGACCTAGCAAAGGCACATCGGGCTAACAGTCCCTACAATTTTGCCAAGTTTCGTGCAAATCCATTCAGCCGTTCGGGCTTAAAGTGAGGCCAACCGCCCTATGGAAATTAACATTGGAAAAACGTGTTTTAGGACCCCCCTTTTTTCTCGGCCCCCTCTTGACGAACTCCCCCCAAATTTTCAGGGGCTGCTCAGAAACAAAATGTTCCATTTTCCTGAAAATTTCAGCCAATTCCGTCCACAAACGCCAAAGTTATTAGACATATAATTTTCAAAAATCCCATAGAGAAAAAATCCTAACTATATATACCTACTGGCGACCGCCAGTAGGTAATAGGCCAGTAGGTAATATATATATATATTATATATATATTACCTACTGGCGGTCGCCAGTAGGTATATATAGTTAGGATTTTTTCCCTATGGGATTTTTGAAAATTCTATGTCTAATAACTTTGGCGTTTGTGGACGGAATTGGCTGAAATTTTCTGGAAAATTGAACATTTTGTTTCTGAGCAGCCCCTGGAAATTTGGGGGGGGTTCGTCCAGGGGGGGTCGAGAAAAAAGGGGGGTCCCAAAACGTGTTTTTAACATTGAGTTTTCCATAGGGCGGTTGGCCTCACTTTTAGCCCGAACGGCTGAATGGATTTGCACGAAACTTGGCAAAATTGTAGGGACTGGTAGCCCGATGTGCCTTTTCTATGTCTCAATATATGTGCTCCAGTGGATTTTGAGAAATTAACGTTTAAAAAAAGATATATATCTGTAAGCACGCTCCGGGCAGCGCTCCGGTCCGCGGACCTTAAGCGTACCGGAACTTCGCGTAGCTAAGCTGATTGGCTCTCCGGTGTCTGTCAACATTCTAAACAGTCCGGAGCGGCCGCCATCTTGTCTCTCGGTAGGATTGAGAGACAAGAGGAGGCCAAAACAAAAGCGAAAATGACCATAAGGGGGCATACTAGATCCTCCCTGACCCCCTAGGTTTAATGTGGAGGTTTTAAAAGGGCCCCGCGGGGCAAAAAAAACAAAAAAAAATTTTGGGTTTTTTTTGCGTGGGGAGCGCCCGGTCCGCGAACCGGGAAGCGTTCTGGGCAGCGTACTGCAATGAAAAATGAATGATAGACTTTTCAAATGCTGTATGTTAATTGATTGTTGTTTTTGTTGATTATTTTTTATTTTTTTTATTTTTTAAGTATTTTTTTTATTGTGATTGTGTTTCATAATTTATTAAACTTTCTAACATTTCATTGTCAGAAATTTCATAATTATCATGGAATATACATTGTAGTCTCTGAGGGTGTAAAATGTCCTCATTTGCAAGGAGGTTATCTACTGCTTGTACACATTGCAGTAGTTCATTGTCCCAAGTTTCATCGAAAAATTCAATGTCAATTTGATCAATTGTATCAATCAATTCTTGGCTGCTCTCTTGCAGGTCCATTTCAAAAGAAACTTGGTTTTCGCCTTCCATTTTGCCTGAAATTTGGATTAAAAAAATATATATTAGTAGAGATAGGGCAATGTTGGGAATAATTTTAAATAGGCATTTTTTATCAGTGAATTTATCTTTGGGCAGTGTATAGTATCAGAGTGGAAGTAGGAATATAAAAAAGTGTATGTGATTTAACGTAAGTAAATTCATAATTATACAAGAGAAGCCTAACTCCCTCCATAACTATAACAGAGAAGTCTCTCTAAATCTATAACTACTACAGAGGGATAGTATATATCTATCAGAAAAAGTTTACCATATTAACTTATAGTGCACAATATACTTCAGTTTTAAAAATAAAAACTTACCTTTAGAAAGAAGTTGAAGGAATTAGTGAAAATACTATTGAAATGTACAGCAAGAAGTAGTAGTCAAAATGGCTGTGTTTTCTTCTCTTCCTTTATATATATTCAGGTATATAACCAATGAAATGTCAGGTAAAAAAAGTAGAAAATGAAAGTAACATTTTCATTGGTTTTCAATTCCAACACTTCAGATGTGTTTTGTGAAGTAATTTACCTCAGGGTATTTAGAGAGGTCTACAGGCTAAATGACTAAATGGAATTCCAATCAAATTTGTGAAAATGGTAGGGATTGGTATGTAGTATGAGCTAATCTATATTTGGTGAAATTGTCTCCAGTGGCTTTTCTGTGAACTACTTTCCCACCTTTTTTGATGGTGCGCTTCCCAGGGAGCGACCCGGTACGCGTACCGTTGAGCGCCCCGGTTCGCGAACCTTAAGCGTTCCGGGAGTCCACCATTTTGTGTTTCGGTCGAATTAAGATACAAGATGGAGGGCAAATAATGTTCAGAATGGGTAGAAGGGGGCACGGTAGAGTTATCTTGACCCCCTAGGTTTTCTGAGGGTGGCTGAGGAGGCTTATATGTGCGAAAAAAAAACATTTTTAAAAAAAAATTCGCGAGGTTAGCTCCCGGTTCGCGTACCGGGTAGTGCCCCAGGGAGCGTACTTTGTTGGAAATTAGTGAAAAATGTTAGAGTAAAATAATAATTGTGAGTGATCAGATGTAGGGTAGCTCTGAGAAGAGCTTTTGGGTTTATGGTACATTTAGGTACTTATAAGTAGGTACCAATGCACATTCTTAAATTCAGAGTGAAAACTCTGTTGCCCTCATCTGAGAAGTGAACTCCATCTCCTCTGTAGATATCTTGCATGTAGTAACGCAAGTTATTGTTGTACAGGGAGCCCATTCCATGGTCTCTCATGTAAGCTGAAACAGATTTGTTTACATGCTTCCTCGACTTCTCAATTTGTGGACAAAATTGGTTTGACCACCTCCATTTCTGTCTTTGGCATATATTTGAATATACCAAGGCAGTCTGAGGAAAAAGTGCCATTAATTGCTCAAAGGTGTCCTTTAAAAGCATTTCCAGACCTACACCAGTCAAAGTGCCCAAGTCATTACCTCCACAGTGCACAATTAACAGGTCAGGTTTGGGCAAATGCATAAAGGTTTTCACCAATGGTATCAATTGGTGACATTTTAATCCTCTGTGGCCAAACCACTTAATTTCCACATCTTGTAAATTGAGGTTAGGTAATTTCCTGTTTTCAACGTACCTTTGAGCCCAGTGAATATAACTATGTCCAACAATCCAGACAGAAAACATGGTGAGAGAAGGTTCTCCTGCAGTCAGATGAAGTGTGGCAATGAAAGGGCAGTTGAAAAAATGAGAGTTTAAAATGAAAAAAACTGTGGAGTTTCTGTGTTCATGAAGCAGTAACAGTGATTGGTGGATTTTGATTGCTGAAAACAGAAAGTTAGGGTGCACGGATGTGTTCTTTGAAAGATGTATTTTGAATGGTCAATAAAAAATCATTAAATGAAAGAATGCACTGGATATGCAGGTGCACTGAGAGTTCAGAGTTCAATTGCAACAAAGTTGTGTGAACTTGCAAACACCAGAAGTCTTCCAAGAGGTGGTTGCCATGCAGAAAAGGCAGAAAGGGCAGAGGGGGGAAGGGTTTTCATTTGAAAAAAAGTGAGGGAAGAGTTTTGATTGGGTGACATGAGAGATATGTGTGAAGAATCACAGCATTTCTGTGCTTTTGATAGCTGCAGACTCTGGAGTGCATACCTTTTGCTCTGCTGAAGACAAATTGGTGTGTTTCTGAGACTGTTTTCAAACTCAAAGTATTTGCTAAGGTGAGAAAATATTTCTTTAATTTAGATAGAGAATAGTGTGCTTTTAGGAGAAAATTATGAATTATGTGGCGCAAATTGCTTGTAAATATGCTCCCACATGTGCATGGAAAATTTAGATTTTGAATGTTTGTGTTACATAGCCATGTTAAAAGTGATACAAACATGCTGCAAAGGCAATCAAAAAACGCTTTTATGTGTCTTAAGGACATTTTAAGTAATTTTCCCATGTGCAGTGTTTTGAAATTATGATTTGAAAATCGTTTTTGGGGAAAAGGAATTGTTTTTAAATTTATGACAAGGACATAATGGTGTATGCTTCTTTATACGGCAATTGACTGTCCCTGATGTTATTTTTCCCATTTTAATGTAAGACCTTTCTCTGTGGCGCAAGTTGCTTGTAAATATGCTCCGACCTGTGCATGGGAAATTTAGATTTTAAATGTTTGTGTTACATAGCCATGTTAAAAGTGACCCAACCATGCTGGAAAGGCAATAAAAAAACACTTTCATGTGTCTTAAGGACATTTTAAGTAATTTCCCTGTGGGCAGTGTTTTCAAATTATGAATTGAAAATCGTTTTTGAGGTAAAGGAATGTTGTTAAAATTTATGTGTGCCATATGTCCACAAATTTCGTTTTCAGGGGTGCAGCAGGGTGTTCTTGAGACACCCCTGCACCTTTGGAAAAATTCCTAATTTGCGATGAGCTAATTGCTAATCGCAAATTGCACCTTCATTCTTATGGGCCTCCTGCTCCATGGAAATGAATGGGTAATTTGCAATTAGCAATTTGCTCATCGCAAATTAGGAATGGTAAAGAATTGCTATTTATTCCTTAAAATTCGCTATTTTGGAAATGCAAAATAGTTATATGATACATATGGCGGTTGATGTCTAACAAGATAAGAAGCTTAGGGATACATTTATGATGACTGGCGCAATGAAGTGGACATCACTTACTTCATTGGTAGAGCTTTACATGTATTATGTCCTCTGTATTCTTCATCAAGCGTAACTTTAATCTGCAATCCTGAGTAGGCCTCACCTTAAACAAACCTCTGGATAGGCCACACCTTATCGTCATCCTGAATTAATCATTTAAAATGCTAGGGACAGATTTATGATAGGTGTATGCCTCTTTTGCGCCACTTAGAAAACACTGTCCATGGGGAAATTACTTAAAATGTCCTTAAGACACATGAATGTGTTTTTTTAAAACGTTTGCAATTTTTTTGGGTCACTTTTAACATGGCTATGTGACTCAAACAGTCAAAATCTAAATTCGCCATGCACAGGTGGGAGCATATTTACAAGGAATGTGCTCCATGGGGGAAGGTCTTATAATGTAATATGGGAAAAATGACATCAGAGACACTGAAATGCCTTATAGAGAAGCATACACCATTATGTCCTTGTCATAAATTTGCAAACCATTACTTTTCCCTAAAAACGATTTTCAAATCATAATTTGAAAACACTGCACATGTGGAAATGACTTAAAATGTCCTTAATTCAAAATTTGCTATTCCTTATTTTGCGATTGCACTGAAGGATTTGCAAATTTTGCGATTCCTTAAATGCAATGTATCAAACAAAAAATATGTAAAAAATGATATTAAGGATTTGGAAACTACCACCAACTTCTAGTTTGTGGTAATTTGCGAATTCTTTTCAAAAAGCATTTTTTTCTAAAAAACAAAAGGTCCCATATGACGCCCATACATGCCCTTAGGGCATGTATGTGTGCCATATGCCCCCAAATTTCTTTTTCAGGGGTGCAGCAGGGTGTTCTTGAGATACCCCTGCACGCTTGAAAAAATTCCTATTTTGTGATGAGCTAATTGCTAATCGCAAATTGCAACCTTCATTCCTATGAGCCTCCTAGCCCATGGAAATGAATGGGTAATTTGCAATTAGCAATTTGCTCATTGCAAATTAGGAATGGTAAAGAATTGCTATTTATTCCTTAAAATTTGCTATTTAGGAAATGCAAAATAGTTTGATGGTACATATGGTGGTTCATCTGTAACAAGATAAGAAGCTTAGGGATACATTTATGATGACTGGCGCAATAAAGTGGACATTACTTACTTCATTGGTAGGCCTTTACATGTATTATCTCCTCTGTATTCTTCATCAAGCGTAACTTTAATCTGCAATCCTGAGTAGGCCTCAACTTAAACAAACCTTTGGATAGGCCACACCTTATTGTCATCCTGGATTAATCATTTAAAATGCTAGGGACAGATTTATGATAGGTGTATGCCTCTTTTGTGCCACTGTGCGTCACTTTTATGATGCAGCGGCGGTGCTAATTTGCAATTAGCAATTTGCTCATTGCAAATTAGGAATGGTAAAGAATTGCTATTTATTCCTTAAAATTTGCTATTTAGGAAATGCAAAATAGTTTGATGGTACATATGGTGGTTCATCTGTAACAAGATAAGAAGCTTAGGGATACATTTATGATGACTGGCGCAATAAAGTGCACATTACTTACTTCATTGGTAGGCCTTTACATGTATTATCTCCTCTGTATTCTTCATCAAGCGTAACTTTAATCTGCAATCCTGAGTAGGCCTCACCTTAAACAAACCTCTGGATAGGCCACACTTTATCGTCATCCTGGATTAATCATTTAAAATGCTAGGGACAGATTTATGATAGGTATATGCCTCTTTTGTGCCACTGTGCGTCACTTTTATGATGCAGCGGCGGTGCAAAAGATTTGCTATGAGGCGACAACATTACAAATTGATGCATTTAGGCAGATATGTCATGGTGTAAAAAAAACGTACCACATGAAACCGATGCAGCAGTGATGCAAAAGATGCACCATGTCGCAAGACAGGCCTCACTTGGGGCCATATGTATCAAGCTAATTAGCATTCGCAAAGATCAAAATTCTACGAATTTCGGCCTTTGCGAATGTTAATTAGACAAATGGTATGTATCAAACAAGTTTGATGCAAAATAAGGAGTAGCAAAATTTGCTATTCCTTATTTTGCAATTGCACTGAAGGATTTGCAAATTTTGTGACTACTTAAATGCAATGTATCAAACAAAAAATATGTAAAAAATGACATTAAGGATTTGGAAACTATTGTGGTAAATTGGTGGTAATTTGTGAATTCTTTTCAAAAAGCTTTTTTTAAAAAAAACAAAAGGTCCCATATGACGCCAACACATGCCCTTAGGGCATGTATATGTGCCATATGCCCCCAAATTTCTTTTTCAGGGGTGCAGCAGGGTGTTCTTGAGACACCCCTGCACCCTTGGAAAAATTCCTAATTTGTGATGAGCAAATTGCTAATCGCAAATTAAACCTTCATTCCTATGAGCCTCCTAGCCCATGGAAATGAATGGGTAACTTGCAATTAGCAATTTGCTCATCGCAAATTAGGAATGGTAAAGAATCGCTATTTATTCCTTAAAATTCGCTATTTAGGAAATGCAAAATATTTTGATGATACATATGGCAGTTCATCTCTAACAAGATAAGAAGCTTAGGGATAGATTTATGATGACTGGCGCATCACCAGGGATGTGCCAGTCATCCTGCGCCGCTGTTCCGCCACCCATGGTGTGCTGCATTTACAATGCGGCGCAGCATGGGGCAAAAATGGCACAGATGCGTGACGCACCAGTGCCGTTAAGGTGGCGCATTGCTGGAGTTGTATCGCAAGTACGATGCAGCTCCAGCAACGCTCAGGGGTGCACCATCTCCACAATGTTGCGTCAAGACCTATGCCTGCTTCAAGCAGGCGCAGGGTTTTGACGCAGGTTTCTCCTATCTGATTGTAAATGCGGCACACCATGGGTGGCAGAGCAGTGGTGCACGTTAACTGGTGCATGCCTGGGGATGTGCCATTTAACATAAATCTGCCCCTTTACATTTAAGTATGTGCAGGGGACACAGAGTCGGTGAGGCTTATCCAAGGTTAAGAAGAGATGAGTCCTGTTCAGTGAAAAATTAGACATAGGCTTCACCTGCTCAGCATCGCTGGACATGGCTAAATAATAGCTGCAAAATGTTACTCTTGTTAAACAATTTTACTATTATAATCTCTGAGATTTGTCTCTTACTCTGCAACATCTAATTGTTGTTATCTTTCTTTAAAGATAAAGACAACCTCAACATGAGCGACAATCTGCAATCAGTTGATTTTGACCTCATCATTGAACTTGTAATTGAAACATCAGTGGATGTTGATCCCTTGGATGATTTAAATCCTGAGGATGAAGAAGAGCGTGATGAGGATGCAGATTTGTCCGAATTATATGACATAGGATGGGAAGCTGACCTGCTTGAGCCTATGGAAATATAAACATTTATTTTTAAAATTTATAATTAATAAAAAGTAAAAAGGTAAACCGTTTAATTTAAAAATAAAGACACCTTCAAAAGCAGGTTATGTGTAGTGTCTTCAATAAAATATTAAAATATGCTCATAAAATTAGATCAGATTCACATATAAAATAGCATAGGTAACATAAATATAAATGTCATTTCTTTTCTTGTATTTCTGTATTGTAAATTTGCAAGGACTGAAAAATCTTCTATTTAAAATGTCAAGTAGTGTGTTAAGTTTTTGATCACTGTTATTGTTTTACTGTTTGGTAATAATGGTTAATAAAATGTTTTATTATATTTTACCACAGATTCAACTGCAGATCATTTCAAGATTTCACCATGCCAACAATAGAAAGACAGAGAAAGGCTGCAAAACGTCAAAGACAGCAGGTGAAAGAAAATAAGCAGCAGTCCTCTAACAAAAAGATTTGTAAAGTCACGAAGAAAGCACCGGGTAAGAGCACAAAATATTTCATAAGAAATATGTGTAGTAAAAAAAATATTACTACAGAAAATGTTTCAGTCCATAAAACGAGAAGGAATTCAAATGGAAAGGAAAGGCCAATGAAAAATGTTACTGCTAGAGCAAGAGATAACTCTGTGCATGATAGTAGAAGGAAACAACAGTTTAGGGAGATTCGTAAACGAATGTTCCGCAACAGGATAATTGGCAATTTGTTAAAAAATATTAAGAAAGGTCAACAGAAACTGGTTTTTTATAAGAGAAAAAAAAAAGTTGAGAAAGTTATTGATCAGGCATTTGAAATTAAACGTAAGTTATTTATTTTGATAATCAATAGAATTAGGAAGCTAAACAAGGCAATTTATGATTTCAAAAGAAATAGTAGATGGAAGAGAATAGTTAATCGTAGTAATTTTTGTGAAGTTTTTTCTGGAGAATGGATGCATAGTTCAAGCTGTGAGGCATTTTTTAATGAGGAGAGTTATTTCCAGGATAATGATTTGGTGCATGCAGTTGACACCAGTGGTCGTGCTTATGAAGTGAAAGATGGTTGTCCAGTTGAAAAAGAAAAACTTGTGACAACAGAGGCAGAAGAGGTGTTAGGTAATGAGGTTTTAGGAAGACGTGCTAAGAGTCCTGTGTACACCTGGAAGTGTAGTAGTATTTGCAGTGTGCGACAGGATTCCATCAATTTGCTTTGTGATTTTGTACGGTCATTTAATAAGAAAAGTTTGAAGCAGAAAATAAGGTTGTTGCAAGAATTAGATCCTTGCAGAGTAAGAGAAGTGACAGGTTTGCATGGTCATTCACTGGCTTGTCTTTCCAGGAGAGTATGCCAGAGTGTTTTTCATCATTTCAGGATGCTAGCAGTGCATCATAATAAAGTGAGGAAATTAGTTAGAATGTTGTATTATGCTAAGAGTCCAGCAATTATGCTTAAACAATTATGCGCTGCTCTTTTGCATGGTTCTGAAATAGATGTGAAGAATATATGTGAAGAAATTGAGTTTTGTTACTTTGGAAGTAAAGAGGAGAATGTTGAAATTGAGCAAGAAGAAGAGGGTCATGTGGAAGATAGTGTACAGGTTTCCAGTACAGATAATTTCCAGAGGGAAATTGCGACGTTTGAGGTGAAATCAAGTGAGAGGCCTAATTTCACTTGTGTGTGTTGTCGACGCACTTATTATAAGAATCAGACTAAGTTAGTGGATTTATATGCAAAAAGTGAAAGGGAAAATAATAGTGAATGGAAGGATTTCGCAACATACTTGATGGTAGAAAATTGTTTTGATTTGGGATTGGATCAACGTGTGCGTAGTTATTGTTGTTGCAAATTAAATCAAAACCAGATGCCTGCTAGAGCAGTTCATAATAATCTGGAATTGGTTGAGATTCCTTCTGAATTGAAGGATTTAAATACTTATGAATCTATTTTGATTCAAAGTATCCATCCCTTTCAGGCTATTGTAAGAATGGAGCCAAAGACAGGGAAATTGCCTCCATCAGATTTACAGAGAGGATTAAAGGGAAGAGTTGTTTATTTGCCTCTAGATTTGAAGAAAAACATTAACACAATTGGAGTAGAAAAAGTGGAAGAGGAACCTCTGGTTATCTTAGTTAATGGGGTTCCGACAAAGAATAAGAAAATATGGCAAGATTTAGTAGATGTTAGGAAAGTTAAAAAGGCAACATTGTATTTGAAAAAAAATAATAAATACTATAAGAATGTATATGTTGCAGAAGAGGAAGTAAGTGAGGAAGAGGATAGCGATTTGTGTGCTGGTCAAATTGAGAAAGTAGAACCCTCTACTAGTGAAGAAATATATGAACATTATAGTGTTCATCCTTTGCATTCCAAGGAAGTCATGGGGAATGCTATTGAGTTGTTTCAAATGAAACAAGCCAAAGGGAGTCCCATTAGTGTTTGGGAGGAAAGTTTGGAAGCTCGGTGTTTCCCACAGCTTTTTCCAACAGGTCAGGGAGGAAGATATGATGAGCGACCTCATCAAATTCCTGCTTCTGAATACCGGACTTTGCGATTGTATGCAGGAGATGCTAGGTTTCGACAATGCATTCCTTATTTGTTTCATCTCCTGTTTGAAAGCGATCTGTCTGGACTGTCATATGCAGTGAACCACATCTTGAAAAGTGGTATACACATGCAAAACATCTCGGCAAGTGACTTTATGGATAAAGTCAATGTCCAAGACAGTATTTTGGATTCTCACCTGATTAATCTCATGGCGTGTCAGCGTGGTACTAATGAGTACTGGTACCGTCGTCATGGTGATTTAAAATGTATGTTGAGGAACTTAGGTACTCCCACATGGTTCCTCACTCTGAGCTGTGCCGAGTATGGCTGGGAAGACTTACTTGAATTTCTACGAGAGGCAAATGCTAACGTAGATAACATCGAATTCAAGACACCCGGAGAACTGTGCTCTTTGGATCCAGTCAATGTATCATAGATTTGAAGCTATGATGTTTTTCATCATGAATAAGAAGAATCCACCTCTTGGAGAGGTGTTGGATTTCTTCTGGAGAAAGGAGTACCAAGCAAGAGGTGCTCCTCATATACATATGTTGCTGTGGATCAAGGATGCACCTAAATTTGGAACGGATCCAGAAGACTCAGTGATGAGTTTCATCCAACAGTATTCTACGTGTGCTGTTCCAAACGCAAAGGAGAAGAAAAGCCTAAGAGAAAAAGTTCTGCGTTTCCAAAGCCATCGATGTGGAAAGTACTGCCGTCGTAAATTCCGAAACAAGGACAAGTTCTACACTAAATGTCGTTTCGGCTTTCCACGACCGGTGATTTCTAAAGGAAGAGTAAACAGTTTGATGTCTTCGCTGCGACACAATGTCATGAAGAAATCACCTAAAAACACTTACAATTTGAAGAGGAACGAAGAGTCCAAGTACATCAACGACTACAACCCGGTGATTTTGTCCATGTGGAATGCTAACATGGATATACAGTTTGTGGCTGATAACTGTATGGCTGTGGCTCGGTATGTGACGTCTTACATCACCAAAAAAGAGAAGACAGAATTGAAGGATATGTGGGAGGACATTTCCCATGAAAAGAGCCTCAGCAAGAAGTTGTACAGTTTCAGTCTGAAGATGTTGTCGCATCGAGAAATCGGAGCGTACGAATGTTCTGACCGGTTGTCTTCAGCAAGTCTCTATGCCAAGTCCAGGAGTATCGTTTGGGCGAGTCTTGGTCTTGCAGCAACGCGTAATCGAGTTCTCAAACCTGTGCGGGAAATTGAGTATTTGGCGGAAAAGGAGCCAAACAGTACCGACATTTTGAAGACAAACATGTTGGATACATATTATCCAAATCGAAGCAGTCACCTCGAGAATGTTTGTCTGTATGAGGTTCTGCAAAATTACATATTCAAGAGGAACATCAAAGAAGATACTGAGAAAGGAGTGTATGCTGTAATAGGAAGTGAGGGATGTCTGGTCAAGCAAAGAAAATGCCACTTGGTAAACCATCGAAAATTGAGTGGCGAATCTCCTGAAAAAAAGGAGTTTTTCTATTTAGCACTTTTGCAACTTTTCAAGCCTTGGCGTGCAGAAGAGGAACTGCCTGGAGATTTCCTCTGTTACGAAGACTCTTTCAATGCCGCCAAGGAGACCATAGAATGTCCTGCTTTTCCCAAATATGTAGAAATGTTGAATGCGGAAATTGAGCAGGAAGCAACGATTGCAGCCGAGATTGCCAGAGACAGTTCTCAGGACAGTCAGAGTTCTGCTTCATTGAGTCAGGATCCACTAGGAGGACCTGTTATTGAAAATGAAGCTGCCACTGCTATGAATGAAGTGGAAAGAGCCATGGCACATGCTCAAGAGGATGCGGTTAACTTAGAAGAGTTGGAAAGACAACTCAACGTTGAGCAGAGGAAAATATATGACGAAGTTACCATGCAAATTGATCATGGATTAAGTCATGATAAGAAAGAGTGCTCATGTACGTCGTTGAAGCCTGTCCGACTGTACGTGAGTGGAGAAGCGGGAACTGGAAAAAGTTTCCTCATTAAAGCAATTTCATGCTATTTGCAGGAAAGGACAGAGTCATCGCTGTCTTGTGTTGTCACTGCTCCAACTGGACTGGCAGCACATAATATTAAAGGGATTACTTTACATCGTTTACTGATGCTGCCAGTGGAGCATGACAACAAATTACAATATCACAAGCTATCTGGAGATGCTTGTTTTGAAGTTTCAAGAATCTTGAGGAAAATGAAACTTCTTATCATTGACGAAGTAAGCATGGTTTCCAATGTCATGCTTGCCTTTGTGCATTTGAGGATGCAAGAAGTTCTCAAAACAGAGTATGATGTGTTATTTGGTGGCAAACACATCATTGTTTTCGGAGATCTTCTGCAGCTGACACCAGTGAAAGGGCAACCTGTGTTCAAAATGCTCACGCATGAAGATACCAGGAAGTGCCTAGGCAGCATTGGCAACGTCAATATATGGTTAAACTTCAATTATGCTGAACTGCATGAAAATATGCGTCAGGCGAAGGATGAAGTTTACAAGACTATTCTACAAGATGTTAGAATTGGAAAAGTGACCGAGCATGGGAAAGAAGCTTTACATGCACGATTACTGTCAAATTTATATCCAGAACAAGATGTTGTGCCTGAGAATATTTTTCAGAAAATTACTGAGAAGAAATCTGGAATATGTTTGATGCCAACTCTTGCAGAATGTGCCAAATTTAACAACAAAATGTTGCATTTAGAAAAGCAAGAGATTGTGAAACTGGAAGCTATTGATAGAGTAGAGCATATGGGATCAACAATTATTTTGTCTGAGAATCTGAAAACAAAATTGGATTCATTAGAGAAGAGTATATCTAAAACTGCAGGTTTTGAAAAGACTCTGAATGTGTGCTTGAACTGCCGTATAATTTTAAGAAGGAATTTACATGTTGAAAGAGGTCTGGTAAATGGATCAATGGGTAATGTTGTTGATTTTGTGAAATACAGAAATAGAGATGGAATTGAATTTTTAAAAATTAAATTTGATGGCATTGAGGAAGTACAGCTAATTGCTCGTTGTTCTGCTAGATTTTTGCTTGTAAAAGACTTATATGTTCGCCGTAAGCAGTTTCCTGTTTGCTTGGCATATGCGGTGACAATCCATAAATCGCAAGGTTTAAGTGTAGACAGTGCATTGGTGAATATTGGCAGTTCTGTGTTCAAGGAGGGTATGGCATATGTGGCATTGTCACGAGTTAGAACTTTATCGGGATTGTACTTGATTGAGTGTGATGTCACAAACATTTGTGCGGATCTAGATTGTGTTAAGGAATACAATAGGTTAAGAAGAGAGTATGCGCCACATTTGCCTCAGTATCCTTTGTTTGAGAAACGTGTGGTAGGCCGGAAACGAAGAAATGAGAACAATACTGGGGAGGTTGTAGCAAAAAGACAAAAAGTCAATGAACCTAAAATTACAAGCAGAAACAAAAAGGATTCTGTTGAAGATGTTGTTGGTTTTCAGTTTGAAAACAGTTCTGGTGTCAACTGCTATGCTAATGTAGTGGTTAATGTTTTGTTTTCTCTAAAAAATGTAAAAGAAGAGATTGTGGTCAATTCTGATCAAAGATTTTGCAGTTTGTTAAATTCTGTGTTAGAGAAATGTAGCACTGATAGAAGAAACATAGAAAGTGTGTCTGAAATTCGAAATCTGTTAGACAGATGTTCAGGCCAAACACAATTCTCTCAAAATATTCAGCAAGATTGTCAGGAGTTTTTAATGTACATGCTTGATGTATTACATGCTGAAGGTGTAGATGTAGATCAGCTGTTTGGGCTTTCTTATCAATGGCAGCATGACTGCGAGAACTGTATGGTATCAAGTACTACTAGTGTAGACTCAGAAAGATTTATATATTTAACTTTGCTAGACAGTAAATCAGTCTCCTTTAATAAGCTAGTAAAAGCAGCTGATCACAACATGGAGTGTAGCCAATGTAAATCTGAAATGATGTCCACATTATTTATACGAACATATGGCCAGTATGTCATTTTAATGTTCCAACGATGTAGGCCTGATGGAACAAAATTGACAACTTTAATTAAAAATTTTGTAGCTTCGCAGTTGTCAATATCAGGAAGGACTTTTGTAACTGCAGCAATTATATATCATGACGGCCCTTCAATAACATCAGGACATTACACAGCTTATTTAAAGTCTAGAAATGGCTGGTCATTCTGCAATGATTCTGTTTTAATTTTCAAAAAAAAATTGCCGTATGACCTTAAAAACTCTTACCTGGTGTTTTTAAAACCAAAATTTTAGGGAAATAATCTCGGGATGTGCTCTGTGGAATTTCAAGAAGTTCTAATGGCTCCTACACAATTTGGCCTTGAGGATAAGTGTAGTTCAGAGACATAACTTCTAACCATTGGACTGGACGTCATGGAGAAATACGTGCACTTTCAATGAGTTCAGAAAAACTGTTTCTTTTTATAAGCTAATTGAAGCAGCCAATCAAAACATGGAGTAGAGGGAATGTAAGTCTGCAATGCTGTCTACTGTTTTACATTGCTTTGTGATTAAAAGTGATGTAGAGAATTAAATAATTGTAGTAGTCATAGAGGTAGTGTAAGTCTGCTTCATAGTAAGCGGTATCAGTGTCATAGGAAATGTAGAACATGACTGAGCAAGAAGGGGAAGATATTACTATTCCAGGATTGTGAAAATGATCTTCAACATTTTAATTCTGAAAGTTGCGGAAATGCCAAATGACGGGATTGGCTTACAAGAAATCCAAGAGTTATAAATGGCTCTGACCAGATTTGGCCTTGTGGAAAATTGTGGTAGAGAGCAAGAAGTCATTTATTGCATGTAACGTGTTTTTAAAAACGATGGAGATTTTCTTTCAGAAAGTGGCGGGCTGAAAGTAATAACAGCACAAAAGAGTGTAAGCTGTTCATAGGACATCCTTTGACGTCATGGAAAGTAAGTTAACTTTAAGGAGTTCTGAATTCTGATTTCTTATGTTGTATGGGTTTTTTAAACACAATCATTTTGATTGTGTTTTTTTTTCCCCGCTGTTACATGATGAATACCTTCAAGTCACTGTTTTTAGTGAAATTTGATACATTCTGAGAACAGCAAAAATAAACCATTTAACATGTATAATTAATGTTCTACTTTTTGTACTTATGATATACATTTAGAAATGTGAGGTAGATATGGAGAAACTGAGGCTTCTGTAAGTGTCAAAGTTAATGCTTACAGTGCTGCACTTCTGGGTACTGTTTTTTTTTGAAAACTGAATAGGCCTCACCTTAAAGAAACCTCTTGAAAGGACACATCTTATTTGTATCCTGAAAGAATCATTTAAAATGTTAGACACAATTTTATGATGGCTTTACATCTTTTTTGCGCTGCTATTGCATCACTATTGTGAGACATCAGCAGTGCAAAAGATGCACCATGTTCCAAAATAGGCCTCACTTCATCAGCATCAAGATACTGTTTGTTTAAAATATATATCTTTAGGATTGTGTAGGGGACGTATAGCAGCAGAGGCTTCTGTAAATCTCAAAGTTTTTGAAAAACTGTTTCTTCTTGAACCTTTTCCCTTGTCTTTTCAAATTTTTAAATACATGTTTTAATATTTTTGAAATGTTTCTTCTCTCTTTTACAGATTGAAAGTATGAAAAAATATTTGAAAAAGTTAACAAGAATTATAAGGTAAATGTTTTCTACTCTTTTAACCCGCAATCCACTGCTGATGATGTCATTGACTATGTCATGAATGATGTAATAAGTGGACATGACTTACTTCATTGGTAGGCCTTCACATGTATTAATGCATACACTGCTGCACTTCTGCGTACTGTTTCATATGCTGAACTACATCTGCACTATGAGATACCTAAGCAAAGGCAACACAGGTGATGTGATTTTGAAATGAGCAAAAGAAACTCCACGTTTTTCAATTACATTACTTGTGTTTTCTAAGTTTACGGATGACATTGTGCAGATGAACTTTAGGTCTGTCTATGGACACAGAAGAGGTCTGGCCGTTGTTCAAGAGTGAAGTGGACATGTTTTACTTCAATGGTAGGCCTTCACATGTATTATCTCCTCTGTATTCTTCAACAAGCATAAATTTGATATGCAACCCTAAGTAGGCCTCATCTTAAACAAAATTTTGGAGAGGACACACCTTATCGTCATCCTGAATCAATCATTTAATCTATCACATTTAACATCTATTAGTTCTACTGCTTCATTTCTTTAATCCTTACTTTCCTGCGTTTGCTACTTCTCTCATTCCTTTCTCTATTACTTAATTATTCTACTCCTTCCAGTATTTTTCTCAGTCCCTCTCTTCTCATACTTCTTCATTATTATTCACTCATTCTGTCTCTATTAATGTTACTGTTTCTGAATGATCTCAAAAAAAATTTAAAACAAGAACAGTAAGTATAAGGATAGGAAACAGACATTTATGTTACAAGAAAGACAGCTATAGGAAGTAAACAAAAGATACTGTTACTCGCAATCCACTGCTGAGGATGTCACTGACCATGTCAAGAATGATATAATATGTGACATGATCAGAAGTGGATTGCGGGTAACAGTATGTTTTCTTTACTCCCTGTAGCTGCCTTTCTTTTAACATGTCTGTTTCCTTCCCTTATACTTACTGTTCTTTTTTTAAAAAAAATTTTTGGGTTCGCTCCTGGTTCGCGTACCGGAGTGCGAACTGGAAGCGAACTAAAAGAAATAGAGATTGGCAGAGTTTCAAAAATTCTACCAATTTTTTTTATAATGGGGAGGTCGTTCTGAAAAGAACTTTTTTTTTGGTTTTTGTTGTTTTACATTTTTTTTATTATTTTTCTGAACATTTTTTATATTTTTTTTGTTTTTTCTGAACATTTTGTAATTTTTTTGTTTTTTTGGGGGGGAGGGGGGAAACAAAAATGATTCATTGAGAAGGGCTCAACAGGAGCAACGAAAAAAAGAAGAATTTATTTTTTGGGGCGTTTCGGGCAAACATGATTTTTGATAGCTCTCATTATAAGAGTAATGCTACTTTCTCGGTAGCAAAGTGTTTGGCTGCACCACACGCACACTTGCTTTACTTCCCCCATGTCCATTTGAATGTTCGGGATCACCTCCCTCGCCTCTGGTCCCGATACTTCTTTGACAGCAGATGTTCTCACCATTGCCAGGGGATTTTGCTGTTCATCACGAAGCTGGGCAGCACTATAATTATTTGGGTGCCACCTACTCATATGCCTGTGCATCGTATAATTGCCGAAGCTGTATTTCTTGTCAGTGCCCCTTGACAGTCGATCGTTGCAAATACGGCAAAACACATATCTGGCATTGACTTTTTTTTGCCCTGCTGGAAATTAAAAAAATTGCCAGATGTAGTTTTCTTTTCTATTGTACCTCCTGGGCTCCTCTGGCAAAAACTCAGGCTCTTCCTCCTCTTCCTCCTCTTCTTGATCTTCCTCTTCTTCAAACATTGGTTGAGCAGGTGGTCCTTTCTTCCCTTGAGGAGGTGGGGGTGGTGGTGGGGGAACACTAGCTGAAGCAACAATGGAAGCCATTTCTCTATAAAGTAAAAGGGTCTTTCTCTCACCAAGATGAAAGTCGGAGTGAGGAAAGAAGGAGGGGTTTTCATCATTTGGGAAAAGCAAAAGTTCTCAACCAATGAAAAGTGTTATTTTTAGGTCACCTGACCTAGCCTTCCATTATTATGAAACCAAAAGTGAAATGAACCAATGAAAAGTTTTATTACCAAGTCACATGACCTCTCACGCTCATGTTACGCGCTGCGGAACGCGCCCCGGTTAGCTTCCGGGTCGCTGAGCTTCGCGCCCCGGGACACTTCCGGGTGCGCTAACGCAGTACGTCATAAGACGCATTACGCGGCAACGCGATACCGTCACTATGTTGATTTCTTATCGGTTCGCGGACCGGGTCGCGGCATCTATTTGAGCTAACGGAAAGCTTCCCGGTTCGCGGACCGGGAGCGAAACAAAAAAATATTTTAAAAAAATTATTAATAAACATATAAAATATATTTTTGTATTTAAAGAAGAATACATTTTACAGCTATAGATATTAGCTTTTAAAAAACCAATGAAATTCACTGAAAAAACCATAGGTTATAGACCATATATAGTTAGGAATTAGCATTTACAAAACCTTGAAAATTCACTGAAAAAACCATAGGTTATACACCATATATAGTTAGGAATTAGCATTTAAAAAACCTTATTTTACTCACACAAAACCAATGAAATTCCATATATAGTTAGTGGTACTAACTATATATCACGCACCCGCAATCCACTGCTGATCATGTCACATATGACATCATTCATGACATGGTCGGTGACATCACTGATGACATCACTGATGACATCTCAAATGACATCACTGATGACATCACTGATGACATCTCAAATGACATCACTGATGACATCACTGATAAAATCTCATTTGACATTAATGATCACATCACTGATGACATCATTCATGTGATAATACGATGAACCTCTTCAGACTCTAATATAACCTTAGATACACTCAGTGTAAACAGACACTCACAGACTGTCACTCATCCATGGAGTTACTTACACACCTAGTCAGTCATGCAAAGAATCAATCACAGCTCCATTTTCACAACTATACAGTTATACACACCTTACTTATTCAAACATATACTAAAACATATTTACTCACTTATACAATCCTGGATACAAGAGCACAATGATCCATACAGCCACTCACACATTCACTGGCTCTTATGCACAGTTATTTATATATGTCAACTCTCACATGTACTGTATTTTACATATGTACTTACTTTGACATGTAGCACTGAGATATGTATTCACTCACCAATACAGTCATGCACACAGTCAACCGCCCATACAGCTGTTTCCACATGCACTTTTGAACCCATACATCTATGCACAGAGTCATACACCTCCCAGCCACCCACACACACTCTCAGTCTCCCATACAAATGCTTGGGCAACCAATCAATAACCCATATAGTTACTCATATAGCTAATGATCAACACATGCAGCAGTTTACAGAACAACAGACATAATGATGCACAAATTAAGACAGTTTAGTCACTAACCCATGCACTCAGTGAGACACATTTAACCACTCACTCATACAGTCAGTCATGCACCTACTAAATCCTTCATCCAGACACTTATACATCCACTCATTCTTAAATATGTAAGACATATTTTAACTTTACAGAAAAATACAGTCACTGGATGTTGTCATCAGTGATGTCATCAGTGATGTCATTTGAGATGTCATCAGTGATGTCATCAGTGATGTCATTTGAGATGTCATCAGTGATGTCATCAGTGATGTCACTGACCATGTCATGAATTATGTCATATGTGACATGATCAGCAGTGGATTGCGGGTGCGTGATATATAGTTAGTACCACTAACTATATATGGAATTTCATTGGTTTTGTGTGAGTAAAATAAGGTTTTTTAAATGCTAATTCCTAACTATATATGGTGTATAACCTATGGTTTTTTCAGTGAATATATATATATATATATATATATATATATATATATATATATATATATATATATATATATATATATATATATATATATATATACTCAGGTAAACAATCAATTACACTGCTACTAAATCCTGTATCCAGATATTTATATATCTTCTCATTCTTCAATACAGATTGTATATATATAATACATATTTAAATAATGAACCAACCTGCATTCACTGGATGATGTCATCAGTGATGTCCTCAGTGATGTTATTTGAGATGTCAGAAGTGATGTAATCAGTGATGTCACTGACCATGTCATGAATGATGTAATATGTGACATCATCCCCAGTGGATTGCGGGCGCGAGAATTACAGTTAGTACAACTAACTATAATGAAGAAATTTCAATGGTTCTGTATGAGTGAAACGTCCAGCTAACTATAACACCCCTGAAACCTATAGTTTTTTCACTGAATATTATGGGTTTTTTAAAAGGATAATCCCTAACTATAACAAGCCTCCAATCTATGGTTTTTTCAGTGAATTTCAAAGGTTTTTTTAAATGCTAATTCCTAACTATAACATGTCTGAAACCTATGGTTTTTTCAATGAATTTCTATGGTGTTTTAAATAATAATTTTAAAATATATTTCTTGTTCTATTTTTATATTCTTCAAGTACATTTTTTTGTATCTACTTATTTGTAGATATATTTTTTAAATCACTCTACATATTTCTTTTAGTTTTTTTTAAATAAATATATATATTTTTTTATTATTTTATATTCTTTTAAATATACTAACATTTTTCTTTTTTTGTTTGACAGTCACGCACCCAAAGCGCACTCTTCTCGTTCACTGTGGGGTACATAGCCGCCATTTTAGGATTTAAGTGTAGGGTCCGCGTACGGTGTGCGATGAGTACGACTTTCTGAATGCGGACGCTATGCGACTGGTACACGACTTATGGCGCATACACGAGATGTAGGTATTACGTGACGTGACGGTTGCACAGTTGCGCGTGACATCATATGCAAGGGACGCAGTAGTTGCGGGACTCCCGCGGAATTTTTTAATGTTCAAAAACCTATATATATGTATTTAATATAAATATTAAGACAATACATTATCTGAGCTAATTATAAACATAATATTCTTTAACTTTCAATAAAGATACATTTCTTTTAAATGCAATTAACTGCAATTTCGCGAAGTCGCGCTCGGTGTGAGTTAGGTGCCACCTGCGTGTTCGTACCATGCGCAGACACCATGTGACCAGAAAAAAAGAGATTTGATTGGTTCATTACACTTCCTATTGTAAGTATTGAAGTACCCCACCCATTTCAATCACTCTTGTTAGACCTTTCTGAGGAGAAGACATCTACTAGCAAGATCTGCTCTTTTTTCAATTTTGCACACCTGCTTCTCTACAAAGTTGGAGAAATAGCTACTAATGAAGCATCTTCTAATTCAGAACACTCTGGACATGAAGAATGTGTGTCTGAACCTCCCCCTCCAGAGAACTATACATCAATTGTCTGGAGCTTCTTTACTTTTCCTCTGATGCAGAAGAAGGTTAATGCCACCAAAGTCACTTTTAAAATCTGCAAGGCGGTCCTGTGCAAGGGCGACCCTACTAAAAAATACTCTTGTGGAACAGCAAGTATGAGGAGACATCTTCAGACAAAACATCCGGGAAACTTTGCAAGAGAGGAAATGAGGAGACTAAAAGACTTCTGTCTTCGATCTACAGTGCGGTCAGTAGAGTTTACAACTTGATACCAGTGCTGCAGAAGCACTAGAGACAACATTGAATTCAGTCTCCACCTCATATTTTGTTAAACTATCAACAGTAAGAAATGCAGCCTTGATTTATTTAATGCAGAGACAATTTTACTATATGTGTTCAGACTTTGTTTAAATAAGTGACAAAAACATTCCTCAATGTCTGTGTCAACTACTGCCTTCAATCCACTGCGTACAACAGGGTTCACAACTTAAAATCAGCTTTCCTTCTACACTACAGACAGCATTCAAGTTAGCCTTGATTTATATAAGGCAGAGACAATTTTGTTAAATGATGCGACAAACATATTCCTCAATGACTGTACTGAGTACTACCTTCAAGTGTACACTACAATCAACAGAGTTCCCCACTTGATACCAGTTCATAGGTCTTGTGTGCAACAGTCAATGTATGGAGTACATTAAAGATAATGCAGTGCCACCTAATATCTACATTGCGAACAGCAGGGTTCACAACTTAAATTCAGCTTTTCATCTACACTACAGACAGCATTCAAGTTATCCGTGATATATGTAAGGCAGAGACAATTTTGTTAAAGGATGCCACAAAAACATTCTTCAATGATTGTGCTGAGTACTCTTTTCAAATGTACACTGCGATCAACAGAGTTTACGATTAGCACTACAGACAACATTGAATTCAGACTTGATTTCTTTAAGGCAGAAACAATTGTACTGTGTCCTCAGATTTTGTATTTTGAAAGTATGTGACAAAAAACATTCCTCGATGTCTGTGTGAACTACTGCCTTTAATTTACCCTGCGGACAGCAGGGTTCACAACTTGAAGTCAACTGTGCATGTATACTACAGACAGTAGGGAATTCAACCTTGATTTATTTAATGCAAAGACAATTGTTCTGTATGTGTCCTGATTTTGTTAAAATATGTGACAAAAATCATTTGTTGATATTTATGCCTTTGATCTATAGTACGGACAGCAGGGTTCACATTTTGAATTCAGCTTTCAATCTATACTACGAACAGCATGTAATTTAGCCTTGTTTTTTTTAAGGTAGAGTTAATTGTACTTTATGTCCTCAGATTTTGTTAAAAGATATGACATAAAGAATTTCTTAATGTCAGTGATAACTACTGCCTTCGATCTACATTGTGAGGGCTCAACATTCAGGTAGAAAGATGATTGTACATGACGCATTCCAGTAGACAAGAGATATTATACCACTGCAACCTCCCCGAACCTCAAATCATCGCAGGGTACGCACACGCTGAGTTCTTTCGGTACCACTAACTCACTGCACCACAAGTCATCTCTCCGTAGCCTTATTAAGGCAGAATTCACTAGGCAAAAAACATTGCTCCCAGTTCGGCCTCCCTGCACTACGCATTATCGCAAGATACGTACAAGCTCGGCGCCAAAGATAGTACTAACTCAGTGCACTATAAATCATCTAAAAAAAGAGTGAACAGTTTTTTGTCACAGTGAGAGATACTGTCCCTTTTAAATGGAATTTACTCAAAATTCAATCGACAAAACACATTAGTCCAATTACTGTACCCCCCGACCACGCATCATCGCAGGATACGTACACGCTAAGCGCCAGAGGTACTAGTAACTCAGTGCAGCAAAAATCATTATCACGTTACCTTACTAAGGCAGAATTTACAAGACAAAAAACATTAGTATCAGTACGGCCTGCCCGGACCGCGCAGACTGCACAGAACGTTGTCCTTTCAGATACCACTAACTCAGTGCAAACCACTGCATATATGCTGCATATATGTTCTATCTTCCACTTCAATCATGATTACTGATAATGTATTCCACCTTAAGATCTACACTGCGGACAACAGGGTTTACAACTTCAATTCAGCTTTAGGAACTACACTACACTAGGAACCCAGTCACTGTGTATGCACTTGCAGAATGACTCAGGCATTGAGACAATACCTAAGCACGTATTAATTAACTGAGCACTCTATTTGCAACACTGTCATCATTCTAGTTACTAGTGATGCTCTTATAGAATGACCTAGGCACCAACACAAGTACATGTACAATATTCTGTGCACAATCCCTACAAACCTCTAAGCAGATACATACTATTGGTACACTCCACTAAATACTGAAGTAGTACTCATGCAGCCTAGGATACCTCCTGTCAGTCTCATGCAGTTTGTCAATCAGTCATCCAGCACTATGTTCTTATTGTATCACTCTGCCAATACCTAAGCACTTATGGGGCAGATTTACAAGCCCCCTGCGCCACCAGTACATCACGTTTTGTAACGTAGTGATGGCGCTGGGAACTCCTCGATATTTACAAGGAGAGGAAAAGCTACCCTGCGTGGCTTTTCCCCTCCTTGAAAATACGACTGATTCAAAGGCAGCACTTTGCGTCGAAGGGGTGTTCCATGGGTGTTGCTAATTATTAAAGAAGCACGGGAGCCCGCGCTTGGTTTACATTTTTTCTAAGGCAGGATCCGCGCACCATGCGCGCATATTGCCGTTTAAAAAAAAATATATAAATTTTTGGGCCGCTGGGGGTCCTTGTGCGACCCCCTAAGCAGTTCTAGAGGGTGAGAGTATTTCTACCCTATCCCCTTTATACGTTTTCCACACTTGTTCCACTGAGCCTCGCTTCTACCAGGTTTGGAGTGTTAAAAGCCAGTTGACAGCCAATTAGCATGCAGCTCGTGATCAGAAGGGTGCGCTCAGTGTGCGCAGATTCACCGTGGCCATAGATATATATGTGATTTTACTATTGATTTTCTCTGCAACTAGGAAACGGATTTACCATGGATTTACACCATTTAACCAAAAAAGGACCCCCTCTTGTTTTGGGACCCGCTTGACGAATCACCCCGAGACTTTCAGGGTAGGAGCGGACCGGAGCTGGCCAAAAGTTTTGAAAATTTCACTAAGATTCGTCAACCTGCACCAAAGTTATTGGGAATACAATGTTGCGGATTTCCTATGGAAAATAGCACATAACTATAACTACCTACTGGCGACCGCCAGTAGGTAATATAGATATGGATATATATAGCAACAGGCTAAACCACTGAACACTGAACATATTTACATCAGAAGAGAAAGCTATTTCTTGAAAGAGTGCTTTTTGTGTTTTGGAGTAAATCATTTAATGCTAAAAAGAACTGTATATTTTTAGGATCGAGGAGCATCCGTAGATCTGACAGACCTCTTGCTGAGATCTGATTGGCTACCACCACATCAACTAGGAAGTGGTGGCAGCCATCCAAGGACTTAGGACTCTGCTGACTTCATTGGGGTCCCTGCATGCTGAAGCTTTCACCTTGCAGCTGACTGACATCCCTGTGAAAGGAGTCCAGTTCATGACTAAGATGGGTACTACAGTCTAAAACTTCATTTAAATGGGTTAGATCACCCAGAAGTGGGTTTTTTGGCAGACCATCCACACGCACCGTAGACAAGTAGGTTAGGGTTTGCATCAGATGGAGCACGTTAGGCCATTATAATACTGTTTTTATATGCATATATAAGGTGTCTCAACAAGATGGTTCAACTCGTCATTTATTCACAGTTTTGACCCTCATTATAACTGTTGTCTGCTTTTATTTTTTATTCATTGCAGTACACATTTTCTAAACAAAGTTATAATGGTTCGATAAATATCGGAAAACACCCCTTTGTCTATTCTTCTGTGTGAAAGAGAGCACAAGTGATTTAGTGAAAATTTCTAGGTCTGTTTCCACGGTTCCTGAGGGAATAGGGTTGCCATGTTCAAATGTTGTTAGAACTTGGTGCTCCCTGTCTAGGTTTAGAGGGACTAACAGTTGCACTGTGAGCTAGCTGGTCCAAAGGCCAACATATCCCGTGGGGGCACATGGAATCTGTCTGTCACCATCCTAAGTTTAGGTTATCTGCAAAAGCACAGTTCCTGCTTGATACTGGAAACTACACAATATCAACCATACAGCCTCTCAACAGAGCCATTTACATACTCATACAATCACTTACATAGCCATTCACACAGCCATACAAGCACTCATGCGTCTACTCACTCACCCATTCAGCCATGCACACAGACACTTACACTCCAATACAGCCACTCACAAACCCACTCAGTTAACCAATTGTCCAATCAAGCAGCCACTCACTCACATATACAGTCACTTACAAATACAGTCACTCACCCATACAGCCACTCACATAGCCACTCAGTCACCAACTAAAACCACTCTCACAGCCACTCACCCACTCATACTACCACTCACATAGCCATCTCTCACCCATACAGCCACTCACACACCTACTCCATCATCAATACAGACACTCACTCACCAGTACAGCTACTCACACACCCACTTATTCATTCATATAGCTACTCACAGACCCACGTATTCACCCATACAGCCACTCACACACCCATACAACCACTCACACAGCCACTCACACACAGATATACACAGTCACACAGCCACTCACATAATATATTAGAAATAGTATTAGTGGTGCACAAACTATACTAATGTAACTTTTGGAGTGCCTTAATATGTATATTTAACACTCATAAACGTTTTAAAACACTCACAATTACTGGATGATATCGTAAGTGATGTAATCAGTGATGTAATTTGTGATGTCACTGACCATGTCATGAGAAATGTAATATGTGATGTCATAAGCAGTGCACTGCTGGGGCGTAAGTTATAGTTAACTCAGGTATCTATAACTGCTGAATTTCACTGGTTTTGTACGAGTGGTATCTGAGCCTTAGTATAATGTCCCTGTAACCACATAAGTCACCCTGCTTGTTTCCCCAGATGCTGGCTGAGCTAGGGTCCAAAAGCCACAGCTAGTCACATAGTGGAAAAAGGGTCTGTTTTCCCTGGAAAAATGTTATGTGCCCACATTAAGTTTTGGCCCGTTTCCTGTCACGGGCAACAGGTCTACCCACAAACGTTAGGTACCATTTTTATCAGGGAACTTGGGGGAATGCTTGATGGGTGGAAGTTTGTGGCTCCCTACAGATTCGAAGAACTTTCCTACACAGAAATGTGAGTAAAATATGTTTTTTGCAAAGTTTGGGGTTTGCAAGGGTTTCTGGTTAACAGAACCTGGTGAGAGACACACAAGTCACCACACACAGGCTTCTCCAGGATGTCTAGTTTTCCAAAATGTAGAGGTTTGCTAGGTTTCTCCAGGTGCCGGCTGAGCTAGGGTCCAAAATTCACAGCTAGGCACATTGTGAAATATTGGTCTGTTTTCACAAGAAAAATGTGAGGTACCCACATTGAGTTTAGTGCCTTTTCCTGTCACCGGCACTGGGCCTTCCCACACAAGTGAGTTATCATTTGTATCTGGAGATGTTAGGGAATGCTGGGTAGGTGGAAGTTTGTTGCTTCCTCGTAGATTCCAGAACTTTCCATCACATAGATGTGAGGAAAATGTGTTTTTGTCCATAGTTTGAGGTTTGCCAGGGATTCTGGGTAACAGAGCCTAATAAGAGCCACACAGTCCCCTCATCCTGGATTCCCCTTGATGTCTAACTTACACTTACAAAAATTTACAGGTTTGCTAGGTTTCCCCAGGTGCTTTCTGAACTAGGGTCCGAAATCCACAGCTAGGCCAATTGCAAAAACATTGTCTGTTTTCACTGGAAAAATGTGATGTGCCCATGTTGCGTTTTGGGCTATTTCCTGTCACAGACACTAATTCTACTCATAAAAGTAAGGTATCATTTTTATTGGGAGACTTGGGAGAATGCTAGGTGGGTGTAAGTTTGTGGCTCCCTGCAGATTCCAGAACTTTCCTTCACTAAAATGTGATAAACATTTGTTTGCTTTTGCAAAGTTTGAGGTTTGCAAGGGATTCTTGGTAACAGAACCTGGTGAGAGCCACACAAGTCACATCATCCTAAATACCCCCAGGATGTTTCATTTAAAAAGTGTCAATGTTTGCTAGGTATCCCCTAGGTGCTGGCTGAGCTAGGGTCCAAAATCCACAGCTAGGCATATTGCGAAAAATGAGTCTGTTGTCACGGGAAAAATGTGATTTGCCCACGTTGCGTTTAGGGCCGTTCCTGTCACAGGCACTAGGCCTACCCACACATGTGAGGTACTCCTATTATCAGGAGACTAGGCGAAATACTGGATAGGTGAAAGTTTGTGGCTTTCCACAGATTTCAGAAATTTGCATCACAGAAATGTGTTTCTTTGGCAAAGTTTGAGCTTTGCAAGGATTCTGGGTAACAGAACCTGGTGAAAGCCAGACAAGTCACCCCATCCTACCTTCCCCAGGATGTCTAGTTTAAAAAAAATTACTGGTTTGCTAGGTTTCACCAGTTGCTGCCTGAGCTAGGGTCCATAATCCACAGCTAAGCACATATCGAAAAAAGGATCATTTTTAATTGTAAAAATGTGATGTGCCCATGTTGCGTTGAGGGCCGTTTCCTGTTGCGGGCACCAGGCTTACCCAAACAAGTGAGGTACCATTTTTATTGGGAGACTTGGGGGAGCACAGAATTGTAGAACACATGTTATTTCCATTGACTTCCTATGCATTACTTCCAAATATAAAACAGTGTGTAAAAAATAACTCACTTTGAAAAACGTCCTCTAATTCATATGCATACCCACAATTTCGAAGATGTGCAAATAACTACTGCTTCTAAGCTCCATATTTTGTTCCTATTTTGGAAATACATAGGTGTCTTTGATACCTGTTTTTAACTCTTTATATTTTACCAAATTAATTGCTATGTACCCGGTACACAATAAAAACCCATTTCAAGTGTTAGTTTATTTAGAAAAAGCTTGAAGGATCTACACAAATAGCCCTTTGCAAAATTTTGAATTTTGTCTACTTTTCGGAAAGGTATAGATTTCCAGGACCCAATAACTGGAAGGAGGTTGAAAGCACAAAAAATAGTAAAAATAGGTTATGTCCCAGTAAAATGCCAAAACTGTGTAGAACATGTTAGTTTTCTGACAAAAGTCTAGCTGTCCCTGAAATCTAGCAATTTCAGCATGATAAACCCTTTGTTGATACCATTTGCAGGGGCAAAAAATTATTTTGGCTAATTTGTTGGTCCCTGCCAGGGGAATCCACAAACCCTGGGTATCTTTAGAATCCTCAGGGCGTTTGAAGAAATGGACGCACATTTGATATGGATATCCTATGTGGACAAAAAGTTGCAGGGACCTAAACACGAACTACCCCAAATAGTCCAGGGTTTCAAATAAAATTATAAATCTTTTTTGACTTTCGGTTTTTGAAACGGTTTCGCTAAAGAAGACAAACATAGAAGATTGTCAGATGGAAGACGAAAGATGTTTTTTTAGAAATAGATGGATGCTACTAAGGAATGAAGCCTTTTGATTTTTGAAAGATTACATTTTGGATTCTAAAGAGGTAGAAGAAACAGAAAAAAGGAACAAAAAAATTTGAAGATGGGTCTTAAATAGCTTCTTTTTTTTAATAGGTGACTCTTGATAGGTGATAGGAGAGTATTGGAACATCACCAAGAGTTGAAATAGGAAAACCTCTCCATGCGTCAGTCAGTCAGTCAAATTCACTTTATTCAGTTAATTAAAACCATAAAAGCATACTACATAAAACTCATTAGATACTACATTTACACAGACACCAACAAGGTACAAAAAAAGCATCTAGATCATCAATCTACATAGAAACAATTCATATTGGCATCATTGATAACTTTATTTTGACCACGGTGGGCCATAAAAGTGCATGTTAAAACAGACAATAAAACATTAAAATCCAATTTTAAGTGATACATCATTTAAGGCTAAAAAACACATCTCATATATATATACACCTATTTACAACAAGAACAATCATGACTAAAAATAGAATTAAACCATCCAAATAGTTATCAAAGTGATTCATAACGTCTGTGGATTCCTATAGTCTAAATTCAAGTCATTATAAAGGTCCTGCGTTTAATCCACATACCATGTAAAAAACGGGAGACGGCAAATACAACAGGGGGGTGGGTATTATGCTTTAGTACTCTAAGTGCATTTTCACAATTGCGAAATCCCAGATTCCTGCAAATAGGTTTAGAATAGAATACATGACTTTCATTTTCCAGCGAGTGTCCACACGCCGGGCACTCAGTGGTTTTATTCGCATCCCATTTACTGGTTAATGACCTTAATGGCAAACTGCCCATTCTTAGTTGGATATACAGCTTTCTCACTTGGGCAGGGTGAATCATGACAAGGAATTCCTCCTTCTTGTACTCTGCTTTTATATCGAGGAATTGAGTTGTCAGTCTGCCAGCTGTCGTGCTGGCATGAAGGGTCATCAGATTGTGGGACCTGTACCTTTTTGCCTAGTCAGCCCTGGCAAAAGCCGGGCAGGCTGACTCCGGAGATTCCCATAACTCAGGGACACCGATCCTTGCACAAAGGTCCTTAATATGGGATAACCATGGGATTTCCTTTGATTTAGTTGCAACCCACACCTCCTGGAACTCTGCACGATATGAGGCAAGCTCTGGGACAGACCAAAGTCTTCTCCAGTAAGTAAGTGGCCTCAGGGCCGCCTCCTCTTCCATAGGAAGTAACCCTAGGTCAAACCTTAGTGGGACCAGGGGGGTACTGACAGGTAAGGCAAACAAATTTCTCATGAATGAGTGTTCGACCCTTGCCAAACTTTTTGGCCTATACTGTCCCCAAAGTTCTGCCCCATATAATGAGGCTGCTCTTGCTTGTACCTTGTATATTTCTACAATGGGGGCAGCAAGCTTAAAGGCATATATTCTGTACATTTTAGATATACCACCCACAGACTGCGTCAATTTCAGGGCGGACTTTACAAACTGTACATCCCACCCCAGATGTTCCTCAAGGATAATACCTAGATATTCAAAGGTCTTTACTCTCTCGAGGGGTGTACCCTTCAGGGCCGGGTTTGGCCGCGTCTGCCTCGGCGGGTTGAGAATCATGAATTTTGTTTTGGCCAGGTTGATCTCCAAACCACTTAATGCACACAAATCTGCAAACCCATCAAGGATGCGTTGAATACCTGTGGCTGTTCGGGACAACAATAGAGTGTCGTCCGCAAACATTAATGCAGGCACTCTACCTGTGGCTAGTCTCGGGGCGTCCGTGTCCTTGATGCCTGAAAGGTGTTTAATAAGCCCATTAATGTAAAGGCAGAAGAGGGTGGGAGCCAGCACACATCCCTGGCGCACTCCCCTTTGCACTGGAAATCGTGCTGACAATTCTCCCGCTTTTCCACATCTAACCTTTGCAAAGTTTCCTGAGCGAAGCCAGATCAACACTCCCAGGAGGTAGGGTGGCATACCGAGATCATGGAGAACTCTCCACAGTTTGTCTCTAGGGACCAGGTCAAACGCGGCCCGCAGGTCCACAGAAATGAGGTAGAGGCTGCCACCCTCCACACTCACTGATTCCCAGGAAAGGACCTGTAGTCGGAAGATCTGATCAATGGTAGATATGCCTATTCTAAAGCCCGCTTGTAATACTCAAAATCTCGTTGTCCTCTTCCCATATCTGGATTCTTTCCAGAATTATCCGCCCAAATACCTTCTGTGCATTGTCTATCAGGCTAATTGACCTATAGTTAGAGGGATGCAGAGGGCAACCTTTTTTAAAGATAGGAACTATGTCTGCCGCCCGCCACGTCTCTGGTGAGTCTATCCCCATTAGGATTGTGTTGAACAGGACGCGGAGATAAGGAGCCCATATTTTCGGTTCCGACCGAAACAAGTCCCCGGGGATTTTGTCAAGCCCCAGGGCTTTGTTAGGTGATAACTTTGCGATGGCAGATTCCACTTCCAGTATCGATATCTCCTGGCCCCCCCCCCCAGTCGATGCTCATGGAGAAGGCTCAGAGACACCAACCCAGAATCGCCATTGCACGGTCGAGCATAAAGGCTTCCAAAGTGTTCTTCCCATACTGCTGGGCTACGTTGGGGCTTACTGCGTTCTTCCCACCCGTGCGCTCATTACTGACAATTGCCCAGAATTATTTGAGATCTCTGCACTGTAGGGCCGACCTCAGCTCATCTCACTTTTCTGCCTCCCAGGACTTTCTTTCCCTCTCTATAGCTTGCTTATACTGCACCCGTAGTGACTTAATCCAGGATTTGTCTTTGGCCATGATTGCTTTAATCAAATCTCTTTTCAATTTGCGGCAATCAGCATTGTACCATGGGTGGGTCTTGGCAAAATGTTCCCTATAGGTCTGGAGTGGGAAGAAAACCTCTAACATTATTGAGGCTAGCTAATTATGAATTTCAACAGGCCTGTTATCCCTCCCACCTACAGGACCCAATGACCCTACCTCAGCCATGTCACTAAGATGGGGCAGAACCTGAAGATATATTTGCGACTGCCTGTTCGGAGAGACCATTATGTGGGGCCATTTTATTCTCCGTTTGTTATTGTGGAGGAGGAGGGGCTGTCGGACAAGATTTGGCTCAATCAGATTGTTAGTCATTCCCCAACTCCCTGGCTTTGAAGACATAACCAGGGCATAACCAGGGCATTGTGGTCGCTGTCCGTCCATTGGTGGATCTTAAAATCCTGGACCTTGTCCCATGATCTAGATTCGACCAATATGTAGTCATTGATCGATGATTGCCCTACTCTATTGAACGTCGCGTTGCCAGGTCTGTCCGATTTTAGTCGACCATTACAGGGCCTTACGGATAGAGACAGTGTAAGGGAGGTAATTTGTAGAACCAGCGGGGTCTAAGCTTTAACTGGCAGGATTGAGATTTCCGGGATGTTCCAATACTGGTTCTCCTCATCAGGGTCGTCCAGGCCAATATTGCTGAGGGGTTCAAACTGGCAGTTGAAATCCCCCCCAATGATTATACCAACCTCGGGGTCAAGAGTCTGTGCAAATTCCCTCAGTTGTTCGATAGCCATGGACTCTTGCCCGCTTTGGGTTGGCCTAGAGTAGATGTTAATTATGGCTAAATGCTTATTCCCTGGGAGGGTTAACAACACACATTGGATGTCTGGAGAGTTAACTGTCAACTGTTTAGCTGTGGCTCCCAGGTGAGTAGCTACCCAGGTACTTAACCCTCCTGACGGTCTTCCTTTACCTCCTTTTATTGCAGGGATATTAAATGTGTCAAACCCACACCGCTGGTAGTTGTCCAGGGCCCACGTCTCCTGCATAAGGCAGATGTCGTGTTTATCCATGAACAAGCCCCAGTCATTGGTTGTTAATTTATTTTTCAATCCTTCAACGTTCCATGAGAGTATATCGATACTCCCATTTACCTCTCTGTGTATCAAGATTGTATTTTGGCCACAGTTAGTTAGTCTATGCGCACAGTCACCTGTCTGTGTTGTCTCCCTTCCTCACACTGGAACAGCTGTCCCCCCCGCTCCCTGACGCTCCTACACCAGCACCTCCATTATCCGTATTACCTCCTATCCAGCTGCTTGGTTCCCCCCTGTTTTGAACTTTTTGATCCCCTAGTATAGCTTCCTCGCCCATGGTTCCTTCCAGAATAATGAGGTGCTTCATCTCACTGAAATCAGCCTTAACTTCCAGCAAGTTCTTGCTTTCTCTTACAGAAGATGGGGACTTCTTGGTTTTCGACAGTCAATCTACAGATTCCAGGTTGCTGTACCTGTTGTAGTGATGGAACATGTCAAGCGACATGGGACTATTTAAAGGCCCATTCCAGTTGACATTTCCAAGAATGGGGTTGCCTCCCTGGGTGTTGTCGCCCTCCCAGTTTATCCCCTCCCACTTATGAGCTAGGTGAGCGTTACTGTGGGCACCCGGGTAGAAATAGGTTAGTGGCAGGAATTTTATTAGCGTATCTGGGCTACCTGACTCCGAGCTACAAAAATTCTTGACTGTCCAGCTATTCCTAAAGTTGATCACCTTCTAAGCTTTTCCCTCTGGGTCCCACCCAATCAACTCGTCTAGTGAATAGGACTTCGCTGGTCCCCCCGTTTGGAAGGGGTCTGTTGTAGTTCAACCAGTGGATGCATTTATTTTTAAGGTCTATAATACTCGACCTTTCCCGGGCTCAGGGAAGGAACCCCCGCAAGAACCACCACATAGGGTATTGACTCCGGGGGCAAGGCTAGGCGAGACAACCGGGGCCTGCTAGGACCCAGCAATCTCGTCCTTTGACCCATGTTTGATGTCTGTATTGGGCCTTATCCAGAGCTACTAGCCCCTGTGTCCCCCCTAGCCCCCCATTATTAGTATTAACCGTGGCGCTAGGTGTGACTAAAACTGGCTGAATAATTGGGTAAGAACCTGTTGTGCCAGTTTGGACAGATGTAGCCCTTCCTGCATTTGTACCCACTGGAATTATACTCTATGTGCCTGCCTGGTTGGTGCCAGTTGGTCCTGTGCCATTACTGGCGGGTTCCGCACCCCCTCTACCCTTCCCTCCCTGTTTTGGTAGACACAGTGATTCAAGACAGGACAGTCTTTTCTCAGTATAGTTCAGTCTTTCATAGATCGGGAGGCAGGGCTCTATAAATATACCCCTTCCATTTTAGCCCAGAAATCCACTCCTCTCTCTGACGGTGACATGTCTTCGTTAACTTCTATGGGCGGCAGCTTGCCCACTCCAGACTGCGGCCCATCAAGTACAACAACGGGAGATTCATTTTCCGTATTGACCCGTTTTGCTTTTTCGAATTCTTGTTCGCTAATGCAGTTCCCCCATGCTTTCTTTTAGCTGCTTGATCAGGCACTTTACTTATGGCCCCTGAGTTAGTGTCCAAGGCGGACCGGATTGACTGTCCTGATCTAGTGGTTCCTGGGCTTTGAGGGGGTGTTGCTGGGTCAGATACTATTGTTGCTGGGTCAGATACTATTAGTGCCAGAGTCAGATACTAATATAGTGCTAGTGTCAGATACTATTATTTTGCCCGCCATAAGTGTGGCATGGTATGCTCAGACGTGAGTCCCTTGCTCACTTTGCCACTGGATTCAAGCAAGCCGGGCTGAAGACGGCTGGAATGCCAGAAACCGGTCCTCGGAAGCTTGTTTCCGGTCCAGGGAAGACATGGCTTGGCAGTTCGGGCTGGACTGTTCCCATGAGGCACAGGGTCAGACTGATTTGCATATAGCCATGTCTGAACTGAGGTGGCAGAGTGAGCTAAAGAACGGTGATGGATTAAACCCAGATCTTTTGACTGGGTGTGAGTGTTTGATTGATTCAGATGCTCCGTCCATCACCACCCCCTTTTGTACCGCTTAGTGCCACATTAGCTGTAGGGCTGTGCAACATGACTGCTACTTCGGTCAATTTATTGCTCTCTCCAACCGATCTAACAGGTGGAATATCGGCCACAGTTTGTATTACAGGCAATGGCTTCATAAGTGAAGATTCAGGTGTCGGGGATTGGGCATTTGCTAATTGGCCCAGTGAAGACCTTTTATCAAAGATTGGGTCCATGGATAGCCTTCTCTCTGTTAGTTCGATTTCCCGTTGTAGCATGGACGTTGCCCTAGTTAGGAACAGGTCAATTGTCCCTACAACACTTCCAGTGGTTGACTTTCTCCCCTTCCCCGCACCATTAGAGGCCATGACCGTGTTTGTTTGGTATACAATATCTTAAAGCTCTTTTGCTCAGGCAGATTTAGATGGTAACAGTGCAATACAAAACAGAACTTTATGCTACAAAGCAACACACTGTCCTTGCTGTGCAGATCTACGGGGAAAATCAAAAAGGAGGGTCCCGTCCCGTCCTCATTCGTGCTCGGATGGGCTCAGACGGGCCCGCCTTTGGCCCGGGCTTCGCACGGCGCCCGCCCGAGCGCGTCCACGGGATGGAAGTGGGTGGCTAGTTAAATCCAATTGGTGGTAGGGCGTCTCTCCGCTGGCTGGGGAGCGTGGCTTTCCCCGTTCGTAGTCCCCCGAGCTGCCTGCTGCCTGCTGCTGGTATAAATGTCCACAAGATTTGCCAGAGTTTTCCGCGGAGTGGGAAACGCGAGAGGTAATTATCCCCATAAACAAGGAAGGGCGTGGCTGGGTAGTGTCTTGCGCAAAACCAATGAATGAGTAGAAAGAAATATATTGCTAATGATAATTGCTCAAGGGAACAAAAAAGCAACGGCCACCAACGTGCCCAAAACAATCTCCTGTACAAAACTGAAAACAGTGAAATATAAGCAATAATTGGTCCCCGAGCAGCGAAATACAGCAGTAAGAGAGAGTTATTCTCAAGATTTCAGTCCAAATAAGTCCTCCAGATAATGCCTTTACACAAAAAGTTCTTTATTTTCTTTATGTAGATCAATCAAACACAAGTTCTGAGGGATGATCCTCTCGGCTTGGTATCATCCAGTGTAGCCAAACAGCCAACACGTGTTTCGTCCTGGGCCAAAGACACCCAATGACTTCCTCAGGGCTACAATCACAAAGAAAAATAAAATACAATTGTTGTACTCGATCTTGCCAACTTAGCATCTACTAAAGAGGTAGAAGAGCTAGATTGATAGTATAGGCAAGTGGAGGAAAACATCTATTTATCTCTAATAGACACCCTAATGTGTATATTCAGAGAAAGAGAGCAAAAGTGAAAATCCCAAGATGATCAGAGGTGCATATGGACCTAAAAAGATACCCAATTGTTCAGTGTGTGAACAGGAAGAAAAGAAGAGAAAAGAAAAAAGTTAATTATAAAATAAGGATATTCATCCATGCTACAAGAAAAACCCAAAAGGGGAATTCTTGTTTTGAAGTGAACCATAACCAAGTTTGCTAAGCAGTGAGTCCATCATGTAGATACATGTAAAAACTCACCAGAAATATTATAAGGATCTCATCATCAAATAATGCATAGGTCTAGGTAAGATTCCCATATATCAGTGTTCTAGGAAAAAGGAAAAGAAAAACACGCTAAGCACAATGCAAGTCAAAATACAGAAAACCTTTATACGGCAACAAGAGAGGCGACATGAGGGACATAGACCTTCTTATTATTAAGAAGAAGTTTGTTAACCACTAATGGTGCTTTGTTATGACACATCAGTTGCCAAGCTCCTTATATTGGTTTGCTCAATTTTGGTCATCACAAACCCAGGCAAATGGTCAATAAAGCATAGAGAAAAAAATATACCTAGTATCAGGTTGACTTCCGTTGTCTCTTTTTATGATCCAACCAGGCGTCTAATTAGAGTTGTACAGTATTTCTGTAGCAAAATAACACATAAACGAACAGGAAGTGTAAGCGATAGAAAAACATAGAAAATCCATTTAAAGATTCTAGAATAAGCGCTAGGCTTTCTAAGCAATTGAAAAGTTTATAAAATTTATGAAAGTTCATTAGTGGAGAAGCGTGGCTCAGTGGTTAGAGGCGGCAGACCCGGATGCTGAGATCGGCCGTGGACCAGGGTTCGATTCCCTGCCTTGGCGGGTCTCCGGCTCAAAAATTCCACGGACTTGACAATTCTCGCTCCGGTGCCTACTCAACTCACGGGGTCACACTCTGCGACTCTGGGCAATAGCTTGCTTAATCTCCACTACGGCCCCTCGCGGCGGGATGCCTGGCTTTCACCTTGTGGATACCCTGCCGGGGTATCTCACAGGGGAATACCAGGACGGGTTCCCTAAGCAAGCGCCTTGATACCTTCGGGTGATACGTGCGCTATATAAGTCGCAATACATTTACATTTACATTACCTTAAAAAGGACTCAATATGCAAGTCCACAAAGTTTCTCAAAGGAAATTCATTTAAATCTAAAATAAGAATAAATTAAGGTGTTTTAAACACTGGATAATATACAAAAACAAGGACACCATGAAATTCATGTATGCCCAACAGGTTTAAGTTCAATAATGCTTCTATCAGGAAGCCTATCACTATTATGGATAGCCTGCCAAAATAGTTGCAAGCGATTAGTAAAGCGCAACAATTCTGCCCGAAAATATTACCTTTAAGACGCTGGTGAATCAGGTCCAGCAAGTAGGGTAGTGTCGTTACTCCCAAGTCTAGATGAAAAAGTGAAAGATAATAAGATCAAATGAGTAAGGAGGCCCAATGTCTAATAATAACAAACATAATTATCGTCTCTGTAAAATGGCATATAAATTAGCTTAAATAGTAAGTTACGGCCTCAAGCAGTTCGCCTAATAAAAGGAAAGGATAGAATTTACATTTAAGAATTATATAGGGGTCAAGTGAGAGAGACCTCAGCATGGTTAGAAGCTAGTCAATGCAAACGGAAACCCCTTATGGTCGTTTGCATGGTCAAAAAAAGTCTCCACACAGGCGCTTCTGCAGTATAGAGCCCTAACGTAAGAAAAAGAAAAAGGCGCCCCGAGCCCAGACCAGTAAATGAAAACAGAAACCCCTTACGGTCGTTTGCATAAGAGTCTCCACACGAGCGCTTCTGGAATTCAGAGCCATCACATAAGAAAAAGGCGCCCGAGCCACAATACCACAAGGTCAAACTACTTATCGGGATTTAGGTATTTATATAAAAATTCGGAAACTGCAATAATCACTACATAACATGATGTACCAGAACCAGGTTACACCATCAAGTTTAACTACGGACAGAAGTTAGACACAAACACTTCCCAAGGAACAAATCCTTACCATGTACCGGAGAGTACTGCCGCCATGATGTTCAAACGCCGTCAATTGCTGAGCTGTCTTCGTAATAACGCTGGCTTAAGACAGGTGGACGCTCCACCCTCACTAGGCTTGTCATAGCCACAGAAAGCAAACTTCCGTGAATCAAGCAGCGATTATACTCGGCTGACATCTTGGAGTGTCTGACACCGGAATTAAGTGAGCAAATTCCACGTATACATAAACAAAAAGGAAAACGAAAATTCAAGTGAACCTACAATTTTCACAGGCGCATGATTTTAAACACTAATACAAAGGTGGATAGTTAATATAGAGGAAACTAATATATTTGATGAGAATTCGGCCAAAGGCCCACCTGTTCATGGCAAGAGAAGAAATACTGCAATGCCTCAAAATAGCCGACAGAGTTCCACGACAAATGAGGTCATAATAAAATATTAATAAATACGAATATTCCAGGCTCTCACTCAACACCAAAATTCTTAGATAACCCGGAATTTACTTGTAAATTAAAAAATTTCAAATTTTTACAAAGGACCTGCCAATATAGCCGATCATTCGTGGTTCAAAATGCATATTGCACACGCCTATCATGGAAACTACATAATTTCCATTCGGTCCACATCTAAAAGTCTAAAGATCACATTATATTCAATGGGATAGTGACCAAAACCAGAATAGAAAATATAAAAAAATATAAAAAATATAAAAATAATATTATCCACCAAATGAGAGAGTTAAGGAAGGTAAATTAGAGGTAGATGGGAAGCAAATTGTGGCAATTCTTAGGAACTATATACGTAAGATGATTAACATTAGAAACGGCTTGATCATAATTAACAAATACCACATAAACAGTTGAAACAATTCTAGAGAGCCACATACACAAGTTGATTGACATTAGTAATGGCTTGGTCATATTAGCATGAAAACACATTCCTTATTCAGCAAGTCATTATGCCACATGCGTTTTCTACAGCACTCGTTATAGTCTGCATCATTAGGAGTATATTAGGTATACATAATAATGTTGTTAACCAGTCAACATCATTATAAGCCATAAACAGTATCATATAGTAAATTAAACTTCAGAATGTCTAACAAGGTTTAACAGCAATAGCTATACAGATATCATTGGTATTTATGCATCAAGTAGGTAATGAAATTTGTGGTCTTCATTAATGCCACACTCAACTGCACGTAACCTCAAGATCCAACGTGTCTCACACTGTCTTAGTTTTAATAACCTGTCACCACCCCGGGCATCAGTGTGTACAACCTCAATGCCATAGAACTGGAACCCAAGTGATTTCTTCTGATCCGGGCATGTCTTAGCATGACATCCAATAGGATATCTGCAATCCAAGTTTTTGACAGCACGAAGGTGTTCAGACATTCTATCTTTCAAGGGGCAAATCATACTCCCCACATAGATTTTCTTACACTTGCACTCAAGTATGTAAACCACATACTTAGTCAGACAGTCTATATGTTCCTGTATTTTGTATTTACATGCATCATTGTATTCAAAATCTTTAACCCCTTTCTTTGCGAACCTACACATACTGCAGCTGCCGCAAGCATGTGATCCAATGTTCAGTTGTCTTAGCCACAATGTTTTGTCCTTTGATTGTATCGGGTAACTGGGGCTAATGATACTTTGAATAGTCTTGCCCCTCCTGTATATAATTCCTGGGGACTTAGAAATATACTTAGTCAGTACCTTATCTGCCGTCAGCAAATGCCAATTCCTCTTCAGGATCATAAATACTTTATGTGACCATGGGTGATAGTTGGTCACCAGACGTACTTTATTTTCATCATTCTTCGTTTTCTTATTAGTGATCTTCAGTGTCTCACTGCATTCAATTCTCAAAGCTCTATTTTTGGCTTTGCTAATGGTTTTAATAGAGTATCCTCGATTCTTAAATCTTTTTTCAATATCTCACAAATTATGTACAAAATCCTCATCTCTGCCGCAATTTCTGTGGGCCCTCAACATCTCCCCATATGGGAAAGCATTGATTTGACTACTGGGATGGGCACTACTCGCATGCAGTATAGAGTTACAGGAAGTGGTCTTCCCATACATTTTGCTCTGAATTTTTCCATTATGGTGGACGATTTCAAGATCTAGAAATACAATGTTGTTTGGGTCCGATGTCATGGTGAATGTCATATTAAGTGTATTCCTGTTCATATAATCAAAAAATTCTTTCAGATCTTCTTCTGTATCGGTCCAGATGATCAGGCAATCATCTATATAACGACCGTAGTACAGGATGTGTTCCTGCCACTTTGCACCCGATGGGCCCCCAGATATGCCCCACCTCCAGCCATCCCATAAAGAGACAGGCAAAGGATGGCGCAAATCTGGAACCCATCGCAGTACCACAGATTTGTAGGTACCATTCACTATTAAACAAAAATGCGTTATTTTTAAGGATAAGCCAAGCCATTTCAATAAGCATTTCAGAATGCTCCAGTAGTTCTATCGGACGCGAAACAAAAAATGTTTGAGTGCCTGTATACCATGCTCATGCAAAATATTAGTATACAGAGAGCATACATCCATTGTTACAAAAATCATACCTTGGTCCCAATTAAGATCATTCAATAAATTCAGGACATGTTTACTGTCCTGAATATATGAGGGGAGGTTAATCACATAGCTCTGTAAAAAGCCATCCACAAACTCTGAAATCCTTTCGGTGGGCCCCCCGATTCCAGATATTATGGGTCTTCCGGGGGGATCTTTTAGATCTTTGTGTACTTTTGGAAGCGTATACAAGCAAGGAGGACATGGTTTATCTGTCTTAAGATACAAAAATTCTTCCTTAGATAAAAGGCCCTGATCCAACCACCGTTGCAAATCCTTATTAATAGTTTTTACAAAGGCTATCATGGGGTTGCTGGCAAGCTTTCTATAACAACTCTGGTTGCCCAGTTGTGACATGATTTCCAGATCATATTTGTCTCTGTCCATTACGACCATGTTTCCTCCCTTGTCCGCTTCCCTCACTATAATGTTAGGGTCCAAGGATAGATTCTTAAGTGCCTGCCGCTCTTTGAATGTCAAATTGCGTGATATTGGGTGTGTACCCATTTTTGATCATTTGTTTGTCCCAACTATCGAGCTCCATGTTCACTTTCTGGTGAAAAAGATCAATATTATTACCACCTGTAAGTTGTGGAGTCCAGCGTGACTTATTCTTCAGGCCACTGTTGACACTTTGGTTAGTACATTGTTCTAAATCAGAAGCCACTTGAGAGACAGTCACTGGTGCATCAACATTTTCATTCCAAGATAATAGAGTAGTCACATTGTATACATCTTGAATAGACATATCCCCATAAGTCACTTCATGTAATTTAGATGCAAGAGGTTTCGGATTGTTTTCCAAAAACTTCTTTAATTTTAGATGGCGTACAAATTTGAATATATCAATCTTAACATCTGAAATTTCATATATCCATGTGGGGCAAAATGTCATACCCTTTTGATGTGCTGTTATCGTATGCTCACAAAGTGGTTTACTAGACAAATTTAACACCTGTACTCCCTCAGCGTCATCACTATTCAAGGTCTATGTCCCTCATGTCACCTCTCTTGTTGCCTTATAAAGGTTTTCTGTATTTTAACTTGCATTGTGCTTCGCGTGTTTTTCTTTTCCTTTTCCCTAGAACACTGATATATGGGAATCTTACCTAGACCTATGCATTATTTGATGATGAGATCCTTAAAATATTTCTGGTGAGTTTTTACATTTATCTACATGATGGACTCACTGCTTTTAGCAAACTTGGCTATGGTTCACTTCAAAACAAGAATTGCCCTTTTGGGTTTTTCTTGTAGCATGGATGAGTATCCTTATTTTATAATTAACTTTTTTCTTTTCTATTCTTTTCTTCCTGTTCACACACTATTGGGTATCTTTTTAGGTCCATCTGCACCTTTGATCATCTTGGGATTTTCACTTTTGCTCTCTTTCTCTGAATATACACATTAGGGTGTCTATTAGAGATAAATAGATGTTTTCCTCCACTTGCCTATACTATCAATCTAGCTCTTCTACCTCTTTAGTAGATGCTAAGTTGGCAAGATCGAGTACAACAATTGTATTTTATTTTTTTCTTTGTGATTGTAGCCCTGAGGAAGTCATTGGGTGTCTTTGGCCCAGGACGAAACACGTGTTGGCTGTTTGACTACAATGGATGATACCAAGCCGAGAGGATCATCCCTCAGAACTTGTGTTTGATTGATCTACATAAAGAAAATAAAGAACTTTTTGTGTAAAGGCATTATCTGGAGGACTTATTTGGACTGAAATCTTGAGAATAACTCTCTCTTACTGCTGTATTTCGCTGCTCAGGGACCAATTATTGTTTATATTTCACAGGTAATTATCCCCCTCATGCTGGGGGAGTGGTGACAGGGCATCTCTCCGCTGGCTGGGGAGTGTGGCTCTTCCTGTTCGTAGTCCCCCGAGCTGCCTGCTGCCTGCTGCCGGTAAAAATGTCCACAAGATTTGCGAGCATTTCCTGTGGAGCGGGAAACGCAAGAGTTAATTATCCCTTCAGGCTGGGTGCGTGGTGGTACGGCGTCTCGCCGCTGGCTGGGGAGCATGGCTCTCCCCATTCATAGTCCCCCGAGCTGCCTGCTGCCTGCTGCCTGCTGCTGGTATAAATGTCCACAAGATTTGCGAGCCTTTCCCGCGGACCGGGAAACACGAGAGGTAATTATCCCCCTCAGGCTGGGGGCGTGGTGGTAGGGCATCTCTCCGCTGGCTGGGGAGCGTGGCTCTCCCCGTTCGTAGTCCCCCAAGCTGCCTTCTTCCTGCTGCCGGTATAAATGTCCACAAGATTTCCGAGCGTTTCATATTGTAATTAATTAAAATTCAACTTAAATAATTAAGATTGTTCTAATTCGTAGCAATCCCTCTCTTTTTCTTTATTCGGACAGCGGCAGTCAGAAAACTAGCTATATTAAACATGTCCCAGACATTAGCAAGCATCTGTACATATATAAGAGTAAGTCTAGCCTGAAAAAATCATTTGCTCCTTAAAATAGCTAAAATGAACCGAGTCAGGATGTGCATGAAATGCTCACAAAATAAAACAAAAAGCGGAAAAGATTTTATTTATTTTTTTATTTTGTAGTTTATAGAGCGCGCAGCTACCCCCGAAGGGGTGTCCCGGCGCTAGAACCAGAGCCTCAAGGGAAGAGGGGACGAAAGGAAGCAGCAGGAGGGGGATCAGAGTGCGGAGAACAGGTTTTTAATCTAGCACGGCAGATGGCTTCAGAGGGACAGAACCTAAGATCGATAGGGAGACAGTTCCACAGTTTAGCAGAGATAACGCTGAACCCTCTGCCGCCCATTCTGGCGCGTCGAAAGCGAGGAGAAACCAGGAGGCGTAGGTTGTTAGATCTCAGGGATCTAGTGGAATGAGATATGGACACTCGCTTTTTCAGGTAGTTGGGTCCAAGGTCGTTGATAGCTCGGAAAGCGAGAGTAAGGATCTTGAACTGAATGCGGCTGGCAATGGGGAGCCAGTGGAGTTCTTTGCGGTAGGCGGTGACTGACTGGCGGTATGGGATATTTCCGATCAGTCTGGCCGCCGCGTTCTGAACGATTTGGAGTCGATCGATCAGGTACTGAGGAGCGCCAGCGTATAAGCTGTTGGCGTAGTCCAGGTGGGACGTGATAAGGGCCTGGGTGACTGTTCGGCGGGCGTCCAAGGGGAGGTATGGAAGTATCTTTTTGATCATGCGTAGTTTCATGAAGCAGGCAGATGTGACCTTGTTGACTTGGGATTTACATGAGAGAGAGTCGTCGAACTGAAAGCCTGGGTTGCGAGCTGAGTGGACAGGGGAGGGGGCGGGGTCAAGTGAGGTGGGCCACCACCGTGAGGGGGGGATAGGATTTTTCTGGTTAAAAAACAGCACCTCTGTCTTGTCCGCATTGAGTCTTAAATGGTTATTAGTCATCCAGACACGAATGCTGTCAAGACATTGGCGGAAGTTGGCAAATGTGGAGTCCGAGTGGTCTCTGAAGGAAAATATCAGCTGAGTATCGTCAGCATAAGAGACCACTCTGACTCCACATGCCTCCACCACGGCAGCCAGGGGTGCGAGATAGACGTTGAAAAACAGAGGGCTGAGGGCAGAACCCTGCGGCACACCACACAGCAGGGGTTTATCCTCTGATTTGAAAGGCCCAAGCATCACCCTCTGACTTCTTCCAGTGAGGAAGGATTCGATCCAGGTGAGGGCAGTGCCACCGATGCCGACCTGCTTGAGACGGTCTAGGAGTGTGGAGTGGGAGACCGTATCAAAAGCGGCGGATAGGTCGAGGAGGACAAGCATGGCCTCCTCGCCCCTATCCACACATTCACGAATGGTCTCAGCCACTTCCAGAAGAACCGTCTCAGTGCTGAAACCCGCACGAAATCCGGATTGTGAATCATGCAGCAGAGAGTTGTTCTCCAAATACTCCGTGAGTTGTAGTTGCACGGCCTTTTCTAGGATTTTGGCGGGTTTGGGGAGGAGGGAGATGGGACGGTAGTTAGCGAATATAGTGGGGTCGGCATCGGGCTTTTTCAGGATGGGGACCACCAGTGCTTCCTTCCACGTGGTAGGGAAGAAGCCATGGTGGAGGGATGCATTCCAGATGGAAAGAAAGGAGTTGGCCAGAGAGGGGGCCAACTCACCCAAGGAATAGGGTCGGAATTCAAATATCATAGTGTAAACTAATCCAGAACAGGAAAGTAAACTGAAGCAGTATGTAAGTTTGTCACTATTTCAAAATGTAGGCAATGTTTTCTAGGTATTCTGAAGCACCAACCAAAGACAATTCTTTCATCTTAGCCAATAAACTTTCAGATATTTCCCTACTTCTTTTGCAAATTTAAGTCTGTAGGCTACCTGTTAAAGATTGCACCTGTCTCATTTATTGGAAACTTTGCGTAATCTTCAAAAAGTTCCCAAAAATTATAAGATGTTGGGGTGACTTTTACCTACTACACTACTAAAGGAGTTATGCCAACCCTCAATGGCATTGTTTGTTATATTCAAAGAGTAAAAACTATTCATTGTTAAGGGATTGATTTAGTTCAGAGAGGATGTTAATGTGTGGCGTTCTGAGTTGAGGATTACTTGCCTGTTTTTGTCTTTGAATCATGCTCTTTACATTTAGAATAGAAGGCATATTGGTGGCAACATTCATGGGTATATTCTGAGTTACCTTCATCAGAACTGAGCCACATGGTTCATTGGGGATGTAACCAAGGGCTTTCAAGTGCTGAACATTTTCCCTAACGTTACACTCCATTGCAGACAAAGAGTGTAATAAGTAATATTTTATTGCATATGGTTAATTAAAACCTTTACAAAATTGAGTACAAAATAGTATACGAACTAGCCTTGGTTAAAATGCATTTGCGCTCTTTAAAAAACACGCTCTTTTTTAAAAAAAACAGTGTTACGTCGTCTTCGGCCTGAGCCTCTCCTAACATGTCAGTCCTTTGGACTAAGTCCGCACCATTTACTCAGTTTTCTGGATTAGGAGGCTCGCCTTCTGTAAGAATTTGGAGGCCCTACAGGCCGTTTGCAACTGGAAACTGTTCAGTGCTAACATAACGGCAGGCCTGCATGTTCTGATTTGATAGAAACGGAATATTTGTAATAGGTAGTAACGTCTCCGACTAGCCAATGATGGACAAATGCACAGGATGTGAATCAGTGTTTCTTCAGAACGGCCACATAGTCTGCACAACGATGTTGGCCATGTTTGCTTCCATGCTGGGGTCTGATCCTTTGTGATGTAGGTGCCCAGGCGTATGCGTAGGAGCATTTGTTGTGTGGACGGTGTTATATAATTGACTAGGTATGGTTGTGGGGCACTTCTCTCATACGTGGCTAGCACCGTCCAGCCATGTTTTTTCTTTGCGAGGGCAGCTTTGTCGACAATTCTGGATTTTTGCTTTGCTATACTGTTGGCTATTTTTTTTAAGGCCGTGAACGGGAGGTTTGTATTCCATGCCTCTCGCATGTTGAGTTGTGTCAGTGCGTCTTCCAAGGATATTTTCCATACATTTTTTACATTTGTTTGGTTACTAATTTCGCGCCAGCAATGGCCCATCAGCGTGTCCTCACTTGCTGCCCTTAATTTCCAGCACATTTTTAGTATCCCAGCTTGCCTAACTTGATGCTGGTTTGAAAGCCCGAATTCCAGGCGTATTTGCGCTTGTGATACAAACCTTGGTATTTGAAAGATATATTTGAACAGATTTGACTGTTGTAAGTTCAAGATGTTTGCATTTTTGCCTCTGAATAGCTCCGAACCGTACGTAAGGGAAGGTAGAAACTTTGCCTCAATCACTTTCAAGAGGTACAGGTTGGATGGGCATTTCAGTTTTGTTTTCAGTAACTTTAGAGCAAACCGTAGTTTATTTGACTGCGCTGTTCTATGCAGTTGGTGAGTTTTAAGTGACCAACTTGAGTCGACCACTACCCCCAGATACTTGTACGAGTTACTTGGCTCTATGGTATTGCCTGCGATGTGCCATTTGAAGGGTTGTCACCCTTGCCGAGATGAGACGCACACGATCTTTGTTTTATTGTAGTTAATTTGCAAGCCATTCGCTGAGATGTAATCATGCAGTCTTGTGATGGAGCGTTGAAGACCCAATGGGGTATGGCTGCAGAGAACAATGTCGTCGGCATACTGTAAGCTCCTTATTTTGTATTGAGCTAGCTTTGGCGGGTCACTTTGTGTCTCCGCGATGCACTTGTCAAGGTCGGCGGTAAAGATGTTGAAAGGAGTTGGGGCTAATACGCATCCCTGCTTCAGGCCGATTAGGGTGGGGATTATTTTTGTTGTTCTATCTCCATTGCCTAATTTGATCTTGACCCAGGTGGATGTCTATAATTCTATTATTGCTCGTAACAGGTTCGGAGGAGTGCCCCAATTATCCAACTTTTGCCATAGAATCTCCCTGGGGACAGTGTCGAATGCCGCCTTCAGGTCTACGAAACAGGTGTACAATTTTGTAGACCTTTCCTTTGCTCTTTCGACAAGGAGATTTAGTGCTAGAAGACTACACGTGGTTTTGGTTCCGGGCCTAAACCCCGTCTGGGTAATAGGGAGGATATGTTTGGAACTAACCCACTCTTCCAGATCTCTCAGGAGATTAGATGCATACATTTTTGCCTCGACGTCGATTAGGGCGTTCAGCCTATAATTGGCTGGGTCTGTTCTTGCACCTGCTTTAAATATTGGGTGCAAAATGCTCCCTCTCCATGATGTAGGAATATTTCCTGTTTGGAAGACATTGTTGAACAAGGGAGTAAGGTATACCGCCCAGAAGGATTGGTCAGATTTAAAGAGGCCATTTGGCAAACCGTTTGGGCCTGGCGCACCTTTCGACCTTAGTTTTTTGATGACCATATGGACTCGAAATGGCGTAATCCGATGTTCTTCACAGTTTCGGGCCGCTTCATTATTTTCGTATTGTTGGAACGAAAAATGATTTGAATCCCATGAATGAGGTTTGGTCACCCTTTATCGTGTCTTTTCTTGATAACTTTCTTATTTCTTGATTTAGAATCCTTTTTTTGCTCAGTATTGAGCCCGAGGGCGCCTGGAATGCCTTACATGGTTTCCTTTTGAATGTGTGAATTTGGTGGCCAAATCTTTCCATTAGGGCAGTGCCGGACTGGCTACATGGCAGTTGTGTGTGCTGCCTTGCAGGGGAATGATTTCGTTGATGGGGACCTGTGTGTGCAAAACGAAATTCGTTTCGCTTTTTTTATTTCAAAGCGCACGCAGGTCCCCATCAAGGAAATAAGCCCACACCACAGAGAAATCATCCCCCTGCTCGGCAGCACACACAACTGCCCGGTAGCCAGTCCGGCCCTGCATTAGGGTGATGATGATCTTTACCCAGTTGTCCTGAAGAGACGTTTGACTGTTTCCGGTAGCCTCCCCATGCACTCTTTTCGCATGTGCAGACAAAGAGTGGTTATGCTCTGTGGTTCTCAGAACAACTTCCCCAAGAATAACTGATCGGACTTTGCAATGGGTCGAGAAATATTGCACACACCTTTATTGACTTCTTGGTTCAAAATTCTGAAGAGTTTATCTCCTCTTTTAGAGAGCACATAGGATGCCTGTATTGGAATGTGCATTTCAAAAGGTTCCACAAAAAATAAAGAAGAAAGAAAATACAAAAACCAATGAGATTGTCAAAAGAAACTCTGAATGGAGTTCAAATTGCAAATCTGCCCTCCGTTCAGTGTCAAGCACCTTCACTGAGACAAACCCTGACTGTAGTTAGAATAGTTAATGTGCCCCCATTGAAGTGTCCAACACCTTCCCTGAGGAAAGCCCTGCCTGGAGTTAGACTAGTAAAGTAAATCTGCCCCATTCCAGTGTTGGCAGGGTATGCCCAGACGTGGGTCCCTTGCTCACTCTACCACTGGATTTAAGATAACCTGGCTGATGAGGATTATGAATCCGAAACCGGTCCCAGAATGCTTGTTTCCGGTCCAGGGAAGACATGGCTTGGCAGTTCAGGCTGGACTGTTCACATGAGGCACAGGGTCAGACTGATTTGCATATGGCCATATCTAAATTGGGGTGGTGGAGTGAGCTAAAGAATGGTGATGGCTTAAACCCAGATCAGTTGACTGGGGGTGAGTGTTTGATTTGCTCAAACGCTCGTCCATCATTCCCTTTGGTATCGCTTTGTTCACCCTAAGTTGGCAGGGTATATCCAGACGTGGGTCCCTTGCTCACTCTACCACTGGATTCAAGGTAGCCTGGCTGATGAGGATTATGATTCCGAAACCGGTCCCAGGATGCTTGTTTCCGGTCCAGGGAAGACATGGCTTGGCAGTTCGGGCTGGACTGTTCCCATGAGGCACAGGGTCAGACTGATTTGCATATGGCCATGTATGTACTGGGCTGGTGGAGTGAGCGAAAGAATGGTGATGGATTAAACCCAGATCAGTTGACTGGGGGTGAGTGTTTGATTTGCTTAAACGCTCCGTCCATCATTCCCTTTGGTAACCCATTCCAGTGTCCAGCACCTTCGCTGAGGTAAGGTCTGACTTAAGTTAGAAAAGTATATCTGTCCTTTTTCAGTGTCCAGCACTTTCCCTGAGGCAAGCCCTGACTGGAGTTAGAAGGGTAAATCTGCCGCCCTTCCAGTGTCCCTCACCTTCCCTGAGGAAAGCCCGGAATGGAGGTAGTTTAGTAAATTTGCCCCCCTTCCAGTGCTCAGCACATAAACACATACAAAATATGATTCTAATCTATATTTGAAAGCTGCTTTGCCTATTAGAGAAATTAAAGATACCTTTGCTTTTGATGTTTCGAAGTTTGAAGATACAGGTAGTGATTATGGGAACCAGGAATACAGCAAACTTATTTTAGATATAGTAAGAAAGAGACATGTGGAAATGGCTACTGTCTAGTTCTTATGCTTGTGGTGAAAACATTTTTACAAAATGTGATCTTTAAATACCAATGTTTGCATTTTATGTATCCTCCTTCTAGTGTCTTGCACTTTCCTTAGGAAAGCCCTGTCTGAAGTTAAAATAGTATATCTGCTCCCCTTTTCAGTGGTGTCCAGTACCTTTCATTGAAGTAAGGCCTGAAAGGAGTTGTAATAGAAAATATGTCCTCTTCCAGTGTCCTGCACCTTCCCTGACTAGAGTTAGAATAGAAAATGTGAACCCCATCCAGTCCGCCACCTTCCCTGAGGCAAGCCCAGCTGGAGCTAGAATAGTACATGTGTCCCCCTTCCAGTGTCCCGCACCTTCTGTGAGGCAAGCACTGACTGGTGTTAAAGTAGTAGATCTGCCCATTCCAGTGTTCAGCCATTTTACACATCCAAAATATGATTTTATTTGTTCCTGCTGTTTAGCCTATGTGAGGAGTTCATTCTACCTTTGCATTTGATGCTTCGAAGTTGGAAGATACAGGTAAAGAGTTTGGGTTCCAGAAATTCTCAAAGGTGTTCTGGAAGGTATACAGCCTTTACAACGAAACTTTTACAACGAACTACCATTACAACGCTATTTTACAACGCAAACTATTACAACGCATAGCGCTTGGGGGCGCTCTAGGATAGGGATTAGGTTAATTTACTATCCAATAACCTTCCCTACTATCCACGGGGACTGGAGTTGGAATAGTAAATTAAACTATTCACTATCCAGCGCCCAAAAGCATTATGCGTTGTAATGGAATGCGTTGTAAAAACTGCGATGTAAAGGTAGGCGTTGTAAAAGTATGCGTTGTAACATCATACATCCGTTCTGGAAGCAGTAGACTAATTGTGGGTGGAGTATGAAAGAGGACCATTGAACTGCTTACCATCCATTTCTTTTTCTTGTGGTGAAAATCGTTTTAGAAAATGTTAATTGCAAAAACCAACATCTGTTTACTTTTGACGTATTCTGCCCCCTTACAGTGTCCTGCACCTTCCGAGGGGAAAGCTCTGACTAGGGTTAGCATAGCACATTTTCCCTCTTTCACCGTGCAGCAGTTTCCCTGAGGCAATACCTGAAATGAGTTAAAAGAGTTAATCTGCACTTCTTGCAGTGTCCAGCATTTTCCTTGGAGTAAGCCCTGACTGGAGTTAGTATAGTAAACCTGCCTCACTTTCGGTGTCTTGTGATACTTTTTTTACAAATAGTAATTTTTTCTCAGATAAATAATTTGTAGATTATACCGAATAACTAAAAATACTGAGCAAACTTATGACTGGATGCAATGAACACAAAATAAATAAAGAACACTTCTTTTGAATAATACTTACGCCAATATCCATTAAATTGATAATTTTCCAATTTGCTACTGTGAAGACTTCATTTGTTTTGCCCCTTACTTTTTCCTCAGAATAATCTGTGTATTATTTGAATTTCTGTTTTTAAAATAAATAGTACTAAAAAATATGCCCACTTTAAAATTCTGATTCATCATATTTATAGTAGCATTTATTTTATGTTATGCTACATTGATTTGTCAAGCATACTAATCACCCACGAGGGTATCCAGGTGATTAGGCATGTGTGAAGGTGTGTGGTCACCGTAGCATTATTCGAAGAGCCAGTTCTTCAGCTTCTTGTGAAACCCCAGCAGTGGGTGTCTGAAGTGTTGTTGGAGATCTTTACATGTATTGGGTGTAATGTAAAAGAACAAGCAACCTCCTCCTCTGCTTTTGTGAAAGCAAGGGTGTGTGCGAGAGAGAGAGAGAGAGAGGTTGAGTGAAGGTGTCTAGATGGATTGTGTAAGTGTATGCGACTGTTGAGGTATTGGGGTAAAGTGTTATGTAGGGCTTTGCATGTGAGTATGAGGAGTTTGAATGTGTTTGTGAATGTGGAGCCATTGATGCTCCTTGAGGTGAGCTGAGATGTTGGTGTGGTTGGGAAGGTTGAGTATGAGTCTTGTGGTGGATTTCTGGCAGTGTCTTTTAGCTGAGCTCTCTGTCAGAAGTGCTTCCTCTGAGAAACATCTATCGTCACTTCAGAGAGTAGTGTACACAAAATGGTGAATGACTGATTTTATAGAACTTGTAAATTACAACTACAATATATGCATGAGATCCATTGAATGTTGTTCTTTCAAATCATGGCTGGACCATTCATTTTAGAAGAATGTTATTTTTGAAGTTTCAAACATGACATTATCTAAATTTAACATCTTCTATGTTTCAATTGTTCAATGTTAATTGAAACCAGGGGGTCTATTAGGATGGCAGGCGGACTTTCATCTGCCCGCCACCCTAGCGGTGCTGGGACCGGCCGCCAGTGGTGCTGCGGTGCCGCACCGGCAATTAGGATGCCACCGCCACCATGGCGGTGGCATCCCCCATCCACAACATTGTGGCGAGCAGTGCTCACAGCACCGCCCGCCACAATGCTGTGGATACACCTTGTGCATATGCATGCACAACGTCGCCGGACCGCGCGGTGCCTGCTAGGTTGTGCATGCAAATCCAGGGGGGTTCCATAGGTACCCCCCATGTGCACGCCCACCCACCCAAAACCCTGCAGGCACGCAACGGGCCCCCACATTCAGGCACCGCATGCCTTTCCATGGCGGGAACACCGCCATGGAAAGGCACATCTCCGCCTGAATTGTAATATGGATGGCGGTGTCTTGCAGACACCGCCACCCTATTCAGCCCCTTTTTCGCCCGGTCGACTCGTTGATGGGAGGAAAACCGGCAGATGGCCTTTCCGTCCGCCGGGGTTCCCCCCGTCATCGTAATTTGGCGGGGGAAATGGGAGGCGAGCGGGAGATAAAGGTGGGCGGATCGCCACCGCCATATAGGCGGTGGCAATCCGCTCGCTATTATAATAGACCTGAGGTGTTTTTAAGCAAGAATATCTATGTAAATGCATAATGGCACTGTAAACAGGGTTCATATTATGATTGTGCTATGCAGTATTTATTTAAACAAGGTGTGTGGATAAGGTATGTGTGGTAAAGTCAGTCCTAATAATAATCTTAAAAATATCCTGTAATTGTATTCATGGTAGAGACAGTGTGACGGTTTTCCTACAACCCTCCAAGGAGCGTGTAACTCACTGAGCCATATTGCTCTACTGTTAATTTGATCATTTGTACACCAACGTGGCTCTTAAGAAAGATGCCAGGTGTTTACTATTTAACCTGTTTAAGTTAGTAAATGGTGTGTATTACTCTAGCGTTTATATTAAGTCAAATATAACTGTGAATGGAAAAAAGAAAAAGCTATGAAAGGCTGTACTTCTAAGTGGGAAATGATTTTGGCTCCCAACTGGGAGTATTCTGTTATGCATTCAGGCTGTGAAACTAATTAAGGTCTTTCATTTACCAGAGTAAAAAAAAATTTTAAGCATGAACTTTACCGAAATCTGACCTTTTCATCTATAAATATTATATTTAATTTATACGAAGTAAATCCATATAAAATGTATTTACCCAGATGCGTTATCAAAGGTCAGATAATTTCATTAACACGTGTAGAGGCGACAGTCAACCTCATTCTCTAAAGAAACACCACAGTCCTGGGTAGCCACATATATTTTGTTTTTCTTTATTTCATTTTCATGTTATAATATTGTGCTTCATGACATTTTACTGTTTTGAGCATTAAAATCCATAAAATGACAGACACAAAAATGTGTTTTATCAAATGCCACTTTACTGAAACAAGAAAAGTTGCGTTCTACCATTTTTAAGCTGTACTCTAAATGCACCAGTATGACTATCCAGGTTATGTATTTTGTGCGTGTCATGCAACTCCCATGCCTTGGGTTTCTTCACATTATTTTACCAGGTCATTCACAGTCCAGAAAACTAGGATAAACAAATGCAATGGGATTGAAATATACAGTACATTTGATCAATCTCTGCTTTGATATATATTTTTTAATTTTTCTTATTTCTCTCTAGGATATGTTTAGTCATTCGAAGGAGCTAGGGGGCTAAGTATGACCTTGGAACGTATCAGGAGGCAACGTTTCCAGAGGAGAGGAAAAATAGACTCCTGAAATTGATGGAAAGGTCGACTGCAGACATGAAAGAGTGAAAGGTGTAGTCACAAAATACAAGTTGTGGTTATTAGAAGTAGAGCTAAAACAACATAAACAAGCCCATGTTTACTTCGGTCTCCTTTCCCAGAACAAAGTTCCCCTAGAAAAGCTATCTTTTACATCTCTGTGCCTTTATGAATATCTGACTACATTTAGGTACACCTAAAAGGCAATTTTCTCATGGATGGAATTCACCATTCCCAAGTGGAGATCTCCGTCAAGATTAAAAGTTACATTGGCATATTTTGTGCCACGCAAGGAGGATGCAAGGGCCACACAACACTAAAGTAACATTTTTCCAGCATTGCAAGGCATGGCCCTGCAAGGCTGCGTAAAACTGGAGTAAAGCCACGCAGCACAACTCGCTTCCTTTCATGACACTGCGAGGCGGGAGCGTTCCATGGGTGGGGTGTGGGTGTTCTCATGCATCCACCCATGATTTTGGCACATTCCCAGGTTTACCAACACTGGTAAACCTGTGAATGTGTCAAAATGCACTGTCTTCCCAGGGGAGGTGCAAAGAGGAAAAATATCTTTATTTCTTCTTGTTGCTTCCTCTTTTTAAGTGTGTTGAATTCTGCGTTTTTCCCGGAAAGTGCCCCTTTCTGCTCTACCACCCAGGCACCCTTGCACAATGGCGCATGGGTGCCTGCGGTGGTGCGTGACAGCTAAAAAGGGCTGCAGCACAAGGAAAGGACAGCAATGCACTGAATATTGCCCTTTCCTTTTCACGCAGCACAGCAAGGTGCCTTGCTGCGCTGGGTGAAAGTTTGATAAATATGTCCTTTTGAGACTTTCTACAACCATATTTATGACAGTAAAGTCACTATTAGTACATTTAAGGAAGTAAAAATTATAGAAAGAGAATATGATTTGTTCTGCTTTTCTCCTATCTGAATACTAAGGTCGAATTTGATAAGAGAGCAGCACACCGCTTCGCAGATTTCCAGTAGGCTGTGCAGGTCCTCAATGATACTTGGAGACAATCATGATCATTAGTTTCCCTCTCATTTTTCTCTTTATTTTAGTGTGTGTACCTCCATGCTGTTATTGTGAACTCATGGGGCCTCATTTATGAGGCCGTGCGTCACTTTTATGCCGCCGGTGCGTCACTTTTTGTGACGCACCAGCAGCGTAAAAAATGTGCCTTGTTGCACTATATTTACAAAGTGACGCATCTAGGTAGATGCGTCACTTTGTAAACCCCTGCACTACATTATACCTGCGTCAGGTATAATGTATGCAGGGGAGGGCTTTCCCCCGCAAAAAGCCTCGTAGAAGTGACGCAGTGAAATCTATGAGGCCAGAGTAGGCAGGGAACAGGAAGACAACCACATAAAGATACAGGAGGATAAATGTCTCTCAGTATTCATAGTACCGCCTAAGGAAACCATATGCTGTATAGCAAACAGTATTAAATCAGGATCGCCGAGCGATCCGGCAACCCCCAAAAGACTCCATGGTAGCATCACCACCCTGGAACCCTATATCAGTCACCTCCTGGCTCTCTCTTTTAGTACAGGACAAGTCCCCATCTCATGGAAAAAAGCGACAGTCCTTCCTCTGAGAAAAAAACCCAATATCAGTATAGAAAAATTGGACAACCTCAGACCCATTTCCCTTCTTCCCTACTTTGCAAAAATCGCTGAGAAAGCTGTGAATAAACAACTCTCAGCATTTGCTGAAACTAATGGACTTCTCCGTCCCTCTCAGTCGGGATTTCGAGCCCTTCACTCAACCGAGTCGGCCCTGCTGTCTTCAACAGAAGCCCTACGAAGATATGCTGATAAGGGCCAGACGGCGGCACTAATTCTCCTCGATCTTAGTGCCGCTTTCGACACTGTAGCTCACCACACATTGCTACAGTGTCTGAGAAAGGGAGGAGTGAGAGGAAAAGCCTGGGAATGGATGCAATCCTTCCTAACAGATCGAACCTTCCAGGTCGCCCAGTGCCAGTTTAAGTCCAAGGAAATAAAACTCAATCAGGGAGTGCCACAGGGCTCCAGTCTCAGCCCCACTCTTTTTAATCTGTATGTGGCCCCCGTAGGAGGTATTACAGATACGTTTGGGGTTGAGATAGTATTGTATGCTGACGATACGCAATTGACAGTAACCCTAACGCAACCAGAGAAGCAAAGAGCCACCAATTTTGCGTCTTGTATGCAGAAGGTGGCACTATGGATGGCAGACAATTGCCTCCGCCTGAATGGTAATAAAACGGAGGTACTGATCATAGGCAAATCCCCATCAGTATGGACTTCAGCATGGTGGCCGGAAGAACTGGGTGAACTGCCCACACCCAGCCATCTAGTAAAGAACCTAGGGGTCTGGCTAGACAAAAACCTTACGCTCGACCACCAGACCAAACAAGTGGCAGGAACCTGTTTCGGGATATTACGGGTCCTTAGGAAAACGCTCAACCTTATGCCCGTACCAGTACGCCAGACCATAGTCCATAGCCTGATAACATCTAGACTAGACTATGGGAACGTTCTGTATCTAGGAACCAACGAAAAAAGTCTTTCCAGACTTCAACGAATACAAAACGCAGCGGCCCGTCTGATCCTACAACTACCCAGAAGAGCTTCATCAAAACTAGCTCTGAAAACCCTCCACTGGCTCCCGATCAGGGAACGGGTGACTTTTAAAGCCCTATGTACAGGACATCGCATTCTGCATGACAAAGGTCCAAGGTACCTACATGGCCTTCTGAAATGGTACGAACCCATCCGCCAACTGAGATCATGTGGTACAGGGCAGGTACATGTCCCGAGGGTCCAAACAGCCAAAATGGGTGGAAAATCCTTCAGAGTCAAGACGGCCAAGAAATGGAACCAGCTGCCAGTGGAACTGCGCAAAGAACCATCAGAGACAAAATTCAGGAAAGACCTGAAAACAATACTCTTCCCTAACAACTAAAATCGAAAGAAGCGTCAGCAACGAACAACTACTGTTAGCATTTACAGCGCGGGGACACACTTGCTAGTGTAACCAGGCGCTTTACAAAATACTAATAAATAAATAAATAAATGAGATTTCACTGCGTCACTTCTAGGACGCCGTTGCGTCAAAATCTTGCGCCTGCCTCACAGCAGGCATAAGACTGACGCAGGCCCTTTCACATGGGGCTTGCCCCATGTGAAAGGAAGCATTGCTGGAGTTGCGTCACTTTTGTGACACACTCCAGCAATGCGTCACTTTTGCGCTTACAGATACGTCAGAAATACTGACGTATCTGTAACTCCTTGCGACATGATGCATCATACATTAAATATGACGCATCAGGTATGTCGCAAGGAGGGCGCACTGAGAAGTGACGCATCGCTGCTTTCACGCAGCGATGCGTCATTTCTCATAAATGAGGCCCTTGGTTATAATAGATTACAAGCACTATTTTTGTACTAGCATATTATCTGAAATAAGATACACTGTGCGTTCATGAGGCCGCTTTAAAGATTCTCTCTTTATTTGGCTGATGAGTCTACGTCCCTGATAGATTTATGCATACACATAGGTATGGCCCTGTGTGGTTTAAGTCTTTTGTTACACTGGTCTATTTGTCCAATGTTAAACATTTTTTCCAGTTTTATACACAGCTATTTGAGAACTGTAACTGGGAGAATCGGCTGTCACCTGAGAAATCCAATATCCTGTTGGATAAAAGCTCTCACTTATGTTATTTACGGGAGAGCGCCCACTCCCACAGATTTTGATCTTCTTTGTAGTAGTGCAGTAGACATTTACTGGCAAGAATGGTTAGTTCTTGTGAACGTAGTACAGCAGATCCCTCAAGGCTGACAGGAATATTAATTTAGCTGTCTACCCACTGCAGAGATCCACTGACTGAAGTTAGCTAGGCATAATTATAGCCAGGGATTGAGGATTCAAACATCATTGTAATGAAATATTCCAGTTCTGAATTTAGTTGCTCAAACCAGTGTATTGAGGTAACATTGTTTTATAATATGGCTGTTTTTAGCCACAGCCTTTTTAAGTGTAAATAGGGCTGTGCCCAGCTCTGCGTTCCCATCCTGCCAGTAATAGCCCATCCAGGCACATCTAAGCTCCCCATTATGTGTGGCTGTCGAGGAGAAATAAACAAAGCTCGGTCTGTCAGCTACACCCAGTCATGTGGCCCAGAGACAGGGTGCAGATACTTAGGGCCTGATTATGAATCTGGTGATCTGAGGACTGCTAGATCCATGGTAAAGCGGTGGTGGCAGTCCAACCTGCGGGGCAGGTTCATTCCCTGGCTTCCAATTGTCACATGGAGGCCAATGGGACTGGTGGTGGTTACCCCAGGCCCCAAATAACATTCCTTCCCTGGGAGGAGAAGGTCTAGCAGATCCTATTGTTGTATAGCATTTTACGTCCCTAGTGTAATTTTCCAGATTCATGCCCTTATACAGGTATAAAGAACCTTGTCTTTATATAGGCATAGAAATCATAACCATATTTAGACATAGCCCATGCAGTCCAAATACGGCATGGCTACTTCCACTAGTTCTGAAAATCCACAACGATTTCTTGGAAAACTCGGCTTCCGCAGTTAGGGACTTCCTCTTGCTTGAATATTGATTTGTCCAAGGACTCATGGAGTTTTCAAAGAACTGAGACTCTTTGATGATGTTATTATGTCCACCTTTACATCAAACTCGGCACCTTCAAGGTATAAATATGCCCACACTTGCCCAAGCAAACACACAGCAGTTTGGAGCAGTTCGACTATCTACTTGCCCGACGCATTTCGCTACAGCAAGTGCCGAAGGAAGCTGACCCTCCAGAAGACGCACTGAGAGAGATGCTGTCATTTCTCTTGACGAGAAATCCAGCTCCAGTGTTTTCAAGCTCCCCTTGCGGGGTGTTGGGAAATCGAGTCCTGAGACAAAAGAGATACCAGACCTCCTTCATTCTAAACCAAGGTACGGCGCTGATTAGACCCTAAGAGAAATCTTGGATAGATTCTTGGCAAAAGAATACTAAACTTATGCTACACCACACTTACTTCTTCCCTCATACTAGACTTAGGTTAGGTACATCGGGGTAGGTGTATTTTAGAAGCACCAGTTGAGTATTTTAGTCATTATTTCTTTATGTATGTATTTTATGGCTTAGAAACCATACCATGCTTTTACAGTATTATTTTATAATACTATTCTTGCTGTACACATTATACTTTACAGCCAGTCATACGATTGTAGCAATTCATTTCTTCTGCATGAGAAAGAAGACTGTTCAATAAATACTTTTTATTGAAAACGCCTGTCTCTCTATTTTTCTGCACCTCTGGTGAAACGAAGCATGCACGAATGACTGAGTATAATATCTATCTATTGTTTCCACGACTCTCAAGATCAGTTTTATCTTGGGGGAAAAAGGTTGTCATGTTTATGCGGTTGTCAGAAACTAATCCCTTCTTGTGTATTTGAGAACGTTTCTAGTGACCTCTGAGCTAGCTGGCACTCACAATTAAGTCTAATATATTCAATAGAGACCTAGTCGACCTAAGTCCGACATCACATCTATAGGATATATTATTCCAATGCGCAGAGCCTATTGGGAATGTAGGAACTACACTACACTATATCCTGGTGGCTCGATAGGAATGTATCGTGGAGTGGAGTCTGGTAAGTGACACTCTGCAAAGTCACAATAAACCTCAATGTCCTGTTTGTTCTCAAATCAGCCTTTGCCAATGTGTCCTGCACAGTTTTCTATAACATACACAGCTCAAAGTATCCGAGAATTATTATTGCGTCTGTGGATGTATTGTGTTGCATCTACAGGTGTCAATCTCCATTACATGTCACATGATGGTATGGTGCCTGTAAGTGTTATAACTACTAACCGATTACCCATATGTGTGTTCATAATGTGAGTGTCTAGCCCTTTACAACTGCATATTTTCCACAGGTGTGTTCTGCTAACCATTTTGGAAGTTGTCTTTGAAATGACTATAACTACTATGATGCCCTGTTTCTGTTCCTCTAAGGAATATTGCAATGTCATGATGCTCATTCTCCCTTTCCTAACAAATTTCAACACAAGATAAAGTATAATAGAGTGATCAATCCATTTTCAATGCTCTCAAATTGGAATGGTTAGTGTTGTTCTCTGAATGTTGTCCCGTACAACTCAATCAAGTGTATTGAAGTAATGAGTTCCACTAATCAAACTGTGTTGACATAAAATTTGCCATGTATGCAAATTACTATTGTTAGATTTGGAGGTCTCTAGTTGGCACAGGTAGGTACTTGTGACAAATAGGGACCCTTGCCTCTAGTCAGGGTAAGGGAGTATACTCCTAAAATAACCCCTGCTAACCCCCTTTGTAGCTTGGCATGAGCAGACAGGCTTATGTGAGAGGCAGTGTGTAAAGCATTTGTGACCACATACAGTAATCAAGTGACAACACTACAGATGGACACCACACATGTTTTATATCAAAAATAAGTATTCTTTATATAGATTTAGCACAAGACCATAAACAACAGAAATCCACAATACCGTACTTAACCCCTTCGCTGCGGCGGCAATTCCGCCGCAGCGCTAGGGGGGAGGGGGGCCGAGCAGCGCTCGCATGCTCGTGACAGAGCCGCTCCGTCACGAGCCGCGGTTGAGCTGTGCTCATGACGGAGCGGTTCCGTCATGGCCCCGCCCGCTCAATGGAACGTCCAGCGCAGGCGCGGAGAGCGGGCCTTGACGGAACCGCTCCGTCATGAGCACAGCTCAACCGAGGCTCATGACAGAGCGGCTCCGTCATGAGCATGGAAGCGGTTAAAATGGTAGTTTTAGCTTGGTTCTGTTCAGTTCTTAAAAATGCGACACTTTGAGTCAATGGGCCTGATTCACAGAACTAACTTAAGACAAAATCCTAAACTTACTACCATTTTGGTATTCACAGAAGGCACTTACTCATTTTGGTATTCACAGAAGTTAGGAGTCCTAACTTTAGGACTCCTAAATGCCTTCTGTGAATACTGAAAGTCTGAAAATTGGGATTTTTCTCAGTTTAGTAGTAGTAAAGTTAGGACTCCGAACTTTAGGACTCCTAAATGCCTTCTGTGAATACCGAAAGTCTTGAAATTAGGATTTTTCTCAGTTTAGTAGTAGTAAAGTTAGGACTCCTAACTTTAAGACTCCTAAATGCCTTCTGTGAATACCAAAAGTCTTAAAATTAGAATTTGTCTCAGTTTAGTAGTAGTAAAGTTAGGACTCCTAAATGCCTTCTGTGAATACCGAAAGTCTTAAAATTAGGATTGTTCTCAGTTTAGTAGTAGTAAAGTTGGGACTCCTAACTTTAGGACTCCTAAATGCCTTCTGTGAATACCAAAAGTCTTAAAATTAGGATTTTTCTTAGGAGTCCTAACTTTACTACTACTAACCTGAGAAAAATACTAATCAGCACTTGCCCAGTCAGCATGGCAGTACCAGACTGCATGCAGGCTGTGCAATGGCAGGCCTAAGACACACTTTTACAGGCTGCTCCTGTGAGTGGCACAACCAGTGCTGCAAGCCCACCAGCAGCATTTGGTTTACAAGCCCTGAGCACTCCTGGTGCGCTCTACTAGGGTAAGACAGATAAACCAAACCAGTCAATCATGGAATCACAAATTCATACATTAATTTACAATAGGGAGCACTTGCACTGTGGCACTGGACAGCAGTGGAACAGTGCCCAAAGCATCTAACACCAGCAAAAACACATGAGGCAACAGCAAAAATGGAAGGGAGACCTACTCCAATGGTGCCAGATCTAACAACTATGTTGAATATAAGTGGTACTTGAAATTATTGGCACTGCATTGTTCACATGATAAATAATGCCAAACATTAATCCAAGTAGTAGTAATGTGTGTTTTGCAGTCAACTGCATATTTCACAACTCCACTGTACTGGGCTGAATAGTTGGAAGATGTTAGGTATACTCTCTAATCACTTCATGAACATTTCAGGATATCTGAATACCTGCTGATTGGAAGTGCTACTGTTTGAAATTGAAAAAGGTTTGACCATAGATTCAATACCACTGGAAGCTATCATCACAACAATCTCAACCTATTTTGTCTTCTAAGTATCTACATTGTCTCAAAAGATTTGAATTTCCTGCTGAAATGGAGGAACTCGAGGAGCCAGCTATATCTGATCAATTTGGCCCAACGGCTCTAGTGATACTCCCTGCACCCACACCGACATCTCCCACCACAGCTGTGATACCTTAGCCACATGACGATTCCGCTTCCTGGGTCCCGCCTACTGTGACACTGATTGTGTGCCCGCCAGTCCCGGGTGATGTTGACACCACACCACCCCCAGCTCACCTAGGACGCAGTCTGATGTGGCTCACTAGGCCAATGGTGCTTGGTAGTGGGGTTAGGCATCATGAGAGGGTGTGTATGGGCAAGTGGGATCACTGACTCCCTGATCACCATCGACCAAGTCTCTGTAGTCTGCCATCAGTCCCAAGACATGATGGGCCAGGTACTCACTGAGATCCGGGAGATGAAACAGCTGCATAGAGAGTAAAACCAACAGATGGAGGCCCATAATTCATATAACGACTCCTTGATTGGTGTGCTGCAAGACATTTAAACCCACATGTGCAGGGGTTCCCAGCGTAATTTACAACATTCCTGTGGTCCTATTACATCAGAGCTATCGATATCGGCTACAGGAAGGGAAGCCCTGCCACCGGAAGAACCACCTGTAGCACCCCCCAGCTCCTCCAGCTAATAAGCCCCCTGCACCAGGGAACTGCTACGCAATTCTTCAGTATGTGAGGATGGTAACGCCTTTGCCACCGTGAACAAGAAATCTTAATGCTAATTTCCTTCAGTGTGTGCCTGCCATTCAATCTGTGGACTATTTCTGGACACATTTGCCTTTCTGATGCCAGTAGTATTTTGGACATTGGACTTTAGACAATTTTGGATCTACAACTAGAGTTTCATTCACCATGACCGCCGATTTCACTTTTTGCTTTGCTTTTGTTATGTGCACCCCCCAATATATATATATTACCTACTGGCGGTCGCCAGTAGGTAGGTATAGTTAGGACCTAGTTTCCATAGGAAATCTGCAACATTCTATTTGGAATAACTTTGGCGCCGGTTGTCGAATCTTCAAGAAAGTCTCCAAGAAGATGGCCCGCTCCGCTCCACTCCTATCCTGAAAGTCTCGGGGTGATTCGTCAAGCGGGGGCCATGCAAAAAGGGGGTCCCAAAACATTTTCCCTAGGCAATTTTCTATAGGGACATTTAGCAGCGGCTACAGCCCAAGCTGCTGAACGGAATTACACCAAATTTAGCAAAAAGGGGTGCCCACCCCGGGACACTGTAGTTTGCTATGGTAGGGTGGGTTCCTCGCGGCTCCCGCCCTACCATAGCAAACTGGTTTGCTTTTTGAAAGAGAGAGGAAACCTGCTCTCTCTTTCAAAAACCAAAGACTATTGCTTTTCTATATGGGAAGCAGCATTTTAGCTGCTGCCCATGTAGAAAAGCAATGCCGGCTACCGCAGAAGGGGTGAAAGGTCTCCCCAAGCCCCGGGGTCAGCCACCTCCCCGGGGCACTAAATATTTAAATTAAGGGTAGATTTTTTTTTTACGGTAAAATTAGGATACGGGTACCGAGCGCGGCGCTCTGCGCGACCTGTGGTGTGCACGCGTTGGGTACGCGTATCATACCCCATATGCTGCCCGATTTCTATGGCATCCGGTACACATATCCAATGTCTACATTTGGTAAACCTAGATCTTTTTGAATTCCTTTCTGTTCTGAGTTACTTTGGCTCCAGAAAATATAGCCGTGTCCCACAATCCACACTCTAAGCATCTTGAACAAAGGTCTGGATACACTCAGATGGTCTCTGTAAATGAAATGGCAGTTTAAAAACTAAGATGTTTCTAAAATGGCGGATAAGATGCAGTTTTGAAAAAAGAAAAGAAATGACTGGTTGTTTGACAACATTCTACACTGAAAACTAGGGTGTGTGTTTCTGTTCTTTAAAAGCATGATTCTTATTGGTTAAGTAAAACTGATATAAAGGAACATTACATAAGATTAGCTGATATGTTGAAAAGCCAAGCACACTTGTTGTTTTGATTAGCAACATTGTGTGATGAACATTTGACCTGTGTGCTCAGTTAAGTGTTTCATGAGGTGTTTCTAGGGTAACAGGCAGAAGGCAGAATGGGGGTAGGGTTGAAAGTTATGTCAGTTGCAAAGGGTTCAAATGTTCAAGCAATAGAAATGTGTGTTTGCTTTTGAATTAATGTGGGAAGAAATGTGATTTGTTATTTACATGTATATGTGTGTAGATTGAGTCTGTAGATTGAGACGGAACGTTTTCTATTTGCCATAGGACTTCTTTACCCCCTAGGCCTGCTCAGGGGGTCCCACAAGGACCCCCAAGGCTCCCCCCAAATGTTTTTTTATAAAAAAATTGTGAGATGCGTGTAGGATAGGCATATCGCACGAATTAAAAAAGAAGACCAGAAGGTCGCTTTAGTGCTCATTAGCCCCCAGGGGGGCCAAGTCCCGGGGGCAATATAGTTTATTATATTAAAAAAAACCTGTGTTGGGGGGCTCAAGACCCGGGGACCGCCACCACCCCGGGGCACTACATTTTTTAATTACGAGGTCTGTGATGGACCCGAGCCCCGGGGACCACCACCCCCCCGGGGCTTTTACAGGTTGGGAGGGGGGCCACACGGACCCCTCCTGGAGCCTTGTGGTGGCCCTGGGGACCGCCACCCCCAGGGCCGGCTCCTGCAGTGTCTCGGGGTGCCCACCCCCGGGACACTGTTGTTTGCTATGGTAGGGTGGGAGCCTTGAGGCACCCACCCTAACATAGCAAACTGCTTTGGTTTTTGAAAGAGAGAGCAGGAAACTTGCTCCCTCTTTCAAAAACTAAAGACTATTGCTTTTCTTTATGGGGAGCAGCATGTTAGCTCCTCCCCATGAAGAAAAGCAATGCCAGCTCCTGTAGGGGGGGTGAAAAGCCCTCTCTAGCCCCAGGGTCCTCCACCTCCCTGGGGCACTAAATATTTAAATTAAGGGTTGATTTTTTTGAGGTGAAATTAGGATATGCGTACAGAGCGTACAGAGCACGGTGCTCAGCGCGACCTGTGGTGAGCACGCTTTCGGTACGCGTATCGTACGTATGCTTCGAGATTTCTAAGGCGTCCCGTATGCGTGTCCAAGCAAGTAAAACAATTAAAAAATATATATTTTTCAGATATGCTTCAAGTTTATGTGTTTAGATGTTGGTTGGTTGCAAAAAGAGGCTTTGTGTTTATTGGTACCTATAAGTAAGTAGCTATGCAGAGTCTAAAGTTGTTGAGGAGGAGTGTTTTACAGTGTGCTGAACTTTTGACCTCCATGGTGAGTTGAGTTTTGCATGATCTGTTACTATGGTAACAGCAGAAAGCAAATTGGGGGTAGGGTTCAAAGTTATGTGAGTTGGAAAGGGTTCAAGGGCCAGATGTAGGAGCCTAAATACCGGTCGGTAACGGCCGATTTCGGCCGTTACCGACCGGTATTTAAGAAATGGCATGTAGGGGCATAATTTGACAGAATCGGTAAATTTACCGATTCGGTAAATTTACCGATTCTGTAAAATATCGAATCGGTATTTTTACCGATTCGGTAAATCCCAGATGTAGGTGGGACTTTTCTGAGTCCCAAAGACCCTACAAATTCGGTATTTTACCACCCAATCCAATTGGGTGTTAAAATACCAAATTCAGGTGTGCATGCACATGTGTGCATGCACACCTAGTCATGTGACAGACAGACATGCCCCTAGGGCATGTCTGTGTGCCACATGGCGCACATGCCTATTTTTGGGGTGCCAGAGGGTGTCAAAGTGACACCCACTGCACCCTTGCTGGAATCGGTATTTACCGATTCGGTAATTACCGAATCGGTATTTCCCTTTGATTCCTATGGGCTTCACAGCCCATAGGAATCAATAGGAAATACCGATTCGGTATTTACCGAATATTAACGATTCGGTATTTCCACATCTGGAAATACCTACATCTCCCCCCTTCATATTTACCGATTCATAAATACCTAATCGGTAAAATTCGGTATTTATGAATCGGTAAATAACATTTACCTACATCTAGCCCCAAATGTTTAACCAATAGAAATGTGTGTTTGCTTTTGAATTAATGTGGGAAGCAATTTGATTTGGTATTTATATGTATATATGTGTAGATTGAGAGGGAAAGTTTGCCATTTTCTGGTTTTGCTAAGAACAGTTAATTACAGAGATTCTGTATAAGAATATCTGCTGTGTGACTGACATTATTTTTAATCTACAAATCAATTTGAAAGGTGAGTTGTTAACTTGTAAGGGGATGTATGTGGTGCATTTTGTTTTTAATAAGAGTAATGTGTTTTTCCTGCTAAAGTACAAGGAGTGGTTTAGTTGTGTAGAATCACATTCTGAGTTTGTGTGCATTTGGATAATCATTGTGATAAAAGCAGTAAGTAAGATAGTAAGTTAATGTGTTTGATGAGTCAGCTTTGTACAGTAAAGTGCAATACTAAAAAATGTAGAATGTGTGCACTCACTTTTCCAGTTCTAGAGTAGTTAATACTGTTGCTTGTTTAGAATTTGAGTAGTGTTTCAAATCTACAATTTTCCACTCAGTGTACATACACCACTGCAAACTTTCTGGGGCAGATTTACAAGCCCCATGCGCCTCTTTGAGCTGCCATTGCGTCACTTTTTTGAGACAATGTTGGTGCAAATAATGCAGCAAATTGCTTATGTATTGCAAAATGAGTCAGGGTTGTGCACTGCAATGTAGTAGTTATATACATAGACTGTGTGCAGTCACTTTACCGCTTCTAGACTAGTAAATGTGTTTTGGTAAAGTGCAAGGTCAAATATTTTTTGTCTAGAATCACACTGTGACTCTGTGTGCATTTAGGAATCATTCTGAGAGAAGTATTTTTGTACGTTTTGTGTTTGCAGACACATAACTGCTTAAAAATCTATCCTTTTTTCAACTATTGATAGAATTAGAAACCAGTTATTGCTTTTGTATTTGCAAAATGACTCATGGTTGTACACAGAAATGCAGTATTTATAGTCATGGAATGTGTGCAGTCATATTAGACCTTCAGGAGTAATTAATAGTGTTTCTTGTCTAGAATCAGACTTGTGTTTCAAATCTACGATTTGCCAGTCAGTAAACATACACTTTGCATACACTCTAGGGCAGATCTAAAAGCTCCTTGCACCTCTTTGTTGTTCTATTGTGTCACTTTTTTGATGTAATGTTGGCACCAATAATGCAGCAAATTGCTTATGTATTTGCAAAATGAGTCAGGGTTGTATAGTAAATTGCAGCAGTCATATGTATAGAATGTGTTTAGTCACCTTACCGTTTCTAGACTAGTAAATGTGTTTTTGTAAAATGCAAGGTTTAATATTTTTTGTCTAGTTCATTTAGGAATCATTCTGAGAGAAGGATTTTTGCAATATGCAATTAGTGGTGTAATCAAATTCACACTTGTGTTTCAGGCCTACATTTCCCCAGTCAGTATCTATACACTCCATTTATAAGAAATACTGTTATTTGTCTAGAATTAAACTGTGATTCAGTTTCCATTTGAGAAATTTGAGAGAGAATGATTTGGTTGGTTGATGTGTTTGCAGACATATAAGTACATGTACTGTTGCGTTGAGCCAGTCTTTAGGGCATGCATTGCTTGAAACTCCTATGCAGTAGGCAAGTATTAGTGTAAGCAAATTCACACTTGTGTTTGAGGTCTACATTTCCCCAGTCAGTACCTATACACTCCATTTAAAAGAAATGCTGTTATTTGTCTAGAACCAAAATGTGACTCAGTTTCCATTTGAGAAAATTGAGAGAGAATGATTTGGTTGTTTTTCACATCTTTAATTCTCCCGTCTGAATCCTTACACTTCCACGAAACACTCTTTCACTGCTCTTGCACTGTTGTAGTGACCCATTCAGCAGTATGTACTAATCTATTCACTGTGCTAAAACTGATGCACTTATGAATTCAGTTAGGCACTCTCCTTGCAGAGCTGTAATCATTCAGTCAGTACCCAAGTATTCTTGCCGCGAAGTAGGCCTTGGGACATGGACTGCTTCAAAACCCTATGCACTATACATGCAGTCATCTATCCACCTGTACACCTGTCTTTTACATCTTCAATTCTCCACTCTGTTTCCTTACACTTCCACCAAAAACTATGTCACTGCTGTTGCACTATTGTAGTGACCCATTCAGCAGTATGTGCTAATGCATTCACTGCGCTAAAACTCAAGCACTTATAAAAGTGCTTCAAAGCCCTATACACTATGCATGCAGTCCTCTATCAACCTCCACACTTATCTTTCACATCTTTAATTCTCCAGTCTGTATCCTTACACTTTCAGCAAACACTCTGTCATTGCCCTTGCACTGTTGTAGTGACCCATTCAGCGGTATGTACTAAGCCATTTACTGCACTAAAAGTCAAGCACTTATATATTCACTTAGACACTCTCCTTACAGTACTCTAATCATTCTGTGTGCTTGCAGAACTGTAATCATTCAGTGAGTACCCAAGTACTCATACAGTGAAGTAGGCCTTAGAACATGAACTGCTTCAAACCCTTATAGACAATGCATGCAGTCTTCTATCCACCTGCACACTTGTCTTTCACATCTTCAATTCTCCACTCTGTATCTTTACACTTTCAGCAAACACTCTGTCACTGCTGTTGCACTATTGTAGTGATGTATTCAGCAGTATGTGCTAATGCAGTCACTGCGCTAAAACTCAAACACTTATAAATTCAGTCAGGCACTGTGCTTTCAGAATTGTAATCATTCAGTCAGTACCCAAGTACTCATGCAGGAGAGTAGGCCTTAGAACATGGAGTGCTTCAAAGCCCTATACACTATGCATGCAGTCCTCTATCAACCTCCACACTTGTCTTTCACATCTTCAATTCCCCAGTCGGTATCCTTACACTTTCAGCAAACACTCTGTCATTGCCCCTGCACTGTTGTAGTGACCCATTCTGCAGTATGTGCTAATGCATTCACTAAGCTAGAACTCAAGCACTTATAAGTTCGGTCAGACAGTGTGCTTGCAGAACTGTAATCATTCAGTCAGTACCCAAGTAGTCATACAGCAAAGGAGGCCTTAGAACATGGACTGCTTCAAACCCCTACACAATATGCATGCAGTCTTCTATCCACCTCCACACTTGTCTTTCACATCTTCAATTCCCCATTCTGTATCCTTACACTTCCAGCAAACACTCTGTCATTGGCTTTGCACTGTTGTAGTGACTCATTCAGCACTATGTACTGGTCATTCAGTGCGTTAAAACGCAAACACTTGTAGATTCACTCACTCTCCTGACAGTACTGTAATCATTCACTCAGTACCCAAGTACTCATGTAGTGAGAAACAAACTTGGTTCCCGAGCAATACAGATACAATATTTGATAAGAAATATCAGTCCAAAGAAGGTTCTCCAGATCGTATCTTTCAAAAGGAGTCTTTATTTCCAAGACACAGATTTCAATCGGTGATCCAGCGTAGTTGGGATCATCCAAAGTAGCCAAACAAAAAACACCCAACACGTGTTTCGTCTTGGGAAGATACCCAAAGACTTACTCAGGGCCAGAGAAATTTTATCAAGATCCAATCAAAGTTGTTTCGCCATATTATAGTCTCATCTAATGAAATTCTCAAATAAACAATGTTGTTCCAACATATATAATACATTCCATATAGCTTCCAGTTGAGGTTTAATAGAAAGATTTCATTTGAAGGACTGGAAGGACAGATCCGAAGTACACTTGTCTTTCACATCTTCAATTATCCACTCTGTATCCTTCCACTTCCACCAAACACTCTGTCACTGCTGTTGCACTATTGTAGTGATGTATTCAGCAGTATGTGCTAATACAGTCACTGCGCTAAATCTCAGACACTTATAAATTCAGTCGGGCACTGTGCTGGCAGAACTGTAATCATTCAGTTAGTAACCAAGTACTCATGCAGCAAAGTAGGCCTTAGAACATGGAGTGCTTCAAAGCCCTATACACTATGCATGCAGTCCTCTATCAACCTCCACACTTGTCTTTCACATCTTCAATTCCCCAGTCTGTATCCTTACACTTTCAGGAAACACTCTGTCATTGCCCTTGCACTGTTGTAGTGACCCATTCAGCGGTATGTACTGATCATTCAGTGCTCTAAAACTCAAACACTTAAAGATTCACTCAGACACTCTCCTTACAGTACTGTAATCATTCACTCAGTATCCCAGTACTAATGTCGTGAAGTAGGCCTTAGGACAAGGACTGTTTCAAACCTGTATGCTGTATGCATGCAGTCTTTTATTCACGTGCACACTTGTCTTTCACATCTTCAATTCTCAACTCTGTATCCTTACACTTCCACCAAACACTCTGTCACTGCTGTCTCACTATTGTAAGGACCCATTCAGTAGTAGGTGCTAATCCATTCACTGTGCTAAAACTCAAGCACTTATAAGTTCAGTGAGGCACTGATTTGCAGAATTGTAATCATGCAGTCAGTACCCAAGTACTCATGCAGCAAATTAAGCCTTAGTACATGAACTGCTTCAACCCCCCATGCACTATACATGCAGTCTTCTATCCACCTGCACACTTGTCTATCACATGTTCAATTCCCCAGTGTGTATCCTTACACTTCCAGCAAACACTCTGTCATTGCCCTTGCACTGTTGTAGTGACCCATTCAGCGGTATGTACTAATCTATTTACTCCACTAAATGTCAAGCACTTATATATTCACTTAGACACTCTCCTTACAGTACTCTAATCTTTCAGTTAGTACCCAAGTACTCATACAGTGAAGTAGGCCTTAGAGCATGGACTGCTTCAAACCCCTGTAGACTATGCATGCAGTCTTCTATCCAACTGCACACTTGTCTTTCACATCTTCAATTCTCCACTCTGTATCTTTACACTTCCACCAAACACTCTGTCACTGCTGTTTCACTATTGTAGTGAACTATTCAGTGGTATGTGGTAATGCAGTCACTGCGCTAAAACTGAAGCACTTATAAATTCAGTCAGGCACTGTGCTTGCAGAACTGTAATCATTCAGTCAGTACCCAAGTACACATATAGCGAAGTATGTCTTAGGACATCGACTGATTCAAACCCCTTTGCACTATACATGGAGTCTTCCATCCACCTGCACACTTGTCTTTCACATCTTCAATTCTCCACTCTGTATCCTTACACTTTCAGAAAACACTCTGTCACTGCTGTTGCACTATTGTAGTGATGTATTCAGCAGTATGTGCTAATGTAGTCACTGCGCTAAAACTCAAACACTTATAAATTCAGTCGGGCACTGTGCTTGCAGAACTGTAATCATTCAGTCAGTACCCAAGTACTCATGCAGCAAAGTAGGCCTTAGAAAATGGAGTGCTTCAAAGCCATATACACTATGCATGGGGAGGAGTGGCAATTTTATTTAAAAAACATTTTGCTGTAACTAAAATTTTGGCAGAAACACTAGACTTGGCTGACATGCTCGCGGTGAAAATTATATTTGACAACTTGTGTCTAACTATCTTCACTGTGTATCGTCCACCTAACTCCACCTCGGCCTTTAATGATTTATTCATGTCTAGTATGTCTGATATATGCTCACGGTACAAAAATATAGTAGTTACAGGAGACTTCAATCTCCATTGGGACAGGGAAAGGAAAGATTCTGCAGCTGAGTCACTAGAGACAACCATGTCCTCTCTGGGCTTTAAACAGCTGGTAGACTCCCCCACGCACATAAAGGGTCACACCCTTGATCTGATTTGGACCCTAGATCCTAAAATTATTTTAGTGAAAGTCCTTCCCTGTATATGGTCAGACCACCACCTGATTTATTGTGATGTTCCTATTGGCACGAAACCTCCGCAACCATCACCTAAAGTTAAAATGATCCGTAAGTGGAAAGATGTTGACTTGCAAACGCTGACCACTAAACTCTCTGATTTTGTCCGACCTTTAGATCCTGATGCTGATGTAGACCAGGAGTGCAATGCTCTAATGGATTGCCTGATTGGAGCAATAGATCGGATTGCACCTGAGAAGCCTCAAAAGATTAATAGCGGTGGGAAAGGCGCCCCCTGGTTCACCACCACTCTGAGGGAGCATAGGAAAGAACTACGTAATGTAGAAAGAATCTGGAGGAGGAAAAAAGATGAGGAATCCTATGAAGAATATAGGAAGCTGTTTCGCACCTATAAAAAATATATACAGGAGGCTAAAGCCACATTTTATGAAAAGCGGATTAATGAGGCGGACAATGTCCAGAAGGAAACCTTTAGAATACTTGCGGAATTAACTAAGAGAGCCCAAGACACGGCCACCACAATTAGCTGTGATGCCTTCCTGACATATTTTGTCAACAAGGTTGACATTATTTTAAACGAGATAACAAATAATGCCATCGGCTCTATGGATCCACAGGTATCTCAAACTCTGGTGGGAACCTACATGTCCAAGTTCCCCCGGATAGATTCATTAGGCCTTGAAACCCTGATGAGAAAAATAAAGTCAGGCTCTCCAGCGGACCCATGCCCCCCAAGTGTGTTTCGCCTAGCTCGCCTTAGTCTAGAGGACCACATCCTATCGATGTTGAACAAATCACTAGACACAGGCCGGCTACCAGCCAGCTTTAAGGAAGCTAGGGTGAAACCGCTAATAAAGAAAGTAGGGGCAGACCCTAAAGTGTTGAAAAATTACAGACCAATTTCCCAGCTACCATACCTGTCCAAGGTTCTTGAGCAACACGTGCTGATATCCCTGACATCGTTTCTGGAGTCTAACCATCTTCTCCATGAGATGCAGGCAGGGTTTCGAGCACACCACAGCACCGAGTTGGTCATGCTCTCGGTGATGGACGACCTTAGAATGATGGCTGACAGTAAAAAACCAAGCGCGCTGATACTTTTAGATCTGTCAGCGGCGTTTGATACTGTCAGCCATTCTTTACTCTTGGATAGGTTGGTTGGCTTTGGGTTTCGGGATTCAGCATATCATTGGCTGGAATCCTTTCTATCGGGGAGAACCCAGAGAATTCAGTTGGGAGACATGGTATCAGGAGTGGGAGAACTTACTTGTGGGGTCCCTCAGGGCTCTGCCTTGTCTCCCCTCCTGTTCAATCTGTATCTACAACCCCTAATAAAAACTCTGACTGAGATGGGTTGCCGCGTATTTAATTACGCGGACGATACTCAGCTGTTGCTGAGTATGGACGACACTGAACGGGCCCAGCTACAGGCACAGGAGGTACTCCGATACACAGTTAAATGGATGTCGAGAAACCTCCTGAAGATTAATCCTGAAAAAACTGAGGTGCTGATAGTCTCATCCACTTGCTCCCCTTGGAGTGACTTGTATTGGCCCCAGGAATTGGGTACTATCCCCAAACCAGCCGACTTGGTCAAAAGCCTTGGCATTAAGGTAGATAGTGCTCTTTCAATGGTGAGCCAAGTCTCTACCGTTGTAGGAGTCTGCAACGGTCTTATAAGACAATTGCGTAAATTAGTCCCACTCCTTTCCCAGTCCATGCTTCGTACCGTAGTCTCGGCCACTATACTTTCGAGGCTGGACTACGGAAATGTTCTCTACCTGGGCCTACCAAAGGTATTAACTAACAGACTGCAGGTGGTCCAAAATGATGCAGCAAGACTTATTTTCAAACTTTCAAGGAAATCACATGCTTCCCCGCTGCTGCAGAGCCTTCACTGGCTGCCAGTGACGCAAAGGTCTATTTTTAAAAGTCTCTGCATAGCCCATAAATCTATCTATGGGCAAGCCCCTGCTTATGTTAAAGGAAGGCTGGAGATCTACTGACCTGAAAGAAGGCTAAGGTCTTCCGAGGCTCAACTGCTTGTGTGTCCTCGGTTTAAATTGGCCACAAAAGGTGGAAGAGCTTTTTCGGTTCTGCTGCCGAGGATCTGGAACAAACTGCCTGAAGCTCTTCGTAAGGATGGAAACAGGCTCCATTTTAGGAAGACTCTAAAGACTATTCTGTTTAGGACAGCGTGGAGCCTAGTTTAGCCTCTGTTCTTCCCTGACGTTGATTAGGCCGTTATGTTTTGTGGTCAAAGCGCCCTGAGACCTGCCGGTGAGTTGGCGCTATGCAAACCCATATTAACAATAACAATAACAGCATGCAGTCCTCTGTCAACCTCCACACTTATCTTTCACATCTTCAATTCTCCAGTCTGTATCCTTACACTTTCAGCAAACACTCTGTCATTGCCCTTGCACTGTTGTAGTGACCCATTCAGCGGTATGTACTAATCCATTTACTGCACTAAAAGTCAAGCACTTATATATTCACTTAGACACTCTCCTTACAGTACTCTAATCATTCAGTGTGCTTGCAGAACTGTAATCATTCAGTGAGTACCCAAGTACTCATATAGTGAAGTAGGCCTTAGAACATGAACTGCTTCAAACCCCTATAGACTATGCATGCAGTCTTCTATCCACCTGCACACTTGTCTTTCACATCTTCAATTCTCCACTCTGTATCCTTACACTTCCACCAAACACTCTGTCACTGCTGTTGCACTATTGTAGTGACATATTCAGCAGTATGTGCTAATGCAGTCACTGCGCTAAAACACGAACACTTAAAAATTCAGTCAGGCTCTGTGCTTGCAGAACTGTAATTATTCAGTGAGTACCCAAATACTCATACAGTGAAGTAGGCCTTAGAGCATGGACTGCTTCAAACCCCTATAGACTATACATGCAGTCTTCTATCCACCTCCACACTTGTCTTTCACATCTTCAATTCCCAAGTCTGTATCCTTACACTTTCAGCAAACACTCTGTCATTGCCCTTGCACTGTTGTAGTCACCCATTCAGCGGTATGTACTGATCATTCAGTACGCTAAAACTCAAGCACTTATAGATTCACTCAGACACTCTCCTTACAGTACTGTAATCATTCACTCAGTACCCAAGTACTCATGTAATGAAGTAGGCCTTAAGACAAGGACTGCTTCAAAACCGTATGCTGTATGCATGCAGTCTTCTATCCTCGTGCACAATTGTCTTTTACATCTTCAATTCTCCACTCTGTATCGTTATACGTTCACCAAATATTCTATCACTGTTGTTGCACTATTGTAGTGACCCATTCAGCAGTATGTGCTTATTCATTCACTGCGCTGAAACTCAAGCATTTATAAATTCAGTTAGGCACTGAGCTTGCAGAACTGTAATCATTCAGTCAGTACCTAAGTACTCATACAGCAAAGTAGGCCTTAGAACATGGACTGCTTGCAACCCCTATAAACGATGTAAAGTAATCCCTTTAATGCTATGTGCTGCCAACCCAGTTGGAGCAGTAACAACACAAGAGAGTGACGACTCAGTTATTTTCTGTAGATAAGTTGCAATTCCTTTCATTAGAAAACTTTTTCCAGTTCCTGCTTCTCCACTCACGTACAGTCGGACAGGTTTAAATGACGTACATGAGCACTCTTTTTTCTCATGATATAAACCATGCTCAATCTGTTCTGTCACTTGATCGTATATTTGTTTTTGCTCAACATTTAGTTGTTTTTCCAATTCTTCTAAGTTTATTACATCCTCTTGAGCTTGTTGCATTGCTGTTTCCACCACATTCATTTTGAATAATTGGTTCTCCTAGTGGATCCTGACTCAACGAAGGAGAACTTTGACTGTCTTGAGAACTGTCTCTAGCAAGCTCTGCTGCAATTGTAGCTTCTTGCTGTATATCGTCGTTCAACATTTTCAGATAATTAGTAAAAGCAGGACATTCTATAGTATTTTTAGTTGCGTTGAATGAATCTTCATAATTGTCAAAATCTCCAAGTAGTTCCAGTTCTGTTCGCCATAGCTTAAAGAGTTGCAAAAGAGCTAAGTAGTAAAATTCCCTTTAGTCAGGAGATTCGCAACTCAATTTTCAGTGATTAATCAAATGTCCTTTTCTTTCTTTTACTAAACATTCTTCAGATCCAATCACAGAATATACTCCTTTATTGATATCTTCTGTAATATTCCTCTTAAATGTATAGCTTTGCAGTACTTCATAGAGACAAACGTTCTCAAGATGATTACTTTTATTTGGATAGTATGTATCCAACATATTTGTCTTCAAAATATCTGTACTGTCTGGTTCTCTCTCTGCTAAATACTCAATTTCTTGTACAGATTTCAAAACTCGGTTTTGTGTTCTTGCAAGACCTAAACTCACCTAAATGATTGTTCTAGATTTGGAGTATAGACTTGCAGATGATAAACGATCTGAACATTCATATGCTCCGATTTCTCGATGAGACAACATCTTCAAAGTGTAGCTGTACAATTTCTTACTTAGGCTCTTTTCATGAGAAATTTCTTCCCACATTTCCTTTAGTTCCGTCTTTTCAGATTTAGTAATGTAAGACGTTACATATCGTGCCACAGCAATGGAGTTGTCTGCAACATATTGAATATCCATGTTAGCATTCCACATGGACAAAATGACTGGGTTATAGTCATTTATGTATTTTAACTCTTCATTTCTTCTTAAGTTGTAGGTATTTTTCGGTGATTTTCTTGTGACAGTATGTCGCAAAGATGACATAAAATTGTTCACTCTTCCTTTTGATAATACTGGACGTGGAAATTCAAATCGACATTTTGTGTAGAACTTATCCTTAGATTTGTACTTTTGACAACAGTATTTTCCACAACGATGGGTTTGAAACCGTAAGACTTGATGTCTTAAATTCTTTCTACTGTACTTTTGGGTACAGCACATGTAGAATATTGTTCAATAAAACTCATCACTGTGTCATCTGAATCTGTTCCATATTTAGGGGCATCTTTGATCCATAACAGCATATGTATGTGAGGAGCACCTCTTGCTTGATACTCCTTTCTCCAAATGAAATCCAGAACCTCTCCAAGAGGAGGAATTTTTATGTTTGTGATAAAAGACATCATAGATTCAAATCTATGATTGAAATACCTGCATACATTAACTGGATCCAAAGAGCACAGGTGTCTTGTATTCTATATTTTCTATGTTAGCATTAGCCTCTCGAAGAAATTGAAGTAAATCTTCCCAAGTTTACTCTGCACAGCTTAGAGTAAGGAACCATGTAGGAGTTCCTAAGTTTCTTAGCATACATTTCAGTTCCCCATGACAACGGTACCAATATTCATTAGTACCACGCTGACATGCCATGAGATGAATTAGCTGAGATTCCAAAATAGTATCTTCATAGTGGACTTTATTCATAAAGTCCTTTGTCGAAACATTTTGCAAATGTACTCCACTTTTTAGTATATGGTTCACTGCATAAGAAAGTCCAGACAAGTCACTCTCAAACAGAAGATGAAACAAATATGGAATATATTGGCGAAACCTTGGATCTCCTGCACATAATTTTGAAGTCCGGTATTCAGATGCAGGGATCTGCACAGGTCATTCATCATATCGTCCACCTTTGCCTGTTGGAAATAACTGAGGGAAGCAACGAGCTTCCAAACTTTCTTCCCATACGCTAATGGGACTTCCTTTTTCCTCTTTCATTTGAAATAACTCAATAGTATTTCCCATCACTTCTTTAGAGTGAAGTGGATGCACACTATAATGTTCATAAATTTCTTCAGTTCTGGACATATCCACTTTTTCAATTTGTGCAGTTGGCAAATCACTCTCCTCTTCTACAGTTGTTTCCTCTTCTCCTACATACACATTTTTATAGTATTGATTATTGTTTACCAAATACAACGTTGCCTTTTTCACTTTCCTAACATCCACTAATTCTTGTCAGATTTTCTTACTCTTCGTAGGAACGCCATTAACTAGAATAAGTAGAGGTTCCTCTTCCACATTTTCTACACCAATTGTTTCAATATTTATCTTTACATTTAGAGGCAAATATACAACTCTTCCCTTTAATCCTCACTGTAAATCTGATGGAGGCAATTTCCCTGCCTTATGCTCCATGTGTCGTAAGGAGAGAGAGGAACCCCTTGGGTTAGTCAAGGGAAATGGGGTATTGGACCCAGAAATTGAACTAGTTCCCTTGTGACATATACAGGATAAGCTAAGACTTAGCTTTAAAACAACCAAAGATAAAATCATGAACTAATACAATTCTAAACATAAAGTACACATCAATTTATTAAAGTGACAGAAATCAAAACAGTTTACATTTATACATCATACAATTTCTTAAAAAACAATTAAAATTTAAACTAATAATACAATATATTGTGACCTGCACAATACAACAGACAGACAAAAAGATATTTTGTTGTAAAACATAAAAATTGTAAAATACAAGTGGTACATTCGATACTGCGATTTCATCACTCCCTAGTTTTATAGCCACAAATTTGTATATCAACAGGGGAGGAAGGGACTTGAATTGTACAGGAGTTTGGCGTCGACGCGTTTCGGTGGTTCTGAAGCAAATATGTTCCACCTTTATGAAGACTAAGGTACGATGTCTGTCTTGTTTCAGGGTCTGTACAATTCCCCGGTACGCTTCTGTGCAATGTAGTAACTGATTGGTCTGTTCTCTGATACGTTTTTTTTATTTAAAAAAAAAGGGGCAAAATAGATGAAATTCCTGTATTTATCTGTTCAAAATGTTGAATGATGGCACTTTTGTAAATTGCGACGATGTGCTAGTTAAAATGGTTCCTGAAGGAGATCAATCAAGTTCCATCTCTAAAATCGAGTGGAGTGTCTTCTCCAATAAGGAAAGAAGAACGTTACGTTTGCGAGGTTTTGCTGGAAAACAATGAGCGCTAGCCACGCCTTTTGCTGTCAGGTAAAGCTTATTTTTAGGGTGGGGCGCTCTGGCAGGTTCCTCAAGCAGAAATACAGTCTCCCCTCCTAGAGCGGATCAATCACGCTGCGTCTGGGGGTTCTGGTTCGAATGGTCCATGTGAACAATAGCCTGAATTGGATGCACACATTGAATGAGAATAGATTCATAAGTATTTAAATCCATCAGTTCAGAAGGAATATTTACCAACTCAAGATTATTATGAAGAGCTCTAGCAGGCATCTTATTCTAATTTAATTCATTATAACAATATTTACTAATACGTTGATCAGAACCCAAATCAAAACAATTCTCTACCAACAATTAAGTTGCAAATTCCTTCCAATCATTATTATTCTCCTTTTCACTCTTTAAATATAGATCTACTAACCTGGTCTGATTTTTATAATGAATTCGTCTACAACAAATACAAGAAAAGTTTGGCTTTTCATCTGAAATGACCTTAAACCTTGTAATTTCTTGCTCAAAATGTTCTGTACTAAAATTCTGTACATTTTCTTCCACATTTCCTTCTATTAATGTATCTGTTTCTGCACTATCTTCTTCAGGACCAAAGTAACTAAACTCAATTTCTTCACAAATGTTGATCACATCTAACACAGATCCATGCAAAAGAGCACTGTGCAATTTTTTTAACATTAGTGCTGGACTTTTTGCATAATACAACCTTCTCACTAATTTCCTCACTTCAGTATGATGCACTGCTAACATCCTAAAATGGTGAAAAACACTCTGACATACTTTTTTAGAAAGACAAGCCAAAGAATGACCTTGCAAACCCGTTTTTTCTCTCACTCTGCAGGGGTCTAATTCTTGCAACATCTTAATCTTCTGTTTAACACTTTTCTTAGTATACTTACGTAAAAAATTGTGAAAAAAATCAATTGAATACTGTCGTACACTACAAATACTACTACAATTTCAAGTGTACACTGGAGCCTTAGGACGTCTCCCTAAGATTTCATCAGCTAACACCTCTTCTGCATTTCTAGGGACAATTTTCTCTTTTTCAATCGGACAACCATTCTTAACCTCATAAGCTTGACCACTGGTGTCAACTGCAAGCAACAAATCATTACTCTGAAAGTAACTCTCTTCATTAAAAAACGGCTCACAACTTGAACTATGTTTCCATTCTCCAGAAAAAACATTACAAAAATGATTTCTATTAATTAGTCTTTTCCACTTACTTTTGACCTTCATAATATTGATTGGCTTATCTAGTGTTCGAATCCTACTGATTACTAAAAGAAACATTTTTTTTTAATTCAAAAGCTTTCTCAACAATTGTCTGTATATGTTTTTTTTCTTATAAAAAGCTGTTTTTCTTTTACAATTCTATATTTTTAAATACATTTACAACAACTCTTATGAAACATTTGCTTCCGAATCTCAACAAACTGATTTTTTCGTCTTTTTCGTCTATTACTATAAACTATTGCATAGCAACTCTCTCTGTAGCATGTAGAAATCATTTCAGTGAATTCTCATTTCTACATTCTCAGTCCCACCTTGACCCTCTACACTGCCTTAACACCACTGCACTCTCTTAAACCCTGAAACAACACTCCCAGCAAGACTCTCTTTCACTGTACTAATCATTTTACGAAATTGCAAGGCATACTGTCATGTGTCTAAGATCACAAATAGTCTCATTTTTCACCACAGTGCATACAAACAGACAGTCTCTTGAATACCTCTGTACAATAGGAAATCAACAATCACAGAAACTTTGCTAAAATTCAAACAATATACACCTGGAAATAAAAACTATGCTGTAAGACTCATTTTATACCACAATAACTTGGCTACTAGCTCAAAGATTACAATTGTACAAGAAGACTCTCTCAAATCATTTTTAATTTTTAAACATACATTTATTGTTGTAACATTTCATATTGTAATAGAACATCTAGCATGATGTCATCAGCAATTTCATTAACATCTTCATCAACTTCAGAAGTTGTCACATTAAACTCAATATCATCCAATACTTCAATGAATTCACTATCTAAACTTTCATCCAAAAAATCACAGTTTATATCTCCTGCACCAATAGGTTGTTCTTCATTACTGGTACATTTAAGCCCTCTATCAGAGTGTTAGAAATTTCAAAAGTGACTTCAATGTTGTTCTGATTTTGATCCATGATGAATTGTATTATGTTGCTGTACTTAGTAGAAAAATATAAACACTACATATTATTATTTTTGCTAATAGATAATACAAAACTAGCTTTATCAATTTCATGAGTACATGTATTCCCATATTTTTAAACACATCAAGTAAACAAATCATTCTGCCACATTTTTCTGAAATGAAGTCTAACTCACACTGTGATCTTAGCCACATGACAGTATGCCTTGCAATTCCGTAAAAAGATTACTACAGTGAAAGAGAGTCTTGCTGGTACTGCTGTTTCAGATTTCAGGACAGTGCAGTGGGGTTGTATGATGTTACAATGCATACTTTTACAACACACACCTTTACAACGCATTTTTTATAACGCAACACCCATTACAACGCATTCCGTTACAACACATGCCATTACCATTACAACGCATTCAATTACTATTCTAACTCCAGAGGGTGCAACAGTAGGGTAAGTGTTGGATAGTGTAGGGGTAAATATTACTATTCTAACTCCAGGGGGTGCAACAGTAGAGTAAGTGTTGGATGGTAATGGTATGCGTTGTAATGGTATGGGTTGTAATGACTGCGTCATAATGACATGCGTGTAATGGTATGCATTGTAGTGTTATGCGTTGTAATGGTTGCATTGTAATGTCTTGCTATGTAATGGATGTTGCGCTGTAAAAGTTTTGTTCTAATGGTAGTGCGTTGTAAAAGCTGCGTTGTAAAGGTTGTTTCCCGTGCAGTGGTGTCCAGGCAGTGCACGGGCTCCAGGTGGGACTGAGAATGTAGAAATCAGAATTCACTGAAATGATTTCTACATGCTACAGAGAGAGTCAGTATGCAATTTCTACAGCACACCCAGGATCTTTATTACACAGAATGGAGACTATTTGGGAATTCAGAGACGTGACACACATGCTGCTTTGGACTTTATAGCACTATATGTCCTAAAGACTGACTCACTCCATGACTACATGTTTTGCCATATTTTAAAACACATCAACTAAGCAAATTATTCTGCCACATTTTTCTGAAATGAAGTCTGACTCACACTATGATCTTAGACACATGACAGTATGCCTTGCAATTCAGTAAAATGATTACTACAGTGAAAGAGAGTCTTGATAGGAGTGCTGTTTCAGATTTTAGGACAGTGCGGTGGTGTTCAGGCAGTGCAAGGGCTCAAGGTGGGACTGAGAATGTAGGAATGAGAATTCACTGAAATGATTTCTACATGCTACAGAGAGAGTTGCTATGCAATTTCTACAGCACACCCAGGATCTTTATTACAGAGCATGGAGACTATTTGAGAATTCAGAGGCCTGGAACACATGCTGCTTTGGACGTTATAACACTAACTGTCCTAAGGCCTGACTCACTCCATGACTATATGTATTGCCATAATTTAAAAACACATCAACTAAGCAAATTATTTTGCCACATTTCTCTGAAATGAATTCTGACTCACACTGTGATCTTAGACACATGACAGTATGCCTTGCAATTCAGTAAAATGATTACTACAGTGAAAGAGAGTCTTGCTAGCAGTGCTGTTTCAGATTTTAGGACAGTGCAGTGGTGTTCGGGCAGTGCAGGGGCTCAAGGTGGGACTGAGAATGTAGGAATGAGAATTCATTGAAATGATTTCTACATGCTACAGCGAGAGTTGGTATGCAATTTCTACAGTACACCCAGGATCTTTATTACACAGCATGGAGACTATTTGGGAATTCAGAGGCCTCGCACACATGCTGCTTTGGACTTTATAGCACTAACTGTCCTAAGGCCTGACTCACTCCATGACTATATGTATTGCCATAATTTAAAAACACATCAACTAAGCAAATTATTGGGCCAAATTTTTCTGAAATGAATTCTGATTCACACTGCGATCTTAGACACATGACAGTATGCCTTGCAATTCCGTAAAAAGATTACTACAGTGAAAGAGAGTCTTGCTAGGAGTGCTGTTTCCGATTTTAGGACAGTGCAGTGGTGTCCAGGCAGTGCAGGGGCTCAAGGTGAGACTGAGAATGTAGAAATGAGAATTCACTGAAATGATTTCTACATACTACAGAGAGAGTTAGTATGCAATTTCTACAGCACACCCAGGATCTTTATTACACAGAATGGAGACTATTTGGGAATTCAGAGACCTGACACATATGCTGCTTTGGACTTTATAGCACTATGGGCCCGATGTAGGTCGGTCGGTAACGGACGAAAATCGGTATTTTCGGCCGTTACCGATCGGTAAATAGGTGATTGGCATGTAGGGGGCTTTATTTTACCGAATCGGTAAAATTACCGATTCGGTAATTTTACCGATTCGGTAAAATAAAAAATTGGTAAATTTACCGAATCTGAGCCACCCATATGTAGGTGGGACTCTTCAGAGTCCCAGGAGCCTTACCAAATCGGTATTTTACCATTAAATAAATTTGATGGTAAAATACCGATTCCGGTGTGCACGCACATGTGTGCATGCACACCTATGCCATGTGACTGGCAGACCTGCCCTTAGGGCATGTATGCCTGCCACATGGCACCCAAGCCTGTTTTGGGGGTGCCAGAGGGTGTCAAAGTGACACCTCCTGCACCCTTGTGGAAATCGGTATTTACCGATTCGGTAAATACCGAATCGGTAATGCCCATTCATTCCTATGGGCTTCATAGCTTATAGGAATGAATGGGCATTACCGATTCGGTATTTACCGAATCGGTAAATACCGAAATCATCCGATTCGGTATTCCAGCACATCTGGAATACCTACATGTCGACCCCATAGATTTACCGATTTTTAATTACCGAATCAGTAAAATTCGGTAATTTAAAATCGGTAAATCTATTTCACCTACATCTGGCCCTTAATTTCCTAAAGACTGACTCACTCCATGACTACATGTTTTGCCATATCTTAAAACACATCAACTAAGCAAATTATTCTGCCACATTTTTCTGAAATGAAGTCTGACTCACACTGTGATATTAGACACATGACAGTATGCCTTGCAATTCAGTAAAATGATTACTACAGTGAAAGAGAGTCTTGCTAGGAGTGCTGTTTCAGATTTTAGGACAGTGCGGTGGTGTTCAGGTAGGGCAAGGGCTCAAGGTGGGACTGAGAATGTAGGAATGAGAATTCACTAAAATGATTTCTACATGCTACAGAGAGAGTTGGTATGCAATTTCTACAGCACACCCAGGATCTTTATTACACAGCATGGAGACTATTTGGGAATTGAGAGGCCTGGCACACATGCTGCTTTGGACGTTATAGCACTAACTGTCCTAAGGCCTGACTCACTCCATTACTATATGTATTGCCATAATTTAAAAACACATCAACTAAGCAAATTATTCTGCCACATTTCTCTGAAATGAATTCTGACTCACACTGTGATCTTAGACACATGACAGTATGCCTTTCAATTTCGTAAAATGATTCCTACAGTGAAAGAGAGTATTGCTAGGATTGCTGTTTCAGATTTTAGGACAGTGCAGTGGCTTTCAGGCAGTGCTGGGGCTCAAGGTGGGACTGAGAATTTAGAAATGAGAATTCACTGAAATGATTTATACATACTACAGAGAGAGTTGCTATGCAATTTCTACAGCAGACCCAGGATCTTTATTACACAGCATGGATACTATTTGGGAATTCAGAGGCCTGGTACACATGCTGCTTTGGACTTTATAGCACTAACTGTCCTAAGGACTGACTCACTCCATGACTACATCTTTTGCCATATTTTAAAACACATCAACTAAGCAAATTATTCTGCCACATTTTTCTGAAATGAATTCTGACCTCACACTGTGATCTTAGACACATGACAGTATGCCTTGCACATCAGTAAAATGATTACTACAGTGAAAGAGAGTCTTGCTAGGAGTGCTGTTTCAGATTTTAGGACAGTGCAGTGGTGTTCAGGCAGTGCAGGGGCTCAAGGTGGGACTGAGAATATAGAAATGAGAATTCACTGAAATGATTTCTACATGCTACAGAGAGAGTTGCTATGCAATTTCTACAGCACACCCAGGATCTTTATTACACAGCATGGAGACTATTTGGGAATTCAGAGGCCTGGTACACATGCTGCTTTGGACTTTATAGCACTAACTGTCCTAAGGACTGACTCACTCCATGACTACATCTTTTGCCATATTCTAAAACACATCAACTAAGCAAATTATTCTGCCACATTTTTCTGAAATGAATTCTGACTCACACTGTGATCTTAGACACATGACAGTATGCCTTGCAATTCAGTAAAATGATCACTACAGTGAAAGAGAGTCTTGCTAGGAGTGCTGTTTCAGATTTTAGGACAGTGCAGTGGTGTTCAGGCAGTGCAGGGGCTCAAGGTGGTACTGAGAATGTAGAAATGAGAATTCACTGAAATGATTTCTACATGCTACAGAGAGAGTTGCTATGCAATTTCTACAGCACACCCAGGATCTTTATTACACAGCATGGAGACTATTTGGGAATTCAAATGCCTGACACACATGCTGCTTTGGACTTTATTGCAGTAACTGTCCTGAGGACTGACTCACTCCATGACTTCATATGTTGCCATATTTTAAAACACATCAACTAAGCAAATTATTCTGCCACATTTTTCTGAAATGAATTCTGACTCACACTGTGATCTTAGACACATGACAGTATGTCTTGCAATTCAGTAAAACGATTACTACAGTGAAAGAGAGTCTTGCTAGGAGTGCTGTTTCAAATTTTAGGACAGTGCAGTGGTGTACAGGCAGTGCAGGGGCTCAAGGTGGGACTGAGAATGTAGAAATGAGAATTCACTGAAATGATTTCTACATGCTACAGAGAGAGTTGGTATGCAATTTCTACAGCACACCCAGGATCTTTATTACACAGCATGGAGACTATTTGGGAATTCAGAGGCCTGACAACATGCTGCTTTGGACTGTATAGCACTAACTGTACTAAGGCACGACTCACTCCATGACTACATCTTTTGCCATATTTTAAAACACATCAACTAAGCAAATTATTATATCATTTTTAACAACAGCAATGTACTGCAAAAAAATATCCCCTCAAACACATCAACATACCAAATGCTCCTTTCACAATGTTTTTCCCAAAGCAGACAAATTCAAATTCAGACTCTGTACAAATAAACTCCTGCTTCCACATTAAAATACATTTTTCAATTTAACTTAAACTGCACAACATAGATCCCCTTACAAATTAACAACTCACCTTTTAAAAAATGCTTTTGTAGTTTTAGAACAGTGTCAATCACGCAGCAGATTTTCTTAAGCAGAATCTCTGAATAGTGCACCAGTCACTGCAACCACACAATGGCATCATTTTACACTCATATTCTTGTAGATAACCAATCAAATATCTTCCCACACAAATTCAAAACCAAACTAACATTTTAATTGAAACACTTTCAATCTCACATAATATTCAACCTTCCCTCACTGCTCTCTCTGCCTGTTACCATGGTAACACTCCATAGAACACCTAACCTCAGTCATTCTTGCATCTATGTACTAAGTAATACTCCCACCAAAGCATGCAAACACTCATACTGATACTAAGAAAAACATCTAATAACCTATATACATACACATGTACCTACTCATCAACCCATGCAGCCACTTATACACAAAGTGAAACACTAATACATATATTTAAACATTTAAGCATTACTCACTAATATATGTATTCACTAAGATATTCAATAATATATACATATATAACACATATTTATTTTTCAGAAAGACACACATTCACTGGATGGTGTCATCAGTGATGTCATGAGTGATGTAATATGTGACGTCATCAGCAGTGCATTACACGCGCAAGTTATAGTGAGTCCAACTCACTATAACGTGGAATTTCATTGGTTTTATATCAGTAAAATTTACAGCTAACTATAACTGGTGTCAAACCTATGGTTTTTTCAGTGAATTTCACAGGTTTTGTAAATGCTACTTCCTAACTATAACGTGTGTAAAACCTATGGTTTTTTCAGTGAATTTCATTGGTTTTTAAAATGCTAATTCAGAAATATCTCGTGTATACAACCTATACTTTTGTCAATAAAGTTCTGGAAATATTTTTTTCGGAAACAAGCCGTTTTCTTCACTGTTCAAGTTGCATAGAGACTCCTTGTAAAGCGATACAGAATTAGAAAGTCTGTACCTTGCCTTTTTTTCAACGCATTAAAATTTGCCTGTAAATAAAAATAGCCTTTCTAAACTTTCGTGCACGACCCGGTGTGCGCACTCTCGGCAACAGTTCTCAATAAAATGGATACCGCATTTCCAGGCTTTCGTGCGCCACCGACTGCGCGCACCCGCCTATATATTTCGTGAAAACTTTGCAATCTGAACTTATTGAATTTCTTCATAGACCCATCAAAGAACTTATACTACGTCAAAGAGACTAAACCTAGGCTTCTTTTTTAATATTATGAAAATTTTCATTAAATGGAGCCGAATGTCTTTTTAAACTTTCGTGTGTGACCGAATGTACACACCTTGGTATTTTAAAAAAATATATAAAAGGTTTTATACTTTAACAATTGTATGCTTGAATCGAGCTCAGAAGATATATTAAATCCGGATATGTTTGGATTTACTCCTTTTCACGTTTTGAAACTTCACTGAATTAGACCGCTACTTCCAAATGGCGTACGTGACCAGATACTATCACCACGTACACGTCCTGAGACGCGCATGTGAAGTCATGTGACTTGAAAACAACACTTCCAATTGGTTCTTAGTAGTTTCTATTCTGCAATTTACACGGAGCACTCCACCCACTTCTCTCACTATCTTTTCTACTCTCAAAAGAGAACGACGTTGAACACCCTTCGGAAGACTTTTCTGAAATGGCTGCCGCCCCGCATTCATCTTCCGAATCTGAAGGAAATGAGCGACTACCTTTAAAAAGAAAAAAGGAATCATTTATTTGGCAATTTTTCACTTATCCTGAAGAACAAAAGAAAGTGAATGCGCCAAAAGTTACCTGCACGATATGCAATTCGGTTCTCTCAAGAGGAAATCCAAAAAAAAAATATTCCTTTTCCATACATACCGTGGTGCGGCATGTCAAACAAGTGCACCCTGTGCAATTTGCAAAGGCATCGACAAGAGCCCTGGCCACGCTATTACCATCAGAGGTGTCCAGCACATCTTCTGGTGGACGACCTGTATCTCCATCGAGTGCTGTGATGGACTTGAGACCATATCTTGCAACGGTGCACATGAAATGCAACGAGTGTGGAGAAATTCTTCTGTACGGAGAGCAGAGCCTCATTCTTACTAAACTAAAAATTGAGAGTCATAAATGCCCCGAGAAAAGATAAATTTCTTCATTTCATTTTGATCCTGTGTCACACATGAAAATGTAGTTGCAAGTTTGAAAAATCAAAAACAACATAACACTTGTTTTAAAAATTTTTTTTTTTAAAAAAACGTATTTTCAGAACTAACTCATTCTACCAAAAAGAGCTCCAGGAGCATATTATAAAGGGGGTTTATCTCCGCTTTTTTGGCTTTCGTTCGTGCATGACCGTGTGCGCGCACCCGCCTATATATTTCGTGAAAACTTTGCAATCTGAACTTATTGAATTTCTTCATAGACCCATCAAAGAACTTATACTACGTCAAAGAGACTAAACCTAGGCTTCTTTTTTAATATTATGAAAATTTTCATTAAATGGAGCCGAATGTCTTTTTAAACTTTCGTGTGTGACCGAATGTACACACCTTGGTATTTTAAAAAAATATATAAAAGGTTTTATACTTTAACAATTGTATGCTAGAATCGAGCTCAGAAGATATATTAAATCCGGATATGTTTGGATTTACTCCTTTTCACGTTTTGAAACTTCGCTGAATTAGACCGCTACTTCCAAATGGCGTACGTGACCAGATACTATCACCGCGTACACGTCCTGAGACGCGCATGTGAAGTCATGTGACTTGAAAACAACACTTCCAATTGGTTCTTAGTAGTTTCGATTCTGCAATTTACACGGAGCACTCCACCCACTTCTCTCACTATCTTTTCTACTCTCAAAAGAGAACGACGTTCAACACGCTACGGAAGACTTTGCTGAAATGGCTGCCGCCCCGCATTCATCTTCCGAATCTGAAGGAAATGAGCGACTACCTTTAAAAAGAAAAAAGGAATCTTTTATTTGGCAATTTTTCACTTATCCTGAAGAACAAAAGAAAGTGAATGCGCCAAAAGTTACCTGCACGATATGCAATTCAGTTCTCTCAAGAGGAAATCCAAGAAAAAATGTTCCTTTTCCATACATACCATGGTGCGGCATGTCAAACAAGTGCACCCTATGGAATTTGCAAAGGCATCGACAAGAGCCCTGGTCACGCTATTACCATCAGAGGTGGCCAGCACATCTTCTGGTGGACGACCTGTATCTCCATCGAGTGCTGTGATGGACTTGAGACCATATCTTGCAACGGTGCACATGAAATGCAACGAGTGTGGAGAAATTCTTCTGTATGGAGAGCAGAGCCTCATTCTTACTAAACAAAAAATTGAGAGTCATAAATGCCCCGAGAAAAGATACATTTCTTCATTTCATTTTGATCTTGTGTCACACATGAAAATGTTGTTGCAAGTTTAAAAAATCAAAAACAACATAACACTTGTTTAAAAAAAAATAAAATAAAAAATAAGTTCTTTTCAGAACTAACTCATTCTACCAAAAAGAGCTCCAGGAGCATATTATAAAGGGGGTTTATCTCCGCTTTTTAGGCTTTCGTTCGTGCGCGACCGTGTGCGTGCACCCGCCTATATATTTCGTGAAAACTTTGGAATTGCAACTTATTAAATTTCTTCATAGACCCATCAAAGAACTTATACTACGTCAAAGACACTAAACCTAGGCTTCTTTTTTATTATCAAAATTTTCATTAAATGGAGCCGAATGTCTTTTTAAACTTGGATGTACTCCTTTTCACGTTTTGAAACTTTGCTGAATTAGACCGCTACTTCCAAATGGCGTACGTGACCAGATACTATCACCGCGTACACGTCCTGAGACGTGCATGTGAAGTCATGTGACTTGAAAACAACACTTCCAATTGGTTCTTAGTAGTTTCTATTCTGCAATTTACACGGAGCACTCCACCCACTTCTCTCACTATCTTTTCTACTCTCAAAAGAGAACAACGTTCAACATCTTTCGAAAGACTTTCTTTTCACGCGATAATGTGAAATACTGAGATTGTTACAGGATTTTCTATCAGATATGTGTTCCCATTTCTGTTGAAGCACTAACACCGTGGAAAATTCCACCGATAGCAGTGATATTTTTAACGCCGAGCACCGGCGATTTTTATCACTTAGAAGCCTTCCTATTATGAAGGTTTATCTCCTAAGTCTCTGATTCTCAAACTGTGCAACACGGCTCCCCTGTGTGCCGTAATGAAGTGCTAGGGGCGCCGCCCACACTCTAGTGTGACTAACCATCTATAAATTCCACAGACATCTCTACCCTGTTATCTGCAATTGTGAGCATCAAAAGGAGCTGCGCTACGCCCCTGTGAGAGGCCTCACTCCCACTGCTGCAACGGCTTGGCAGTCCTCCAGATGCACAGGAACAGCCCCTCTGATCCATTGAAGTTCTCTGTCGTGAGAGGCCTCACTCCCACTGCTGCAACGGCTTGGCAGTCCTCCAGATGCACAGGAACAGCCCCTCCGATCCATTGAAGTTCTGTGTCGGTCTCAATACCACTTACAAAATGAAAATAAGCACTGAAGAATATTCAAGTATGTAGTACTCCTCCTGCTACGCATACAGAATGCATTCTATTACCTATAAAAAAGTCAAACACCCACGCTACAATCATATAGAACACTTCCTCTAAAGAAGCCTGTGAATAACTTTAAAACATCAGGTTAACCTTTTTTTACTCTCTCATCATTATTAAAGATAAGTATTTACAATGCTAAATTAAACAATGCCTTGGTTCTTGCTTTTTAATTTTAAAAATCTTGCAATCTTTCACAAACCCAATACTCATGGCTTCTTTTTCGTGACAAAAATCTTGCAATATTACATACCTACATAGAATAACAGAAAAAACATAACACTACAAAGGCCGAACACTCTACTAAACGCGGATTTGTAACCTATGGCGCAGATTTATGTTAACTACTTCATACCCAGATATGCACCAGTTAATGTGCACCACAGTATACTAGTGCTCCGTTACCCGTGGTGTGCCACATTTGAAATGTGGCGCACCATGCTACAAAAACACCATACATGCGTAACACATCTGTGCTGAAAAAGTAATACATTGCTAGAGTTGCATCGCAAGTGTGATGCAGCTCCAGCAAGGCTCATCAATGCACTATATTCACAATGCTGCGTCAATACCTACGCCTGCTTCAAGCACATGCACAGTTTTGAAACAGCATAGGTCTGAAAGTCACTGAGTGAAATATCATGCATTACAGTCAGCCACTTTCAAGACGCATTCCTTCAGAGGAACACTTCCTTATGGTGCAGGGCTTTAGAATGTGACATATCTCCTAGATCCATAACGTTGTAAATATGGTACATTATTTCCACTGTCATTGTATTAAATAAACTGACGAAATTGTGGCGCAAAGAGACGCAACGTCAACATAAAGCTGCTACAATGTGTTTTAAAGTGCCCTTTAAATTACAACCAACACTCTCTTTGAAGAGACCCCTCATCTTTTTTTAACACCTGTTAAGTCCTTCCATGCTCATGCGGAGCCGCTCCATCACGAGCATTGCCTCAGCTGTCCTCAGAATAGACCAGTTTTGTCATGGGCTTGCCACTGTGCTTGCACAGCACTAATATTGTACCTCCATGACACGTTCTATTGACTAAGCAGAGCCATGACAGAACCACTGTATCATGAACAGATCTCAACTGTGGCTCATGAAGGAGTACCTCTATCATGAGCATAGAAGTACCACTCAGCCCCCCGGCCCCCTAATGCTGAGGCAGAATTGCCACTGCAGCAAAGGACTTAAACTCCTGGAAAGAACAACATTTAACATTTAATATCATTTCCCACCAATGTTTTCATATATCAGTGTTGCTGAACTCACTCAGTAAAATGTCGCTCATTTCATTAAATCACTTTTAAAGCATGCCTTATAACAATGCACCCAATCCTATGTGGAAGTGCTTATATTAAACATGACATTGCTTTAAACAGGATAGAAAAAGAAATGACACAGTGATGTAAAAGTTTCTTTATTTTTTATACTTACCTAAAAAATAGTAAAAAAGTAAAGTAAATTTCTTTTCAAAATGTAGTACCTGTGGAAGAAAAGTAAAAATAGGATTATAATGTACATTTCATAAAATAAAAAAAAGTAGGAGTCAATAAGAGAGAGGCAGAGAAAACTCTCGGATGTTAGTAGTTGTACTTACCTTATAAATATAATATCTGTGGAAGACAGTAAAAAAATATGTTTTAATACATATTTCTAAATTCAATGTAACAAAATAACTCAAACAACAAATTAAATGGTTTGTTTTTGCTGTCCTCAGAATACATTGATTTTCACTATAAACAGTGATTTCAATATTAATCATCATATAACAGCGGGGAAAAAAAAACACAATCAAAATGATTGTGTTTAAAAAACCCATCCAAAATCTCCATACATATTATAAATACCTGAAAAAAACATATCTTAAATGTTTTTCTCAAATTCGCAATTTCTTGAGTAAGCACACTACATCTTCCACAGTTACAAACTAATTAAACTATACAACCTATTTTTAAATATATCTCAAAAAAACACCGTGCAAGTATCTCCTATAAAAATCTATCTTAACTATACATTTTCTTCTCTCATACCTTTCCGCGTGGCCAAATTGTATAAGTTAACTCATTATCTTTTAAATACCTCTCCCAAAAACTTGCGTCCACATATGTTCTAAAATAATTATCTAAAGTACTCATTTTCTTCTCTCATATTTTTCCACATGGCCAAATACTATGAGTTAAGTAGTTTTTTTCTGAAATTTCTTAATCTTAATCTTATCTATTCTTTTGTGAACCTTTACAGTAACAATGTGTAACATGTTTTATACCATCAAACATTAACTAAATTTCTACCTGATGTTATCACTATACCAAACACAAATTTCATTTATAGATTTGTAGACCCTCAGTCACATGATATTTGTAAACAAGAAAGTTTCATATCTTTACAGTATTAATCTTCCTACAGCAAGTGATTCTACTGAAATTTGGGTTCCAAAAATAGCAGATAGGAGTTAGTTAAGGCAAAAGGCAAACGTTTCTTAAAAGTCAATTGGGTATCATTGCAAAGCATCAAGCCACTTCCACACTTCAAATAAGCTGTATAATGTCCTGATGATGTGGAAGGCCCTTCATGAAAAATGATGGCTACAGTTACAAATGTTCTTCTAGAAATAGATACTTGAGTAGCCACAACATTTTTAATTAAAGTTGACAATTTACTCCCATCAGCTCTGCATCGTTGAAACATTAATATTACATATTGTCCATATCTATGGATAAATAAAGTTGATAACATTTCAGACTTACATTGAGAACAGACCATGTTCTGATGCGCATCTTTTACTAGTTTATTAAAAGACACTTCTTTACAGTCTGGTAATGTTAAATATATAAATCTTTCACTGTGTTTATCAGTACTACTTGAAAATGAGCAATTATCACACTTATGTTCCCATTTATAAGAAAGGCCAAAAAGATTATCAATATCTACACCTTCATCTTCCAAAACTGTAAACATATACATAATAAATTCCTGACAATCTTGCTGAATATTCTGTGAAAATTGATTTACTCCTGCACATATGTCTAAAACATTCCTTAGTTCTGAAACACTTCCTACTTCACTTTCACCACTACTACATTTTTCAAATATAGAATTTAAGGAATAGCAAAATGTTTGCTCTTGATTTTCTACAATCTGTTCCTTAACATTTTTTAGAAAAAAAACAACATTAACTACTACATTTGCATAACAGTTGACACCAGACCTGTTTTCAAACTTAAATCCAACAATCTCTTCAATACTAACCGTTTTCTTATGCCTACCAACAACAGCTACATCTTTTTTTCGTCGTTTCTCAACTACTTCAGCACATTTCTCCTCATTTTTCCTTTTCTGACCAACCATACGCCTTTCAATTAAAGGATATTGAGGTAAACTTGGAGCATATTCTCTTCTTAACCTATTATACTCCTTCACACAATTTAAATCTGCACTAATCTTTGTCTCATCATAATCAATTAAATAAAGTCCACATAAAGTTCTAACTCGCGATAAAGCAACATATGCCATACCCTCTTTGAATACAGTGCTTCCAATATTTACCAAAGCACAATCTACACTTAAACCTTGAGATTTGTGAATAGTCACTGCATATGCCAAACAAATTGGAAATTGCTTCAGACGGACATATAAGTCTTTCACAAGCAAAAAACGATTTGAACAGCGACTAATTTTCTGAACTTCCTCAATTCCATCAAATTTAATTCTTAAAAATTCAATCTCATCTCTATTTGTATAATTGACAAAACCAACAACATTACCCATTGCTCCATTTACCAATCCTCTTTCTACACGTAAATTTCTCCTTAAAATTATCCGACAATTTAAACATACATACAGATTTTTCTCTAAACCAGCAGTTTTAGATATACTTTTTTGAAGAGAATCAAATTTTAACTTCAACTTTTCAGACAAAACAATAGTACTACCTTCATGCTCTATTCTATCTTTAGCTTCCAGTTTCCTAATTTCTTGATTTTCTAAATTCAACATTTTCTCATTAAAAACTGAACATTCTTTCACAGTTGGCATCAAGCATATCACTGATTTATCTGCTACCTCTTTACTATATATTTTCTCAGGTACATTATCTTCATTAGGAAACAGCTTGGAAAGTAATCGTGTTCGTAGAGTGTGTTTCGCATCTTCAGTTAGTTTTCCAATCCTTATATCTTGAAGAATATTTCCATATTTAGTATCCTTTGCCTGTCGCATATTTTAAATCAGTTCAGTATATTTGAAATGTGACCATATATTAACATTTCCAATACTGCCCAGGCACTTTCTAGTCTCCTCATGCGTAACAGTTTCAAATACAGGTTGTCCTTTCACTGGAGTTAGTTGGAGTAGATCTCCAAAAACTATGACATGTTTACCTCCAAATAACACATCATACTCTGTCTTAAGTATCTGTTGCATTCTTAAATGCACAAAAGCAAGCATTAAATTAGATACCATGCTTACTTCATCAATAATAAGAAGTTTCATTTTTTTAAGCACTCTAGAAACTTCAAAACAAGCTTCTCCAGATAGCTTGTGATATTGTAATTTATTTTCATGTTCAACTGGCAGCATCAGTAAACGATGTAAAGTAATACCTTTAATATTATGTGCTGCCAATCCAGTTGGAGCAGTAACAACACACGACAGTGTTGACTGAGTTCTTTGCTGTAAATATGTAGTAATTCCTTTAATTAGGAAACTTTTACCAGTTCCAGCTTCTCCACTTACATATAATCGAATAGGTTGAAATGACATACATGAGCTATCTTTTCTCTCATGACGAAAGCCATGCTCAATGTGCTCTGTCACTTCATCATATATCTGTCTTTGCTGAACATTAAATTGCTTCTTTAATTCTTCTAAGTTGATTGCTTCCTCTTGACCTTGCTGCATTGCTCTTTCCACCTCATCCATGGCGGTGGCTGCTTCATTTTGGATAATTGGTTGTCCCAGTGGATCTTGACTTAATGAAGCCGAACTTTGACTATCTTGTGAACTATCTCTAGCAATCTCCGCTGCAATTGTCGCTTCTTGCTCTATTTCATCATTCAACATTTGGAGATAATTACTAAAAACAGGACATTCAATACTACTTTTAGAAGCGTTGAATGAATCTTCATAACTATCAAACTCCCCAAGTAGTTCCTCTTCTCTACGCCATGGTTTAAAGAGTTGCAAAAGAGCAAAATAGTAAACTTCTCTTTTGTCAGGTCTTTCGCAACTCAGTTTCCGATGATTAATCAAGTGTCCTTTTCTTTGTTTCACCAGACATCCTTCTTGTCCAATTACAGCGTATACACCTTTATCAATGTTCTCTGTAACATTCTTTTTAAAAGTGTAGTTTTGAAGTATTTCATACAGACAAATGTTTTCTAGAAGAGTACTTCTATTTGGATAGTATGTATCCAACATATTTGTTTTCAGAATGTCTGTACTGTTTGGTTCTTTCTGGGCTAAATATTCAATTTCTTGCACAGGTTTTAGAACACGGTTTCGTGTTTCTGCAAGACCCAAACTCACCCAGAGAATAGTCCTTGATTTAGCATAAAGACTTGCTGATGATAATCGGTCACAACATTCATATGCTCCAATTTCTCGATGAGACAACATCTTCAAACTGTACGTATACAATTTCTTGCTTAGGCTCTTTTCATGAGAAATGTCTTCCCACATCTCCTTCAGTTCCGTCTTTTCAGATTTTGTGATGTAAGACGTTACATATCGAGCCACAGCAATAGAGTTGTCTGCAACATATTGTATGTCCATATTAGCATTCCACGTGGACAAAATGACTGGGTTATAGTCATTTATATATTTGGATTCTTCACCTCTTCTTAAATTGTACGTATTTTTAGGTGACCTTCTTCTGATGTTATGTCGCAAAGATGACATCAAATTGTTGACTCTTCCTTTTGAAAGTACCGGTCGTGCAAATCCAAAACGACATTTCGTGTAGAATTTACTCTTTGATTTGAATTTTCGCCGATAATATTTTCCACAAAGATGACTTTGAAAGCGTAACACTTTTCCTCTTAAGTCCTTATCAGTTGTACTATTAGGTATGTCACAAGTGGCATACTGTTCAATAAAAGACAGTACAGTCTCATCCGAGTCTCTTCCAAATTTAGGAGCATCCTTGATCCATAACAGCATATGAATATGAGGAGCACCTCTTGCTTGGTATTCTTTTCTCCAAAAGAAATCCAGTACTTCACCAAGAGGCGGATTTTTCTTGTTTGTAAGAAAAGACATCATAGCTTCAAATCTATGATTAAAATATCTGCAAACATTAACCGGATCTAACGAACACAGTTCTCCGGGTGTCTTGTAGTTTATATTTTCTATGTTTGCATTCGCCTCCTGAAGAAATTCAAGTAAATCTTCCCAAGCATACTCTGCACAGCTTAGAGTTAAAAACCATGTTGGTGCTCCTAGGTTTCTAAGCATGCACTTCAAATCTCCATGACGACGGTACCAATACTCATTAGTACCACGCTGACAAGCCATTAAATTAATTAGATGTGAATCCAAAACACTATCTTTCTGTTGCACTTTATCCATAAATTCCTTTGCTGAAATATTATGCAGATGAACTCCACTTTTTAAGATATGGTTTGCTGCATAAGAGAGACCAGATAAGTCACTCTCAAACAGAAGATGAAACAAATATGGAATGCATTGGCGAAACCTCGGATCTTCTGCATATAATCTTGTAGTCCGGTATTCAGATGCAGGAATCTGCATAGGTCGATCATCATATTGTGTACCTTCACCTGTAGGGAATAACTGTGGGAAACAACGACCTTCCAAACTTTCTTCCCACACACTAATAGGATTTCCTTTCGCCTTTTTCATCTGAAATAATTCAATAGCATTCCCTATTGCTTCTTTGGAATGCAGTGGATGAACACTGTAATGTTCATAAATTTCTTCACTTCTCGATAGGTCAACTTTTTCAATTTGTCCAATAGACAAATCACTCTCCTCTTCTTCACTTACATCTTCTTCTTCTACGTATACATCTTTATAGTACTTATTGTTTTGAACTAAATAAAACGTTGCCTTTTTGACTTTTCTAACATCCACTAAATCTTGCCAGATTTTCTTACTCTTTGTAGGTACACCATTAACTAGAATAACTAGAGGTTCCTCTTCTACATTTTCAACACCAATTGTTTCCCTATTTTTTTTTAAATCAAGTGGCAAATATACAACTCTACCCTTTAATCCTCTTTGTAAATCTGAAGGATTTAATTTACCAGTCTTAGGCTCCATACGAACAATAGCCTGAAAAGGATGTACACATTGGATCAGAATAGTCTCATAAGTATTTAAATCCATCAATTCTGATGGAATATTTATCAACTCTAGATTATTATGAACAGCTCTAGCAGGCATTTTATTTTCATTTAATTTATTATAACAATATTTACAAATACGTTGCTCAAAACCCAAATCAAAATAATTTTCCACCAACAAATAAGTTGCAAAATCTTTCCATTGACCATTATTTTCATCTTCACTTTTTAAATATAAATCAACTAACCTAGTTTGACTTTTGTAATGAATGCGTCGACAACAGACACAAGAAAAATTTGGTTTCTCACCTGCAATTACCTTAAACTTTATTATTTCCTGTTCAAAATTTTCAATATTAACATGTCCAACATTTTCTAACACATTTCCTTCTATGATTATATCAGTTTCTGCATTATCTTCCTCTGGACCAAAATAACTTACCTCAATTTCTGCACAAATCTTCTTAACATCTAATTCACATCCATGCAAAAGAGCACTATTTAACTGTTTAAGTTTAAGTGCTGGACTTTTTGCATAATACAACTTTCTCACTAATTTTCTCATTTTAGTATGATGCACTGCTAACATCCTGAAGTGATGAAACACACTCTGGCATATTTTTTTAGAAAGACAAGCCAGAGAATGACCTTGCAGACCTATTTTTTCTCGCACTCTGCAATGATCTAATTCTTGCAACATAACAATTTTTTTTCTAAGACTTTCTTTAGTGTACTTACGTAAGAAATTGCGAAAGAAATCAATTGAATCCTGTCGTACACTACAAATGCTACTACAATTCCAACTGTAAACAGGAACATTAGGACGTCCCCCTGAAGCTCCTCCAGCCATCACCGCTTCTGCATTTCTAACCACAATTTTCTCTTTCTCAATTACACATCCCTCCTTCACCTCATATCCTCGACCACTGGTGTCAACTGTATGCAACAAATCGTTACTTTGAAAGTAACTCTCTTCATTAAAAAATGGTTCAGAAGTAGAAGTATGCATCCACTTCCCAGAAAACACTTTACAAAAATTACTCCTATTTATGTGTCTCTTCCATTTACTTTTAGCTTTTAAAACTCGTATTGCCTTATTTAGCGTATTTATTCTATTAAGTACTAAAATAAATTATTTTCTTTTTGTCTCAAACGCGCGCTCAACAATACCCTCTATATATTGTTTCTTCTTAAGAAAAGCAGATCTTCTTTTAGAAACTTTCTCCTTTTGTAATAAATTTGAAACTACTCTTTTGTAAAACATACGCTTCCTGATTTGGCTAAATTGATTCATCCGAGTTTTACTATACAGATTTTCCTGTCTGCTGATTCCAGAAAATTTTTTATCTTTGGTTCCATGTCTCCTTCTCGATACTGGTATACTTTTTTCCTTGTCGACTTCAATACAAACATTTTTCCTTCCACATATTGCTCTCAAAAACTTTTTGGTTTGCTTACCAGAAGCACTCTTCTTTTTATCCGTCCTATGTTCTTTTGATACTTCTTCAATTCCTTTCTTCTTCAAATTGTAAGTCAGTTTATAGAGCTTTCTTTTTTCAGTTCTGGTCGGCATCTTAATTTAAGATTTTGATGAAATTCTCAATCTGTAAAACACAAACATAACAAATATTATAGTTGACTACTAGCATATAACGTACAAATTTAAACCACGGATTCATTTTCTAAGTAGAATAAAGAAAATAACAGAAAGTCTCTGAACAGAGTAGGAAATCCTGTAGTAAATGTTGGTTCTTAATTTTATCACACTCCATATCTGTTTTAACATTATAGACAGTTTTTAATTCTAATTTTTAAAGCATACAAACAGTACACTTTTTCCAAGAACTATGGGTCATCGTAGATGTTTTAACCTTTTTTACTACAATCTCTTTTACACTTCATGAGAACATGTCTTATCACTCTCATAAAGCACATCATCGATGAATAGGACAAGAAAACTGTCTTCAAGAATGCTTTACTATCAAAAAAAAATTTATTCATTGAAAAGTTCATAATCTAGTAGAACTTCCAGCATTATATCATCAGTAACTTCTTCAAGTCCAAAGTCCTCATCTCCTTCTACCATCTCTAAGTAAGCTGAGTCTAAAGACATGTCGATAAAATCATTATTTTCATCTATTTCCTCTTCAAAGACTGCATCTAAGATTTCCTTCATCACTTCGTTAATGATTTCAAAATGAATTTGTTTCTCTTCTGAGGAATTCTCCATAACTAGACTCAGTGTATTCTTCTGTATCCTTTTAAAAAAATATACAGACTAAATTATATCTTTTTTCATAAATGTATAACTTAAAAGTACCTTTACTAATTTTTAAACTACATATATTTTTATAATTTCTAACTTATTAACTGTATATATATTAAGATACCACGTTCCGCTTGTTTTGAAAAGAAATTGGCAATATAACCCTAAACATTAACACTGATCTTTTTTTTCCATTAAATAATTACTGTTCTTAAAAGACATTTTACGGTAACATTTCTTTTTAGATTTTCTAGATATCACAAATATTGATTAACTGTAGAATTAATTTTTAGAGACCCATTTTTTCAGTTCACCAGTACAAAGAGCTATGTAAACTATATGCACTCTGAAGAGAAGGCTCACACTATACAAACCATAGCATTCACTTAACAGATTACTACTTTCCACAGAGACAGTTCCTTTTATGTTTCAACAGCATACTCACCATGTAAATGTCATAGCATATACAAAATGTCATACTAAGCATGAAGAACAACCTCATAATAAACCTCTGCATGAATATGTAAAACAATACCTATACATAGTATAATCACAGATATGCAGGAAAGATACCCATCACACCTAGAACCATATCATAATACCTCTCTGTAAATAAAAGAGAAAGACTGCCAAACATAATGCAACAAGATTTCAAAAATCATGAGCACTTCACAAGATTTAAGTAATGGAAACATGAAAGAATTATACCCCAATGATCCATAAATCTGAACTCCATCAAAAACAACACATGCACCAAGCCCATTAAAAGATAATTTCAACTGTCAGTGGAGAATATCTCAAAATACATATCTAGTATAAGCAGATACAACCCATGTGAATAATTCAAAATAAAATCATATTTCAAAATGAAATTTTACAAACATTTAAAAAAATCTTCTTAATTATTTTCATGTGCACCCAAAAAAATTGCCTATGCAAAAATACCAACTCTGAAAAAAAGAATATAATTCCTCAAATTGTGTAATTCAGAAGGCAGGTTGTTGCTTTTCACCACCAAACACTGTAAAAAAGAAAATAATAACATTTAATTAACTTACTACAGACTTATTTCTTACACAACATAGAGCCATTATAGCAAAGAACAAGCATAACAGATAAATTCCCCAAGATTCTCTATCATTACAATAAGATACAAAATGTCTCATTTATGAAACCATTGCGCCACAGATATGTCACTTTTTCCCATGTTAAAACTGATGCACCAGCGACACAAGGCCTTCATAACTAAAAGCCCATGTGACGGAGAACAAGTGCATAGACAGAAAATACAGGGCCAACCTTGGGCATATGCAAGCAGTACACCTGCACAGGACCACCAAACCCCAGGAGCCACCATATTAATATATATCCTTAATATAATAATCCTCTAAAGATGCATACATATTTGCGTAGCGGCCCATAGCAGGAATTTGGCATGCTCTGGCTCTGTTCCACTTCCAAACACCTTGATCCACCCCCCCCTATTCAGTGGGCTGCACGCTCCGCCCCCGCCCAAACCCCCTGTTACAGAGCCCCCTACCTACGCTCCCTGCCCAGGGCTGCCATGACCCTATACCCGCCCCTGGAAAATGTATAAGACACAGCAACAGTAAAAATCAAAGAATAGGCAACATGCAGAAAAACTGCACAGTAGATAAAGAAACATATGTTTAAGATAACCCCATTGAAAAACATGTAGTAATTTTTTTAATCTGCCATGCATCTAGCCCTCTAGGACCGCTTTGGAAACTCCTGCTTTAAACCTTTACATTCCATTTTCACCACACACACGTTTTGTAAAAACCCATGTAACGGACAACAACTGCATACACAGAAAATGCAGAGCTGGCCTTAGGCATATGCAAGCTGTACACCTGCACTGGATCACCAAACCCCAGGGGCCACCATGCCAATATATATCCTTAATATAATAATTATCTGACAATAGATACATGTTTCTGTGATGGCCCATGCCAAGAATTACGCGTCCTCTGGCTCTGTTCCACTTCCAAACACCCTCACCCCTCCCCCCCTCTTCACTGGGCTCCGCACTCCGCCCCGCCCAGACCCCCTGTTACAGGGCCCCCTACCTAAGCTCCCTGCCCACGGCCACCATGACCCTAGATCCACCCCTTGAAAATGTATAAGACACAGCAATAGTAAAACTCAAACAATAAGCAACATGCTGAAAAACTACACAGTAGATAATGAAACATGTTTTTTAGATAACTCAATTGAAAAACATGTAGTAATTTTTTTAATCTACCATACATCTGGCCCTCCACGACCGCTTTGGAAACTCCTGCTTTAAACCTTTACATTTGATTTTTAAACCATACACACGTTTTTTTTCAAAGCTGCATATTAAACGCCTAAACATGTATTTAGTCGTCCACATGCAGGCACTTTCAATTACATGACTTATTTAAGTGGAATCCCTGTAATGTTGCATATCTTTCCAAAAATACACCAGTGCCTATTATTATAACGATTTTTTTCATTCTTCATCAGTGATATTATTTTTTACATATAATGAAAATCACTATGACTTTTTAAACGACAAAGCTTACGCGGTAAAAATCACTCTGCATTTGCTTCCCTTTAAGAATGTAGTTTATCTACCCCACGCATTTGAACCTTGATGTTTCCATCTGGCAGCGAATTCCGGCCTTGAATCACAAGACATGAACAACAGCCTTATTGTCACAAAAAGAAGTTAGCGTAGCATCTGTTCGCGAACATATCTTTCACTTAGCTAATATTCACATACAACACCATTCCTTATAAAATAGTGGCCTTCCTTTACAATTTACTGAGGTGACTCCCTTAATTTTAAACGCATCCTCCACTTCAAGACAGGCTATTTTTTTTATAACTACTAAGCAATGGTTTAGTGACCGGACTGCCAAAAATTATATCAAGTCATTCTGCTACTCTTCACTCCATGCTCTGCGACCTATTTCTGTGGACTTCCTGTTGAACTGCCAGTGCTGCGACGTTTGTGTTCCCATCTCGTTTATTTCAAAATGGATGTCCCTCCTGTCTTCGCAAACAAGCCGGAACACTTAGAACTATTTTGCCAGAAGATGCTTGACTACTACGGCATCTTAGCACTCTCGACTTTGAATACTTCATATCGATTATCATTTCGATATTCCTATTTCACCTGTGTACAGCCTGTATTTCATTGCCTGAGCTGTGATTTCATGTGGGCCCTGGACTTATGTCTCTGCAACTTGGTACCTCCTGAAGTGAATTACAATCATCTCATGAATCCGTTAATTGATCATGAACAGCTATGTTGCAACGGAGGGATTATGGCCTTTGCAGCGATACAAGGAGTTCTAGGTCATTGGATTATATTCGCAGCAGCGCAAGATTTCCTGACAGACAGCTACATTGAAAACCCACCGAGCTGTCCTCTGATGGTACTAGAGGCTCCGATAATAACAGATCATGAATGCTGCTTTCCTCTTTTCAATTGGATGGCTGACATGTTTTCGGATCATAACAGTGACTTCCTGTTAGAGGCACTTGCTGCCTACTTTGCCTATACAATACTTGCATGACTGTTATGCAAGCCATTGACGTCCACATTTCGTTTTGCCTCCCTATCTTTTTCACGTTTTCTTGGATATTTTCTTAACATGAACAGACCTATTGGCTTTACTAACAGTGGACATTATGATTTCCTGCTGGTTAAATTTTGATCTTTTCTGTGGACTAATTTTTTTTTCTTCAGCTACTCGATTTTGAACTTTATTTTTTATTAAAGTCTAATCTCAACAATTCTATTGCATATCTTATCTTATGTTCTTTCAAACGTACTCGAAGCAAAACTCGGTAATATATGCTACATGTGCCCTAATTAATGTGTAAATATAGAATGAGTTTTTTATAACTGCAAACGCCATTTCGCATTTAAACTGCTTTTTTCCGCCTCACACACCTCTGCTCCTTTAATTTTCCATAAACTAAAATATTTTTTAATACATAAGAGAAAAATATGTTCTTTCAATAATATTTCCATTGTTTTTCATACTGTACTTCAAATGCAATACTGCAACCTTCAAAAGATATCTCAATACAGTAGTTCTTCTCAACACTGATTTGCGAACAATCCAACACATTACATACATCCACCTCTCGCCATTTTGTCGGTTTTGGCGCGTTTTTTTTCCCTTACACAATAGCATAACAGAAACGTGATAGTGCTTCGCATGCAGAGAGCTCATTGATAAAGACATATTGTCTAACCACTAGCATTTTCATATATCGTTCCTAAACTGAAAGGCCAGAGACCTTCTTCCATTTATTAACATATAATGAGCCTTACTTATGAAGGCCTTGCGCCGCCGGTGTGTCACTTTTTCCCATGTTAAAAGTGACGCACCGGCGGCGCAAGGCCTTCATAAATCTGCCCCAATATACTTCCTCATAAGAGTGTATAATTAATTTTGCTAAACCATATTCATTTTTCATCAACTATACCGTTTGTATTTTATGTACTAGTTGCTATACCGATTACTTTGTTTTTTGCAATGTCTGTACTCGTATTAGATAAGAAACTTGCCTTGAAAACAGTGCATTTCTGAATAAACATTTCAAATATACACGTTCTCTCTTTTAATCCATAATCTCAACTAAAATGATTGTATATTGAAACAGTATTCATGTGTTCCACGTAACTTCAGCTGTACTAACTTAATATTTTCTTTTGTCGACCTGATTTACTCATACTAGAACCCACAGGCCTATAACAGCCCGTGAACCCTTTCTTAGTAGGTTGGGCACCATCAGACAGTTGTACCTCTGTAAAAAAATAATTTATTACTCTTAGCAAGCACTACCGCAGTTCCGCTTCTCTCAGTGTTAATCACTGCTCCCACGCTGCTACAGACCAGACGCTATGTCGTATTTCACTCCTTATCACGCTTTAATCTCCACAATAACAAACACTTCTCCGCCAGCCACCAGAGAACAGAGTGCAGAGGCAGAGGCACTAAGTAGTGAAATACAACATACCCTCTGCTGTATGGAAACAACCGAGCGGTAATTGTGAAAGAAAACATTCACTAGCGCTTCAAAAAAGCATTTCAATTATATAAATAGTTTTTTCAAAACGTTCCAACTACTTTGATGAGACTATCTGTGTGTGCCTACACAACAAAGTTCCTCAACCCGGACTGAAGGCAGACACAGACAGACACACACACAATAAGATAACACAGGGCAACGGAGACGGAAAACAGAAGGGAGATGAAGATGCAGTCAAACAGCAGGAGTGAGAGAGATATTTTTATACTCCGTTTGGTACCTCAATTTACGAACACATTTACTGCACAAATCTGTGTACAACCTCATGGTCAGAACTTTTCATTTTATTTTACTCGACCACCTCCCCCTCTCACCCCAGCAGTGCAAGCCGCGGCCACAAACTACAATGTAATTTTGTCGTCTGTCAGAAAGTTTAAGAATTCATTAAGCATTACCACTTTTTCAAGACAATATCACATGCAATGTACCAACTTTTCATTTTATTTTACTCGACCACCTGCCCTTCTCACCCTACTCCCACCATCGCAGGCCGCGGCCATAAACCGCACTATAATTTTGTCGTCTGACACAAACTTTAAGAATTCATTAAACATTACCACTTTTTCAACACGGTATCACATGTAATATACCAACTTTTCATTTTATTTCACTCAACCACCTGCCCCTCTCACCCTACACCCACCAATGCAGGCCGCGTCCAGAACCCGCACTCTAATTTTGTCGTGTGACAGAAAGTTTACGAATTCATTAACCATTAACATTTTTTCACGACAGTATCACATGTAATTTACCATTTCTCTCTCTATCTGCATTATCTGTCTCTCTGCTAATATAATTTTTTCACTTCATAAACAACTTCTCTCATTATATATAAAGGCTTCAAAATCACACAAATAATTACTCTTTATATTAAACATATTTTAAACTTCATATTTCACATTTAAATTAAAAATAGTTTTAGAAATACAACACATTATGACAGCCAAAAATGACTTTAGTTTCAAACTATGAGGAAAATCAATCATTGTTTGTGAGTAAACCATATTTTACGGTACATGACAAAACAAACAGTTACAGACTTACCTTTACCAATGCTTTGTACGATGTACAACAGTGACAGTCACAAAATAGATATTCGTTTGACGGAAGTCTCAATTATGCTGCTATCACTGCAACCAAAATTCAATGGCACAGATATCCAGTCAATACAGACTCATATATGTCTCTTCAGCCAATCATATTTCCTCCCGCAAAATTTTGTATTCAAATTTACATTTCAGTTGGTTGTCCCTCACAATATTTTCAATGTCACATAAAAGTCACCCATCACCCACTGCCATCTCTGGCTGTTTCCATGGTAACACCTCATTCTGCACCTGGCTGAAGGCACAGGTCAAAAGTTCATATCTCAACGTTCTACAGCAAACTAACAACACTGTTTTCCCTCCAGAAACACCTGCCTATCCACAGCTCTGTTACATGTCATTTTTTTCACACCCAATACTACTTTTCTTTTACATAACATTAACATGCAACGTAGTCTTCAATCTTCACGTATTACAATCAACCAATCATTTTTCGTTTTTCAACCACACCAAGCTTCATCCATTTTTTTATCCTGACTTGCAGCTTCTAACTGCCATTCCACTTCCAGAACCCATCGGAGTACGAGTGCATCTGCCTTGAAAAGGAAGGTTTGGCTTTTAGGACACAGCTATATTCACTCGAGTGGAAAATATGCAGCAAGCAGACGAATTTCCAACCTTGATTTACCAAATGTGCAGATAACGTGGATTGGGCAAAGAGGATTAAGATGTCACCAATTAATACCATTGGTGAAAACTTTTATGCATCTCCCAGAACCAAACCTTATAATTGTGCACTGTGCTGGGAACGATCTAGGCACATTGACTGGGGTAGGTCTGGAAATGCATCTAAAAGACACCTTTAGACAATTGATGACACTTTTTCCTCGAACTGCCTTGGTATATTCCAATATATGCCAAAGACAGAAATGGAATTGGTCCAATCAACATTGTGCACAAATTGAGAAAGCAAGGAGACATGTTAATAAATCTGTTTCTGCTTTCCTCAGAGATTATAGCATGGGTTCTATTTACCACAGCAACTGGCGTTACCACATGCAAGACATCTATAGGACAGATGGTGTTCATTTCACAGATGAGGGAAACAAAATCTTCCTCTGCAACATCAGACTCTGCATCGGTACTTACTTATAAATGCAGAAAAAACTCAATTAACACAAGGGCTCTTTTCAGAGCCACCTTATATCAAAGCACTCAAACTTCTGATTTATCTCTATTTTCACACTCTTGTAAATAGGTGTGCGTGCCCGAGTGCGCGCACCCCGCAACTTTAAAAAAAAAATATATATATATATATTTTCGCGTTTAAGGGCCTTACTGCACACCCTGAGAGAACCTACGCAGCAAAACAATCTCTACCTTCTCCCCTTTCCATGTTCCAACGCTTTGAAATGAGAATATATTTACTCGCAGTGACAAAATGGCGGTCAACACTTCCTGATTTCCTTCGAATCGAACGTTAACAGACGTCACGCAGCAAAAATAATTCCGCTCGCGCGCAGCCGCTTGAGTGCGCGCACCCGTGCGCGCTTATAGATATATAATTGACTTTAACTTTAATTTTCTCAGCAACTACTGAACAGATTTACACCATTCCAAAAAAAGCGTAATCTGCGAGCCGGACTCTACAGTTTTGCCAAATTTCTTATAAATCCATTCAGCCGTTCGACCTGTAGCCGTGTCTAAACGTCCTATGGAAAATAACATGGAGAAAACACGTTTTGGGACCCCCTTTTATCTCAGCCCCCACTTCACCATTCCCCCCCAAACTTTCAGGGAAGGAGCGCAACGGACCGAGCCATCTTCTTTGAGAAATTCGCAAAGATTCATCCACCAGGGCCAAAGTTAATCCAAATAGAATGTTGAGGATTTCCTATGGAAACTAGGTCCTAACTATAACTACCTACTGGCGACCACCAGTAGGTAATATATATATATATATATATATAAATGCATTTATTTAATTAATTCATAATTTAACAATGACAGAACATCAAATGATTGTGTCAACATAGATGATTTCCAAATAAGAATTGTTTAGTTCATGTTCCAAAACATGTCATACCATTCAATCATGATCTCCTATGTTTATCTCATTTGACTACTTGCCTGTCGACATAACAATCCATGCACTAGACTAATACTCAGTGCTAGTGTTCACATTTCCAGTTCCTGACCATGACAACATGGAAGAAGGAGATATGCCCACAATAATAAGATAGAATAGGCAAACTTTCAATCATTCATGTCATCAGCTGGAGTAGATCTTCTGGCTCACATGAGGAAGTGTTATGTTATGTTATGTTAACAGCATTTATTAGGAGTGCGTACACCAACGGTTTCTTGGCACTCAAGTGATGATCCCGGCAGTGGCAGGAAGATCGCTTAATCAGTATATGCTTGAATGAACAACCAAGTCTTTAGCTGTTTCCTGAACTGGGCAAGGAAAGTAAGAGACCGTATCTCCACCGGGAGAGAGTTCCAAAATTGCACAGCAAGGACGGAAAACCTTAGTCCGCCATACTTCTTCCGTTTGGCTGAAGGTATTTCTAGCAAATTGAAGTGGGAGGAGCTAAGGTTTCGAGAGGGAATGTAATGGTGTAAGCTGGACTAGATAAAAGCCAGACTATTGCAATCTACTGCTTTAAAAATGGTGCACTCCATCTTAAAGGCACCACACTTACGCACTGGAAGCCAGTTGAGGCTTTTCATTATTGGAACGGCATGATGCCATTTAGGCTGATGATAGACCAGCCTGGCCGCCTTGTTCTGAACATGTTGAAGGGGCCTCAGTTGGAATGCCAGGATGTCAACATACAATGAATTTGCATAATCCAGGTGAGAGATCACTAGGGCTAAAGTGACCAAAATGAAAGCTTACCTGCTAAAGAATCTGCTGATCTTCTTTATTCTATGCAGCTGAAAGAAACCGGCAGAGACTACCGAGCTGATCTGGGCCTTCATGGCCAAATCATTACTGATAATGATCCCCAAACTCTAAGAAGAGGCAGCTGGCACAGGGGGATTACCAAGTTTAGGGGGCCAGAAGGTGGAATGCCATGGGTTTGCTAACCCACCTGTAAAAATCAGCTCAGTTTTCTCCGGGTTCAACTTCAACTGGTTGTTGTTCATTCAGTCACTTATAAAAACCATTGTATATCTTGAACGTTAGACTCAGATGAAACAGATGAGTTAACATTAAACACCAGTTGAAGATCGTCTGCATAGTTAAAAATTCCAACATTCCTTTCCCTCAATGAATGAATTAAAGGAAGAAAGTAAAGCATAAAAAGGAGTGGGGAAAGAGAAGATCCCTGAGGAACCCCATAGGTAATATCTCTTTCATTAGAGGAAAAATTGGTGAGGCGAACCGCTTGGGACCGATTACTCAGAAAGGAGGAAAGCCACTTTAGGGCCAGCCCCTGAATTCTGGCATTGCTGACACCATGATCGACCGTGTCAAAAGCTGCCAAAAGATCCAGGACAATCAGGGCCTGGGTGGTGCCTATATCCGCCCCCCCCCCCCCCAGAGCACATCCATGACAGTAAGAATGACTGACTCGGTCGAATGTGCAGGTCTAAATCCGGCCTGGTGGGTATCCAAGACCTGGAAGTGGTCCACAAAAGAGCTGAGGAAGTTAGCTACATGGGCGTCTGAAACTTTTCCCAGATAGGGCAGCAAAGAAATAGGGCGATAATGACTGAGAGCCGACGGGCCGGCGTCCGGTTTCCTCAGGATTGGGATAATTTCTGCCCTTTTAAAATAATCCGGGACAATGCCATGCTCAAGCGAGATGTTCAGAAATGATCGGGGAGGGTCTGTACATATAGTAAAAGCTTCTCGAAGAATATGAAGGGGACAACAGTCCAAGGGAGAGCCAGAACTGACCTTATTTAATAAGTTCAAGTCCACATCAATAACACCAAGAGACAAAACCATGGCAGCACTACATTTTCTAGACGCAGGATTCTTACAAAACATGGTTCCAGTGTCTGATGGAATGTCACAACCAAGTTCCAGTGGTGTGCCACAAGAAGTATGTCGTACAATGATGAGACACATCAACAAACACATTCACTTTGCACACAATGAGGATGAGCCAACATGAACGGAGATTAGCATTATTTGGCTCCAAAACGACATGTATTTTGAGCATATTTGGCACATATATAGCTTTAGTGGCAATACACGACATAGAACGATTCCAATGTACTCTTCAAATCTCCCATCCAATCACAATGCAAGTCACCTTGGTACAAGATTTGTACATCCAAAGTCTATCTCTATCCCACGATGAAGCCATGTTCCCTTTTACTTGGAAACAGCACCATATAGCTAGAAATGTCACAACTTTGAAATGTCCATATAAAGATAACATGGTAAATGAACCTAACACAGATCCAATAAAAAACATTAACATCACACAGAACATGATGGCCACATTACAAAATAAACTTATTTGCACAGTTTCATGATACTATATGGAATAGTCAATGTAACTGAACACAGTTGTCAATGTGTCCACACTTTAATCTAAGAACACCTTTGGCTGAGTGTCCCAGAACTTGGCCTTCCTAAAAAAGTACCACCACATACGCTTCTCATCATGACATCAATAGTTGGTGTAACAGTGAAAGACATGACATGAAAAGATATACTTACACTCGTGGTGCTAGCAACCTTTGTGGCATTTTTGGGACACTCCTCACCCATCACACTGCTGATAGCGGCTCCTCACCGGACCTTCCTGCTGCGAGTCCTCCCGCCACCGCTTGCTTGTCATCTGCGGCTGCCGAGTGGAGGACTCGCCTACCCAGGATCCCTAGCGGCGCTCTCTGACCCTGTCATCACTGCGACCGGAGGCGCCATAAAGACCTTGCAGCCCCCGCGTCGTGGGACATGCGTGGGACACGCCGGGCTAAGCCCGGGCAAAGAGCGGGCCCCTCTGTGGCCCTCAGAGGCACGTGGAGGCTGGGCTGGGCCATTCCCCTTTTCTTCGCGCTCCCTGGACCCCTGATCAAGGTAACTTTTACAAACCCATAATTTATAGTCTTGACTCAGTACTTGGTAATTGGACTTTCTTTTTGATGCAAATGTATTTATTTTGACTGCACGATAGCTCCAATTAAAGGGGTACAGTATAGTATATTCATAGCTGTACTAAGTTATAATAATATGAACAAGACTAAAAGTACACCAATGTCGACTAGATCTACCTCAAGGAAAAAGGCACAAGTCACCACACCACTACCAAGTCTTACCGCTATAGACAGAATGCTCCAAAAGACCATAGGAGTTGTGGTTAATGCGATAGAGAGCACGGAGAGGCGCCTTTCTTTACCCCCAAGTATGTGCCTACCTAATCTGTCAACCCAGGGCACTAATATGCACGCAAACACTTCTACTACTACAGCGTACTCACAGGATTCTATCCTTATGCAATCATTTGCAGGTTTCCCAGACAAAGATAATAATCGAATAATTCCACTAGACCAAACCCCACCACCTGATTTTGACAACCGGGAAAGTCGGTTGTCACTGACTCCTAGCATTCAGATCAATGTAGAACCCCCAAAATCTCATCAATGTGTTAGATGGAGCAGAAGGGATGGATATCTGCACCACTAACGAAGTTAGTGTACTATCTGATAAAGTGACCCCCTCAAAGAGGTTCTTGAGAGGGAAAGGGCACACAGGTAAATTGTTATCTAGAAGAATTTTGAGGGTTGTTAACAAACCCAGGGCAAAATCGAAACATGTAAGGCACAAATTCAGATCCGGGCAGAGGAGAAATTCGAGCCACACACAGAGGATCACTTATAGGGCAGACCAAACACAGACAATAGCCACTCAGGGAAACACAGGACATGATACTATTGAACTAACTAATCAGGCGAGTGATAGCACCACTTGTGTGGAGCCCCTCATGTTAAGAATGGAACACCTAATGAGGTCTTTTATGCTCCCCATGTGTGAAAGGGTGAACGCGATAGGGATGAAATTAGAGAAAATAGAAGAAGTGCAACAGAAAAATAACGAAATCCTGATAAAACTTGCGAAATCCCACGAAACACAGACTCAACATAAACCCAACGATAAGCCAGCGAACCCATTAAAAAAAAATACCGAAGAACCTGTATCAGTCACATGTAAGTCGGCCAAACAGTTACAGCTACCGACACCATTAGATAAAGGGCATAAGGAACCATCTAAGGAGTCTCAAAAGAATACAGGTGGGGGTAGGGATGAGACGCCTCCTTCTAGTGCACAGCCTAGGGATGTAGGATCGGAAAATACAAATGGGAGGGACGAGAGCGAGTGTGCAGCAGAGGGCCTGAACAATAATAATAGCAATAGCCAGCTGGAGCAACCTAAAAGACCAAGGCCAGTTAATAAGAATGTATGCATTGATTTGCCACCTGAATCCCACCCTTTTATTGTGGTCATGATAGGTGTACCAACTCTAGGAGAGGGGAAGACAGAAAATTACGGCAAATTAAAAAATAAGGATAGCCATTGGCTAACCAGATATAGGCCCATTCCCCCATCACTAAATGGCCAAATACTTCATGTCAGAAGATTAAATTGGGTGGGTCAGAGGAAAAAGGACCTAGAAGCCGATTGCATCATTATAAATTTCAAAGACAGGCGTATGGTAAATTATATCAGTGGTTGGAGGGAAGGTGTTTAGAAAGTAGGATCCAAACAGTTGAACTTAGTTACTTCTATCCACCGCCCCTCATGGCCCAAAGAAATATGTTTCCAAACTATACAAAAGGAAGTAGGTATTACGATCATCATGATAACCAATACATAGCCCATGGTAATATGCACTCAAATTATACCCAAGAAAGCAGGTACTATGATCAATATGATAACCAATATAGGGTTCCTATTTTCAACCGATTTGATGCCTTCCACGTCCAGGAAGGCCTTGAGGGAGTGGACTGACTTTACGAAAAGACCCTGATACCAGCAAGATATAATTCCCCTGAATCACGAAGTAGGGTAGTAAACAGGGATCAGGCGCAGGTAGCTCTGGATCCTTTATCTGCCCCAAGGGATAGTTAAAAAATAATGACAGTTGACATTGCTAGGGTAATAGATGAGGCCGAGAATCACCTAGGGCAATTGGTGGTAGATAACGAACCACTGAATCATAAAGGTCTAGATAAAGTTTATCCCGTAGAAACCTGCGAACCTACTCAACCGCTAATAATTGTGCAGAGTAATGACATTACTTCGAATATAGTCGCAGGGGACAGTATTGAAGCCAGTCTTGTTGTTCCCCCAGGTAATGATATTGGGGCACGAATTTCAGCCCCAGCAGAATTGACGGCCTCCAGTTTTAATGTAATCTCTTGGAATATCGCTGGACTAGCGGGCAAAATTAGTGACCCGATTTGGTTAACTTTTATAAGATCCTTTCTGGTGATATGCCTCCAAGAGACATGGCTGGTCGGGAACAATGTATTCATAGAAGGGTATAAAAGTTTCTTCGTACCAGCCGTTCCGTCACGAAGCGGTAGAGCCAAAGGGGGATTGGCTGTGTACATCGATTTAGCACTAACTTGCACAGTCAAAAGATATCTCTTTTGTAACACTGACATTCAAGTGCTGATGGTCAAGAGAGGGAAAGAATTATTAACCCTGATCAATTTATATAATGCTGTAAACCTAAAAGGGGAGTGTAGGCTTGTGGACCTAGGCAATTTTCTCAGGAATAACCTGGAGAGCCTTTCACATCAAACTCTTATTGTAGGGGACCTCAATGTACATCCCTGTGGGAACCCAATGAATACTGTAACGGGATTACTGGGTTGCCACAGACTGAGATGTTTCCATTTTGATCACACTCGCCGAGGTAACCTGCTGAATGATCTCTTGAATGAATTTGACCTAACCTCGGCCATGTCTTTGATGGATGACCACACTCTTCATGATGTACCCACATATAAAAGCCAGACGGGGAGATCCTATATTGACCACATACTTCTTTCTGGTGTCCTTGGTACTTCTATATTAGGTTTTAAAATCCAGGAGAACCAATTCAGCAATCACAATCCAGTTTGTATTCAACTGGGTGGTAAGATGCTAGAACCTCGTAGGAAGAGGTTAGATGGTGGGGTTCTAAAGTGCATAGATGGTAAACGACGTTTAAAGTGGGCAATGTAAACTCGGACCAGTTGTACGAAACCATTAATAACACGTCTGGCACTGAATTGACACTTTGTGTGTCTTCAGTACCTGCAGCCCAGTAGATCCTGTCAGCTTTTGATGGTATTGTATCAAAAGTTGGGGCAATGTTAACTGTACCATTTGTGGGGCAGGCTCGTAGTGGCCCAAAGTGGTTTGATCACTCTTGCTCCAAGGCAAGTCGTGATTTAAAGGCGGCCCTAAAAGCCAGGCCTAGAGACCCGTCACGAATTAGGGCATCACGCATTTATTATAAAAAGGCTTTAGTTAAACGTAAAACAGAAGTGAAGACCTCTATTTGGGAAAACTTGTTAGACCCCAAAATTCTTGGAAATAGTGCGAAGTTTTGGGAAATTATAAACAAACCGCTATTTGAATCACCAGGCGATTCCTCTATGGGCACTAATATATCAGAAGAAGAGTGGGTCTCTCATTTTAGCTCTATTTTTAATAGTAAAATGCCACAACCAGAATTCAAAAAAGGTGTTTTAGAAGATAACCCTCTGTGCTTTTCCATTTGTGAGGTTGAAAAGGGAATTAAGGGCTTATCAAGTAATAAAGCCCCAGGGCCTGATGGTCTGCCCCCGGACCTTTTTAAATCTCGTTTATGTTTGTGGGCGCCTGTTCTTACCACTGTGCTCAACGCAGCCGTTGTACATGGATGCCCTAGGTCATGGGGGGTCTCCACGATAGTCCCAGTGTTTAAGAAAGGGGACCGTAACAGCACCTCCTGTTATAGACCAATATCTTTAATTGACTCCGTGGTTAAAGTAGCGGGGGGAGTAATTCTGAATAGATTAACAGCCTGGGCGAAAGAGCATAACATAATCTCCCCGATTCAATACAGCTTCAGGCCAGGTCACTCCACCATCTCACAGTGTCTCAACTTGTATATGGTCCTGGGTAAATACACTTTAGCACATCAGGGTACAATTCACATGGCCTTTATGGACCTCTCATAGGCCTTTGATTGCGTCAATCTGGCTAAGCTTTGGGAGGCCATGGGCAACATGGGCGTGGAGCAAAATCTTGTTAATTTGCTGGCGGACCTACATCAGGACACGAGGGCAAATGTACGCTACTCCCAGGAGTTAAAGGTAACAAGGGATTTCGGAGTGTACCGGGGAGTTAGACAGGGCTGTATTTTGGCCCCGTTTCTTTTTAATTTATATATCAATAATCTGGAGGAGAACCTTTTAAACACTGGTGCAGATTACCCCTATGTTGGGCGTAAAGGGTTACCTGTTTTACTTTATGCGGATGACGCCATTTTGTTGGCAAGGACCGCAAAAGAGCTTCAATCGCTACTTGACACCTTTAATAGTTTTATGAAATCCCGAGATCTCGCCATTAACAACACAAAATCTTTTGTAATGAATGTAGGGAAAGGTTATAAGAAGACGTCATTATTTAATGTTAATGGGGAGAAGATTCCTACCACAAAAACCTTTTCATACCTGGGTGTCCTGTTGGACAACCAGTTGAAATTGGGCCCTGCAGTCCAGAGGAAAAGGGGGGAGATAACCCGGGCAAATGCAGCCATTTTTAACTTTGCTAGGAAAATGGGCAAACGCCCAATTGCTGCATTGTTAAAAATTTATCAGGCTAAGAGTGTGGCGATAGGTTGCTATGGAAGCGAGTTATGGGGGCACATGGCAGTCAACGATCTTGTGGTGGCAGAAAATAATTTTCTGAAACAGCTGCTGGGGGTCCCAAGGGGAATGGCCAGATTTATAGTGCATGAAGAACTAGGCATTCCCTTTTTAAGTGATACCATAGCACTACGGCCATTAACTTGCTGGTTAAAATACTGGTTAAATAAAGATCTGCCACTTAATCAGCAACTTCTGAAAGAAGCACTATCCTGGGATAATATGCTTAAAATCCCGTGGTTAAAATATCTGAAAGATTGCTTCTCAGAACTGGGGTGCCCGGAGCTTTTTGTAAACCCAGACTCTATCAGCAGAGCTGATGTTGAGTATGTGAGGAAAACCTTTTCCCTCTCACGGTATCTGCATCATGAGGAGGTGGAACTGAATAAAAGTAGTGTCCGGAAATATGTTGTTCTGAAATCTACACCAAATATGGAACCTTATTTGTCCTGGCCGATGTCTGGCTTTGATCGTTTCTTGTTAACCAGGTTCCGTCTGGACCTCTTCCACCTATTGCTTGCTGTTCCAAAGGGTAACTACCGAGGTCAAGTGCTGCCGTCCTGCGGCTGCGACAATGTGTCTCCGCAGGACTTGGTGCACTTTTTATTTGTTTGTCCTTTTTATGATATACCTCGGAGGTTTTATCTGAAGCCTCTTCTTAAAAAATTGAACTTTACCCAGGTCAGACCTGCACTTTGTTATTTACAGTTGCTAACTTACGATTGCACTTTATTTGTAACTGGCTTTTTAAAACTAGCCCTCAGATTTAGAAATAGCATGGAGGGTTAATTGTCTGTAATTGTCTAGAATTGTTGTTTTTAACATTGCACTGTACATGATCAATTGTGACTGATAATTCTGGATGTAGTTTTTAGATTGATCTAATTTTAACTGTGTTTTTATTGAATTGTGCTTTTATGGTTGTTTGTATGAATAACCGAACAAAGATTTTAGAAATTGAAATATACTTACACTCATGAGAAGTTGTCAATAACATCTAGACGTAAGTCAACTCCTTCCTCTTCACCATTATTATATTAATTTGGCATATTAGTATCCTCACCCGGTGCCTCTTCATGGTCTCCATCCTCTGAGATGTAAGAGATGTTCTGTCACAGGGCTACGGTGATTTGACACAAGTTAGCAGGTGAGTAGAGGAGGGCTCCACCAGTTTTGTTGAGACATTGATATCTGGCCTTTAGGAGCCTGTAAGTACCCTCCACTGGGTGCTGTGTTCTTCAATGGGCATCATTGAAGCAGGCTTCCACTCGTGTTGTTGGATTCCCCAGTGGTGCCAACAACCATGGTCAGATGGGATAAGCTGAGTTTTCTAGATCGAAGACAAAAAATACCCAAAATGATGTACTTCAACTCCAGATCATGCAACTGGCAATACCCAAACGATACTATGAATGATTGTACTAACTAGCAATCCAGGCCCTCTCAGGTCCAAGTTGAGACATTTGCAGGGGTATGGGGCTGATCCATGGTACAAAGGAATTATGGGAAGAGCTGGGGAAACAGACACAGAAGCTTGTGATGTACTAATTCGGTAAGAAGACAACATGCACATTAATTGAATGGAAGCTCTTTCGATTCCAGTACACCTGTCCTCTGGCATGCGGTGGCACTAAGGCAACATGTGTGCTATCAACTCCTCCAACCACATGTGGTAGGTGACTAAAACCATAGATGTCACCTTTCACTTTTGTTAAATCCTGCTGGCTTCGAAATTGAATTAAACTGTTAATGTGTCTCGTCATTGAAGATAGAACTTCTTGTAGCACACCACTGCAAGTTAGTTGTGACATACCACCAGTGTTGTGGAAGGATCCTGTGGACAAAAAATGAAGTACAGACATGATTTGGACAATAGGAGTCAATAGGTGTACTAGGTATGGGATTTCTGTTGTGAGGCAGAAGATCTGATCAATCCAGTTTAATTTGAATTTTCTACCTGAACTTTTTTAATGATATGCCTTTCCTCCATTGGGACATGGTCTGGAAATGGGTGGATCACCTGAGGCTGTCGTCTTTGCACTCTCGCCAAGGTTCATGAGTCTACATTGGAAAAATATTACAACATTGTTAATTCATTCCACAGCAACATATTTGACAATTTTACAGTACAGTCTTATACTACCACAAATATGTTTCATATCACTACATATGTTAATCATACAATTTTTTTTCTAACCATCATTCTTAACAAAAACTGTTTTGTGCCTAAAATGGAAATCATTTCAAATGGAAATGTGTCCATTAGACATGTGAAATGTATATTTTACACATCTATCATTTGTTTTCCAACTTCTGTTAAAATACCTTTCAACTGAGGTCTACAGAACACCATGGTAAAATTGCATTTCTGCACAGTAAGGCACTACATATCAATGTGTATTTCATATAAAATGTTGCACATCAAAGTCTGAATCTGTAAACTAGGTGATATTTTGAGTGCTGGTGACGCACTTAGCAGTCACAAACACACTATTTTGGTAATCTAAAATGGTGGATGCCTGACCTCGCTGATTGGACATTTAATGGCATACGGGCAAGGCGATAGTTGATTGTGGAGTATGCGTAAACTCCACAATCGAACTAGCCATAGGCTAAGGTTGGTGAAAGCAACACACGAAGGCCGATGGCTGTGCCCATCTACACTGAAGCGTGCGTCACATACATGTAGGCGGCGGGTAGAAAAAAGCTCACTTGCCCCCTAACACTGTAGGCAACAAGAACTCCTCTACTTTTGCTGCAGTTACTAACCTCTGAGAATAACAATGGTAGGCTGACAGACGGGAAAGCCCCTGCCTTCTCGCCAGAGGAACTGGACATGCTGGCACATGAGGTCCTCACATTGTATAGACAGCTCTATGGCTCACCAGAAGAACGGGTACAAGTTATAAATGTATATGTAAATTTGTCTAACTTGTTTTTACCAATCACACAGGCCACAATGTCCCTATGGGATCCTGAGTGAAGTGTAGGGATAGAAGTGTAATATAGGCTTTAACAAACATGGATCAATGATGTTTGTGATGTGTAAGCCCTTGCTAATGTGAAAATACAACTACATTAGTATGAGTTGTGTGTTAAAAGGCCTAGAGACTAATTGGTGTGCATGCAGAACTATATGTATGCATATATATACATATATGTATGTATGTGTGGGTGTGTGTGTGTGTATGTGTGTGATTTACATATGATACATAGAATAATCACATCATGGAAAATATGAAATAGAGTGTGCAATCTTTAGAACTGTACATAAAAATGTTTTCTGTTCATATCAGATGCCACCAATGAGGGTAGCCATGTGAACCGTCCCACTAACCACTCAGCCTACATCAGGGCACCCCAAACATTTGCATGGGAGTTATCGTTATCTACCAGATACCTTCAGGGTAGCACACAAGCCTGATCTCATTTATGAGTTGGCCATAAGTTAATGTCTTAATTTCAGAGTTAATGGGAGGCTGTGTGTATGTGACATCATGATCAGCAGGCTGAGTATTAAAAGGCCTGACAATGAGCACTGTTGAGTCAGAATAATGGGCTAGGCTGGGCAAGACTGTCAGGGACAAACAGCTGAAGCAGCGAGGTATATCTGTTACATACATATATTCTTTCTAGGTCCACATTTGGGGTATGCTGACAGTTATGCCCCAGAATGCCTTTTTATCGATAAATATTGAAATAGAGTGTTGCCTAACATTTTGAGTTAACACTTTGGTTTATTTCACGACAATTTCAAAGGATTTCATTATCAAACTGAAGGCCCCTTTCACACAGTGGGCTAAATTCACTGTGGCATAGGTATTGATGTTTAACCCTCAGTAGTTTACAATCTTTAGCACTGATCAGAAGTAGGTCACCTCCCAGATTATGTATGAGCCCCCTGGCTTAGCTGATGTCTGAGGCCTGGATTAGTGATTTTAGGCCATGACATGGGATGAGGGTAGCGCACAGTCTCTTGTATCTTGAAATATATGTTTTGCTCAGCATGTGGAAAGACACATGTTGCATGCTAGAGATAGATGTGCAAAAGATCTGTTAAAATATTACAAACAAGAAGTCACAAAACCATTTTTTGTTTTGATTTCTTGTATCCATACAGGTGAACGACCATTAGAAGTGTGATATGTGGAAGGCCATAGCCAGGAATGCGCGGTGCCTGTGGGTCCACACGCGCTGCAGCATCCATTGCCGTAAAAGTTGAGAGGACCTACGAAGCTGGACCTGGAAGTCAGCTGATGTTCAGATCGGTCAGTCCTCCCACCGTGGGAAACGGGTGCACTGCACACTACCCCTTAATGGCCCATATTCTAGTGGCGGTCTATCCTGAGCTTGATGGGACATTGAGGGCCCAACAGCAGCAACAAGGGGGTGCAGTATTGTCAGAGTTTCACATTACATGACTCATTTTTTGTTGCAGCCAGGAATTTTTCACATCACCAATAAGGGTGACCCATGCACAAGAAAACCAGGGGTGGGCGGACAACTCCGTTCCGCTCATGGAATGCGCGGAATTTTGCCTGTTCTGCGTTCCGTGAAGTAGGCTGAGCAGGCAAATCTTCGCACACTCGCAGTGGAGCGGAGTTGGCCTCCCACCTGCCTCCTTCCTGCGCTATTGAAATGTTGGCGGCGTCCCCAGGCTTCTCCCTTCCTCCATCGTGCATTCTTCTTGAAAACTGCGCATGCGCGGGCACCCGCAAATGCGCATTTCTCGGCATGAGCTCATCCATAAATAAAGATGGGTGGAACTGCGATGGCAGTCTGCACCTAGACCCACACAGAGTGCGAGTGTGTTTTATTGCGGTGCACATCTGGCCCCCTGCGCGCGGCCTTCGATGGGAGAGTGGGCCCCTGCTATGAATGTAACATTGGCGACGAGAAGTGGAGGCAACTTATGCCTGCTCCCACACAGCTGAGAAGCACCTCAGCACACCCGAATCACAGGGGCATTTCCTACAGGGTGAAGCCCTGCCAGGCTACACTGCAGTAACCCCTGCCACGCTGCAACTTCAGTTCCAGTAGCTGATAAAGGGCAGGGGTAGACAGCATCTTCTTCCTACTCCGGCAGCCATCGGTCAAGACGTCCGGCACCGTGCAGGCTGGGTGAGTCCTGCACAACGTAGAAAAGCCCCGCGAGTGCTTTGTCCCCGGTCAGCTCGACCATGTGCCACACAACCAGACGGACGGGGGCCCAGGCTATACCCATCAGCCTCACACCACAACTTGGTGCAACAGAGCCCACCATTAGTGTGCAGCACTCTCACCGCCTCTCTGTGCACACGCTCACCACCATGGGGGTACAGGACATCGCAGCCCAGGCCCAGCACTGGCCCCTCCGCACCACCCCTCTTCGGCTGTCCTACCTCCATTTAGTGAGTCAGCGGATCCCACCACAGCAGCGCCAAGGTGGAAAACTTGGCTGGGCTGCCTAGAGAACTATTTCATCGCCACAAGGAAGAAAGATGGGGCGGTGAAATGCTCGCTGCTGCTCCACTACTGCAGGGGAAGGGATCTATCTCCTAATTAGGCACATACCAAACACGGGCCCTCCCGAAGATTATGCCACGGCAGTTACCGCCCTAAATGCTCACTTTGACCCTCAAATGAACCCGGACTTTGAACACTTCAAGCTACGACAAGCCAAGCAAACAGAGGGTGAGTCAGTAGACACATTCCACACGCGACTAAGGGAGCTGGCCGATACTCACCTCGTGGGGGACTGTACGGCGGAAGAAATCAGAGCCCGGCTGATTCTTGGGATACGCAGCAAAGTCCTGCGAGGCCTCATACTCAGGCAGCCAAACATATCAATGAATGACATCCTTGCCCTGGCGCGGTCCCACGACATATCGCAGCAAGTGGGGAAGAGATGGACATGACACTAGTGCATGGAGCGGAAAAGAGCGCCATTGTCAAAACCGAAAGGGCAGACACAGTCAAGACAAGAGACAAGTCCTACAGACCACAAGATCGCCAGCAACAAGCCCCAAAGAATAACTCTGGATACTGTGGGAATAAAGAGCACCCCGCACAGTCATGCCCGGCACAAGGGAAGACCTGTACCAACTGTGGCATCACGAACCACTTTGCGCCAGTGTGTAGAAAGAAGACACAACGTAAGGAAGGGGGCCGACCCAAACAAATGAGGAGGATGGTTCGCCAACTATCTCATGTCTCGCTCACATCTCAAGGCAGGCTGCTTTTGCCCTAATGACTGATCTAGTCATACAACGTTTGTATTCAACACAGACAGGAACATGTGCACATTGTTGACAGAGTAACAAATACCCCAAACCATTCCTCAATGTAATTTGTCATGTACAGATGAGAAACCTATGATGGAGTAAAAAGGACACTTGAATGGATTTTGGAAGATGGAATGTTCCAGCACATATATGCATGAGGTTCACATCAGGAAAACTCTGAATCAGCCCAAAATCATGACTCAGTAGACAAATGTTGTAACATATCAAGCTGTAATATGTTCCCTATTGTGATTTACACTCCCAACATTTAAGTATATAACATATATAGATGTTTGTATGTAAAGGTTAGTGTGATGGTCTACAACGTTTTGACTACAGTGAAATCCACCAAATGTAGTGCAACTATTTAACAAAGTTACAACAATGTTCAAATAAGTTGACATATTTAGGAGTCTAATGTGAAGAAGCGTTAGCGCTGTACTGAATTCTTAGAAATGTTTCAAGGGCCTATGTATTTCCCTAAGCAACAGCATATGTATGTAAATAATATGTGATAAATTGCTGAGCTACTTCAGTACATAATGCAAGTCTACAATTTTTACACTTGATATAAACATTTGTGATTCGACATGAAGCATTGTCATATGTCCAAACAAAAGTTAGGTGCTTTCAGTTTATGCTAATGTTGATACAGTATTGCAGTATATGTTGAAAAACAATGATTCACATGTCACTTATTTATTATAAAGAGTATGCAGATTTTAGGGCCTAGTGCAGACACAGTGCAAAGGTATTTTGGGGCCAGATGTAGGTAGCCCAATACCGGTCGGAAACGGCCGAAAATACCGATTTTCAGCCGTTTCCGGGCTATGGAGATGTAGGGGCTCAAAAAACATACAGAATCGGTAAATTTACCGAATCTGTAAAATTACAGAATCTGTAAAATTACCGATTCTGTATTTTCAGATGTAGTTAGCACTTTGAACAGTGCTTCAGGCCTTTCAGGATTCGGCATTTACCATGTAATACAATTGCATGGTAAATACTGAATCCCTGTGTACATGCACATCTGTGCATGTACACCTGTGCCATGTGGCACACAGACATGCCCTAAGGGCATGTCTGTGTGCCACATGGCGCACAAGCCAGTTACAGGTGTGCAACAGGGTGTCAAAGTGACACCCTGTCCCCCTTTGTAATTCGGTATTATTACCGATTTGGTAAATACCGATTCGGTATTTGCTATTGAATCCTATGGGCTTCAAGGCCCATAGGATTCAATAGCAAATACCGATTCGGTATTCACCGAATCGGTAAATACCTAATCTTACCGATTCGGTAAAAAATACCGTATTTTTACCTACATCTTATTTACTGATTCATAAATACCGAATCGGTAAAATTCGGTATTTATGAATCGGTAAATGAGATTTACCTACATCTGACCATTGGTGTCTATCTACTTTAGCTGATATCTGTCCAATATTCACAACAACAAAGGGCAATCATTCTGAGATGTAAAACTGTTCCTGGAGAATAATGTTTATGGTTAAGAGACAACATCATACAAGATATGGGAACAATAGTGCGGAATGACATGCTTGTGACCATGTTATTATTTCTTTTAAGTTGCCTTCATGCATGAGGTTATGATGATGTTCAAGCACATTTTGAGAGCCTTTAAGCAGGTGAAATCTGAATATTTGAAGTATGTTTTGTCATCAAAGCTCATGATCAGTTCTGTTTACACAGATTCTTGCAAGGCGAAGTAGATTGTTCCAATATTGGCAGGGAAGCAGCTGGCCACAGTGGTTCTGGTACCAACACCGAGGGAGCCAGTGGCTCAGAGGCTCAGGGAAGTGCAATTGAGGCCACCAGTGACTCAACATCATCTCTGGAAGCCTCCTCTAGTGAGCACTCCATAGTGGTGGAGAATCATTCTGCTCATGTGACACCTGCATCCTAGTCTGCCACCCTGAATCATTCTCCACCTTTCCTCCTGCTCCCTCCACAGTTGGCATAACCAGACCCACTAAAAGGCCAGTGGTCTCCTTTGCCCAGCACACCTCACCCTGTTTCCCAGGCTGTGCTGAATGAGGAGGCAGTTGCCCATCTCCAGAGAATCACTGCAGACCTGCTGAATGCCTTATATGTGCTTAGCTGCCATATGCAACAACTGGTAGCTTACCTGGCAGGCATCCAAAGTAGAATGTCTGTCTTACAGTGGTCATTTCAAGTTCTGGCCTCCTCATTCACTGCAGCCTTCCAGGCATCTCCACCTTCTGCAACATGACCCATGCCTTCCCCATTCCCTTCCAAATCCCTATTTTCAAACCTGTCTAAAGCACACTGACACCTTTTCACGCACAAACTCAAACAGACAAAATTACCTCACATACACAGAAACGCAAACACCCCAAACAACATGGGACACATCCAAACTTACAGACATTGCTCCCACGACCTCGCCCACATTTACCACCCACAGCACACACAGACATCCCACCTATCCCCACATACATATGCATCACCTCCAATACCAGCACACCCACAGGCATTGCACCCACTAACCTACCCATATTCACCACCTCATCACACATACAGACACCACACCCATCCCCACACACACATGCACCACCCCCACCACCAGAACCCCCACAGACTTTGCAACCAGCCACCCCACCCACATGGACCATCCCCAGTATACACAGACACCCCACACATGCCCACACACACATGCACCATCCCCAACACCAGAACACCCACAGACATTGCACCTACTACACACACATGTACCACTGCATCCACATGCACCACATCAACACCCAGCACCTTCACATCATACACACACACAGGCACTGTAGAATACACAACCAAAAACTCATGTGCAAGATCAAGCACACAATATACACCTATGACACAAGACACACCTGCACATGTGCAACATACATCAGGCCCACTCACACCTTCACCCTCAACAGACACATCAAAGACTGCTGATCCCTCTACCCCCAAACCTCACTTCCTACTGTTATGTTTTGCAACCTACCCCAATATAGGCCTGAGTCGTCACATAACCTTTCACCTACATTTTCCATGCCATTGTACTACATAGCTGGTTTTGGCATTGTCAGAATGCAATCCACTTAATGCACGGGAGCAGAACAACGCAGATTCCCAATGCCCCTCTCCAGGTTCCCAGTCAAACAATGTATGAGTAAATGAATGGATGAGGAACCCACAGTGGGGAAAGGGGATGGGACAGAGAAGAGAAAGTCACTCTATTCTTCAGGTTCTTCCTCCAAGTTCTTCACTCCACTCGCAGCTTCTATTCCTAGCAAGGTTGTGTAGTTAGGAACGAGGAAATGCAATAGATATTAACAACCTTAGAATTTCACCCTACTTATATTGTAATGTTAAACTTTCATTTTTACTGATCACAAGGCTTCTTATACAGTACCTACCCTAGACTTGTGTGACCAATGCATCTCTTCTTTTCTTTCAGTATTTATTCTGCTTGCAGGTAACCATGTGGCGATATGAATATGGTAATCCCTCAATAACACTGCTTACCAGAGGTATTCACTAATATTGTGTATTAATTATTATTCTAGATTCTTCACCTTCTTTTTTACTGAAGCGCAGCTCACAGCGTACATCTTCGTATAATTTTGGTAAGTATAAGGTAATTTTTAGTCATTTGGTATTCGCTGGTATACTTGTCTTGAACCCTTCTTGCCAATGTTTAAAATTTGTATTCAGAGAAATAGCCTGATGTGTGTTGGCTTGCAACCAACAATCAAATATTCAACTAACTTGCTCAGGTTTATACTAAGTGAAAATATCTCTATGTCAAAGGTTTATTTAGATTTTTTCGTAACTAACACTTCCTGTGCTGACTCTACCTAAAATCAGACACTACCAACAATTCAGATTCTCGCTAATCTCCTTAAAGACACATGCGCAATGTGGAGACAGTCATTTGATTCAAATAGCCACTCCTTCAAAACGCGCAAACAATGAAATAAAAAAAATAACCAAAAATAATAAAAGCTTACTGCAAGACTCCAGTGATACACACTACTCTCCTCAACGCAGGATTCCAGAAATGCGACGGAACTAAACGTCTAATATAGAGGGCGTCTAGGTACCCTGACTGACTAAACATGCCCCTGTATGTTGAGACGTCCTCCCCAGAAACATCAGGTAAAGTGCGTGTTTCTGAGGGAGATCTCCCTGGACATTCCAAACTGCCCTTCAGCTCTGCAACACTAGACTACTGCATCCATAGTCGCTTTCTAGCGGCCATCTTGGAAAACCTTTTGATTCTATTTCTATGCCAGTAAACACCTTTTCCGGCTTTCATAGTGGTTTTCATTGAAATCAAATAATAGATGCACTTTTTCTCTTTGGAGGATGGGTGACCCTGACAGTATTCCCCCCGCCCCCCACCCACAAGGTAGATTTCACCAGCTTCGATTTGTGTGGAAATTATCTGGGAAAGTCTCTAATGTCTCTAATCAGTTGGGGAACATGTACATCAGAGAATAGCTCCCAAGATCTCCCTTCAGGACCATAACCTTTCCAATCTAATACATAGTAAACTAGACCTTTAGATTCTTTTGAGTCTAATATTTGTTTTACCTCAAACTCAGTTCCTGTATCTGCTTGAATTGGTTTAGGGGTTTAACTATTCTTAATTCTGTAGATGCTCTTTTTAATAAGGAAACATGAAATACTGGGTATATCCTTAAACCTTTTGGTAATTTTAATTGGTAAATCATTTAACTCAACTTTCTTTCGATTATATATGGACCCAAAAATCTTGGCTGCAGCTTTCTGTTCCCCTTGAGTCTAACATTCTTTGTACTTAGCCAAACTTTTTCCCCAGCCTGGAAATATGGTTCTTTTCTTCTCTTCTTGTCTGTGTAATACTTGTAACTTTATTTTGCCTTTGTTAAATTTTCAGCTGCAGAACTATGTAATACAGTTATGTGTTCTAGCAAATCCTTCACTGCAGGAACAGCTACTTCTTGAAAGTTTATGGAAAGATTTGGATGTCTGCCTGAATTTAGATCAAAAAGGGGAATAACCTGTGAAAACAAGTTTTGCATTGTTCTGTGCAAACTCTGCAGCCCAAAGTTATTCAGGTCAGTTACCCTTTTTATCTAATTAACACAATTTGAGAAATTGTTCTAGTTCCTGGTTGGTTCTTTCAGTTTGACTATCAGATTCTGGATGATCACTAGTAGTAAATCTAGTTTTTAATATTCAATTTCTTAGTAGAGGCCCTCCAAAAATGGGATAACTATTGAGAGCCACGGTCAGACACCAACACCTTTGGAATTCCATGTGCTGGCACTATGGTCTGGTTAAAGATGTGTGCTAATTTTCTTGCTGTTGGGATTCACTTCAAAGGAACAAAATGGGCCATCTTTGTGAATGCATCTACATAAACTAATATGGAATCAAAACCCTTGCTAGATGGTAACTCAACAATTGGATCTAATATCACAGTATGCCATGGGTGAGGTGGGTTGGGTAAGGGTTGAAGTAAACCTTTAGGACCCTGCCCCTCCGGTTTTCCCTGATCGTAAATTCCACAAGTGGCCACATACTGACTAACTGTGGGCAGAGAACTTTGCTCTGCCCACGGGGTGAGCAGAGATTTGCCTGCTCCGCGTTCTGCGGAGAACGCGGAGTAGGCAAATCTCTGCACACTCCGCAGCAGAGTGGAATTGACCAGCCCCCGCCTCCACCCCCTATTGGGAATTCATTAAAAGTACTTGGAAGATTGAAGATAAAAGACTTACCTTTACTGTGGCGCCCCCTGGCTGCCGTCCTCCTCTTCTTTGCCGTCTCAGGGTGATCTTTGCATGCGCGCTCGCCCGAGCATTTCTTGCAAAAAATGCGCTTGTGTGGGCACGCTCGCATGGACAGATCACCCTGAAACGGCAAAGAAGAGTAGGACGACAGCCCGGGGATGCCACAGTGAAGGTAAGTCATTTTTTCTTTAATCTTTTATGTACTTTTAATTAATATTTAATATGGGGGTGGAGGCGGTGGCGGGGATTGTCACCAACTCAGTGGACCTCCACATATTGCCCAACCTCCAACTCCACCCAGGATTATTACTGATGAATATCCTTGGTAATGTAAGGCCACCAAAATCGATGTTTCACTAGATATTCAGTCTTCTGTATTCCTTTACGTCCTGCAAGTATGTTATCATGACACTGTTGCAATTCTTGGGTCGGCCAATAGAGAGATCCGGCATGATATGGCAAGTTTCCTCAAATTTACCTCTTTGAATCTTGATCTGCCCACTTCTTCAATTCTTCTGAACCCATTGATTTTAGCACCGATTCTTCCATAAATTCAAAAGTACTACACTGATGAAATTTCCTTCAGCGAAGATATTTTGATTTTCAATCCCTTCTTGTATGTTCTCAGTACCCAATCTGGATAATGTGTCAGCCTTCCCATTTCCTGCTCCAGGCCTATAGGTGATGACGAAGTCGTAGTCAGCAAAGTACAGGGACCAGAAGAGTTGTCTTGGAGTCAAAGTTCCTGCAGACTTTAGGAATTTCAGATTCCAATGATCGGTGTAGACCGTGACTGTATGTCTGGCTCCCATCAAGTAATACTTCTACTCTTTGAATGCGTCCTTTATTACCAAAAACTCCTTCTCATTTATCGTATAATTGACCTCTGCCGGAGTTAATTTCTGTGACCGAAATGCCACTGGATGCAACTGGCCCGTTGTCTTGTGCCTTTGTGACAAGACATCTCCTAATGCTAGATTTGAGGCATCGGTTTCTACAAAGAATGACTCAGAAGGGTCTGGGTGCAGTAAAATCAGAGCTGTGTTGAAATCCTTCTTTAATTGCATAAATTCTTCTTCAGCTTCCTTGGACCAATTAAAATGAACCCCTTTTTTCAGCAACCACATCAAAGGAATTAATTTCTTGGAGTAATCTCCTATAAAAGTTCGCAAAGCCTATAAAACTTTGAACTTCTTTTACTGTTTTTGGGGATTCCCAATCTGTTACTGCCTTGATTTTGTTTTCATCCATGGTAATCCCATCTGGTGATAGTATAAATCCTATGAATTCCTCTGTTGATACATTGAAGGCACATTTCTACAATTTGGCAAACAAACTATTCTCCATTAGCCTCTGCAAAACTCCTCTCACATGTTCTTCATGCTCTTCCTTGGAATTAGAATATATCAATATGTTGTCAATATATACTATTGCACACTGATCAATATATTCCTTCAGAACATTGTTGATGAAATGTTGAAACACTGCTGGAGCGTTGCAGAGCCCAAAGGGCATCACTTGGTATTCAAAAAGCCCATGTTTAGTTCTGAAAGCCGTTTTCCATTCATCTCCTTCTTTAATTTGAACAAGATGATAAGCCCCTCTCAGGTCTAATTTCGTGTAGATCCGAGCTTTTTTACTTGATCTAGAACTACCGAGATTAAGTGCAAAGGATAAGGATTTTTGATGGTTATGCGATTTATTGCCCTATAATCTATGCAAGTTTTCAATTTGCCATCCTTCTAAGGAATGAAAAAAAACGGCAAAGACACCGGAGATTTAGAGGGTCTGATGAAACCATTGTCTAGATTTTTCTGAATATACTCTTTCAAATGTTGGTCTTCCTTTTCCGTTAAAGCGTATATTCTGCTGCAAGGAAGATTGGAACCAGGTTCCAATTCTCTCTTACAATCAAATGCTCTACATGGAGTGATTTTTTTAGCTCCCGACTCACTGAAAATATCTTGATAATCTGCGTATTCCGAGGGTAATTCTGTGGTGTGAATCACGCAGGCCTTAGCTCTACTTTCACATAGATGTGTTGCTGGTGCCACAGCATGGGTAGTCTTATCGTTCTTATAACAATTGTCCTTACAAAATTCTGAAATTAGAATGATTGATCGAGCACTCCAATCTATAGTGAGTTTATGCTCCATGAGCCAAGGCAAACCCAAAATCAGTTGGAATTGAGGGGCATCAATTAAATTAAATTGTAATGTTTCACGATGACACTTCAAGAACTCCAATTCCGATGGTTCTGTATGGCTAATGATGGGTCCGGATGATAGATATGTCCAGTCTACTGCTTGTACTGCTTCACTCTTTGCCGTCTTAAGTGCCTTCAACCCAATCTTCAGATCACAAAAGTTGCCTGTAGCCCCCGAATCCACCATCAAGTGATTCGTTCGAATTGGGCCTCTCTGAAACTTACGGGCATGAACATCACTAGAGATTGCAAAGTATTTGCCAAAAATCGTTCTATGGAATTGTTTCCAATTCGACACCCACCAGTCCAACTCCCTTTACTGATTGTTCTGGGAATTTCCGGCGATGTCTGTTTTGGTTTCTTCGGAGGACAATTTCAAACAGAATGGCCACTGGCACCACAATAGAGGCATTGCTTATTTACTCTCCGTCTTTCCTTCTCTTCCTTAGATAAGGGTCCTCGTATTGTTCCAATTTGCATTGGCTGGGTGCCATGTTGGGCATCATTTCCTTTGGTAATTTCAGCTTTTGCTCGATCGAATCTAGGTATACTTGAACGAAAAAAATCGATTTCTAGTACTAAAACTATTAAGGCTGAAATTTCCGTGCGTCTATTGGGTACTTGGGCCAGAGCATCCATTAATTCATCTTTTAATCTGCAATAAAATACTGCTCCTCGTTTATTCTCAGGCCTTTCGGTTTCAAACAATTAGTTTATTGAACTGGGCCAAGTATGCCATTAAATCTCAATTACCTTCATTATTCGTAGCTTGCAAGGCCTTTTGCTGATCAAAAATCCAGAGAAATTCTTTCTTGAAGTCATCTATATATATATCATACAAAATTGCATAATTTCTGGTCTCTAATGGCATCGACCATGACGCTGCATCTCCGCTGAGGTAAAATAGTATGTAGGCCACTCGCGACTGCACGTCAGGAAATCCGCAGGACAGCACAAAAAATATGAAGTACATTGCATCAAAAACACTTGTGCCTTTTGGGGGTCTCCGTTAAACCTTTCAGGAGTGGCTAGTGGGATTACAGGAGACAAGGAATGAATAACTTGAATAATTGCCTTGTGCGTAAGATTAGTAGAATCTCTAAAAGATTCCTCACGAGGTGAAGAATTTTTCTAAACTAGATCCAGATACTAAGGGGCCCATTAGGCTGGCGGGGGCAATCCGCCCGCCATCCTCACCTAAATGACCCCCCGCCATATTAGTATGGCGGGAGGGACTGCGGCGGACGGAAAGCCGCCGCCGCTTTTCCGCATCTGTCGCCTTCCGACCGGGGCGGAAAAGGTTTAATATGATGACGGTGTCTATCAGACACCGCCAACCATATTACAAGGGGCAGAAACAGATGCCTTTCCCTGCCACGGAAAGGCATGCGGTCTTCTCTTTGGGGGCCCCCTGCGGGCCCCCAAAGAGAAGGCAAGGTGGGGGGTGCACATGGGGGGTACCTGTGGTACCCCCAGCATTTGCATACACAATGTGGCAGGCACCACGCGGTGCCTGCCGCTTCGTTATGCAAATGCATACATGCATTTTTAGCATTGTGGTGGGCGTTGCTGAGAGCACCGCCCACCACAATGTTATAAATGCAGGATGCACCCGCCACTGTGGCGGGCGCATCCTAATACCCCCCACGGGACCCCTGCCCTTATGGCGGGTGGTCCCGAATTCCGATAGGATGGCGGGCGGACTAAGTCCGCCCATCATCCCAATGACCCCCTAGGTTATTCATTTTAATTGTTAAATCTTATGTCTCTCTCTTAGAAGTTATTATATCCTGTCTCATCTCCCTATCTCTCCTGACTGCTATTAACTCCTTTTGTATCCCTTCCCAAAATTTCTGAAGGCCAAAAGTTTCAGCCATTCTGCTCAGGTGCAAATAAAACATGGGCACTTCACACTGTCAGAATGCAAGCCACTTCATGCACAGGAGCAGAACAAAGTAGGTTCCCAATGCCCCTCTCCAGCTTCCCAGTCAAACAATGTGAGAGTAAGTGAATGACTGAGAAACTCACAGGGTGGAAAGGGGATGGGACAGATAAGAGACAGTCACTCTATTCTTCAGGTTCTTCCTCCAAGTTCTTCACTCCACTTGCTACTTCTATTCCTAGCAAGGTCATGTAGTTATGACTGAGGAACTGCAATAGATATTAACAATCTTAGAATTTTACTCCACTTATATTGTAATGTTAAACTTTGTTTTTATTTATCACAAGATTTCTTATATAGTACCTACCCTAGATTTGTGTGACCAATGCTTCTCCTCTTTCAGTATTTATTCTGCTTGCAGGTAAGTGTATGGTTAATCTCTCAATTACACTGCTTACCAGAGGTATTCACTAATATTGTGTATTAATTCTTATCCTAGATTCTTCACCTTCTTTTTACTGAGGCGGATCTTCCAGCGTACACCTTTGTAGAATTTTGGTAAGTATACATTTTATTTTTAGTCATTTTATATTCGCTGCTAAACTCATCTTGAACCCTTCTTGCCAATGTTTAAAACGTATACTCAGAGAAATAGCCTGATAAGTGTTGACTTGCAACCATCAATCAAATATTCAACTTGCTCCGGTTTCTACTAAGTGATAATATCTCTATTGCAAGGGTTTCTTTATATTTTGTTTCGTAACTAACGCTACCTATGCTAACTCTACCTAACATCCGACGCTACCAACAATTCAGGTTCTTGCTAAACTCCTTACACATACATGCGCAATGTGGAGACCGTCATTTGATTTAAATACCCACTCCTTCAAAATGTGCAACCAATGAAATTCAAAGAATAACCAAAAATGACAAAAGCTTACTGCCAATACTCCAATGATAGACACTACTCTCCTCAACTCAGGATTCCGGAAATGCGATGGAACTAAACATCGAATATTGAGCGCGACGAACTACCCTGACTGACTAAATGCGCCGCTGTATGCTGGGACGTCCTTCTCCTCAGAAACATGACGTGAAGTGCATGTTTCTGAGGGAGAATTCCCTAGACATTCCAAATTTGCTCTTCAACTCTGCAACACTAGAGTGCTGCGTCCATGGTCGCTTTCTAGTGGCCTTCTTGGAAAACCTCCTGATTGTCTTTCTATGCCATTAAACACCTTTTCCTGCTTTCATGGTGGTTTTCATTGAAATCAAGTTAATAGAGGCACCTTTTCTCTTGGGAGGCTGAGGGACACTGACAGGTATTGGCCTTTTACCTATTTAGGTACTGCATAAAATGTCATATGGTTTTCCCTGAAAAATGAGCCTAATTTATTATGCATGATGATTCTCAGTAAAGCATACTACATACGGGCGAGGGTCTCAAGGCGCTGTGGAGGGGGGGCCCCTACTGATCGAACAGCCAGGTAAGGACAGCAGGTCTTGGGTCTGTCGTAGGCTCAGTGGGAGGGTGTTCCATGTCTTGGCGGTGAGGTGGGAGAAGGATCTCCTGCCAGTGGTTGTTCTTTGGATGCACGGGACGGTGGTGAGTGAGAGGTCGGCGTAGCGTAGCTGGTGGTTGGGGATGTAGAAGGAGAGCCGTCTGTTGAGGTAAGCTGGGCCTGTCTTGTGGATTACATTCTGTGCGTGGATGAGGAGCTTGAAGGATATCCTCTTGTTGACGGGGAGCCAGTGCAGGTTTCTCAAGTGGGGGGTTCTTTAAAGCTATGGCAGAAAAAGGGGAAACGCAGTCATATGAAGGAAGAAAAGTTGCTCGAAATAAAATATGGTCAGACCATAACTCAGAAGGCTGTACCTCTTGTAATGGCCCCCGCCTCGTCCGCCCCACAAGCTACGGCCCCGGCTATTACTACGGCTCCCGCCCCTACGGGGCCAACTTTTACTCCTGTTTCCCCAGTACCAGTCACGGCTACATTTTTGACTGGCACACTGACACCCCCCACTATGTCTTCGGTAACAATAGTCTCGCCGGTCTCAGCTTGGCCATCTTTGTCGACCACTTTGACACCTGCTATGATCGATCCAACCCCCTCCCATGCCTCTGGATCTCTTGGTGCCCGACGGTTGTATACCCACGCTACAGTGGGTTACCAGGAGAAGCAGATGGTATTAGATCGAGGATCCCAAAGGGTACGGAACACCATCTATACTGTTCCAGATATATGGGGGACCATGAAGGATTACGAACCAGTTATGCAGCAATATGCTTTAGAAACCGTGGCAAATCGTGTAATCTCCCTATGGGAACAGTGTTTCGCAGATGGGAGAGCCCCACAGGTCTTATATGACATTGTGGACCGGGCACATAAATTCGAATTAGGTTTAGACAATGTATATGGGAATCTCATTACTATAATGAAGTACCGAGAACGGTTGTTCACCAAATGCCCGAACTGGAACTCTGAGCATCCCATGCGGGAAGTTCATCCCATTTACCATCCGAAAATCCCCGAGGTTAGGGACGGTGGGAATCAAATCATTCAAGCCCGCGTTGAAGCCCGGTTCCAAGAGCAATGGGTTTACATGGAAAAAGAGTGAGGTTCTTTCCTTGAAATCACAGCTACCTGACCCTCGAAAGAATCCCACTACTTATTATAAAGAACTTACTGAGGCTGCTTCATCGGCCGTGATGACCTTAGCCAATATAGAATTATTTTTTGGTTTACTGGTCCCCGTCGATGTATGGCGACAGGTGCATGATCATCCCCACGTTAATGATTTAGGAGGAACTTGGGACCAAATTAAAGATTGGAAACACGGAGATTACCCAGAAATTCTAGCCTTGCCGGGATTATCACATATATGCATTCTTTAATCCCACCCCAGAAGGTGGATTGGGATAAATTAACCACTTGCAAACAGAAGAAGGATAAGAGTGTGTCTGATTTCTTTACTCGATTTGAGGGGGTGTTCATTGATTTTAGTGGGCAAGATTTGTCGGTGGAAGGTGGGATAAGATTATTTGTTAATCGTTTTGTGACTAATCTGTTGCCTGAAATATCTTCCTGACTTCAGGCAGCAATCAATCAATCAATCAAGGCATTTATAGAGCGCACTACTCACCCGGAGGGGGGGGGGGGTGCCGCTACTGCTCGAACAGCCAGGTCTTGAGCTTCATCCTGAAGGAGAGGTGATCTTGGGTCAGGCGGAGGTCGGTAGGGAGGGTGTTCCAGGTCTTGGCGGCCAGGTAGGAGAAGGACCTTCCTCCTGTTGTCGCTCTTCGGATGCAGGGGACGGCGGCGAGGGCGTGGTTGGTCGATCGGAGGTGGCGTTTGGGAGCGTAGAAGTTGAGGCGGTTGTTGAGGTAGCTCGGGCCTTGGTCGTGTAGGGCTTTGTGTGCGTGGGTGAGGAGACGGAAGGTGATTCTCTTGTTGACGGGGAGCCAGTGCAGGTCTCTCAGGTGTCCGGAGATGTGGCTGCGTCAGGGGATGTCGAGGATGAGTCTGGCTGAGGCGTTCTGGATCCGCTGTGGTCTCTTCTGGAGCTTGGCGGTGGTTCCGGCGTAGAGGGTGTTGCCGTAGTCTAGTCGGCTGGTGATGAGGGCCTGGGTGACCGTCTTCCTGGTCTCGGTGGGGATCCACCGGAAGATCTTCCGTAGCATGCGCAGGATGTTGAAACAGGACGCGGAAACGGCGTTGACTTGTCTGGTCATGGAGAGGGAGGAGTCCAGGATGAAGCCCAGGTTGCGTGCGTGGTCTGTCGGTTTGGGTGCGGTGCCCAGGGCGGGGGGCCACCAGGAGTCGTCCCAGGCGGTGGGCGAGGAGCCCAGGATGAGGACTTCCGTCTTGTCTGAGTTCAGTTTCAGGCGGCTGGTCGTCATCCACTCGGCTACGTCTTTCATCCCTTCGTGGAGGTTGGTTCTGGCGGCGGCGGGGTCGTTGGTCAGGGAGAGGATCAGCTGGGTGTCGTCGGCGTAGGAGATGATGTTGAGGTTGTGCTGGCATGCGATGGCCGCCAGGGGGCTCATGTAGACGTTGAAGAGGGTGGGGCTGAGCGAGGAGCCCTGAGGAACGCCGCAGATGACTTCCGTGGCTGCAGATCTGAACGGTGGTGGCGGACTCTCTGTGTCCTTCCAGCGAGGAAGGAGATGATCCACTCCAGTGCCTTCTCCTGGATTCCGATGTTGCTGAGGCGCTGCACTAGGGTGCGGTGGCAAACAGTGTCGAACGCCGCGGAGAGGTCTAGGAGGATGAGGGCCGCTGTTTCACCATTGTCCAGCAGGGCTCGGATGTCATCGGTGGCAGCAATGAGGGCGGTCTCGGTGCTGTGGTTGGCTCGGAAGCCAGACTGTGAGGGGTCGAGGGATCCATTCGTCTCGAGGAAGGCGGCCAGCTGCTTGTTGACGGTCTTCTCGATGACTTTGGCTGGGAACGGGAGGAGCGAGATGGGGCTGTAATTCTTGAGTTCGGTGGGGTCCGCTGTTGGTTTCTTTAGTAGAGCGCTGAGTTCGGCGTGCTTCCAGCTCTCAGGGAAGGTGGCTGTGTCGAAGGAGGTGTTGATGATGTCCCGCAGGTGGGGTGCGATGACAGCGTCGGCCTTGTTGAAGACGTGGTGGGGGCAGGGGTCGGTCGGAGATCCGGAGTGGATAGAGTTCATCGTGCAGATGGTGTCTTCTGTGTTGATCTGGGTCCAGGCGCTGAGGATGGTGGTGGGGGGCGTTGGTGCGGTCGTGGGGAGCGTTGTTTGTGGGCTGAAGCTGTTGTGTATGTCAGCGATCTTGTTGTGGAAGTAGGAGGCGAGGGAGTTGCAGAGGTCTTGCGAAGGGGTGATGTCGTTGTTTCCGGCGTTGGGGTTGGAGAGCTCTTTCACGATGTTGAAGAGTTCCTTGCAGTTGTGTGCGTTGTTGTCCAGCCGGTCCTTGAATGCTGTTTTCTTGGTGGCGTGGATCAGTTGATGGTGCTTCCGGGTGGCGAGCTTGAGGGTGGTCATGTTGTCCGGTGTTGGCTCCCTTCTCCAGGCTTTCTCGAGGGCTCGGCAGTTCTTCTTTGAGCTCTTGAATTTGTCGGTGAACCATGGGGCCTTCTTGCTGCCGGGTCTGCTAGGCGGGGTCCTCAGTGGGGCGAGGTCGTCTGCGCAGTTGCTGATCCACTTCGTGAGGTTGTCGGCGGCCTGGCTGGGGTTCGCTGAGCTGGTGGGAGGGTGCTGGCTCAGGGAAGCGGCGAGCTGGTCTGCCGTGATCTTGTTCCAGTTTCTTCGAGCAACCTGTTGCTGGTGGTGGTGGATCGTGGTCCTTCTGAAGCTGAAGTGGACGCAGCTGTGGTCCGTCCAGTGGAGTCCGGTGGCATGGCTGAAGGTGATGTCCTTGCTGGATGAGAAGACAGCGTCAAGTGTGTGTCCGGCGAGGTGGGTGGGGGTGGTCACCAGCTGCTTAAGTCCGAGGTTGGCGAGGTTGTCAAGCAGGGTGGTGGTGTTGCTGTCGTTGTTGTTCTCCAGGTGGAAGTTGATGTCCCCCAGGAGGATGTAGTCAGCGGGGGGGAGGGCATGCGGGCAGATGAAGTCGGCGATGTCTTCGCTGAATTGTGTGCGTGGTCCCGGGGGTCGGTAGATGAGGGTGCCTCTGAGGGTGGTTTTTGGGTCCGTGTGGATCTGGAAGTGCAGGTGTTCGGCGGTTTTCAGGGTGTCGTCGGTGTTGGTCGTGATGCGGATGGTGTCCCTGTAGATGATGGCGATGCCTCCTCCAGTCTGGTTGCCGCGGTCTCTTCGGGTGATCTTGTAGCCCTCTGGGATGGCGATGGCGATGTCGGGCGCTGAGGAGTCGGTCATCCAGGTTTCCGTGAGGAAGGCGACGTCAGGAGCCGTGGTGTCGAGGAGGTTCCAGAGTTCGATGGTGTGTCTGTGGACGGAGCGGGTGTTGAGTAGGATGCACTTGAGGTGGTTGCTGCAGGTGTTCGGCTTGGCGGGTGCTGGAGCGGGGCAGGTCCGGTTGCAGGAGAACTTGCAGGCGTGGCAGCTGAAGGGTCCGTGGGTTCGTCTCGGGGTGGCTCGGTAGCATCCCGGGATTCGGCCGGTGTTGAGTGCATTGAGGGTGGCGGCATCGTACGTCCGGCGGGTGGGCTGGGGTCTGCGGGAGCCAGGGGTCCTGGCGCTGGGCGCAGTCCAGTTGCGGACGGGCGCAGACGGGCTTACCTTTGGCGCGCCTTCGGCGCACAATCGGCGCGCCCGCTGCGCGTTACCGCTGCGCGTGCGCACGGTCGCCATTTATGGCGAAGTGCAGGGAGGGAGGGGCAGCTGGGAGGCGGGAGCGGGGAGGAAGGGGGCGTGGCTACACTCCCCGGCGGCGGGAAATCGGCAGCGGGGAGCGGGTGCAGGGGACGGCAGCACAATGGGGGGGAAACCAGGGGCAGCACGGGGACAAAATGCAAAAAGAATCAGGGCACAGTGAAAAAAAACAATACAACAGGCAGGCAAAGGAACATAACGCGGAGGAAACAGCAGTCGGGGGGCGTGGCCTGAGGGCGGACCCGAGGGCGGGAAGGCACTGCGAGGCAGGCAGAATCGGCAGGCGGGGGCACACGCAGCAGCTGGTGGCCGTGCGGCGCGGGGGTGTCCTACAAGTAGAAAGTACTTGGACCACCTCCACTCCTTCTGTTATTTTGAGTATGGCCCAAAATTATGAGCAAAGGGAAAATGAGAGCAAAGATAAGTCTGACAAGAAGACGCAGGTTCTTAAGACCCGAGTACTATTACAGCAAGTAGCTAGAGGACGGGGCAGAGACGGAGTGGGAAGAGGGTTTGTCCCGAGAGGGGCGGGAGCAGGACGAGGAGGAGGACCAGCTGTTACTTTGGGAGCAAACCAATGTGCTTACTGTAAACAGGAAGGGCATTGGCGGGCTCAGTGTTCTTTGCTCCTCACACAAAACGGAGCAGTAAGAGACAGAGGAAGGGGACGAGGAGGAGTTGATCGGAGTGACATGAGAAGAGAAGAAGTGATACGAGGTGAGGCAGGGGGAAATTGTTTTGATAATCCAAGAGGGAGGCAGTACTATAAAGACGATTATGGAACTGACAGGACAGATAGGTATAGCTATGCATAGGACAGCCACGGACAGAGTAGGGGCCAAGTGTCAGTACCCATCGATCAGAGAGGGCCTTATGTTACAGGACAATTAATGGGAACTGTTGAGGATTTTCTAGTAGACATGGGGGCAATGAATAGTTTGACCCTACAGGGAGTGGCCCTGATTATGTTGATACTTACCGTTTTGTAATTGACCTGCGCGAAATCAACAAAGTAGTAGTACCCCAATATCCAGTAGTTTCACCATGATTCCTCCAACAGCTAAGTTTTTCTCTAGACCTGAAGAATGCTTTCTTAAGCATTCCGATACACCCTGATAGCCGTCATTTTTTCGGCTTCTCATTATCTGGACGCAGCTTTAGATTTTGTCGCGCTCCACAAGGCTATACGGAGAGTCCTAGTATTTATAGTCAAGCCCTGAAAGTAATTTTAGACGAATTGACTTTGCCCCCAGGAAACGTCCTCCTTCAGTACGTGGACGATTTATTAGTGGCCTCAGACACTGAGGAAGGTTGTAAGGAAGCCACGGTTAAATGATTGTCCCATTTAGCAGCCAACGGTAACAAAGTGTCTCTTTCTAAGTTTCAATATTGTCGACAGGAGGTGACCTATCTTGGTCATCTACTGTCGAAAGAGGGGAGGAAACTAACTCCTGAACGCGTGTCTACTATTTTTAACATGCCTGTTCCTCATACACAAAGTGATGTTTGTGCATTTCTTGGCATAACCTCTTACTGTCGCCAGTGGATTCCTAATTTTTCTCTTCTTACTAATCCTCTCTTGTACCTAACCACTAAGGATGTGCATAAACCTTTACCTTGGACTGATGAATGTCAGAAGGCTTTTGATTCTTTAAAAACTGCTCTTTGTTCTGCACCTTCTCCTAGGAACTCCTGACTACCGAAAGCCTTTTGTGCTCTATGTACACGAGGTGGACTGTTGTTCACTTTCTGTGTTAACACAAGGGTTTGGTGGTGAGCAAAGGCCTTGTGCTTATTTTTTGACAGTATTGGGTTATGTTGCCAGAGCACTTCCTAGCTGTTTGAGGGCCACCGCTATGGTGGCGGTGGCCAACCGACATTTTGAAGGACTCGTTTTGAATTCTGACCTCACAGTGATGGTATCGCACGCTGTGGATACGCTCTTAAACAAAACCAAGACTCAGCATCTTACGAGTGCACGTCTTACTGGGTATGAATTGACTTTATTTGCTCCCCATATCACTATCAAAAGGTGTGCCACTCTGAACCCAGCCATGTTACTACCCCTCCCTTCGGATGAGCCAAACAATGATATACATGATTGTATATTTTGGACTGAGGAAGAGACGAAGGGAGAGGTGGACCTCAAAGACATGCCCCTATCTGACCCCAAAGGGGAGCTGTATGTGGATGGCTCTTGTTTCAAGTTACCAGATGGCACAGCGACAGCTGCATACGTAATTACCACTCTCCGCACTGTAGTTGATACTTCTCGAGTTCCCTATCATTCAGCGCAAGCAGCTGAGTTAATAGCATTGTTGCGAGCCTGTGAGTTAAGTGAAGGATTGAGGTTAAACATTTACACTGATAGCCAGTACGCCTTCGGCGTGGCTCATAGTTTTGGAAAATTGTGGGCAGAAAGGGGGTTCCTCACCTCACATGGCCAGCGAATACAACATGGCCCTTTGATTTTAAGATTGTTAACTGCTTTAACACTGCCCCAAAAGGTAGCAATAGTGAAGTGTAGTGCACACAAGGTAATAGTGGATACTGTGGGAGAGGGGAATGCTTTTGCTGATCAAATAGCGAAGGAAACTGCCAGATCTAAAATATCTCCAATGTATGTGAGTTCGGCCAGATGGGTCGAGGAGACTGATATGTTTGATAACACCATGGAAAGTGTCCGAGAAATACAGAAAGAAGGTACCCCTGCTGAACTGTTCCGTTGGAAAAATGAGGTGGGGGGGTTGGATGATAATGGCTTCTGGATTGACTCAAGTGAGAAACAAAGGTGGATGCTCCCCAAAGCATTTGTCAATGTTGTAGTGACTATGGCTAATGGAACAGCGCATGTTGGAGTAAAGGGCATGTGTGCCTTGTTAGATCCAGTCTGGAATAATCCTAATATTTCCAAAACTGCAGCTCATCTAGTTCAGCATTGCATGGTTTGTTTATGACATAATCCAGGGGGACTAGAACCTGTTCTTAGTGGAAACTTTGCACCCCTGTCTTTACCTTTTGAAGTACTCCAGATGGATTATATTCAGTTAGAAAGAGTGACTAATTTGAAATGCGTTTTGGTGGTGGTTTGTGCTTTCAGTAAATGGGTAGAAGCCTACCCCACCAAGGAAAACACTGCTTTAGCGACAGCCAAAGCCTTGATCAAAGAGCTTTTCCCTAGATACGGATTACCTAGAGTGATTTGGTCAGATAGAGGAAGCACTTTAATGCAGATCTTATCAGGCATTTTTGTAATGGGCTGCACATAAAACAGAAATGTCATGCATGCTCGACATCCCCAGTCCGCAGGGTTGGTTAAAAAATATAATGGGATTCTGAAACTGAAAATGGCAAAAATTTAGGAAAACACTGGATTGAAATGGCCCGACGCTTTGCCTTTAGCTTTAATGTCTTTACTTGCTTGCTTGCTTGCTTTGATAACTTTTATTTCGGTCAAACGACCATAAAAAATCCATGTAAAATACATCCGTACAGACAATACAATAAAGCAATAAATAATCGTAAAATGTTTAAAAAAGAATTAAACTAGAAGTTATCACAATGCAAGACATTAAAAAAACAGTGCATACAGAATCAAGTTAAAAAGGTATATCTCCTACGCCACATATTAAATAAGTAACGAGAGACCGCAAATACAATGGGAGGATGGGTATCATGGGTCAATCTCCTACAGGCCTGTGTAAAATGCAAAAGTCCCAAGTTTTTGCAGATGGGTATCAACCAGCGTTTTTTAATTGCAGAATAGGCATGGCAGAAAAACAATACGTGGGTTACATTCTCAGTTTTGTAGCTACATGCTGGGCAAACTTCGTTGTTAGGGTTTGACCATTTAGATGTAAAGGACCTAACAGGAAGAGTGCCGTGCCTTAACTGTAGATATAGCTTCCGAGCAACTGGGGCTCAATTAGATCCATAAATTCCTCAATTTTAGGTTCTGGTTTAACTAAGAGGAACTCGGATGTCAGCCTACCCAGTGATGCAGAGCTCATTAATGTTTGGTAATTTACCATACGTATCTGAGAAAGGAGTTCATTCTTAGATATCCCGAGGCAGAAGATCTCAGGGGTTTCCCACAGTTCAGGAAAACCTAAACGGGTACTAACGGCACTAATGTGCTGAAGCCAAGGGATCTTTTTAGTTTTAAGAAGAGACCAGATCTCAGAAAATTCCGCTCTGTACGCAACCAATTCAGGGACTGACCACAACCTCTTCCAGTACATATTTGGTCTAGCACTAATGATCTCCTCTATTGGCAGCATGCCAAGATCAAATCTGAGAGGGATCAAAGGCGTACTGGATGGCAGCCCAACTAAATTTCTAACAAAAGACTGCTCCACCTTTTTAAGATTCGTTGTCTGCTTGTGCCCCCAGAGTTCAGCCCCATAGGTTGCTGCCAACCTAGCCTGGCGGCAGTATATCTCTAGGGCTGGGGACACAGGCCTAAAGGTAGACGCCCTAAAGACTTTGCTTATTCCCCCCGCTAGCTGGGATAACTTAAGTGTAGATTTAGCGATCTGCATATTCCAACCAAAATTCTCTGTTAGGGTGACACCCAAATAAACAAATGTTTTAACCCTTTCAAGGGGAATACCATTTAAAACAGGGTTTGGACGTACACGCTTTGGGGGGGTTAAAAATCATAAACTTTGTTTTCCCTAAATTGATTTCCAACCCCCGAAGATCGCAGAACTCCACAAAACCGTCAAGTATTCTCTGAATGCCCAATGATGTTCTAGACAACAACAAGGTGTCGTCTGTGAACATCAGAGCGGGCACTCTACCTGTAACCAATTTAGGGGCATCGCTATTTTCCACACCATTCAAATGTTCCACAAGGCCATTTATATAGAGGCTGAATAGCATTGGCGCCAGTATGCACCCTTGGCGAACTCCTTTTTGGACAGGAAATTGATCTGTGAGTTCGCCATGCCTACCACACCTCACCTGGGCAAAGTTATTTGTGTGGAGCCTAGAAAGAATGGCTAGCAAATAGGGCGGGAGGCCCAGGTCTGCTAGTACTCTCCACAGTTTTTCACGCGGAACTAGATCAAAAGTCGCCCGCAGGTCCACGAACACGAGGTAGAGGCTGCCACCCTCCACCATAGCTGTCTTCCAGTACAAGACCTGCAGGTGAAATATTTGATCTAGAGTGGAGGTACCGGACCTAAAGTCTGCCTGGAGTATAGAAAGCATCCCATTATCCTCAATCCACCCTAAAATCCTATCAAGGATAACCCTCCCCATCAGCTTTTGGGATGTATCAATTAAGCTGATCGGTCTATAATTAGAAGGTGTTAATGGGCAACCCTTTTTTAGAATAGGCACAATTTCAGCTCCTAACCAGTTAGGTGGCAGGTCATCTCCCTGTAGAATGCCGTTAAATAAAGCAGCCAAGTAGGGGGCCCAGATTTTCGGTTGCATCCTAAACAAATCCCCTGGCAATTTATCCAAACCTGGAGCCTTATTAGGAATCAATTTACCTATAGCTGTCTCTACCTCAGCCAAGGTAAAGAGTTCAGCTGGAGCGGGACATATGAGAACTGTAGTTAACCCTCCCCGCTCTTCAGCCCCGATGGTACTTTGGGACTGCTGAAATTCAAGATTACTAACAGGCTTTTCATCAGGCTCAGATATGCCATAGAGAGCACAAAAGTGGCTTTCCCAAATTGAAGAGGCAATATTGGGTGCAGGTGTGGGAGTATGCCCACTTAGTCCAGTTGCAACAATGGACCAAAATGATTTAAAGTCATTGGTACTAAGCGCGAATCCCATTTCCTCCAACATAGAGGCCTTCCATTCCTTCTTGGCATTGCTAATTGCCGTTTTATACATGGCGAGATGAGCCCTAATTTCCTGCCTGTTATTATTTTTTATAGCTGTAAGAAGAGCCTTTTTGGCCTTCCGACAGGAAACGTTAAACCATCTAAATGTTGCAATTCGAGGCTGGTTTAACTTTTTCACAGGATAGAAAAAATCTTTGAGTGCGGCGACCAATTGGATATGTATTTCGGATGCCCTACCTAGGTGGCCAGATTTCCCCATATCCTCAATGAATGGAATGACAGACTCATATAAATCGGCAAATTTACTAATGGAAATCTAGAGGTCTGGCCATTTAACCCTACGCCTACAGTTTGTTATTATTAAAGGCACGGTGGCAAATTGTTCAGCCGGGGTTTGGCATTTCAACCCAAAACTCCCCGGTTTAAGTGACAGGACCAAAGCGTTATGGTCACTGTCAGATCTTTCAATGACCCTGAACTCATGCAGCCTGTCCCAATGCCTGGCCTCGATGAAAATATAATCGATTACTGAGGTACTTATTTTTAATTGATTAAACGTGTCTTTCCCTGGTCTATCAGGCTCCACCCTCCCATTACAAGCTCGTAATGATGTCGCTAGAGTAAATGACTGCAATTGCAGAACTAAAGGGGTCCATGCCTTGACCCGTACTGTCAATGGCTCAGGAATAGCCCACAGCAAATCAACCTCATCCGGATTACTCAAATTCGGGTCCATAAGTGGCTCAAAGTGACAATTAAAATCTCCACCCAGGATTAAGACGGTGGAGGAATCAATCGATTGGATGAAGGTTAGCAAGGTCTCAATAGCCTCTGACTGAAGGCCCCGCCTAACTGGCCTTGAGTATACATTGATCAAGGCAATGTCCGGCCCATTTAACGTACTCAACAACACACACTGAACATCCATTGAATTAGTTGGAATTTGAGATGCCTTAACTCCTAGGTGCGTACCAACCCATATAGACAGCCCACCCGAGGGCCTACCCCTCGCCCATACTTGCCAAGACATCGTATGTTGCAAAACCCTGGACCCCACTTCCTTTTAGTGCCCAGGTTTCCTGCAACATACAGATATCATGTGAAGCCATAAAAGAGCCCCACTCTGGGATGGGCAATTTATTCTTAAGACCCGCCACATTCCAAGAGAGGATTTTAACCTGGGCAGCCGACGGGTCTTGTTTGGTTGGTTCACAATCCAAGGCACCAGAAAGGTCATTAATAATAAAAGTGCTAGGAGCTGTCCCCAACTCAGACTCACAGTTCAGTAGGGGTTGGTCATCAGTTGCCGGTTGAATAGATTGTTCTGGTATCAGGACTTGCGCTAGGGGGCAAGGCTTAGTATTTGCATCTTGATTCTCATTGGCAAATCGCATATTGATAAGGAGTCCCGTTTGTCAATCGCAGTCGTCGAAGCCTGAAAAGGCATCGAACCTATTTGCGACTTCCTGACTTTACGTATTACCCCCTATTCCCGATCGGGATAGTCACCATATGAGGTTATTTTTGGGCGGCCAGCCAATGTTTGGGGCGTTCCACGACCAAGACATTTTTGAGAGATTGATTATCCAATGTTGACAGATTACCTGTATGTGTTGACTAAAGACCTTCGTTCTATCCATCAACAGGTGTCAGATACGCTGCAGCCCCTGCCGGAGGGTCCCGGACATTGTTTGGAACCCAGCCAGTGGGTGTTGGTGAGGAATTATCAACGGAAATCTAGCCTGGAGCCTAGGTGGACCGAACTAGTCCAAATACCACAGGCTACTCGGACAGCGGTGAAGGTGAATGGTCGGAAACATTGGATTCATGCTTCCCATCTCAAGAAAATACCTTTCCCGCTTCCTTTTGATCAACAAAACCCAGAAGGAGTTTTGACCCAGGAGAGTGAGAGGGCTTCTTGTGTTGTTCCTTTTTCCGATGTCCAGGGAATTGAGAAAAGGCAAGAGGAAGGAGCATCGGGCACGGAAGGGGTCTCATCATCAACAGTGGAATTGCCCCCAGAATTGGTTGCCCCTATTGTTGCACGAGGAGTTCATGATAAGTCAGGTATCACGAATGCCACTTCATCTGTTTTGTTTGCCGACCAGGAGTTACCTGGTCATGTTCGATACAACCTGCGACCAAGAAAATTACACGGTACCCCCAATGAACATGGTAGGAGATAGGGAGAGACTTGAGTAATAGGGCATTGCTAGACTACTTTGGGGGTGCTGAGCGAGACACTGGACTGAACACGTTGAGAGCTGCAACATTGTATTGCTCTGTTCAGAAAGAAAAACTAAGATAACTGAAAGGGGGCCCAGGTTGCAACTGTATGAAAAGTCAACGCAAGGATCTGTTTCCTTTTTGATGAACGATAGGAGCCTGCCTGTGAGGCTCTAGATGAACACAGGAAAGAAGTACCCTCTGGCAGGTTGGACTGCGTCCCTTAGTGTAGTTTGGACTCTTAGTTAGAATGTATCTCTTTGGTCATTTTATTCCTGAAGAGGAATGCCCCCTCGCTCCTCAATATATGCCTACTAATGTACCTATGTTTTCTGCTTGGACAACACGTGTGAACATTGCTTTTGTGATTACTATTGAAGTTATTTTTATCATAATAATGGGTGAATTTTTATATTTAGAATGTCATCATCCCATGCATACTGTACTAGGCACTCCAACCCCACCGACTGAGCATGTCTTCCTTACTTTGGCCCCTCATAAGGAAAGGCATTGCCAGACCTATGTTATAAAATGTATTTGTGGAAATGTTGCATTAAACACATAGCGCTGCCAATACGACAAATAGTTGGGTTTGTGGCCTGCTGCCGTCGGTAATGCATAGACATGATCTTTTTATTTCACTGCCTTTATCTTATTTGAGGCCTGGTTTAAGTTGTTGTTAATGATGTACATGCATTACACGGTAGATTCATGTCGGTATTCCGAAAAGGACTACAAGATGATCATGGCCTATATAGAAGTACATCAAGGGTTCGATCCACAGGGAAACAACGGAGAAGGATCACTTGATCCGAATGCTTGTATGAATTTATATATAGAATATGAAAATGTCACATGGTTGAAAAGTGAAATCCTAGACTTTGCATAATTTAATTTCACTCAGTACTTCCAGCAATTTCAAGAACGAAACGTTACTGATGACAAAGTTATCCCGGTGCCCATATTGAATAGTACCTCTGCATTCGGTGTACAAGGGTCTGGACATATTTCAGTGGGAGACAGCCGTTGTAATTATACTTATCAACTACGTACCTTTAGTAGCCCTCCTTTGTTGACCCCTCCGAATGTTTATTTTGTGTGTGGCAAGAATGCCTATACATGGCTTCCCCGGGGTTGAACAGGTCGTTGTTATTTATCTTTTCTGTATCCACCCGTTTATATAGCACCCTCCAATTATCATAAGGATCTTTTCTGTATCCACCTGTTTATATAGCACCCTCCAATTATCATAAGGATCATCGGTTAGATGGACAAAGTTTGCCTGAAATACGAGATAAAAGGGAACTTGATACATCTGAAATGGATCAGACTGATACTCCAGAGCAGCACTTTATTGACATTGTAAAGGGAGTATTTCCTATTTGGGGGCCCATTATTACTAGTAAGGAAGTAAGGCGCCTGTCTAGAGTAGTTGAGAGAGTTATAAATACCACAGCTGGTATATTAACAAATTTGACTGTGGAGCTTCAGGTTACGAGACTCGTTTCTCTTCAGAACCGTATGGTGCTAGACTTTATCTTAGCAGATCGAGGAGGAGCTTGCAGCGTGATCACAGCTTCTGCTGCGTATATATCCCTGACTCTGCCCCATCTGTCCATTTGGCTATTCAAAAGCTGCACCGTCTAGCTTCTGAAATACATGCAGACAATGGTACTTGGTCCCTTTACGGATGGTTTTGGGGTTTGTTGTCTACCTGGGGTTGGAAGATCCTGATGATATTAGCTGGCATAGCGGGAGTTATCTTTACCTTATTATTATTATTATTAATGGGCATTTATTAAGCGCCTGGTTACGCCACTGGCGTGTCCCCGCGCTATGACAAGTGGAGTGACTGTCCCCCCTCCTCCCAACCAAGCTATTTGCTGAAAAGGTGCGTTTTAAGTTTTTTCCTAAACTGGACTTCGGAGGGTTCAAGCCGAAGTTCCAGCGGAAGATTATTCCAGCATTTGGGAGCAAGGTATCTAAAGGATCTACCTCCCATACGAGCTTTGAATATTCTTGGAACTTTTAACAGCCCGGTCTGCGAGGACCGAAGGCTGCGTGCAGGCTCATAATGGGATAATAGACCTTGGAGCGGAAAAGGTGCTTTGCCGCTCAAGATACGATGACAAGTGGCAAGGGCCTTAAACTCCACTCTCCTCTCAATGGGGAGCCAGTGGAGGGCCCGTAAGGCTGATTTGGCGGATGACCTCCTAGAGAGTCTGAGGACCAACCGCGCTGCCGCATTTTGAAGAACCTGCAGGCGGCCGATGACCCTGCCTGTGGCCCCCAAATAGAGCAGGTTCCCATAATCAAGTCGGGAGGTGACCAAGGCATGCACCAGTGTCTGACGAGCAGAAATGGGAAGCAGATCTAATACTTTCCTAAGGGCTCTCAGAACACTGAAGCATATCCCTGCCACCCGACCGACCTGTGGGCCGAAAGTAAGGTCCTTGTCCAGCCACACGCCAAGGTTCCTTGCCTCCCGGCAGGGAGCAGGAACTTCCCCCAGACAAGGTGGCCACCACGCCGACGACCACGCAGATGGTGCACCCCCCACCACGAGCACCTCGGTCTTGCTCCCGTTGCTGCTTCTGAATGCACTGTGGACCTGCATGTTGTTCTTATTGTGCTGCAAAAATCACTCCAAGAGATACGAGAGATTATGCAGATTGACGAGGGTATTTGCGAGGACTGATTCTCTTGATTAGCTACATCATGCTAAAAGGGTGGTTCTGAGGGATAGAATCGATTTTCTGCACTTATCGCAATCTTTTGTTAGCACGATGTATCTATCCATATATATAATCTATTACGTTTATCATAGTTTAGAATAATTAGTTACATCGATACAGGAATTCCTTTCCCGTTCTTGCATTGTATTTATCTGTATTCGAACTGAGAACCAAACAGACACCATTTTGTTGTACATGTATTAGACTCGGGCAGCTGTCACGTGCTGTCCTCCAGCAGTCGAGTAGGCCCCAGTTAGTTGAGTTACACAAGGCAGCTGAATTCATACTATTCTTCCTTGTTCTAAGACCCAAGGTCGCATCTGGATTCAGAGGTGATAAGCATATTCCTGGAGGCGCCGTGCCTGTGCCCCCAGGCACCGAGACGAAAGGGAGTCACCCCTCCTGACCCTCCCCAATTATAGCAGAAGCAGACTTCTAAACGAGCTTTGTGTGCCATATTTGGTCTTTCCTTTAAGCTACTGTGCCAGCCAGTATTTTTCCATGTGCAGTGATCTCATGTAACACAATGAAAGTATATATGCCATGTATTGAGTGTGAATTGGCAGTCATCTCTGCGCACTGGCTGGGTGACGTTGGAGAGGCTCCTCTATAGAGTACTATTGGTTTAATAAACAATTGACTTTTCTTCACTGCCAACTAACTGATTATTTGGTGAGAAGAAATTTGGGGCCTATTGGTAGGTATAGCTCCATAGATTATTTTTGTAATACAACAACGTCCACACTGTTTATTCTGGGTATCTCTCTAAGACAAAGTGAGAACGAGTACCTTAGCAAATAGTACTGTACTATTTCGACGATCCCTGATGTGACAGGGTTGTCATGTTCGGTAGTTGCCAGAAACTATTCTCTCCTTGGGGTGCACAGTGGCACTGTGAGACAGGTAGTATACAGGTGAACATACCCAGTGGGGGTGTCTGGAATCAGTCTGGACACCAATCCCACAGTTTATGTTGTCTAAACGTGCAGATCCTATATAGATTTATAGGAACTACATGACACTCCCAAACAGACTACCAGATTTCCCAGTGAAGATTCCAATTGTGGCCTTTCCCTTACCCCTCCCAAACCACAACCCATGCCTTCCTCATCCCATTTCAACCTGGCAAAATGGCAACCCCTCCTTCAATGTACCAACCCATGTCTAACAAAAAACAGCACCACTCCCAAGACCACTAAGCCTCCCAAGTGCACTATTCGCAAACCCCCGCCCCCTCCCAAACTCAAGTGCAACACTCCCAAAGCCACTGCCCCTCCCAAACCCAAGAGCACCACTCCCTAAACCACAGTCCCCCTCTCAAACCCGAGCACCTCTCCCGAAACCACTGCCACCACCCAAACCCAAGAGCACCAGTCCCAACACCACCGACCCCTTCAAAACCCAAGGACACCCATCCCAAATCCTAACCCCCCCTCCCATGTATGATGTTTGCGGTTTCTGCTCTGCCCACTAGATGCCCCTTCCTGAGGATGTTCCCCTGCAGTGCAAATGGAGGCAAGGTGATGCACACCTGTGCACAAGACAGCATTTGGAATGGAATTTGCCTTGGTTTATACTTGTAGAGAGACTTATCTAATTGGGAATAAATCAAAACATTATTTTCACCAAGTTTGTCCTGGCATAATGTTTGCTTTGCAATTGTTTGATTCCAAACAATGTTTCAGTGGTAAATGCGTAGTACTTTTATTTCTTTAGCATGATGGCACTACTACTACAGACTTTTTGTATGTCTTCTAAGTTATGTTCAACATAGTGGTGGACACTTGCACCAACAAATAGATGTTGAGACAATATTTAGGTATATTTTACTACAGGTGTGTTTGTTTCACCTAGATTACTGATAAGTATATACACACATGCATTGCACCTTGTAATATGATGTGCAAATTGCAATTGTTTACAATACAGGACTTGCACTACACAAGATGAATTGTTATATGGATGATAATGTAGAGTGCTTCAGATTTCTTCATGATGTTACTTTGCACTTCGCACAATGATGTGTAATGCATGTTTTTATTTTGACAATATTCTTACTGTCTCTACACCCCTCTATGGGTCATTTTTTTTATTTTTGACATGATGAGCTTTTTTGTGCAAGTGTCCTTTTTATGAAGTCATATGGCCCAAAATGTATTCATACAATGTAGTTATGCAGGTGTGTTACTTTGAATTTTCGGCCGTTTCCGACCGGTATTGGGCTATGGAGATGTAGGGGCTCAAAAAACATACAGATTTATTAAATTTACCGAATCGGTAAAATTACAGAATCGGTAAATTTACCGAAATTGGTACATTTACCGATTCTGTAAATTTTACCGATTCGGTAAATTTACCAATCGGTAAAATTACCGAATCTGTATTTTCTGAAGTAGGTATGCACACTGACTACGAGTGTGTGTGGTGGTGCATGTTGTGGTCCTGAGGCAAATAGCCAGGACAGCGTGATAACTACTCTGCTTAGCGCTAGAACTTAAAAATTGCATTTCTTTCTTATATTGTGCATCTGTGTAATTTCTGCTTGCCGCTTGATTTTTAATCTGCACTCTTGCTTAATTTGTGCACTCGGGAAAGCCCGTTTTTTAACTGTTCGGAAGCAAATCACAAGCACTAACTTTTGGAACTCACCTTCACGAGACGGGCCGCCGCTGATTTAGAGCGGGTCCTGGGCCCCCCTCGAGAACAAACAAAGCCCTTGGCTCCCCTGCCACTAACGATCAACCGGGTCCGCCATTTTAGGGGAGGCACCCGATCGCATTGCTAGGCCCCGCCCACCCCGAGGCACACCCCCTCAAAAGTAGCCACCGATTGCACCATTCCCACTGACTACGAGTGTGTGTGGTGGTGCATGTTGTAGTCCTGAGGCGAATAGCCGGGACAGCGTGATAACTACTCTGCTTAGCGCTAGAACTTAAAAATTGCATTTCTTTCTTATATTGTGCATCTGTGAAATTTCTGCTTGCCGCTTGATTTTTAATCTGCACTCTTGCTTAATTTGTGCACTCGGGAAAGCCCGTTTTTTAACTGTTCGGAAGCAAATCACAAGCACTAACTTTTGGAACTCACCTTCACGAGTCGGGCCGCCGCTGATTTAGAGCGGGTCCTGGGCCCCCCTCGAGAACAAACAAAGCCCTTGGCTCCCCTGCCACTAACGATCATCCGGGTCCGCCATTTTAGGGGAGGCACCCGATCGCATTGCTAGGCCCCGCCCACCCCGAGGCACACCCCCTCAAAAGTAGCCACCGATTGCACCATTCCCACTGACTACGAGTGTGTGTGGTGGTGCATGTTGTTGTCCTGAGGCGCATAGCTGGGACAGCGTGATAACTACTCTGCTTAGCGCTAGAACTTAAAAATTGCATTTCTTTCTTATATTGTGCATCTGTGTAATTTCTGCTTGCCGCTTGATTTTTAATCTGCACTCTTGCTTAATTTGTGCACTCGGGAAAGCCCGTTTTTTAACTGTTCGGAAGCAAATCACAAGCACTAACTTTTGGAACTCACCTTCACAAGTCGGGCCGCCGCTGATTTAGAGCGGGTACTGGGCCCCCCTCGAGAACAAACAAAGCCCTTGGCTCCCCTGCCACTAACGATCATCCGGGTCCGCCATTTTAGGAGAGGCACCCGATTGCATTGCTAGGCCCCGCCCACCCCGAGGCACACCCCCTACTTAATGACTCCCCCACCCAGGAGGCGCAGCGGACGGGCGCAGCGGCGGCGCCGGCGGGGCGCCGAAGGCGCGCCAAAGGCAAGCCCGTCTGCGCCCGACCGGGACCAGGGGCCACAACCGCTGGTTAAATTCCACCAAGATATTATACCTCCCACACGCTACATCAACTGCGTGGGCATACCAATGATCACTGTCGCATGTCCTGGGACCCCAACTCACAACTCTTCGACTGTCCGCATTGTTTGTTCCTCAGTCACCCTACTTCACAACCCCACTCGGTTCACATTTTTCTGCTTAACTGCAGATCTCAACCCAAACATGCCACTGAACTATCTCTGCTGATCTCGGACAAAGACCCTGATGCCATATTCCTCACGGAAACATGGCTCAACACTGACTCCGATCCCGATGTCATTCAAGCCCTCCCTATTAATTACCTTATACACCGAGTCGACCGACCTGTAGGAAAAGGAGGCGGCATAGCCATTATATACAAAAACTGCTATACCTGCCGCTCCTTCCCCTTGAACCTTGCAAGCTGCGAACATCTCACCTTTTCGCTGGACTTCTCCCCCACCTGTACGTTCTCGGGAACCCTTATTGATCGACCACCTGGCACCCCGATCAACTTTATAAATCAGCTTGCCCCAGAGATAGCCAATGGTGTATGCTCCTCACCTAACTATACCCTATTAGGTGACCTTAACGTACACCTGGACGACCCTTTAAACCAAGCAGCCATCGAACTCAACAATAACCTATTGGCACTTGATCTTTCCCAGCTGGTCCAACATCCCACCCACGAAAAAGGGCACCTTCTGGACCCTATATTTAGCAACTGTGTGCATCTCACAGTTAGCCCACCCATCACCCTTCCCTGGTCTGACCACTTTTTGATCCCATTCACTTGGGCACCAGTAGGATCCCGCGCCTCACCCCCCTCCGCACCTAGCAGAGGCCGCAAGTGGTCCCAACTCAATACCAATCAGTGGACCTCCACACTGGAATCCTCCATTCCACGGAATAACTCAGACCCCATTCTCAGCAACGACAACTTCAATAACTGGATCACAACTTCCCTTGACCTTATCATCCCTTTTAAGGACCTTCCTTCCAAACAGAGACCCAAAAGTGCCCCTTGGTTCTCCCAGGACCTACGCACCCTCAAGAGAGCATGTAAAAGATTGGAAAGGAAGTGGCGCCTCGATTACTCTCACAGCAGTAAAACTGAATATTGTGCGTCCATAAAAACCTATAAAACCAGTATAAAAACAGCTCAAGCCATCTACTTCGAAAATAGGATCAATGATGCAGCATCCAAGCCCAAGGAGATCTACCAGATTGCTAAAAACCTACTCAAACTCCCTGATAAACCACCAGACCCTCTGACCGCTCAAACCCGCTGCGATGAACAGGCTGACTATTTTCATCCCCACTCCCCCTCCCGGATCAGCAGCATACCAGACCCCCCCCCTCTCCTTGCTTGAAACCTTTCCTTCTCTGGACCAAGCCAGTCTTGAACCCATAATACTTCAAGTAAAATCAGGATCCCCCAGTGACCCAGCCCCAGCCCGTTTCTTAAAAACTGTCGCGCCGACCATCCTCCCTACCATTTTGAATTTGATCAATAACTCTCTCTCAACTGGGATCGTCCCCCCTAAATGGAAACAAGCTACAGTCAAGGCCCTCCTGAAAAAACCCAACCTGGATCAGGCGAACCCGGGAAACTACCGCCCGATCTCCCTGCTGCCATGGATCACCAAAGTCACGGAAAAATACGTTAATCAATGCCTCACCAAATTCCTGGAAGAAAATAATTCCCTGGACACCTCACAGACTGGGTTCCGCCCCATGCACGGAACCGAAACTGCACTATTAGCAGTAACAGAAGGTGCCAGAAAGATTGTAGACGAGGGTGGCACTGCGGAGATTATTTTGTTGGACCTCAGTGCCGCCTTCGACACTGTGAATCATGACATCCTACGTCACAGAATGTCAGAGCTCGGAATAACATCCACTGCAGCAGCCTGGCTCCATTCCTTTCTTTCGGACCGGTCTTTCCGAGTCTGCGAGGGCAACACCACCTCACCCAGCAAACCCATCAGTTGTGGTGTGCCTCAGGGCTCGTCCCTGAGCCCCACACTGTTTAATATTTACATGCTCCCCCTCGCAGATATAATCCGCCCTTTCGGCATTCAAGTCGTGTCCTATGCCGACGACACGCAACTGGTGGTCACTCTTACTCATCCCTCCTCCCACCACAGTGAACTCAGAAACTGTATGGAAGCAGTCTACACCTGGATGAGTCAGTCCTACCTAAAGCTCAACGGAGAGAAAACTGAGCTAATGGTGCTGGGCAACTCTCCCCAAAAATCCATTAATTCTCTGTGGCCCCCTTCACTAGGCCCAGCCCCCCGCCCAGGGATTCCATCAAGAGCCTGGGCATCTGGCTGGACTCTGCTCTCACCTTTGGCCACCAGGCAACAAAACTAGCAGCATCCTGCATGGGTATTATCAGACTCATTAGGAAGATCTTACCACTCCTCCCTCTCAAGGCCAGACAGATCATGGTCCAGGGTCTCATCCTCTCCCGGCTGGACTTTAGCAATGCCCTATACCTAGGCTCCTCTGAATCCACCCTGAAAAAACTGCAGGTGATTCAAAACTGCGCGGCCCGCACCCTCCTGCGCATTCCCCGCCGGCAATCAGTGAGAACTGAATTAAGGGCACTTCACTGGCTACCGGTAAAAGATAGGGTCATTTTTAAAAGCATGTGCATCGCCCACCGTGCGTACTGGAGGAAAGGAGCAGTCCTCAATCACAGCCTGATTACTCCCTACAACCCCAACAGGCAGCTGAGATCCTCCCTCGTCTTCCAGGTCATCATCCCCAGATATAAAAGAGAAAGAAGCGGAGGGAGAATGTTCTCTACTAACGCAGCAAGGCTCTGGAACTCCCTTCCACTTTCCATCCGCTCAGAACCAAACATCCTACCATTCCGTAAAAAATTAAAAACCTTTCTCTTCAGGAAATAATCCCTGACCCGCCTCATCCCCATCGTATTCAGTTATAGCGCTGGGACGCCTGCGGGTAGCTATCGCGCTTTACAAAAACATACACCTGTGCCATGTGGCACACAGGGCATATCTGTGTGCCACATGGCGCACAAGCCAGTTACAGGGGTGCAACAGGGTGTCAAAGTGACACCGTGTCCCCCTTTGCAATTCGGTATTTTTACCGAGTCGATAAATACCCATTCGGTATTTGCTATTGAATCCTATGGACTTCAAGGCCCATAGGATTCAATAGCAAATACCGATTCGGTATTTACCGAATCGGTAAATACCGAATCTTACCGATTCGCTAAAAAATTCATAAATACCGAATCGGTAAAATTCGGTATTTATGAATCGGTAAATGAGATTTATCTACATCTGGCCCCTACTTCCTGGTACCTGGTGGTTATGTTTTCACACAGTGAGTCAAGGAAGGCTGCAATTAATGTCAGGAAACTACATTTTGTCATCTAAACTGCAGCCATGACCAATTTTTCACACACTTGGCAATAACCCGGCAAATTAAATGCTCACTATATATAAGGCAAAATGGGTATCTACATCAATTTATGGGGCTGAGCTCTGGGGCTCCCGTGATACTAATGCTCTCCAGATGGTGGAAAATTATTTTTCAGAAAATTATTGCCTTCCCCCAAGAGCACCTCATTCCAAGTGTGCCACTCGGAATTTGGGATGTCTTTTCTAGCTGACATAGCACGTGCCCGCCCCATTTTATTATGGTATAAAATCTGGACCAGCAAAGACTATGGGGCACATTAGTATGGGGGGCGGATTGTGGCCGCCCGCCATACCAGTGGGAAATGGGACCGCTCGCAATGCTAGCGGCGGTTCTGCACATCCCATTAGGATGCGCCCACCACACTGTCGGGCGCATCCCGCATTTATAACATTGCGGCGGGCGGTGCTTTCGCCGCTATGATAAAAATGCATGTTGTGCTTTTCAATACACAACGTGACAGGCACTGCACGGTGCCTGCCACGTTGTTCAATGAAAGGCAGGGGGGTACCTATGATAACCCCCATGTGCAACCCCACCCCCTCCAGAGTCCATGGGGGCCTGCAACCTGCCCCCCAAGCAGACTCTGCATGCCTTTCCATGGCGGCAATGCCGTGTAAAAGGCCACATTGCAATATGGCTGGCAGACACCACCACCATAACAAACTCTTTTCTGCCCGGTCTACTTCTCGACCGGGCAGGAAAGCGGCGGACGGTCGTTCCGTCCGCCGTGGACCCCCGCCATGGTAATATGGCAGGGGGTCTTTAATGGGAGGATAGCGGGCAGATCGCCCCCACCGGGCCGGCGTGTCTACCGCCGGCCTGGAGGGGCCAATCCACCCGCCATCCTAATGGGGCCCATAGTCTTTAATCGGGGGAGAGGTGTGGCGCCACGTCCAGGGCGACTGACGCTGGAATCTGGGGATCAGGGTTGGATCCCCGGCTCCGGCGGCAGGTTAGCCCAGCACCATGTCACTCTGGGCAATAGCTCGCTTAATCTTCCCGACGGCCCCCAGCGCCTAGAGACCCTTACGGTTGATTGTGCGCTTTACAAATGTGGATTATTAGGTAAGGTGATCCAGGACTCCCTCAAACTGTACGCATTTCTGAGAATTCCTTGGCTGAAATGTGTTAAACAGATCTGTTGTGACCTAGGATACCCTGCATGTTTTTATGTCCTGATACATTACAGTCTGTGCAAAGGAAAGATCTGTAAAGAAGTGTCTTGCGCTGTTTGAAGAAGGCAGGTTGTAGCTTGATTTGACCAAACTGAGTGCTGCTAGGAATCATTTGATCCTGACTACTTTTATTTTGCAACAATACTTAATGTATGTGAATAACACCCAACACAATTTTGTTTTGACCAGTTTCAGGCTCAAATTCTCCCATCGTCTAGTTACATTTCCCTCCCTGAATGATTGGTCAAGAATCTTAAGCTTTTGCCCGTGTCATAACACTTCTGCACAAATCACTTTACATATTTTAATTTTCCGTACATTTTTTAAGGACTTGTGGAAACATTTGTTTGTACCAATTTTATGCAATTTGGATTTTAAGCACTGTCGATCCACTCTATTGTATCTGCAAATGTTGCCTTCTTTACATATATGTTATTCAGTTGCAACTTACTTGTGTGAAGTCGAACAATGTAGAAAAAAATTGGCTTTGTTGATGATCTTTTGCAACTTTTTATCAAACTGTCATCTTGTTGTAATATATCTCTGTAAAGCTTTGTATCATAGGTCGAAAAATGATTTTACAGATGAGTTTACAAAGGTTATAACTATTCATAGTTTATGATTGCCTGCTTTTCTTTTTTCTGTTGAATTCAAGTGAATTTTGTTTGAATTTGAATGCTATGTTATGTTATAAATTCTTATATAGCGCGCAGCTGCCCCAGCTAAGGGGCGTCCCGGCGCTTTACAGGCAGGAGAATCGGCTACCGCAGGGATGGACTTGCGGCTATAACATAACAGAGCAGTTTAGCAGAAAAGATAGGTTTTGATGGCCTTTCTAAACGTCAGAAGGTCATTCAGGCCACGAACCTGGAGTGGTAAAGCGTTCCATAGTTTCGCCGTAAGATAGCGGAAGGAGCGCCCTACCATCCGCGCACGCTTTATTCGAGGAACCACCAGCAGGTGCTGACCTTCTGAGCACAGAGTTCGCCGAAGGATGTAAGGGGTCAGGAGGGGACACAGCATGAGTGGAGATGCAGATTTCAGGATTTTAAATGACAGACAAAGGGTCTTAAATTGAATCCTCTTCTCCATGGGTAGCCAGTGAAGTTTAGTCAGGGTACTAGAGACCGAGTGGAAGTGGGCGAGCCCAATCAAGGCTCTGGCAGCCACGTTTTGCACTCGTTGTAGTCTTCCCACCTCAGCCTGATTAGCCCCTAAAAGTAGAGAGCTCGCATAATCCAGTCGAGATAGGATAGAAGACTGCACTATGAGCTGACGGGTGGGTGGGTCAAAGAATTTTAAAATCGGCTTAAGGTTCCGAAGAATCCCGAAACACATGGCGGCAACCTTTTTACTGTGATGGATAAAATTAAGAGAGGAGTCTAGCCAGACTTCAAGGTTTTTTACCTCACTCTTAGGTTTGGGAGGGTTGCCGAGAATTTCAGGCCACCATTTATCTCCCCAGACAGAGACATCTTTTCCTACGAGTAAGACCTTTGTCTTGTTGGCGTTGCGCTGTAGGTAGTTAGATGTCATCCAGTTGGTAACTGCTGTTAGGCCACGTTTAAAATTGGACGCACTCAGCGCTGAGTCATCACTCAGCAACACCACTAACTGAGTGTTGTCCGCGTATGAGACTATAGATAGCTCCCACCATTTGGCAACCTCAGTCAGTGGCTAGACGTAGAGATTAAATAGCGTCAGACTGAGTGCAGATCCCTGAGGTTCTCCCTTCTCAATTAAACGTTCCTTTGATAGAAACGGGGGTGGAGACTCGGAAGGACCTTCCGGTCAGAAATGCCCTGAACCAGTCTAGTGCTTGTCCACAGATCCCTGCTGCCTCCAGTCGATACAGCAATACCTCGTGCGAGACCGTGTCGTTAGGATATTATTCACGTGAAATAGGCCTAAAATTTTCCGGTCTTGTGGGATCTAGCATGGGTTTTTTAATAATGGGGGATACCCATGCCTGCTTCCATCTAGTGGGTATGGTGGCAGATTTAAAGGATGAATTATTGACTTCTCAAAGGGGGTTGAGTATGAGCGTGGAAGCTTTTTTAAAGTGGGCAGGCTTTAGAGGGTCTGCAGTAGAACCCGACTTGATTTTTCCCACAGAGTCTGAGAAAATCATCCTGACTTAGGTCCGGTATAGTCGTAAGTTTGTTTGTGGGCCCGATACTGGAGGGGATTAGACCAGGAGTGGCTGGAAAGGAACTATAGATAGTTTGTACCTTATCTATAAAGAAGGAGGCCAGTTTTTCACAGTGCAAGTATGAAGCAGTTGTCGCTACAACCGCTTTTTTGGCGCTAAGGTCTTTCAGAATTTTAAAAATAGTTTTTGAGTGTTTCTGACTAGCTCTGATCTCATTGGCGTAGTAGGAGGCTCGCGTCCTACGGATATTTCTGTGATAGTTCTTTTGTGCGGCCAGGTATTGGGATTTTAATACCGGGTCGTACGCTTTCCTCCATCTACGTTCAGCAAGTTTACATTCTTTCCTAAGAGTGGTAAGCCCCTCATTGTACCACGGGCTGGACTCCTGAGAGCGGGCTCTGATCCAGTCAGCCGGGATTGGGAAAGCCAGGTACAGAAGTTCTCGTAGCCCTGCTCGGTGCTGCCTCCTACTTTAGGGGGGTCAGCTTTGAGCAGGGCATAGAAGTCTTCGAGAAATAGCTTTCGCCAAGGACGATTGAGTACCGGTTGGGCATTGCTCATGTTAGACGGGTCGTGTATGGGAAATGACATAGTCACCAACATGTGGTCAGACCAGGGAACTGGAATAGGCCCCTCTACCGTGACTTCATCTAAATTAGAAAAGATGGGGTCCAGAAGATGACCTCCCCTATGCGTGGGGCTCATAACTAGCCGACGAAGTTGAAATGCTGCGAGGTCGGCTAATAGGCTGCTAATCTTGTTATCTGTAATGAGATCGAAATGGAGGTTTAGGTCCCCAAAGATATTGAAGTTAGCAGTTGCTGTTGCCAAAGAACATACTGTTTCTACAAGGGCTTTAGTAAAGCTGCTATCCTTTCCAGGAGGTCTATAAATCAGGAGACCTGACAGTGTTAAATGGGGATTTATCTTAATGCTATAGCGGGCACATTCGCTTCCCTCAATGTCCATCTTAGTGAATCAGCATGGGTATTGTGATTTAACTCTGACCGCGATACCTCCACCCCTGGACTGTCTATTCAGGGAATAGGTAGAGTACCCCGATGGAGTGGCCAAATTGATGATAGTATTCATATCATCTTGGAGCCAAGTCTCTGTGAGAAACAGGATATCTATTGAATGTTCCTCAACTAAGCCATGCACTTCCATATGATGTTTAGCCAATGATCTAATGTTAAGCTGCGCTATCAACAGTCGTTGTTGTGGGCTGGTGATAGCGAAAGAGGGGAGTGCAGTGGGCTTAGGGAGCGTATATCCACAAGTGCATTTCAGAGTGCCCCTTTTGTACTGGGGAAGTGTCTTGATACAAGATGTTGATACAGTGTTGAGGCTTAATAGTATATCCCTGTAATAGGTATATCCAGCCGGCTCGGCACAGACAGGGTCCCTGGCAAGAGGCGACGTACTGGCGCGGGCGGGCGCAGACGGGCTTGTCTTTGGCACGTCTTCGGCGCGCAATCGGTGCACCCGCTGCGCGCTTCCGCTGCGCGCTTGGATAGACATCCTCTTATATGCCAAGGGCCCGTCTGACTGGTGTGTGATGCACAGCGGAAGTCTAGTCACTTCCGGTGTGTTCGGCTAAACAACTTCCCTCCACAACAAACTGACAAGTCAGCGGTGGACCGGGGAAGCAACGGTGATTTTAAAAAGCAGCTAAGTTCACGAACAAATTAAAATACAACACGGCAGTGTCATGCAATAGCTTTACACGCAGTGCGCGTCTCCTTACTCGTAATCAGCTGGGAGAGCGGGCTGTTGCTCGTTATGTAGCACCGCACGGGCCCCTGACTGGTGTGTGATGCACAGCGGAAGTCTAGTCACTTCCGGTGTGTTCAGCTAAACAACTTCCCTCCGCAACAAACTGACAAGTCAGCGGTGGACCGGGGAAGCGACGGTGATTTTAAAAAGCAGCTAAGTGCACAAACAAATTAAAATACAACACGGCAGTGTCAGGCAATAGCTTCACACGCAGCGCGCGTCTCCTTACTCGTAATCAGCTGGGAGAGCGGGCTGTTGCTCCTTATGTAGCACCGCCCGGGCCCCTGACTGGTGTGTGATGCACAGCGGAAGTCTAGTCACTTCCGGTGTGTTTGGCTAAACAACTTCCCTCCACAACAAACTGACAAGTCAGCGGTGGACCGGGGAAGCGACGGTGATTTTAAAAAGCAGCTAAGTGCACGAACAAATTAAAATACAACACGGCAGTGTCAGGCAATAGCTTCACACGCAGCGCACGTCTCTTTACTCGTAATCAGTAAGGGCATCCAAGTGAAAGGGTCATAGATAATATGGGAGGTTACCTTCAGTTACGGTACCCGGTGTTGATTTGCATCAGGATCAGCCAGCAGCAGCCGGAGCAGGACCGGGAAGATTGTGTCAATGCCAGGACAAGAAGTGGAAAGGTGAGTAAAGGTGAGATTGTAGCTTACATGCGTTCCATTCCGCCAACTCAGGTGTGGAGGTTTCCCTGCCACATTTTGAGTCGGCTGAAAGGTACATCAGGATTGGCCCGGGGGAAACCGGTGGTTCTCCCTCTGACAGCCGCTTTAGCTTATCCTTCCAGTGACTCAGTGGAGATTTTTTGGTGGTGACGACGGGACCATGGTGGACTTTTGCCTATGGACCCACTAACATCTAAATTGGGTGGGCAGACCAACAAGTAGGCGGACGGAAAGACTGCCAAAAAAGTGATGGCGGGACAGATTCCACCAACATCCAAATCAGGCCCCAAGTCTCTTTTTCGGGTTTCAGAATCCTCCAGCTGGGCAAGACTACAGACCTTATAAGATGATGAGTTCCACAAGGCCAGATACCATCTCACTGAGGGCCCAAAGAAATGGATTACCTGTTTCAAAGTGGCTCCAAGTGGGATAGCAGTGTTTCTTCAGTTCAGCAAAGATGCATTGTGGCCAGATCAGCTTGGTGGTTGGTCCCAGTCCTCTGGCAGCTGGAAGTCTAAACTTTTACAGGTTTGTTAAGAGAGGTCCAATTAGACAGAGGCAAGGATCCCAGTACCCCAGCAACAACACTTGGGGGTCAAGAGTCAGTCCAGCGGAGACCACCAGCAGTGTCCAGGTCAAGTCCACCTAGTCTGCTGCTTAGCTGGACACTTCAGGTGAGAGGTCGCTTGCAGCTTGTTGTTCCCTATAGTGCACAGGCGGTCATTCAACTGAACCTGGAGTCCACCTCTTTGTTGTAGGTACAATTGGAAGCAAGTGCAATTCTTCATTTCTCCTCACAGTTCTTAAACAGTAGGTACAGTCCTTCCTCTGTTCTTCAACAGGTCCAGAGAGTGTTCTGAGAAGGGTGCGCTGGAGTGTGATATTTGCATTAGTTAGTTGGTGGGGATGACTCCTGGCAGCCCTCTAACCAATGGAGTAAAAGTTCCTGCTGTCAACCCTGGTCACTTTTTTAGAATTTGCTGTTTTCCCACTGCAAACAATCTCACAGTGTACCTTACTATAAAATTTCAAGATGGGGCAACCCGTTCTCCCTTGTGAAGATCCTGTGTGCCTACCCAGAGATGTGGCCAGAAAAATCAACAATCCCCTCCTTTATGGGCTTCCAAGATTGGTTCTCGGTGTAGCTCTCCTCCCACTGGAATTGGGACCATCCTTTAAGGGAAAAAAACTTGTTGCCTTACCCGGTCTCACATTACATTTATTTGTGATAGGGCAGACAGTTAATCATGTTCCGGGGTCCACTCTACAAATCTTCCTGGAAGGGGAGGAAAAATATCTCCTTGCACCCAGGCCATTGTTCCTGCTCTGGGAGTAGGGTCCATACCTATTTCAGTTAAGCACTGGCTGGGCAAATGCTGCAAAATAGACTTCAGGTGCTTCAGACAGGTAAAGGGTAAGTTCTATTCCTAAATATATATATTTTTAATGACATTTCACAGTTGAATTGGACTATAATAGATATTGAACATAGTGTTTAAAAAATAATTCTAGCTTGTTCCATACCAAGTGTTCCATAATTAATATTTTAATCTGTCCTCTATTTTTTCATATAGTACAGTCAGAGTCCTCCACAGAGACATTTCGATTGGGGGCCTTGTCACTGAAGGCGCATGGTAACATTACATTCCTACATGTCCCACTTCTAAATATCAATCCCCTACCTGTGTGCTAGAAGGCCTATATAGAGTTCACATCATTTTAAAAAGGAGGTTGTCCCTGTCAAAAGAGTCATTTTGAAATGTCAGACTGCAGGCTTAAACTGTAGCAGTGAGGCTACACTGGTAGGACTGAAGCTAGTCACACTAGCAGATTGCATAATAAGTGCTGCAGCCTACAGGTGACTTTTACCTTTTCATACCATGAGGGAAGTCTACTTTATGGTATAACCTGCATCTAACTTAAATGAATTATCATTCATTTGTATATGTGCTGTAATGGTATGTGAATGGTATTATTAAACTTAAGAATCCTAAACTTGCCTTTAAAGCATTAATAAATTCCAGATTCCAACACCACAGACAGCCTACAGAATATCAGACTCACCCAGCTTGTGAAAGGACCACACACAGCGGAAGACACACTCTGGACCCCATCTTTACCTACAGTGACAAAAACGGTACCCGTACCACCTGAATGCTCCACTACTATCATTCCACCTCACCAGTTTTTTGTTTCCTTTGGAAACTGATCACTCTTAAACTGCTATCACTATGTTCTTATTTAGAGCAGACCAGAGCCGAACGTGACTGTAGGTTCCATCAGAAATGGTTGCTACTATATTTGTTACAGCGACACCCCATGCCAATATTGGCAGCTGGCTGGAATGGTTAGGGTGTGTGGTGGTTAAGAGGGGTAGGTATTTTTAGAAGGAGGGTTGGGAAGTTAATCCTAGAGACTTTTGTTAATGAAAATATTGGCAAGTCAGTCTCTTATGGTTTACTGTGTAATGTATCTGTAAATAAATGTGGCTGTTCCTATACCCATGGGGTAATCGACAAAATTGGCGGTGAGAGCCTAGCGTTAAAAATGCTGTTAAATAGTGTTGTTTTGTATTTTTTCCTCAGAATGTTATTCATTAGTGGAACTCTTTGTGCATTCTGTACTGCAAATGATGTATGGATGTATTTAAATGCCTTTGATCTAAGACTAAACAACATGAATTATTGGGTTTCATTACAGTAAAACAATGGATTATTCATAGGTGAAGTGCAGTCTTCAATCACACCCTGATACTCAAGTTGATCTAGGATCTCCCTGACTTGTTTCTTTGCCTCATGTTTAATCAGGTATTGCCTCTGTGGTAGTGGAATTGATTTTAATGGGATTTCATGATGAGGTGACTCACAATATGATTGTGGTAAAGTGCAGGAGCTTACGCTAATGCCCACTCCTGGGCGTATGAATTTTTAAGCGATTCTGGTACGAGGTCATAAAAAGCAGGTAAAATAACTTATTTTCCCATTGGGCAATTCATAACAAAATCAGGTGGGCAATCCTTTTCGCCCATAAGAATGTTGTAGCCATAGATTAGATTCTCTCAAAAGAGACCCTTGAATTCCTGGGTATGCCCCCTCCATTTGGAGCGTTATTTCATATAAACAATGTGGGTCACACTGCTCACTCATCCCTACTACCCTCAGAAGTTCCATCAGGTTCTGGTGAGCTACGGTGACTTTGGCCATGCTGTCCAGCATCATCACTGCTCATTCCCCATTCAGAAGCAAAGTCCTCAGTAGCCTGCTCAATTCTAATTGTAATACCAGCTACCTTCTTCTTTCTACATTGAGGTTTCAAAGTCTTTTGTTTGTCTTCCTGTTTAATGATGTAATCCGAAGAGCTTTGTCTTGACTTTTTCGGCTTGACTTGCTCTTCCGATCTGTACTCTGGCCATCCGTCTCTCTCCGAATGCTTTTCAGATGTTTCCCGAAAGGAACGAGATGAACCTGGATCAGTATTCTGATACCAGTCAGGCTTTATAATATTGTCACAGTTGCTTTCGTTCAGTGTGTTCCCACTCCTTGACTGTGTTTTTTTTTGTTTATTTTTGTGTTTATTATCCTATTTTATTTTTTGAAGAATCAGCTGCTTGCTTATAGTTATCTCTTTTAAGGCTATTCTTAACTATTGGTTTCCCAGGTTTGGCTCCCAGATTATCTCTGCCTAGAGAAGCATATGTATCTTCGTTAATCTTAGGTAATTTGCGCTTCTGCTGTGCAGGAGTGCATTCCCTCAGTGGAGTAAAGCCACCGCTGTTGCCTCCCCTTTTATGTTACTTAACATAATGGTAGATACTTGGGCAAAATTGCATATCAATTTCAGTCCAAGATCTAAGGGAGGCTCTGCCCCAAACCTATTTGATCTGTTTTTTACTACATCTGGTATAACTGCTATTGAAGGGTTACTATGTGTTCTGGGGTATATGGCAGCAAAGACTGTACACCAAATGGCTCAATCTTATAACTGGGGAACCATCCCTAGCAGCAGGCAAATTGGCAGTGTTCTGTGTTTTTCCTGTGGGCCCGTATGGGGAAAAACTACTTCAGGCTGTGCTTTTTTTTGTGCTATCCAGAACGGGATTTGCTCACGGCTGGTGGGAACCTTTACCATCATGGCATTTAGCGTTTCCCAGTTAATGACTATGCAATGTTACATCACATGTGATCCATCGCATTCCATTACAATGCGGTTGTTAAAATGACTGCGTTGTTACATCGCATACCATTACAACCTAAGTCATTACAATGACTTGCTGTAGGGGGTCGCTGGATTGTAGAATAATATAATTTACTATTCCAACTCCAGTCTGTGCAACAGTAAGGAAGGTGTTGGATTTTTAATTCAAAACCTTCTGCCCCCTACAGAAAGTCATTGTAATGACCAGGGCCGGTCCTAGGATATGTGGGGCCCCGGGCAGAATAGGAACATGTGAGGCCCCTAAGCAGAGACCACGCGGAATCGGATCGGGCTGGCTAAAGAAAGTTTTTTTGTTTTTTTTTAATAATTAAAATTAAACCAAACTGCACACCCTCGACTGGGTTTTGTCAATGGTTGTTAGCTGTTTAAGCTAAATGAGCAACAACAATAAATGATTTTCCTTTCACCTTGTTGCGTTGACCAATAAGTAGCTCTTTCACACACATTTGCATAGAATCACAACTGGAATGCAGGGCAATTGCTCTTTGTGTTCTGCAGAGAGGCCATATTTTGAATGATCATGTGATCTGAACACCTTTTTGACCCACAGACAGGCATAATGTGAAAGTTGTACTGCCTTCATCCTCAACTCCAAAGTGCTCAACTGTAGCCTGTTATAAACACCTGGAGGCGACAGTACAAAGGGTGCATCATCCAAGAGTAATATGCTGTGAAATGAAATACAGAAAAACACACATGCTGAAAATAGCTAGCACTCTTGAGGAAAGCAAGATTAATTAAAGCATGTGAAATATAAACCGGAACAAAATCACTGCATTGTTTTACCCTAACATCAGGACCACTGGAATTATGTGGCAGGGTGAGTAAATTATGCGGCATGAAAATGCAAATTATGCGGCATAATCCAGCACATTTTGAAATAGTATTACTTCATTTTTTTGCCATTTTTAAACTTGGTAACACTGTTTGGGAACCGGTTGCACCCCATTAGTACCAATTTAACACCCAAATTTAGCCGTGAGAAATAGGAAGTTGACTATTCCAGCATTTCAAAGGGCCTTCCCACATGCGCAAGACGTATTGCTGCGTTTTTAGTAACTTTTGAACTGTTTGAGATAGAAAGCAATTTTGTTGTTAAAATCTGTAGATTATGCAGCAGATGATGGATTATGTGGCAAATGCGTCAAATGCATAATTGTGCAGAAATTGCTGCACAATCGCATTATTCCAGTGGCCCTGCCTAAAATGCAGCATCAGACTGGGAAAGAAAATAGGCCCCAGTAGCAAAATAAAAGGGGCCCCCATTAGTGAGTTAGTTAGCTAGAAAAGTGTCTCATGTTTGCAAACTAGGGCAGCTTTAAACTTGTAAAGACATGCTGTATAAGTTTTTTGTAAGGTATGGAAGACTGCACTGATTTTAGTTTTCTGCAGGCAAGAAAAGCTTTAATATCATGAAAATCAACAGTAAAAACTGGCTCACCTGACCATAAAGCAGGTCAACAACTAGCCAAAAAAACGGCCAACATACTGACCTGACAGCAGGGCTTTAAGTGGGATGAAAGAACTAGGGGGGTCTTTCACAGGGGCATGGCTAATGTAGTTAAGGGAGTGGCTTAAAAACATGTAAGCTATATAAATCTGTACTTAGCATAGTGCACCGCCCAACTGGTATTTTGCTGCTTCTGTCATTGCTTCCAGATAAATATTACAACAAGTAAAATTACACCTATAACATGCCAGTACTATTGGCTTTGTTAGTGATTATCAGTTGCATGTGATAAATAAGCAACATCTATGGCTTCCTTGTATATATTATCGAAAATGCTCCAGTTCTGACATGATGAGACTGTGAAAGAACTATAACGAGTGTTGTTGAAGTTGCATTAAAGGCAGCAGAGAGTTGTGCTGCTGCAGAGTTAAGATTTGTGTTTTCACTCTGAGGGTGACTGTAAAAATGGAGAGTGGCCCGTCTCATCATCTGCTTTTCTGAACTTTCATTTGTTTTGCAGACACTAGATTAATGTTTTTGCAGGAAAAGTTAAGGCCCCTTTTCAATGTCCATATTAATTTAATACCAGGTCTAAGACTCGAGAAACCCAGAAGACGTTAAACTCTGCTCCATCCACTTTTACATGCTGATACTGCTCCTCTGCATGCACCTCTTGTCTCGTTCCCATACTCACACCTATCTGCTCCCCCCTGTTATTCACTCCCTGCTCCCTTTCCACTTGTCCTAGGTGAGGAGTTTCCATCGTGATGCACCTCCATTCATTTGCTCTGCGCCCAGCAGGATATTTTGCCTTTCATTCATACAGGGGCAGGGCGTACTTCCCAGGCAAGGGCACTTTAATTAACTTTCTAATCACTGTCATTGACATGCAGATGCAGCCATTAGGCCCACAGAGACAGGACTGCAAGGGAGAGTGATAAAAAAAGGAGAAATGTAATCTCTTGGGGGGCCCCCTGGGCCTCGGAACTCAGGAGTCATTAAAGGCGCGAGGCCCCAAGGCTGCCAGCAAGCGCGGGGGCCCTGGGCAGCTGCCCATGCTGCCCATGCCTAGCGCCGGCCCTGGTAATGACTTGTGTTGTGATGGTTTGCGATGTAACAATGTGGTCGTTGTAACAACCACGTTGTAATGGCATGCAATGTATCGCATGTGATGTAAAGGATGTCTCCCCCGGTTAATACATGTGGTAACCATGTGTGGTTGTGTAGCCTGAGCAGCCCCCGTAGGTTAGACTGTCAATGTTCTCATTACACATTGTGTTAGATTACTGTAAATGTTTACAAAATTTCTGTAAAGTTTGCGCATTCCTGCTGCTGTTAAGGCAGCAACGTCTAGATGCGATTTGTATGATGCTAAGACTGGCCAAGTTGCTACTTCAATGCTGACCGGACCAAGCCTCATGTGTTCCTTTGTATGGGGTAGAGTGCTTTTAAACCAATTAATATGCTTTTGATATGTTAATGGGACTTTTAAGTATACATATGGAAAATATTCATCAGGTTGTTCATCTTCAATGTATTCATGAAATAAACATGTGTGTGTGCGTCTGCAGGTGGGAACTTAACCCAAAAATCGAATACCTCTGTCTTGAATGCTTTGTGTGCCTCAACCACCAAGGTATTATTGCCACCCATTGCTCAGAGGCCATGTTGTGGGAATTTCAGGGTAACTGCCTGTCTGCAGTTTTCTGAAATATTTAGTCCATCTATCTGTGCTCCAATGTTTTTATCCTGTTCAGTCATTGCTAGAGCAATAGTTCTTAGCCAATTTGTTATAGAGATATGGTTTGCACAGCGTGGGAACCATTTAATCCTCCAAGCTTGATTTAACCTACAACCAATACATAGGGTATACCTACTCAGCTGAGGCAGATTTGTGTCCCTTCCCACTAAGGACGTCTCCGGTCAAAATGTGAGTATTGGTCTCTGAGAAAAGACGACTGAACTATTCAGCTGACCATTGAATAAGAGCCTAGAAAACGTTCACAGCACCATGTAGTGCAGTTCTACCAATCCGTAGGACCTGCACATTGTTTGGACACCATACACTAAGGGCTTATTATCAAGACTGATTCCAGACACTTCGCAGGATATGTTGGCCTATAGACCAGCTATCTCCCAGTGCCATCATAAGCCCCCCTAACCTACCAGGGAGCGAATGGTTTCTGGCAACCACTGAACATGACAACCCTGATTCCTCGGCATCATGGGAACATTACAGTACCTTTCGCTCAGTCACTGGTGCTTAATTATTCTCAGAGAAATATACAGAGAATACACAGTGGGACATTTCCAATAATATTTTATTGAACTAATGTTATTCTTGCCTAAAATAGTGTGCTGCAATGACAGAAACAGATAGACATGATTACAAGCACCAAAAGAGTAAATAGTAGATGCAGTTCTACCATGGTGCTAAACAATTGTAATTATGCAGACATATGAACAAGGCATTAACCTAGCATACTCCTGCTATGCGGACCCTACTCTAAGTGTACCTAGAGTGAGTGTAGATCCAAGAATTCCCCCCAAGGGATGATCCCACCGCAATGCCTGATGGGATAGAGTGAAGGACCCAGTCTTGTCATGAACTGGACACCCCTCACGAGATGTTAGATTACCGCATGGTGATTTTCAGCATGCAAGGACCCTTGGTGTAAGTGGAAGCACCTCCTCTAATGATCTATTGTCATGCTCATCTTTTGTAATAGAAAGCAGCCTTGTGATGTACACATAGATTATTGATGTTGTGGATATAGTGATAGCTCTGTCACCCCGTGAAAGAAGATAGTGATGACATTTATACATAGTAAGGAATGAGACCTAGTACATGATGTTCAGGGCAATGTGATAATGTTGTGCGAAGCTAGATGTAAAACAAGTTTAGTTTCAGGGAAACTAATCTAACAGTGTTGTGTGTGCAAATGTATGCAAAAGGTCACAGCTTGGAAATATTATTTGTGAGGACAATGTAAGAAGTCAGTTGCTTTGCTACATGGGCCTATCCTGGGAATAAACACCATGAGGTTCAGAGGAAGACCTGGTGTCCAGGAAGAGTTGGACCCATTGGAGGAGCCTGTGGCATCACTTATCCCAACTGAGTTGGTGGCAGGAGTGGAAGGAAAGGACAGTGCTGTATTCGAGGACCAGGAGTAATTACAGGGTAAATGAAAACAAGGGACCATATGTTTCAAACTGTCATGCAGGGCAGCACAGCAAGACACTTTGCTACAATACGTGGTGTGTAAGGGAAAGGGCAGGAATGTCTTACATGTTAACTCGAAAACACAAGTGGAGAGGGAGAGTTACGCCACCACACGTCCTCCGAAAGTAAAGACCAAAACACATAAGGGTATGGTGGCTTCTACAGCACTATTTCTATTAGGTACAAATCACTAATACCTAAATATCTATGATTCTGGCATGTATAGGGTAAACCCAAGGGGACAAAAAAGACCAATCTCATTGGAAGTGTAAACCTCATTCACATAATTTGACATGCTTCATCAGAGGCAACCTCTGCCCACCCTGGTAGGACAATACCACCAAGGTGGACTCTACCTCTTACTAAACCCAATGGAGGGAGTTCTTAAATATGATCATTTCCTGGACAAAACCAGGGAATCCAGATAAAGGTAAAAGTACCTAGAGGTAAGCAGGTGTTCACCTTTATTAGTGGTGACCTCCGTTAAATCTAAAAGAAACTACGCAATGTAATAGAACCGCAATGGCTCAGACCATCGTCTTATCGCCAACATGTTCCTGCCCTGTTCTAAGTTGCCTATATTGGTCAGGGGCATTCGTCAGGGATAAGGATCCCTAAAGACCTAGACTAACTAATAGTTATTAGTAAAAGGACCTGAGTGAAATGTACATGGCCTTAGTGCTAGTAAACATATAATAATACATATAATTTCATCAGCCAGGTATTGTCAAATAGAGGCACATCTTTCATGCAGAGGTCAGTCACACATGAAAAGATACTGCACAACACAGAGCACACATGAACACATGTATACAAGTGACAAAAAACATGCACAGCTGCTTAATTGGTCCCAAATCTTACCCACACTATGGGGCCATCCAGTCTGGGGAGGGACGATGTCCTCTGTAGTCACATACGAATTTAATATGCAACAGTTATCAGCACTTCTCAGCAATACCCTTTTGCCTGTATATCTCAGCCTGCAATTTCCTCGGTCACATATATTTCTACCTTAGTACACTGGGTTTCGAAAATCAGAAAACCGTTAAATCACTAACTGCAAGACAGTAGCGGGGTACAACCCCTACAAATAATACACTTCATAATGCCCAAAGTAGATGTCTTCTATGGGAAGTTAACAAAAGGTTAAAGTAACCATTCATGGTAAAAGAAGGGTAGTAATGCCTAGTAAGAGTAACCCTTAGTTCTAGAGTAATTTCCCAAGTAATTTCATGTCATCAAGAGGTACACCATGCAGGAGCACCTATCATCTGTCTTCAACCAGCAGCAGGTACAACTACAACGATGGGTACGGTCTCTATTTAAGGTGGAGGAAGGGATTGATTAATTCACTTCACTTGGCTGCCCCTTTGCAGTATGGGGATTGTAGTTGACATGTGCTGCGAGGGATGGGGTAATGCTGCTATGCTAAATACGGACCAAAAATAATTTCTCTTTTATGTCATTCAAATAATATGGTGTCAGCCCCTAGAAACCGGGATCAGATTAAGGTGGCGTTGTAAGGGAGATATCCTGCCATAGCTGTATATACCGTCAGATGTGGTGCAGATCTAAGCGGCAAAAATGGTAAATGTTGTACAGCTGAGCCATAGTCATAATCCAAGAGTTGCTGTTTTGGCTGAGTAAATCTCAGGAATTGGACCAGGAACCCCCTCGTAGCTGTGCCCACTTTGGATGTGCAGATTGTCGTAACCGTATGAGTGCCGCTGCAGACTATGGGAAGTGTAGTCCCATGCGTTTCTGACAGTGCCTCTGAATAGGGATCAGTGTCAAGGTCTGCAACATAGGTGGCTGTGCACTAAAGGGACTCTGTACATGCTACAGCAAGCCAAGTTATCTTACACAATTAGCAACCAAGCTTGAAAGCTATGCAACAGTTTATGTCACAATGCAGGCAGGGAGCGGCATTCTGTGTCAAAAAGTCTAATTAAACACTTACATACCTACTCACTTTCTCCAAGGGTGCATCAGTAGGAGAATACTTGTGTTGTGCTGTGTGTCAGATCAATTTCAGAGTCGGATTTATTTTGTTTCAAGTATAGAAATGGTTACCTACAGAAATCAAATCTGAGGACAATATACAGTTGCCCATAGGCCTCTGTGAAAATAACATACACCTACTAATACATTAGGTCAATTGGTATATCATGTACCCAAATCCCTTTACACAATAATACCAACTCTTCAAAAGTTAATCACAACAAACTAGATACCAATGTTGGACAACTATTAACTATGAACACTACCTAAGCCTACCTATCCTACACTAACTAACCTTAATGCTATCCTATACTAACTAATGTAATGTTATCTTAAGAAATAAAGATACATGACAAGTTAAACATCAACCCCTTAATACACATACAGTATAATACAAACAGCAATTACATCCTAAACACATACTAACTATACATGCAATCCTAAACATATATGTTTTATGTATTTTTTGTTTTAGATTTGTTTTTTTAATTTTTTTATGCACACACCACATCAACCTCCCACCCCCTTAAAAAGCATAACATTAAAAAAACAGACTTAAAAACTACTACCTGCAAAATATTGATTGACTAAAATTACACTACACTATAGCTACATCTATACTAAACCTTACCTAACACCATGCTTACTAACTATAACAAATAATACAAATAATAAAATGGGGAAAGAGAATGGTAAGATGGAGATTCAACTTTGGCCGGCAATCCTTTGAGAGCCTCCTGGCATGGTAACACATTTTTGCGTATGCTAGTCTGCTCCTTTTGGATTCCAGCCATCTGCATGTTAACCTCCGCATCTACCTGACCAATTGATCATTAAATGCAGATGATCCTGCATGCCTGGGCATCTCTGGCTGTGTGTGTGGCACAAGTGATACACTCGAGGGTACTTCAATGGCATGTGTGCTGACATATGGCTACTGTCTGGCACCCTCTGATTGTTACTGTGCTGTTGGTGTGTTTGGTTTTGACATTCTCCCACTCTTTCAGAGGGTTCACTGATAGAATATCAATTCCCAAAATTCTCCATACACCAATATTGATGCAAAAATATTGATCTAAAAAATATCAACATCCTATATTTAAAATTGTAAGCACAAAAATATCAAATTAAAAATATCAAGTTAGTTTTGATCAGGTCGTCCTCTTCCCTACCTCCCTCTCACATACTTTTTGTTCTACTTTTCACCATCCCCCTTTTTAGAGAATGATAGGTTTACAACTATATTTGTATTTAAGGGTAAGGGGATTAAGAGGCACATTATGGATAGTGTGGGTAGGATGGTTGCCTAGGTGGAGGTTTTATGTTTTGCTCTCAGGGTAGGCATTTTTCGTATTTTTTATTTTGTTATGATGGGGTACTGGGTGGAAATCTTAGGTTGCATTATCTGGACTATTTTTGTCCGGATTACTGGGGGTAGGGTTCTCCATGGGTGGGGGGTAGAGGGGGAGGGGGGAGGAGGGAGGGTTAACATCCGTAATAAAATCCTCATTTCCGGTATTTTAGATATGTCCAGTCTTGGAATTAAAATAAATGGTGTAGGTAAGGTGCTGAGGGCATTAATAACCAACATTTTGCAGTTGGTTAGGGTAGAGAATGGGGAGCCACCATAACTTCTCTGCAGATTCATTCCTGGAACGTCAATGGCCTGCGCACGAGACCAAGGAGAGATAAGATCTTACAATATTTACGAGACTCCACGACGCAGGTCATTGTCCTCAGGAAACTCATCTATTGGAAGAGGAGATGACCGCCCTGTTAAAGCCCCATTCTTGAGTGAGCTCTCATGTTAGCACAAACTAAACAGCAAATATCCGAGGGGTATCAATTATTTTTAAGAAGTCAGCCAGGGCCCATGTTTTCTCCCATTTGAAAGATCCAAATGGTAGGTGAGTGATTGTTAAAACCTTAATTATGGATTCCCTTCTAATTTTAACCGGATACTACTGCCCTAACCAAGATGACCCCTCCAGTTAAAGACCATATTTTCACATTTACTGGACTTTCCAGAACCAATGGTCCTTGCAGGAGACTTTAATATTATTCTGGATCCTGTATTGGACAAATCCCAATCTAACAGAGCAGTGGCCCTGTTTAAATCTCTAGAGTATCTGTTGGGGGCTATGAAACAGTACACTTTAGCGGACATCTGGAGAGACAGATCTGGGCAGCAGCAGGGGGTGTCGCATTGGAACTTTGAATAGAGACATCAGTCACGTATCGACTTTTTGTTGTTAAGCTACTCACTAAGGAGCTTGGTTAAGAGCGTAGACTATTTGGCACCCAACCTCTCGGATCATTCTGGTGTCCTTTTGACTCTGAAAAGCCAAGCACCTGGTCCAATCAGGACCTGGTGTTCAATCGTGCTATACTCAGGGAGAAGGAAGAAGAACTTTATCTTGTCTTGGTTTTTAGAGGTGAATGTGGGCACAGCCTTAATCACTTCAGTCTGGGATTCTCTGAAAGCCTTCCTACGGCGGCAAATTATTAACAGGTCCTGTTATAAGAACAGAATTTATAAGGAGGAGATCTCAGATATTGAGCATAAGTTAAAGGACGCAGAGGTAGATCTGTCTGCTCCAATGCCTCCTGAAAATCCTACAGGAGAAGTGGGATAAGATTAGGGATTTGAAATCCCAGCTTGAAAGCATTCTAAACCCCAGGCTTCTCTGAAGGTAGGAAGCTAGTAAAATCTCACACTTCAAATATGGGGAGGGAGCAGGCAAGCTCCTTGCTTAGAAGAGTAAATCTGACCGAGCAAGGAGCTACATCCGAGAGATCAGAGATGAAAGAGGCACTTCCACAACGGATGAGGAAATATGTGATGCTTTTTGTTCTTTCTTCCAGAATATCTACCTTGAGGATGGCAAAGTTGATAGCCAGAGTGCCCAGAGGTGGCTTGAGAGCATGTTGCTTCCCTCTTTTAGTCCTGAGCAACAAAGATATCTGGATAGGGAGTTCTCCTGTCTGGAAGTAAGGGAGGCAATTGTAAACACTAAGAGGGGTAAGGCCACAGGGCCAGGCGGCTTACCTTCTAAGATAAACAAGGTAATAGAGGATCAGGTTATTCCTACAATGACCAAACTCTTCAATCAGATCTTGCAAGAAGGCCTGATCACGCCAGATTCTTGGAATGAGGCCACTATAGTTTTAATACTGAAACCAGGGAAAGCGGCATCTAATTGTGGGTCTTATAGACCCATAACTTTATTAACTGCCGATTATAAAATCTTTACATCTATTATGGCAGCACGACTGGGTACAGTGGTCGGGGATGTCCTGCATCTTGATCAGAAGGGCTTTGTGAAGGACCGCCAGTTATCACACCTAACTTTCGACCTTATCGGGGCAATCGAACTGGCATCCACAAACGCCCTACCATTGGCAGCGATTACTCTAGATGCTACCAAGGTCTTCGACTGGGTAAACTGGTTATACCTGTCGGAGGCCTTGAAAAAATTCAATCTTGGTGAGAAGATTTGTCGCATCGTACAATCTATTTACAGGAGCCCTTCAGCTAGTTTGTTGTTAAACTGTGGTCTTACGGCACCCTTTGATATATCTATGGGCACTAGACAGGGCTAGCCACTCTCCCCTTTCCTTTTTGATCTGTACATTGAACTTTTTGCTCAACGGTTAAGGAAGGATACTAACATTCAGCCTTTTAGATATGGAGATTGGGAGAGGCCTGTATGCCAATGACGTTTTAATCTTCACGGCCGACTTTGATAGGGCCTTCCCAGCTGTTATCAGTCAAGCCCAAAAATTTCTGTTTAGTCTCTGGGTACGAAATCAACACGGCTAAAACAGAGGTAATGGTTTGGAACCAGGTGGCTACACAGCATCAGTATCAAATAAGCCCCACTATGAGATATTTGGGGGTCAAGATAGTTCAAGACACAGCCAAGATTGCAGAAACTAATCTGATGGCGGTCGCAAGAGAGTATGTGAAGCTGATGAAGACGTGGACTTTGTTGCCTCTCTCGATCATTGGCAGGGCAAACTTGGCTAAAATGTCAATACTTCTAAAATCTCTTTTCTTTTCAACTGCATCCCACTGTACTTCGATGAAGCACAAATTGACAAAATTCAGAGGGAGATTAATTCATTTGTTTGGGGGTACAAATTTGCGAGACTAGCCTGGAAAAAGCTGAGACGACAAAGGGAGAAGGGAGGCCTGGCTCTGCCTGATATCCAACTTTATGCCTGGGCCTTCCAACTATCACACGCTGGTATGCTCTTACAAATGCCGGTTAACATCAGGATAGGAGGGATGTTTTTAGCAATGCTCCAGGTGCACATTTACCGGAGGTGGGCTTTTTGTTTAAGTTTGGGGATGTTAAGTTTTTCAAGAAAGTTAGGCTGAAGGTGCTACAGGACCTGGCAAGAACATGGTTAGACCTGAGGAGGTCGGCATCTTTGGGTTACTACTCCAGTATGACCCCCGTATGGGACTCACCCGGGAGTCCAGAATGCCTGAGGGACATTTTGGGAGCCCGCTAAGGGAATCAGGCCTGGCAGTCTGGGGGGATCTGATCTCAGATGGAACACTGCTATCTTGGGAACAACTTAGTGATAGGGAAGGGTCAGGTCTTTCTAGGTTCAAATTCCTCCAGCTGGCTAGCTGGGTTCAGGCTCAGCTACAAACTACCAAGGGTGGCCTATTAGGGGAAGGCACGCCTTAGAGTTTAATTTTGTGACCAGACGACGAGGGAAGAAAGAAGTCTCCTTCTGGTACCAGGCAGTGTTGGAGGCAGTTAATGGAGAGATTAAACTCGCTCAAGAGATATGGGGGAGTGTTTTGCCAGGCCAAGAGTGCAATACCCTGTGGCAAGCTTTGTGTAATCTTTTACACAATATTGTAAAGCCTGCACGGCTAAAAAGGAATCACTTATATACCATCCACAGGGTCTACTTCACCCCGCTAAAGCTTTCTAAAATTAACAAAGAGCTACCCGTATGTTGCAAGAAATGTGGTCTGGCCTTTGCTTCGGATCTGCATATGTTTAAAGAATGTCCATCTCTGGCCTCTTTTTGGGACAGCTTTAACAAGTTTATGTCGGACCTTATTGGAATCCCGATTATTATTGCCTTTCCCCTGGTCTTTTATGGCCTTCAGGAGAATGTCAGAGGCCGCGCAAGATCCTTACTTTTTTATGTTGTGCTCCTGGCTAGGAGGCAAATCTGCATAAAATGGATAGATTCTATCCCTCCTTCCTTTTTAGAATGGCAATCTTCGGTCCTGGCAACCTCTAAATTGGATCTAACAAGAACTGGCAGCCAAAAGAAGAGAGGTTTTTGGAATATCCTGAAATCACGATGAGATCCGGAGAGGATTTTTTTTATCCCCTCTGGGGTCCGATGATTATGCTGCCTGAACACTCTAAGGCTATGGTCGGGATCATCCCCAGTACAACCGGGGAGCTTCTCAGACAAGGCCATCTAGCTCTGGAAGCTTGTAAAATAGATTAATCTCAGCTGACCTCTGAGTGTGCATACCAGCATGTCTTAGTGCCTGTAGCCGCCTATGCCTCTCATTGTGGGTACAGATGCTCAGAATGTACACTCAAGGTGAGATGGGCAGGAAATGAGGATAAAAAAAGAAGAAAAAAAAATATCGATGTAAAAATTATAGATGTACAAAATATCGATTTTTTTATGTAAATATAAATTAATGTTAAATAAATTAATGTTAAATATATTAAATGACAAAATTAACTTTTAAAAAAATATTCAAACATACATATATAAAATGTAATATATATATATTTATCTATTTCCTTTAAAACAATTAATACATTATTAGTTTTAATGTATTTGATAATTTTATCAATATATAAACATTTACAAATACATGTATATATATTTACATACACTCATAATCACTAATAAATAAAACATTATATCATAAGTTAAAACGTTAAAATATTTAATAGTCTTTCAATTTAAATTTTGCACTCCATTGAGTGCAACAGTAGGGGAAGTGTTGGAGAGCGGAAGGGTAAACATTACTATTCCCACTCCAGTGGGTGCAACATAAGGGAAAGTGTTGGATAGCAGGGGGTAAAACGTACTATTCCCACTCCAGGGAGTGCAACAGTAGGGAAAGTGTTAGATAGCGGTGGAGTAAAACTTAATATTCCCACCTCAGTAAGTACAATAGTAAAAAAAATGTTGGATAGCGGAGAGGTAAAAAATACTATTCCCACTCCAGTGGGTGCAACAGTGGAGAAAGTGTTGGATAGCGGAGGGGTAATAATTACTATTCCCATTCCACTGATTGCAACAGTAGGGAAAGTGTTGGCTAGGGAAGGGGTAAAAAATACTGTTCCCACATCAGTGTGTGCAACAGTAGGAAAGTGTTGGATAGCGGAGGAGTAAAACTAATATTTACACTAGAGTCGGTCCAAAATAAAAAGCAAACAAATTAACAACAACAACACAAAACATTTTAAAAAACATATATATATATATATTACAAAAGATAGAAACAGATTAGAATGTTAAAAAGATCTAACAAATACCTAGAAAGATTATTTTAAAAAAATTCAAAAATAACTTAATATTATAAACAAAAACATTGTTTAGTACATAAATTCCTACCCCATAACACCAAACAATTCACAACCCACATTTAATTGTAAAAAATGTTTGACCTCCATAATTAACATAATTAATGATCAATTAAACACATATTATTAATTTATTTTAATAAAAATGTATTTACTCCCCAAACGTTACCCCTATAAAAACAAAACACACAAACAAAATAACAAAATAACAAGAAATACTTAGCATAAATATTTATCAAGTGAAATATTAATATTAAAAATCAATTAATTAATAAATAATTAAACATACATTACTTTCCACCCTCTACCCCAATAAACACCACAACCCACACCTAACATTCCTTACAAAAGTTCCACATCTAATTTTATATTAATAAATAAACATAATTTTACAACTTATTAATTTAAAATAATTTACTTCCCACCTTTTACCACTATAAACCCCACAACGTACATCAAAATTAATTACACAAGTGCCATATTTTAATTTTAATTAATTACTTTGCATTAATCAAGAAACAATTATTAATTACATATAAATAAATTACTTCCCACCTTATTCTCCTATAAACCCCACCACCCACTCCTAAAAAATTACACATTAAAATAATTAATTACAAATTAATTAATGATAATTAACAACCAATTAAGTAACTCCCACAATTAACACTATAAAATATAAATTAAATAAATATTAATACATGAAAAATATGAATACATGTATTATCATTTAAATTACTTCCCACCCTATTCCTCTATACACCCATAACCCACTTAACTACTAACAATTAAAAGCCAATTAATTAAAAATCAATAATAAATTAATTCCCATAATTTACACTATAAAATCTAAACTAAATAAATACTAATACATAAAATAATCATTAATTTATTATAATTAAATTACTTTCCACCCTATTCCCCTATAAACATGTAACCTGCTACAGAAGTTAAAAACGCAACATTTAATTTAATTAAGATATCATTAATAACTACTGAAAATATAACATACATTAAAAAACAAAACAAATTCTTATACAAAAATATGGATCACATAATTTTAAAATACATACTAAAATGCATAACACTAATTAAAACATTGATATTTTAAACAACTATATTTTTGAAAATGATATTAACAACTTCGATATTTCCAAAAATGATATTTCTTACCTGCAAGTCGATATTCTTGACCACGATATTCTTCCTGTCCATATTTCTATATCTTGATATTTAAAACTTGATATTTGTGTCGACAGTTTAAACTCAATATTCTGCCTGTGCACCCTTTCAAAATCCACCGGCCTTTGCCTTTTGGTAAATGGCAGCGATCTTCCTATATGCCTTGGCAATTTTTCTAATGTGTCTATACCTGTCCTGTTCACCCTCAAAAGTCCTTGCCATGTCCACCGTCATGTTATCTAGGCTGTAAAAATAAACACAGATTACATCAAGTTACAAATGTACATGATGTTTCCAAAAGTTGGCGGCTGATATTGTCATACTATCATAAGGGCAAGTCCAGACCTACACCAAATATTGAGATAGACCGGAATCCTTCCTGACCGGGAGGTCTCAGACAGTTAGTCTGGGCACCTTCAGGGCACCTAAGGAACGATCACATTGCGGGGTTCCCCAGGGCTCCTCTTTGTCCCCCCTTCTCTTTAACCTCTATCTTCGACCTCTTCTCTTTTCTCTGAGGCAGTGGGACGTCACCGTCTTTAACTACGCTGACGACCTGCAACTCATCTTTCCTCTCAATTCTCCTTCTGCTATCACTAATTTTCAGGCGGTTATGTCCCACACTCTCCAGTGGATGAGCCAGAATCAACTCAAACTGAATCCCGGGAAGACAGAGATCCTCCTCCCTGGTAAGAGCTCTATCCACTGGGGCCCGCACTTCTGGCCAGTAGAGCTAGGCCCTCCTCCCACCCCTGTGGCCTCGGTGAAGAGTCTCGGGGTCATTATTGACTCCGAGCTATCCCTTAAGCCCCAGATAGGGGCGGTGGTCTCCTCCTGTATTTACCAGCTGCGCAGGATTAGGAAGGTGGCCTATCTCCTGACTCCCGAAGTTCTGATTCAAGTTATCATGGCTCTTGTCCTCTCCCGCTTGGATTTCTCGAATTCTCTTTATCACGGTCTGCCCAAGGCCCTTCTCTCTAGGCTGCAGATCGTCCAGAACCAAGCGGCGAGATTGGCCTTCGGGATCCCGAAATGGCAATCCGCTAAGCCTCTTCTTACCAACTTGCATTGGCTTCCTGTCATTTCGAGGATAGCCTTTAAGATCGGCTGCCTTGCCTTCAAATCTCTAACTGGTCCCTGCCCCGCATTCCTGAAATCCCTTATCAGTCCCTATTGTCCCTCACGCAACCTCAGATTCTCTCACCTCCGCCTCCTGGTTGTCCCCTCTTTCAAACTCTGCAGAATCGGAGGTCGGAGATTCGCATATCTGGCCCCTAAATTCTGGAATTCTCTCCCACCCTCACTTAAATCCTCCAATTCGCTCTTCCAATTCCGTAGATCTCTGAAAACATGGCTTTTCCCACAATCTGGCTAACCCCCCCTGTCCACCCCCAGCACCAGATCAGCGCCAGGAAACCCACGGTGACAGAGCGCTCTATAAGCTCAACTTAACATAACATAACATAACATAACATAACATAGAGATATTGACAATACACCATCAGTACAAAGACATATTGAAATACAACATGTAAAACTGACTCAAATGAGGTCAGTGTAGGTGTACAATATATAAAGTTAGTCACAATATAATACAAAACATATCATCAATAACAGTGATTCTCAATGATGACAATGTGTCAATAGGACATTGTAGACATGATCCAGATATGAACACTTTTGGTATTAGTCTAGCATCAAGCAAGGGGGGGGTAAAATTGGCACAAACAAATGTGAACGCTGATAAGATAAGTATGTACAGCTTGTGTGCTTCTGCATTAGACAAGGCAGCACACTTTGCTGACTTGACTTATTCTGTATCAGGTAGCCACTCCATAGAAGGAGGGTGGGTGGCTCCCTCCTGCAAGACGTTAATGCTTAACACTTCACCAATTTAGCCACAGGCATATACATTGAAATGTGACATTAAGCATCTGGTATACAGTTGTACCAAAACCATGATAACCTTTATATGTTTACTTTTCTATGCATTCATTCACCCTGGTTTGCATTCCTCAGCACACAAATAAAATACATAAATGTAACTCTGGGGTGCGTGTATGCATCACGGAGTACTCACCTGTACAAGAAAATTATTGGGTATAATGCAGGGCCCCTTGCACCATGATGCAAGGGTGCAAGGGTTGGTGCTAGCCAGTCTTACTTATCCCACCAGTAAGTGAGCTCTGTAATATGCTGTATACTACTAACTAACACTGTCCATTCCTTCAAGTGAACTTTTACGTAGAGCTGCAACATGACTTGATCGCTTGCCTCACAGAAATGGCACATAAGGGCTATACAGAGCATGAGCCTTGCATTTCAATGTCAATCCGTGTGCAGACTATTGCATTTGTCCAGCTGGCCACATTCATGGCGATGACTCTGTATCCATGTATTGAGGCCTACTGGTGCACCCTAAGTTTAACAACAATGATATCTGCGCACTGTGCTTCCAAAATACACATTACACTGAGATATGGAGACTGACATCCAATTTACACCAGCTAAGCCATCTGACCAGCCACCTGCCATGTGGACAGCTACAAATATAATGTACAACAGTCGGGCAGTCTGGTAATGCTTTGTACAACACCATGGATAAATAAATTAGCAGAACTACATCCCTGAAGTCTACAGGGCATCAGTGTAAATGTTCTTCTGTCACTCCATTTCACATAGGTTTGACATGGAGTTCTCTAGGGGAGGCTCAGGCACCCTGGAGGCAGGATCACAACACCCATATCTCAGGTTTATTTAGCAAAATGATGATTTATGCATACTTTACAAAATGTACTAACACCCTTACAGAAACACAAGTTGAGATGTCAGTTGTACCCTTTCATGGGTCAACATCATAATGTGGATCAACTTTGGGATATCATTGCCATATTCCCAGCATCTACCATTGGTAAAATGGTTGGAATGTGGTGACTACCCCGCTGACACCGTTCTCCCTGTTATAACAATCTGGCTTTTGAATTTACACACAAGTACAGGGACAGGTATGAGTTCCCAAATGTTTTAGTGTTGATCTGCAGGAATCTTTACCAACGTCTATATTCAGTCACACTGGAATTAGGTAGCAGGAGAGGTTAAACTTATGCTGTATGTTTGTGTATAGTATGCTGCAAGATAAACCAAAATATGTTGCATAATGATGCACACATTATAATAATCTGATTTTGTGATACCTTCATGTTCACACTTGGTAATTCTGGTTGGATATTGTTTACATCTCATTATTACCAGTTTCATACTCAAATATTCAGATATGGACATAGGCAACAGAAATGTGCTCAGACAAGCTTTCCTAAGGTCATTCCACTTTGCTGCAACATAAGTGGAATGCTTTTAGTTATTTTTGTGCCATTTGTGGTATGGCCAAATTTGTTTATGTTGAACATCTGCAGATTAAATGCCAGATGATGGTTCATGTGCCAAATGCATCAAAACTATAAAATGCCGAAATCACCACAGATAAAAAAAATAATTTAATAGTGTCAGACTGCTTATATTGCCCCTACATTCACAATAACAAGCCTCCTTTTCAATTCTAAATGATACCATGGACACAATCTGTTCTATTGGCACTCTGACTGTCATTTGGTCAATTTTACAACTACCATGGATCAAACACAGATGTCAGAGCTACAACCATGTACTCATTTCACTTACTGGTTGCATTTGGCTACTCCCGAAAGTTGTCTACCGCTCCCTGAGTAAATGGAACATATCCACCTACAAAGCAAAGATTTGGACATTGCATTGTATATAGTGTACAGCTACACATAGTCCAAACTCGACCACAAATATTATGGCATTGCAGTGTATTTCAAACAATCTCAACACTTTTGCCACACATATTTATACATTGTATGAATATGGGATCCATCTAGTCACCCTGCAGGGCTAAGCTGGCTGGATGTTGAAGGTCAGATGTATCTAACATCACATGCCTGAAGCATGCCTCATGCATGTGATATTTTAAGTACTGCTGGGCAGCGTCTTCTCAGGCCCCTTTGCACCATATCACAAGGGTAAAACCATTGCTCCTACACAGACTAAGGGCCCGATTAGGATGGCGGACGGACCAGCGTCCGTCCGCCACACCTGAGGTGGAGGGACCGTCCGCAGGGGCTGCGGCGTTCTCTCCCACGGAATTAGGATGTGACCGCCACCCTGGCGGTCACATCCCCTATATTTAACATTGCGGTGGATGCTGCTTCAAGCAGCACCCGCCACAAGGTTAAATGTGCATGTTTTCCTTTGCATGCACGAAGCGGCAGGCACCGCGTGGTGCCTGCCGCTTCGTGCATGCAAAGGCAGGGGGGTACCATAGGTACCCACCCATGTGCACCCCCCACCCGCCAACACCCCTGGGGGCCCGCAACGGGCCCCCATACTCAAACTCCACATGCTTTTCTACAGCGGAAAACCCGCCGTGGAAAAGCATGTCTCCGCCGACATCCTAATATGGCTGGCGGTGTCTGAGAAACACCTCCACCATATCAGAGCTTTTCCGCCACGGTCGGAAGGCGACTGCGGCGGAAAAGCGGCGGATGAAAAAATGACCCCCCAGCCATCCTAATCTGGCGAGGGGTCTTTTCTGTGTCTGCTGCGGTGAATCCGCATCCTCCGGGCCGGCGGTGGCTTCCGCCGACCCGAAGGATGCGGATTCACCGCAATCCTAATCGGCCCTAAATTTGCCCTGCAATGGCAAAGGACAAGTATATACCCTATGTAACATTATAGAGACCATATCAAACCATTCATAGATTAGGTGCACAAAGTACTTATTAGCAGCAATGCATGCAATCTTCCTACAATGTGGTGCAAGGGTGCACGCCTTGTAAGCAGGTTTGTATTGTTTTGTACTGGAAGGGGCACCTTACTGCAAAAAAACAATTGCCTGAGCTATTTCAGCTGTCTACATGTGCTGCAGCACACATAGAAAGTTTAACATAAAAGGAAATGTAACATATATCTCCTCCTTATTCATTACCTGAGGAGGTGTAACATTTTTGGCCATTTACTAATCTATCATGTATGTTAAATCTGGGAATGCTCCAAAACCAATGTCAGTTCGATGAGAAAAACAAAGCACAACCCATAGAACAGCCCCCTGGGGTAAAATAAAGAAAGGCAGCCTTTAGCCCCGCAGTGGATTACACTGAATTTATGAAGCAACTATAAGGCGTACAAAGTGCCCTTGTTTTGCTTAATATTATTATTATTATTAAATTCAATGTGTAGGGTGCACAGCTACCCCAAGGGTTTTCCTGGCACTGTCCCGGTAGGAAAAAGAAGGTAATGAACAAAAGAAAGGAATTAGAGATTGAAAAAACAAGTCTTCAAACTTTTGTGGAATACACCATAAACGGCTTCCTCGCGTAGTGAGACAGGTAGAGAATTCCACGAGGTTGGTCCTAAATGAGAAAAGGACCGACAACGCATGTGACAGAGTTTGATTTTTGGGACAATAAACCTAGTCTGCTGGGCAGAGCGTAGAAGGCGCGAGGGTTGATAGCACTGAACTAGATCTTGCAAACATTTAAGGCCCTCTCCAGTTTTAATTTTAAACAGATAGCACAGGGCTTTGAATTTGACTCGGTTCTCCACAGTCAGCCAATGTAGGTCGCAAAGGAAGCCTGAGACCGAGGAAGATTTTGGCATTCTGCAGCACTTGAAGTCTCTGGATCATTGCTTTATTAGAGCCCGGATAAAGAACATTGCTGTAGTCCAGCTTAGAGGTAACTAGGGTGTGGACTATTGTTCTCTGAGCAGGGAGGAGAATCATCCATAACATTTTCTTCAACGATTTTAACACAGTAAAACAGTAGAGGACAACTTGGTGACTTGTTGTTTGATCAATAGATGTTCGTCCACGATGAAGCCCAAATTGCAAACATGATGTACCGGCATGGGTAAGGCACCCATTTTGAAGGGCTGGTGTTAATTCCCCGAAGGTCATGTTTTTTCCTAAGAACATCACTTCAGTCTTGTCCCCGTTTAATTTGAGCAGGTTGTGACTTTACTCAGACATGACTGAAGAACAGAAGGTTAAGCCCCCGTAGAAGAGGAAAGGGAAAAAATGACCTGGGTGTCATCAGCATAGGAAAAAATGGACAGACCAACCTCTTCAGCAATATCTGCCAAAGTACGGACATACACATTAAACAGCTGTGGGATCAGCACAGAGCCCTGTGGATAAGAGTTGGAGCTAGCCAACGCAGAGATGACCTGAAAATCTCGGTCCGTTAAAAAAGAACCGAGCCACTGCAAGACTGTACCCACCAGGCCCAAGCACTGCAAGGCTCTCAACAAGACAGAATGAGACACTGTGTCAAATATGGCGCTGAGGTCCAGCAAGATGAGTGCTGCTGTTTCACCCTCATCTAACTGATGCCTTAACATTTCAGTGATACCTAGGAGAGTTGATTCAGTGTAGGAACCAGCTCTAAACCCTGATTGCGAGGTATGAAGAAAATTCTGAGACTTAACCAAGGAGGTCAACTGACCATTAAAATGCTTTTCCAGAATTTAAAAAAAAAATGGAAGTAGGGAGATTGGACAAAAGTTAGACGACATAGCAGGGTCAGCATTGGCTAACTTTAGAAGAGGGAGTACCATAGCATGTTTCTATTCCAGTGAAACTGAACCCGCCTGTAAGCAGACATTAAAAAGTTGTATTAATATCGAAAATATAGAAACATCAAGCTGTTTAAGCAAATGGATAGCAAGTCACTTAAAGTTAATAAATTGCACTTTAAGTTTTGTCTTGTACTTGAGAAGCAAGTTGCGTGGTTCAAATTTAACTCACCACATTAACAAATTTCCCCCCCTAATTTTAAGTTTTGTGTAACTGATATAGCAGTATCACTACGTGCAGACAGTACGTACTGACTGGGCCTCCAATCTCCAAACCCAGCAAGTCCACCAGTAAGGCCTCATGTGCTACAACATCAGCCCAGCGATGCTTGAGCTGACCCTACCCACAGAGGCCAACATGAGAGGCAGGTAGTGTATGAAGAGACAATTTAAGCCCCTGATCTCGCATCTCTCTATAATTATTCACCCCTACTCCTCCAACTTGACCCTCCTTAACAGATTACACCCCAAACCTAGAGCAGAATGCTCACATATTAATTTTCATATGCACTACCAGGGTACACACATGGATGTCCGCCACAGTCACATGTGCAGGCATAGTTTGATCCTGGGGTCTATGTCCCCCACTGTTTTAGATTCCCTAATTAGTCCAATCAATCTCTACCTGCAATGTGTTGAGGCCCCTTTCTTGTGAAGTATCATGGATGCAACACACTCAGGGAAGCACAGACACAGGCTATCTCTCCTATACTCCAGTGTATGTCCCCCCAAGGTAACTTGCTGCTCTGCACTGTGTGACAAATGCTCATAAATATGCCTCTCAGTGCACACTCACAGGACATTCATTGACCAATACTATAATCCATTTGTCTAATGCTACCACCAACATACTTACATACAGCACATACACTCTGTTTGAAGTGTACTAGAGTGTGTCACATTGAACACATATTACCAGCATACACACACATTAACCATGTGCACGCTGTTCCACATTTCAAGGTATGTGTTGTTTATGCATTGCTTTTTCAAGAAAACTCGGGGATTGACTCAGTTTAGGAACCTAGAGGCTGGAATCAGTGCAATTTAAATATAAAAAAGTACCTCTAGGACCATAAATTCTCAACGATCTTTCAACAGGAGGGAGAAACTTATCCCTGCTGAATAGTTTCTCTAGTGAACTCAATTCTTTTTACTTGTTCTAGTGCATGGGCCACCAAACAAATCATCAGTTAATTTCCTTATGCATAATCAATATCTACTACAGATATCAATTTGCATATATTTTTTACTCCATAATTAATTCAATGGTTTCATTTTTTCTTTTCTTCTTTATTTTTGGTACATATACTTCAAATATGGTACATATTTTTTAACTTTTGCATATTAGTACACATTACAAAACAAAGTGCATAGACTATATACAGTACATACATCAACAACTTTTAGAAGACGCAAAGATTGTGATCTTAGAAAGAGTCAGAGTTGCCCTGGTGACAATGCCTTTAAATGACGCAAAATGCACTCATAATATTCTAAACCTCTGGACAACTTCCCCCCAAAATTATGAAGTTTGCAGTGTTATTCAAAATCTCTGTTCTAAGATCTCTGAGACCTCGGAGATGTGCTTGGAGCATGGAGTTTTTTTATCTCCCCAGTGAATTATGGGGCTCATTAGGATGGCGGACGGAAGGACGACCACCGCCCTGGAGTAGGCGGAAAAAGCCTTTTTTCCGTCCGCCTGCCGCGGACACTCCGTCCGCCATATTAGGATGGGAAACACTGTCAAATTTCCGTACGCGGCGGTAGAGCACGCACCGCCGCGGTAGTACACCCGACCCCGCGGCGGACGCACCCAATCCAGACACACCGCCGTACGGAATGACGTGTCCGACCGTCTTCCAAATCACGATGGCGGAAAACACACATAAATTCACTGCGGAAAAACAACCTGCCTGAACACGGCGGAATCACCACAGCGGAGATACACACCACAAGCAGATCCCCGTCATGGACCCAGCGCTGCACGCATTTCCGATACTCTTCGTGATCCACCACCAGCAAGTCATGGACCATCATCGACGACGACGCAGGTACGCCAACTCACCAATTGCTGACGGAAGGGGAGTACCTGCCAGGGCTGTGACGTTGGAAGGGGGAGTGTCATGTCACAGGAAATACATTGACGATCGCACCAAAATATACACAATTGAAGTACACAACCAGGAAAGACAACGACAAACCACAAAACATGATTTATTAGCTTTATTCAACTTAATAAGTGCATAATATCAGAATATCCACGAGCATGTACATCACTGGCAGCACGTGAGAGGGGGTAAGTGCATCAGCAGCCCATTGCACAGAACAGCTACATCATTGGCATCACATGAGAGGGGCTAAGTGCATCAGCAGTCCATTGCTCAGAACAGCTACATCATTAGCATCACATGAGAGGGGGTAAGTGCATCAACAGTCCATTGCACAGAACAGCTACATCATTGGCATCACATGAGAGGGGCTAAGTGCATCAACAGTCCATTGCACAGAACAGCTACATCAGAGGCAGCATATGAGAGGGCAGAATGCAGTATCAGAACAGCAACAGTGCATTGTGGCCAACACAGCAGATACATCCGAGGCAGTGAATGAGAGGGGGTAAGTTCATCAGCAGTCCATTGCACAGAACAGCTACATCATTGGCATCACATGAGAGGGGCTAAGTGCATCAGCAGTCCATTGCACAGAACAGCTACATCATTGGCATCACATAAGAAGGGGTAAGTGCATCAACATGCCATTGCACAGAACATCTACATCAGAGGCAGCATATGAGAGGGCAGAATGCAGTATCAGAACAGCAACAGGGCATTGTGGCCAACAGAGCAGGTACATCAGAGGCAGCACGTGAGAGGGCAGAATGCAGTATCAGAACAGCAACAGGGCATTGTGGCCAACACAGCAGGTACATCAGAGGCAGTAAATGAGAGGGCAGAATGCAGTATCAGAACAGCAACAGGGCATTGTGGCCAACAGAGCAGGTACATCAGAGGCAGCACGTGAGAGGGCAGAATGCAGTCTCAGAACAGCAACAGGGCATTGTGGCCAACAGAGCAGGTACATCAGAGGCAGCACATGAGAGGGGGTAAGTGCATCAACAGTCCATTGCACAGAACAGCAAAGTGTCCTTGTCCTTGGGAGTGTCCCTGCTCTTGGGAGGTGCCCTTTCCTTGGTAGTGTCCTTGTCCTTGGGAGTGTCCCTGGTCTTGGGAGGTGCCCTTTCCTTGGTAGTTTCCTTGTCCTTGGGAGTGTCCCTGCTCTTGGGATGTGCCCTTTCCTTGGTAGTGTCCTTGTCCTTGGGAGTGTCCCTGCTCTTGGAAGGTGGCCTTGGCTTGGGAGTCCCTTTTGTGGGGGATGCCTGTGTAACATGTGAATCCATTTCCACCAACACCCCTTGATGATTCTGTGTGTCAACTCCAGTGTTGCTCACGTCATCTTCGGAGAAAGATATCACAGTCCTAGGGGATGGTGTCTGTGCCCTCCGTGCCCTGCCTTGCTGCCTGTGGCTTCTCCTAGTGTAATAACCTGATTAAGAACCCTGGTTTGATGACTCACTCTCCCCTGTAACATCAAGTCGTGTGGATGGTGGTACAGAAGTAGCACCCTGTCTATGCGACTGTACAATGGCTGAGGACACAGTGTTTGCCAATGACTGAACTGTTCTGTGGAGATCAGCAACATCGCCATGCATCCCCTCCATGAATGCCACCACCTGCCCCAACATCCTATCGTGGTCTTGGAATGCATTGATCATGTTGGTCTGCCCTACACACAGCTGTCGCAGCAGATCAACAACCTCTGCACAAAGTGCACTTTGTGTCACAGGGGCAGGGGCAGCGGTTCCTGCACAGAAGGCAACTCTGCCCCCCCTCCTCTGGCGAGCACGAGCAGTACATGTTGCAGTGGGTGGCAGTGTGGGCCCTGTGTGCTGTGTCCCGACTGGAGGTGTCGATTGCCCACTCCCTGTCTGTGACAACACTGCGGACTCACCAACACTTTCTGAGAATGAGGGCGATGGTGTCTCCACATGTGAGTCCTCAGGGACGGTTCTGTCCCCCTCTCCGTGGCTGCCCTCTTCAGTGTCAGGATCCGGATGCATTGCCACCACTCATCTCCGTCGTCTGTGTCTCAGTGCCCTCGGCCAAAGCTGGAAGAGAGAGGGAAGTGATGTTAACCTAAGTGACACACTCACGTACTGAAGGTTTCAAAGTCACACCGTTCCTTACAGTCGATTGACATGTAGCACCCATCCTGTACACGAACCACCCCTACCACACATCCACACATCATAGATCCGTGGATGTCTGTGAAACCTGTACATCATACAAACAGGGCAAGTGCATGCAGACCACCACACATGTCATGCCATGGGACACCAGACCTCAACGGCAGGGCCTGGAACCCTCAAATACAAATCAACTGGCATGTCCACCTGGCGGACATGGGTGCTCCCGCTCACTCCGCTAATGACACCAACATGCAATGTATGCTAAAGATACACACCAAGGATGTCACTACTGTGTCTGAGCACAGATACATGCATTCACTCACAAGTTACAGACACATACAGTCTGCGTACCGCTAGTTTGCTGTTGATCCCCTCTCAGCCGGGCGGACAGGTCAGGATGCGTCACAGCAATTATGCGGTGCATTAGAGGTGTCATGGTGCGTCGTTCAAGGCGGCCTGTTTTCGGAATGATCCCCAGTGTCATCTCCGCAACGTTCTTGCTGAGCCTGGATATGTCATCCCAGCACTTGTGGCAGTGCGTGTGTCGTCTATTGCACACCCCCACTGCCCGTACATCACGTGCTATGGTCTTCCACACGGCCTTGCGAAGGTGCAGCTTCACCTACCAGGATGGGAGACAAGAGGGGAACGTCAGTGGACTGTTTGACAATCATATACATTGCAGAAACACGTATCTTCATGCAGCCATGCGCAGTACAACACATGTGAAGGTCCCACAGCACACCGCCAAGCTTGCAGAAGCAAGGAGTCAGTGAGCACCTCATGCCCACCAACATGTTACCGACTTCACTTACTACCTGTCCAGGGGCACCATAAAGCCGTTCATAGTGGCTGAGCACACCGTCCACAAGGACATCCAGCTCCGTTGCGGTGAAGGGACGAGACCTTGCGTGGCAAGGTTCACGACTCTGGCAGTACAGCAGCAGTTGTTGGATAGCTCAGGAGCAGCAGGTCGAGGTGACGGTCGCAGGCAGCAGTTGTTGGATAGCTCAGGAGCAGCAGGTCGAGGTGACGGTCGCAGGCAGCAGTTGTTGGATAGCTCAGGAGCAGCAGGTCGAGGTGAGGGTCGCAGGGAGCAGTTGTTGGATAGCTCAGGAGCAGCAGGTCAAGGTGACGGTCGCAGGCAGCAGTTGTTGGATAGATCTGGAGCAGCAGGTCGAGGTGACGGTCGCAGGCAGCAGTGGCTGGAAGCAGTGAATGTGTGCAGGAAATCTTCACACATATATAGGGCACTGAGCTCATACCAGTGGCACACGTCTGCAGCAATTGGTTTTCCCTGGATGCTTCATTCAAAAAGAGCCAATGACTCACATTGCAATTTTTGAATGCGCTTACGCGCAACGCGTAAAATGATCCCATTGGCTACATGTGCACGGACAGTCACGTTCACACACCGGCAACTGCATGTGCGCGCTACCGCGACGGTGCATCATTTGAAAATATTCACTCACTGGCGCCGCTATGGCGGTGCACGGCTTCCGCGGTGGCGGTGCACGCCTTCCGCGGTGGCGGTGCAGGCAAGCCCAGTCCTGGGGGTGTGTGACCGGCCTGGACTGGCAGTGAGTGACCGGCCTGGACTGGCGGTGGGTGACCGGCCTGGACTGGCGGTGGGTGACCGGCCTGGACTGGCGGTGGGTGACTGGCCTGGACTGGCGGTGGGTGACCGGCCTGGACTGGCGGTGGGTGACCGGCGTGGACTGGCGATGGGTGACCGGCCTGGACTGGCGGTGGGTGACCGGCCTGGACTGGCGGTGGGTGAGGCAATAACACTGTAAGGGGTTGTTTCAAATGCCATTTCAGATTGCATCACCAAATGTATGTGTTTGCCTGGACCGCCACCGCGGAAGGCGTGCACCGCCATAGCAGCGCCAGTGAGTGATTGATTTCAAATGATGCACCGCCGCGGTAGTGCGCACATGCATTTAGCGGGGTGCAACCGGGATGGTCATTGACCGTACAGCATATGTCATGCTTAATTGCTGTGTAATCGGTCATCTCCTGTGTTGGTGGAAGGCGTCCCCAGATGGCGTATGTACACACACTGCATGTCTCCGCACACATGTAATCTTCTCAGTTGTACGAGTGTGTCAGGACTGCTGTAAGATTTTTGATGTGTAGTCTATGGACCATGTCCACGTGCGACATTCATGTCCAATTTTTGCATGTGTGCTCAGACTGTAGACCTTGCCAGTGGTTAACAAAGGCTAGTGTTGTGGGCCAAAGTAGTGTCAGATGTGCATTTTGACGTGTTGATGTTTTGGTCTTGTGGACTCACGTGTTCATTTCTACACATCTACACAGTACCGCAAGGGTGTGTACACACATTCATTATCTATTGTGAATGTGTTGTTTGTGTGTGCAAGTAACAATGATGTGTGTGTACATGCATTCTGTGTATGCGTGTCTGTTTATGTGTGCCCATGCATGTCAGCTGAGGGGGCATTGTCTGTGTGTTCATGGGTGCATGAACACAAGTAGGGTGTCTTCCAATTTCATGTTGTTTGTGCACGTACATGTGTGTCTGTGTGGATGCTTGTCCACATATGGGCCCTCAGTCATGTGTTGTTGCAAAATGTTTTAACATGTGTGCACGTTACATTGTACATGTTAGCCCACAGGATGTTCTTTGTGGCTGTACATTGTGTGTAGTCAGCTCTATTTCCTGATATATTGTTCCGGTCACACATATCATCACTGTCTGCAACATGTATTATTAGCATTGTGGTGCTCAAGATGTGATAGTGTTGCACAGCTATGTGTTGTTTGTCATTTGACATCTGCTGCCATCTACTCCCACACAGGAGGGCTCCAAATGTGCATCGACCATACACTGTGCTGGAGGACATGGTTGACGAGGAGGTGATCGGCAAATACCGGCTTGACCGACTGAGATTGCAGGAGCTTGTCACACAATTGTCACCTCATCTGCAGCCACGCAGGACATATCCTGGAGCTTTCACACCCACAGCAAAGGTGATGGCGGCACTACATTTCTTTGCGACTGGCACTTTCCAGTACACTGTTGGTCATGCGAGAGGGATGTCACAATCCATGTTCAGCATGGTTCTGCAGGATGTCCTGAATGCCATGATGCTTTACAAGGATGATTACATCCATTTTCCATGTCAGGCATAGTTGGCATTAGTCAAAGGGGACTTCTATGCCCTGGCCCAGTTACCACACGAGGTGGGTTCAATTGCTGGGACACATATTGGTCTCATACCACCCCAGGCACGTGAAGCTGTATATAGAAATCGGAAGCACTACCATTCGATCAACGTGCAAGTGGTGTGCCTGGCTGACAACATCATCTCGCATGTGTGTGCCAGATTTCCCGGTTCGGCCCATGACTCCCACATCATGCGGAGCAGCATTGTCCCCCAACTGATGGCTAATCTGCATCCAGAACGTGCGTGGCTTGTAGGTGAGTGTGCTGAAAGGACAATTGTGTTGTCAGTGTGTTGTGAGGACAATTGTGTTGTATGTGTGGCATGGTGTTTCCACAATTCATGGTAATGACATTTGTGTCTGCCATCACACCACCTAGACGACTCGGCGTACCCAAACAGGCCGTGGCTGCTGAGCCCCATCAGGAATCCTACTACCCCTGGTGAATTGCGTTATAATGATGCCCATGGGAGGACACGTCGAGTGATAGAACGTACATTTGGGCTGCTGAAGTCTAGGTTTTGCTGCCTGAATAAAACCGGAGGGGCCCTGCCATACTCACCAGGCAAAGTATGCAAAATCGTGATTGCCTGCTGCATGCTCCACAACCTGGCCTTGCGCAATAACATAGAACTGATCATCGACCCTGAAGACCAACAGGTTGCTCGGCCTCCCATCCCACCCATGTCGACTGATGAGGATAGTGGTGAGGAAGAAGGTGTGAACCATCATTGATCATTGATCGCTATTTCCCTTGAATGTGAGTAACTACCGTTTGTACAGTCAGACAATGCGTGATGTATGTTTGGTGCTGGAGTGTAGATGTGGTGTGTCTATGCTGCCTGTTCTGGTATGTTCTGTTTGCAAATGTGTGTGTTAGATGGGGTACATGGTATGCTCCCTGATGTGTGTCCTGTGATCCACTTAATTGGTGATGAGTGTGGTTTGTGGGATGTTGCAGTACAGTGTGTTGTGATGGGTGTGAATCTCTTTCCTGACCTGTGTTTGTTGTTCTCTCATTATCCCTAGGTCACTCCCACAGAGGCATGATTCTCAACAACATTGATCCCTGCACCTGGTAACGTTACATTCTAAGACATTCATGTGATTAAAACATGGAGGCAACACATCATTGAGTGTCTACGTGATGTTTATTTACAGGTTGAGGATTGATGTTGGTGCATATTTACAAAGAAGTGTTGGTGGGGGAGTGAGAGTTGAAGGTCATGGCAGATGAAAACACCATGGGGACACCACAGTGTGTGATGTCCAGCTAGTCCAACAGACATGTGGCAATGGTTGGCATTGTGGAACAGGATAGTTTTCAGTGTGAATGGCAGGCTCATCAAGGGTGAAGTCATTGGCGCCCCCTCTTAGAGCGGGTAGATGGGGCAACACCACTGTTCTCACCTGCATCCAGCCTCAGACGGCCCCTCCGTCTTGGAGCCGGAGCGGAGACAGCTGTGGGGGCAGGTTGGTCAGGGGCCACCTCCCTGTCCGTGGGCTCAGGTGTGGGTGGCGGTGGTGTTGGGGAGCGGTCCCGCTGGGCACTAGGGTGAGGGGGTGGTGGTGTGGCGCGGAATAGCCAGTCCCTCCACAGAGCAGTTGCTTGGCCTATGATGTCCACAATTTGCCCTATGCGCGTATCTATGGACCGCAACAGATTGCTGTTCTCCTGTGAGTCTTGGTGGGCCCGTTCAGACTGTTCCTGCGCCCACTGATAGGAGGCCTTGACTCTTGCAATGGCTTCCAGGGTTTCTGCGGCAGGATGGGGTGGGTGTCCTTTCCCACCTCGCCGGACAACTGCACTCCTGCTTGTGTGCTGTGCCCTCACCTGTGTCCTTTCACGTCTACTCTCCCTGCTTGCCTGGGATGTAGATGGCCCATCATCGGCTGATGGGTCAGGCAGGGTGGCACAGGCAGGAGTGGTGGTGGTGGCTGCACAGCTCACTATGGCAGTTGATGGTGTGGTGACACAGGCCGTGGTGGTGGAGGCAGTGATGTCCTGTGAGCCTGATAGCCCTGGAAGTATGCTTGGTCCCGCTTCGTCCTCTGCATCTGAGCTGGCAATGGGCTCGTCCCTGGAGAGTCCGTGCTGTGAGGGGGGCGACTGGTGCTGGCGAATGGTGCTTGCGCCAGTCAAGTTGCGATCACCTGAGGGACAAGATTATCATGATCAATGCTGTGGACATGACATGGTTTTGGTAACAACATTACTAATCAATTATCTCTCTCACACCCCCCCCGCCACCCTACCCTCCCTGTGGACATGGGGGCCTGTTGGGAGTTGTAGTGCTGGTCTCCCACACACCCCACACACCTCTCGCACCCCCCCCACCGCCACCCTCCCTGTGGACATCGGGGCCTGTTGGGAGTTGTAGTGCTGGTCTCTCTCACCCCCCCCACCGCCACCCTCCCTGTGGACATGGGGGCCTGTTGGGAGTTGTAGTGCTGGTCTCTCTCACCCCCCCCACCGCCACCCTCCCTGTGGACATGGGGGCCTGTTGGGAGTTGTAGTGCTGGTCTCCCCCCACACACCTCTCGCACTCCCCCCCACCGCCACCCTCCCTGTGGACATGGGGGCCTGTTGGGAGTTGTAGTGCTGGTCTCTCTCACCCCCCACCCACCGCCACCCTCCCTGTGGACTTGGGGGCCTGTTGGGAGTTGTAGTGCTGGTCTCTCTCACCCCCCACCCACCGCCACCCTCCCTGTGGACATGGGGGCCTGTTGAGAGTTGTGGTGTTGGTTGCTCTGACAACATGCAAGCATGGGAACGTAGGAGGCAACATTTGTGGTTGGTCATGGTGGGTGCATTTGAGCTGAGGACTTCACATTTGGGTGATTGTGTGGTCCACATGCATGGATTGGGGCCAGGGAGATTTGTCTTGTCAGTTGTGCATGGCAGACCATGTCAGTGTGATTGTGGTCATTTGTTTGTACTTACCAGCCTCTTCTCCCTCCTCGGTTCCTTCCAGGCTCTCAGGGTGCAGTATGCCCAGCACCTTCTCCTCCCATTCAGCAAATGGTAAGGGCTCCGGGGGAGTGCCGCCGCCAGTGTGGTTTGCCCGCAGGTGGTTCTTCGCCCTGATGCCTTTCCCCCTTGCCTTGAGGTCGTGCCACCGCCTCTGCATGTCGTGTTTCGGTGCGTGGCACGGTCCCTGACGCATTCACTCTGGTTACTATCCTGTCCCACATGTGGTTTTTGGTTGCCAAGGTTGTCTGCTGGACTAGGTTGCCGAAGAGCTGTGGTTCGACATGGATGATTTCATCCACCATGACCTTCAACTCAGTGTTAGTGAATTTTGGATTTTTCTTGGGTACCATGGTGTGTGATGTGCAAGGTGTTGGTGTGGTCGGGTGGGATGTGCAGGTGTGTGGTGTGTAGGGATGGTGTTGTGTTGTGTTGTGTGGTGTGTGTATTTGTGAGCAGGTTGTATGTGTGTTTGTGTGTGTCGGCTGTTCGTGGTAATGTGGCTCTTGCTTGCAGCTATGCTGTGATGCAAAGGACTGTGGTAGTGGGAGGGAATCTTTTTATACTCTGTGTGGTGGTGGTGTCCCAATGGTTGTTGGCAATCAGGTGTTCTGTGGGTCTGGTGATTTAGGTGCATTTTTCGGAGCTTGGGGGGTGTCATTGGGGCGTGTAGTTGCTGGGGGTGGGTGTTTCTGGTGGTTGGGTGTTCTGTTTATTGTATTTTCTATTTACTTCCGTCTGCCATTTTGTAATCGGTTTGACGGCAGGGATGGTGTTTGTGTGGTCCTTCCGCCGTCATGGTCCGTTTTCGGAGGTATTGTTTCCGCAGCGGTGGAGGACGGCGGTGAGTTCCGTTGGAAAGGCGGCATTATCCTAATCGCGCGGACGGACCCTCCGCAGGTATGGCGGCGGTTGGGCCTGTTCCCGCGGTCATGTCCGTCCGCGGCAGTGGGTGTTCTTTTGGTTCCGTCCGCCGCGGACGATGTTAGATGTGTTCTGTCCGCCGCGGACGGTGTTTGATGTGATCCGTCCGCCGCGGTCGGAGTTTCTTGACATGGATATCCTAATCGCAACCGCGGATTCTCCGCGGTGCGGGCGGGAGTGATTTTTCCCCACCATGGCGGACGGTACCCGTTTCCGTCCGCCATCCTAATCGACCCCTATGTTAGCTTGAAATTACACAAATGTACCCACTATTTCAAGTTTTTGCCTTAATTATTGAACAAGGATAACTGAACTTAGGGGCAATTAGGATTGTCCGCCACCCTAGCAGTGCTGGGACCGGCAGCCAGCGGTGCGGCGGTCCCGCACTGGCAATTAGGATGTGACCCCCACCGTGGTGGTCGCATTCAGAATCTTTAACATTGCGGTGGGTGCTGTAAGACGCACCCGCCGCAATGCCAAAGAGGAATGTTGTACACTGCCATCCACAAGGTGGCAGGCACTTCACGATGCCTGCCATCTTCTGCATGGCAATGAAGGGGGGTACCATAGGTACCCCCTAAAGGCACCCCCCACCCCATCTGGGGGCTCGTAATGGCCCCCCAAAGCACATCCCCGCCAGCCTTTCCATAGCGACACCACTATTTGACCTTTGGTCCAGGCAAACACTCTCCCAGCAACTCTGCTTGCAGCACCTCTCTGCCTCGGCGCCAGAGCCCTCCCGCCTCCTGGGTTCGCGCTGGCAGTCCACCGTCTCCCGATTTTTCCTCTGTGCCTCCTGGTCTCCTCCTGACTTGCTAGGAGACTCGTTTTTCAGCTATTCTTTAGTTTTATTTTGGGCATAGTTCAGTTATTTATCTACTGCTCCTGACTTCCCCTGCTTTAATCACAGGCAGCCTTTTCCCACTGCTGCTGACCCTGCGGCCCCTCCCGCCAACACAGCCCCACTCCCGCCACCCCACCTCCAGTCCTGCCCCCATCCCCTACTTAATGGCGGCCGCTGCAGGGGAGCGCTCGTGACACTTAGACCTACAGTCCAGGCAAACATTCTCCCCAGCAGCTCCACTTGCAGCACCTCTCTGCCTCAGCACCAGAGCCATCCCGCCTCCTGGGTACGTGTCGGCAGTCTGCCGCCTCCACGATTTATCCTCAGCGCCTCCTGGTCTTCTCCTGATTTGCTAGGAGACTCGTTTTTCAGCTAATCTGTAGTTTTATTTTAGGCATAGTTCGGTTATTATTTACTACTCCTGACTTCCCCCGCTTCGATCACAGGCAGCCTTTTCCCACCGCTGCTGCCCCTGCGGCCCCTCCCACCAACTCAGCCCCGCTCCCTCCACCCCACCTACAGCCCCGCCCCTCTCCCCTACTTAATGGTGGCCGCGCACAGCCTAAGGCAAGCCCGTCTGTGCCCATCTGCAATCCGACCGTGAACAGTGCCAGGAATCCAGGCCCCACCGCTAAGACTCTTCCACCCTCCACGCACTCAATCCCAGAAGACACACCGACTGCGCAAGATCCTCACTGAACACTACCCACAGCAGTTCTCTTGCAGACCCTGCTGCAGATCCTTCACCATCAACAACAACACCATTACCATGAAGGCCCGCCTGGCGCACTCACCAACAATACCCTGACTTGCATCCTCCTCAACCTGCGCTCCCTGCACCGCCTCGCCGTAGAGATCTGGGACCTGATGATCGACACCCTATCGTCTGACTTCGCCTTCTTCACGGAAACCTGGACGAACGCCACCTCCGGCCCGACATCGCCACGGCCATCCCCGACGACTACAAGATCCAGAGACAGGCCATAACTAGTACTTGCATAGTATTTAGTTCATTTCCAATTCAGGTGCTTGTGCTTTCCTGGTTGTATGTGTGTCCCATGTACAAAAGCATTTGCTTGCCTTTCAGTGAGGCTCTTTCTGGCAGTCTGACTAAAAGTGGCATCACTGTAAAACTAATTATTGTGTTAACATGTTTATTTTGTTTGCTAAAGTAATTTAAACATGCTTTAAAACATTTTACATCTCTACTGAATTATGTGCTGTTGCTTTAAGTTGCGCTTGATTTTCTGTTTCTCTCCGATGTCATTGAGATTTGGATCAGATGGGATTTCCTTTTCTGTTGGTGATAAAACATTATTTTGCTTACTTAGAAGGTGCCTAGATTGTCCAGGCTTATCAGTGTGAGGTTGTATTTTCTGGTAGGAAGCCTTTATTTTCCGCTGAAGTATTTCTTTAGTTTCTAAGAATGAATATACACAATAAAAGAGTTTAGTAAAGTATTTATAAAGTTGGGTTTTAAAATGATGGCACATTACGTTGTATTTCATTTAGTTTTTAAACTTAAACTGGTGCTGTGATATTTTCTTTAAGTCTTTCCTTTGGCTTTTATTCATGCAGTTCATCAGAGAGTTGTTCTCTTGCAATTGTTCAGTGATTATGTTGAAAATAAGTTAGGTTATGTCTTTTTTCATAGTGTTTTTCATGTGCTATTGTTGTTTTGTGATATATAAATATATATATATATATATATATATATATATATATATATATATATATATATATATATATATATTTATAAATATATATATATTCACTGAAAAAAACATAGGTTTCAGGCCTTATATAGTTAGGAATTAGCATTTAAAAAACCTTTGAAGGGGGGAGGAGCTTCGCGCGCAACCAAGATGGCCGCGTGAGCTTAGGGCTCCCGAGACCCTCGCAACCTCCGGCATATATCCGGCGGATAATCCTGACTCTTCTATACGTCTCCGTGAAGACGAACCACGGTAGACGCGAAAACTGCAATCAGAACTCAAATCGGACCCGGGGTGCCGAAGTTGTGCCGATTGAGAGTTGCGGCCTTCTGCCTCCGCGATGCCCGGCGGTGGGGTATGTGTGGTGCCCGGGATGAAGTTGGACAACATCGGCCAGCCGTGAAGGAGAAGACCGGGTGGGCCTACTTTCACTTTCGTTTTCGCTAGATGAGATGATCTCGCATGAGCAGTTTCCAATCTCCTGCCGTGGCGGTTTGACCATCACTCCAGTTTGAACATTTATGAGTTACACGACTTCAAGGCGACCCTGGAGCCGCGCTCTAGGATTAATTTCGGATTCCTCATCGGCGACTTGGTGAACTATATTCCTCGACCTCGCCTGTATGTTGGGTGTGGCCTGCTACTTGGCTCTTGTGTGTTGTCGCCATCTGGCCTTTGCTGTAACCGTCTTCACGGCTCCTCGACATGGCTGGCAAGCCAGAGGGGGACAAGCAGAGGTCTAAGACCACTCGACGAGGTGGCTACACCCAAACCAACATCATGGATCGCTATGCTCAGGTGAAGGTATCACCCGGTGGAACGAGTAAGGCGCCCAAGGGAACAAAGGAATTGTCGGCCCCGATGGCAGACCCCACTTTGCAGGACGTAATGGTCGCCATTGATGGGATCCGATCGTCTCTTGGCAAACAGATGGAAGCACTGGCTCATAAACTCGACACTGTTGCCATAGATGTGAATTTGATACGCATGGACCTAACGAAAACCAATGAGAAGGTCAAATCACTTGATATTAAAACCTCTGCCCTGACGGGTGATGTCGTTGAGATTCAAACGGAGGTCCACAATTTGAGGGCCTCTAACGATTTCCTTGTGCGTCGCCTGAAGGATTTCGAAGGCAGATCTAGGCGGAACAACGTTCGCATCATAGGTGTCCTGGAACGGGCCAAAGATTCTGCGACAGATCTTTTTGTTGAGAACTTGATCACTGGCCACCTCGCCCCCAAAGGGCTCAGTAACTTTTTCGCTGTGGAACGTGCCCACAGAGTCCCTGGTGGGAGGCATAAGACCCCTCCGCGGCCTATTATCGCCCGGATTTTCAATTTTCGTGACAGAGATGCTATCCTGCAGGCTTCGCGTTTGAGTGGACCCATGAAGTTTGAGAACACCACCATCAGCTTCTACCCTGACTTTACTCAGGCAGTCCAGAAACAGAGACTCGGATTTCTGGGGGTGAAGAGGAGGCTTCGTGAGATGGGACTCAAATATGCCATTCTTTTTCCGGCTAAATTGCGCATTGAACACGCTGAGCGAACTTATTTTTTCGACCGACCAGAAGTGGTGGCCGACTGTCTTGAGACAATCCCGGCTCACCACCCGCGGGACGGGCAGAACGGTGGGGCTGAGGGCGGAACGCCGGATCAAGAATAACTGTTTTACATTTGTTTGGCTCCCTGGGTTCCTGCAGACTTTGAACTATGGTTCGTTGACTGTGCAGTAAGATTCTCCGAGACACTTGAGGAGGGGTGGGGGGAATCGGAGGGTCGTTTTCCTCCTCTACTTAGGCTTTTTGTACATTAGTTGGGATGTGGGGGTGACATGCACACTGCAAGTTGGGGTGGCTTTTTGGTCTTACGCAGGGGTGCAGGATGGGGGGTGTTGTAACGGGATGTGGTTGGGGGGGAGGAGGGGTTGTTTGTTTTTGGAGTTTTGTTTTTGCAAGGCACTGCATCGTCTACATATCTGGTTCAAGTACTGACTGTTGCATGTGGCTGGAATTTCCGCATTGTTTGGGATGGGGGCTAGGGGGCTGAAACTATTGAGTTGGAATGTGAACGGGCTGGGGGATAGGATCAAGCGGGGTATAGTGCTGCAGTTGATTAAACGTCATTCCCCTGATGTTGTCCTGCTTCAGGAGACCCATTTGGTCGGAAACACGTGTCATGCAATGAATAGGAGGGGTTACCGTTTGGGTGCTCACGCGGGGTTCTTCTCGGGCTCCCGAGGAGTTGGTATACTCATTAAGAATTCATTTCCTTTGGAGATCGACACAACGATACTTGACGATAGAGGCCGCTATGTTGTTCTTACTGGCCGTTGGGAGGGTAAGACGTTGTCCCTGATATCAGTCTACGTTCCCCCTGGTTGCAATCCACTACCTTTGCGGACCTAGGGCGGACTCTCTTAGATCTCCCTGTAGGGCCATTGATACTGGGTGGTGACTTTAATGCGGTAGTCTCAGGTACTTTTGATAGACACCCACCGAGAGACCTCAAGGGCTCACAGAGCTGGCTACGCGACTTTGATGGTACTTTGGGCCTGGCTGACTGCTGGCGATTGCTGCACCCCTCTCAGCGACAGTATACATTTCACTCTGGTGAGCATGGTAGTCTTTTGAGAATTGACTATGTCCTGGTGCCTGCCGCAAAGGCGGCATCGGTGGCGGACATTAGGCACATGGCTAGAGGAATCTCTGACCACTCTCCTGTTTGGCTCCGAATTGAACTCTTGTTGGGATCGGAAGGGAGGGTCGCACCAATTAATCCCTGGTACCTTCGTAACCCTAAAACACGGTCTGAATTGATAAAATCACTTGACTTATACTTCCTGGAAAATGAGGGCTCCGTGTCATCTCTCATCTGCGATATCGCTTTGGGAGGCCTTTAAGACGGTTTTGAGGGTACAGGCTTTGTCGCTGATCTCAGGTGTCAAAAAACAAAGAGATGAGGCCGTAGTTGAGATTGAAACGGAAATAGCAGACCTGGAGTTGGTTCTGGAGCAAGACCCTACCCGCGCAAACATGCATCTATTGCGATTGAAACAATTAGATTACAAGGCGTTGGTCACTGAATCGGCCAAGACTATGTTCCGGGAGCAACAGGGTCGCCTCTATGATGTGGGAGATAAGGCAGGGAAATTGATTGCTTGGCTGGACAAAAAGGAGAGGGTTAATCGTGTAGTGCCTGAGATTGAGATGGCTTGCCGTACACGGGTGTCTGATCCGATTAAGATTGTTGAGTGCTTTGCGGACCACTTTAAAGCTGTGTATTCTCCTGTTTCGGACAGACCAGAAGAGGACTCCCACTTATTGCTGCGAGACATAGCCCTCCCCAAGCTTACTGAAGAAGATAGGGATCTTATGGACCCTGTGATAACGGCGGACGAGGTTGCCATCGCAATTCGTTCCTTGCGTTCTGGTAAGGCCATGGGACCGAACGGATTGCCGATAGAACTGTATAAGTTGCGACCTGATAGGATAGCCCCCTATTTGAGAGATATGTTTTTGGAATCTCGTAAATGTGGCACTCTCCCTCGGGACCAGCGGCTGGCGACGATTGTTGTTATTCATAAGGAAGGGAAGCCAAGAGATAAGTGTGGGTCTTATCGGCCTATATCGCTCCTGAATGCCGAGCCAAAAATTCTGGCTAAGGTTCTTGCGAACCGATTGATTACGGTCATTAGTGACCTCGTTCATCCGGATCAATCCAGTTTTATTCCGCACCGGAATACCGCCCTGAACCTCAGAAGGCTTCATGGAGTTCTCGCGAGGGCGACGTCATTGCGTGAACCGGCCATTTTGGCGTCCTTGGATGCCACGATGGCTTTCGATACTATCGAGTGGCCGTATCTGTGGGCAGCACTGGCCAAGTTTGGTTTTGGTACCGGGTTTATTGGATGGGTGCGACGTCTTTATGAGGCCCCCCTGACGCAGGTGGTGGTGAATGGTCGAGTTTCGGTTCCATTTGATCTTGGGCGTGGCACCCGCCAGGGATGCCCGCTTTCACCCCTTCTGTTCGCCTTGGCCCTAGAGCCCCTTGCCGCCTGGGTTCATTGGGAGCCATCTATAAGAGGAATTCGGTGGTCCCCTGACCACGAAGATCGTATCTCGCTTTATGCGGACGATATTCTGTTATATCTGACCTCGCCCAGGAAATCCTTGATGGTTTTCTGTGATGTCCTAGCCTCCTTCGGGAGGAACTCGGGTTTGATGATCAATTGGGCGAAGTCCTACCTATACCTGCTCTCAGGTGACCCGCCCCTTCCTCCACGGAATTGTCCCATTCAGGTGACACAGGCAGGATTTCAATATTTGGGTATTTGGATTACCGTAGACCCCGTGGCTAGATACAAACGCAATCTTCTTCCGCCCCTGGCTAGGCTACAGTGTGATGTCTTGGGTTGGCATAGGCTCCCACTCTCCCCGCTAGGGCGCGCTGCCCTTTTTAAGATGATGTCCCTACCTCGGTTCTTATATGCGCTCCAAAACACGCTAGATGTGGTCCCCGCCAGTTATTTTCGTAAGATTGAGGGCATTCAGAGGAAATTGATATGGGATGGCCGACCACGTATTGCTCTGGCAAAATTAACACTTCCGTGGTACGACGGGGGCATCGCTCTTCCGGACATCAGAAGATATTATTGGGCGTCCCAACTTGGTGCCATCAATCATGGTATGTATGGCCCTGCACTGAACCCGGCATTTGCGATGGATAAACTGTTGCTTCCGGGGGTAACTACTATAGAGCTCTATGATCGGGTCATTGTCTGGACCAACTAGAACGGCCGTCCGCGTGTGGCATGATGCTACCGCCTCAATGGGCTGGAGGGGCCGACTGACTCTTGCGACTCCACTCTTTGACTCTGAAAGGCTCGGTAAATTGTGGAAATCCAAGGGGTTCAAAAAGTGGGATCTCATTGGAATTAGCAAGATAGGAGATTTGTGGGTTAAGGGACAGGTGAAGTCTTTTGATGTTTTGAAAACGGAATTTGAGCTGGGTGACTCGGAATATTTTAGATATATCCAGATCCGTCATGCTTTGATGTCGGTTTTCACTAGCGGTGAGTCGGTTCCCGAATCGGCTCCGCTGGAGGATAGATTGCTAGACGGTCACGTTCCAGACAGTACAATCTCCCTGGTGTACAAAAAATTGATTAATGACAGATCAGATCTCCTGCTACCACTACGTGACCGATGGGTCCAAGACGGTCTCGAGTTAGATGATGAGGACTGGCAGTCTGCTGTCTCCTCGCCTAAGGAGATTGGGACCCCTGCGAGACTTTGGCTGGTCCAACTTAAGATTCTGCATAGGATATATGTCACTGGTCCCCGTCTAGTCCGTATGTTTTTTTCTGATGAGGGGCTCTGTAAGCGGGGCTGTGGCTCGGCGGGGACGTTTCTTGTCCTGAGATTGTCGCTTATTGGAACGGAGTGTATGAGGTGATGAAAGAAGTCACGGGTGTCTCTCTCCTACCGGAAGCCAGGTGCTGTCTTTTGAATGTCTGGGAGCCCACGGACTATAATGTGGCTCAAACTCAATGGGCGACCCTGGGTGCCATGATAGCAAAACGTGACATTGCACAATTGTGGGGCTCGCACAGACCACCACAGGTCGAACTTTGGAAGGAAAACATGGACTGGTGCATGTTTCGTGAAAAAACTGTATATGTGGCCCGGGGCCGTCCACGGAAATGGCAGAGTGTGTGGGGACTGTAGAACGCTTACCGAGGAGATATATGCACTCCCCCAATGATAGATACCATTGATACTCCGATGTCTCCCTAGCCCTGCATTCACTGATTGTACTTTTGATTTATTGTTTGCCCCTATGGATCCCACCCCTACATGTAATGTTGATTTTTATCTTATTCACTGTCTGGCCTCATGCTCGTAACAGCACTCTGTACTTTATTTATGCCTTGCTTGTTTCTATAATCAATAAAAATAAATACAAAAAAAAAAAACCTTTGAAATTCACTGAAAAAACCATAGGTTTCAGGCCTTATATAGTTAGGAATTAGCATTTAAAAAACCTTTAAAATTCATTCCAAAAACTATACGTTTTAAGGGTGTTATAGTAAGCTGGACATTTCACTCATACAAAACCATTGAAATTGCTCCTATATAGTTAGTTGTACTAACTATATTTCGCGCACCCGCAATCCACTGCTGATGATGTCACATATTACATCACTCATGACATGGTCAATGAAATCACTCATGACATCTCACATGACATCAATGATGACATCACTGATGACATCATCCAGTGAATGTGGTTTGCTTTGGTTTTTTTTTTGTGTCCTCATATTCGCCCTTGGTGACCATATAGTAACGAACAATTAGAGGAGATGACAGGAACACTGACCCAGATTTACTGAGAGGGATTTTAATGGTTCCTACCGGAGAATCCCGCAGTGTAAAGCATCTACTACTTAATCATCATCACATGGTAGCAACAGGGCTAGCATACTGCTATATACAACCCATTTCGTAACCCAAGTCGCCCATGTAGGGTGTGTATAACAAAAAGGGGATCAAATAACACAATCCTTCCAAGCAGCACAATCATAGGACATGGGGAAAAAAAAAACCATGATATTTTGATTCATGATTAACAGTTCAAAAGTAGCCAGAATCTCCTCTTATGTTGGTTACCCGCTCTAACCATGTCCAATTTGGACATCTGTAACATAGATGCACGCCAATCGTTAAAGGTTTGCTTTGTTATTTAAATATGCATTATATATATAGCAATTTGCATTGAAGTATGAGTGGATATATAAAAATAAATATTTGGATGGAGGACTTTAACAATGTATAGTGTCTCACTAAATATAGTGGATAGTGACTAAACTGTGTGAATATCTGTATCACTTTGTCAGTTGTTGTGTAAACTGGTTCTCCAGTTGGTTACTAGCTATGTGAAAGTCTATATTAGTTATTGATTAGTTAGTTAATTGAGTATTTGTATGGGAGAGTGAATGTGTGTTTGGTTCGGTGGAGGGTGTGTGACTGCCCAAAGATGAGTGAATAGTTGATTCAGTAGATATATGAAGTTAAAACTACACGTTCCAACAGTTGTTTGGTTGAGTGAATATCTTTATGGGTGTGGTGATGAGCAAATATATTTCTCAATGGTACATGTCCAACAAACTAGAAAAATAAAAGGCAGTGAATGTGTCAGTTGTTTTATATAAATAAGTATACATAAGACTCAATGATTGTGTGAGTGACTGTATGGATAACTGTATACTTGTAATAATGATTTTATAATATACTAAATATGACTTACTATCTAAATGAATAGATGAAGTGGTGTTTGTATAAGTGTGTAGCTAAGTAAGTATGTAAGTATGATCCATTGTTTGCATAAGTGAGTAGGATAACTTCATATGTGAATAGGTTGTATGCTGGTGTGTAATGTCGATATAGGTGTATAAGTATTTTTGATAGTGTTCTATTGTTCATTGACAGTATGTATGAGTGAATCTACAGGTAAGTGATTAGATGTGTGTATACCTCTAGGAATCAATGAGTGGGTTTTTAGATACTTGTATTGCTATGTCAATGGATTCAAATATGATACTCTGTATTTTACAAAGAGTGATGTAAGATTTTACTAGTGCTTTAAAAGGTGTAAGTGATTGTCACGAGGATGATGTCATCAGTGATGTCATCATTGATGTCATTTGAGATGTCATCAGTGATGTCACTGATCATGTCATGAATGATGTAATATATGACATCATCAACAGTGGATTGCGGGTGCGCGAAATATAGTTAGTACAACTAGCTATATAGGAGAAATTTCAATGGTTTTGTATGAGTGAAATGTCCAGCTAACTATAACACCCCTAAAACTTATAGTTTTTTGAGTGAATTTTAAAGGTTTTTTAAATGCTAATTCCTAACTATATAAGGCCTGAAACCTATGTTTTTTTCAGTGAATTTCAAAGGTTTTTTAAATGCTAATTCCTAACTATATAAGGCCTGAAACCTATGGTTTTTTCAGTGAATTTGCAAGGTTTTTTAAATGCTAATTCCTAACTATATAAGGCCTGAAACCTATGTTTTTTTTGTGAATTTCAAAGGTTTTTTAATGCTAATTCCTAACTATATAAGACCTGAAAGCCCACAAGGAATCTCCAGTATGCGCAAGGGGACTGAATTGCGGAGAGGTGTAATGAAGCCACGCCCCTTTTACACCTCTCTGCAACGCAGCCCCCATGCATGTTTGAAGAGGGGGAACTAATTCCCCTTGCATACTGGGGGCCCCTGGGGGCCAACAAGCCCACCTGGAACCTCCAGTATGCGCCAGGGGGCTGCATTGCACAGAGGTGTAATGAGGCTATGCCCCTTTTTACACCTCTCTGCAACGCAGGTCACTGGCACGTTTGCAGAGGGGGGACTAATTCCCCTTGCATACTGGGGGTCCCTGGGTCATATCTGCCCAAACGCCGATATTCCGAACGATTGAAAATGACTTTTCTTGAGAAACATTTGGATTTGGATTATAATGTCCTATACTTTGAAATTTTTGAAAGACTGACTTTGAGGATGCTATAAATTACTCAAGTCTGCCCGAATTGTGTGGGTAAAATTGATACCTAGTCACTTTGAATAAGAATGTACCTACGTCTCGTCTAACATTTGGAAGAAATATCTAGTTTCATGACAACAGGATACCGACATAACTTGAAGGAAATAAGAACGCCCTGAAGAAGTTCTGTTGTACAGAACGAAACACGTCGGCTGGCTGTGGTACATAAACTTAAGGAAAATTAAAGCATTTTAACATACACCAAGATTCAGCGCTTCAATAAGGACTCTAAGTGATATGATTTGATTCGACTTATTGTGCCAGTGGTGCTGTGCCAAACTTTGGAATATTCTCCACTATTCTCTACTACTTACTCTCTACTACTCCACTACTCTCTAATACTCACTCTCTACTACTCATTCTCTACTACTCTACTACTCTCTACTACTCTCTCTCTACTACTCACTCCCTACTACTCACTATCTACTACTCTCTACTACTCACTCTCTACTACTCTCTACTCTCTACTACTCACTCTCTACTACTCTCTCTCTACTACTCACTCTTTACTACTCACTCTCTACTACTCTCTACTACTCACTCTCTACTTCTCACTCTCTACTACTCTCTACTACTCACTCTCTACTACTCTCTCTCTACTACTCTCTACTACTCACTCTCTACTACTCACTCTACTACTCACTCTCTACTACTCACTCTCTACTACTCTCTCTCTACTACTCTCTACTACTCACTCTACTACTCACTCTCTACTACTCTCTACTATTCTCTCTCTCGGCTACTCACTCTCTACTACTCTCTACTACTCACTCTCTACTACTCACTCTCTACTACTCTCTACTACTCACTTTTTACTACTCTCTACTACTCTCTATTGCTCTCTACTACTCACTCTACTACTTACTCTCTACTACTCTCTACTACTCACTCTACTATTCACTCTACTACTCTCTACTACTCACTCTCTGCTACTCTCTCTACTGCTCTCTACTACTCTCTACTGCTCACTTTCTACTCTCTATCACTCACTCTCTACTCTCTACCTCTCTACCTCTCTCTACTTCTCTCTCTACTAGTCTCTACCTCTCTACCTCTACCTCTCTACCTCTACCTCTCTACCTCTACACCTCTACATCTCTACCTCTCTCTACACGCACACATATACACATATATATATGCATATATATGCATATGCATGTATATATATATATGTATGTGTATATATATATATATATATATATACATACATATATAACATATATAATCTGCATATCTATATAAATACAAATATACATGCATGCATACATATACATATATGCATATATATGCATGTTATTTACATGAAGGTTTTAAAAACACTAATAAAAGCAAAGCTAAAAAGCCACCTCATTGCAAACAGAATGGCTTTAACTTAAACGAGGGCGAGATCTATTGCATTTTCAATGCTTGTTTACTTTGGTTCCATCAAGAAGGCATTCAGATGTGTCACACATTTGCCATAACTTCTGAATGTTAGCACTCTAGTTGCTCATTAGATCACTGTAGTAAAGCTACTGCTCAGCAGGGAAGTCTGCTGCTGGTATTCAAAGTGCATGTTTCAGTCTGCATGTCAGAATTTGTTTAATGAAATAGAAGAGGATTTGAGAAGTCACTCAAAATGTTCCCTAATTTTTCTTTCTGAAGCACTAATCATGCTTTCTATGGCAAAATGAACCCCCTCATTTTGTTCTTTTTTTAAATTAAATGTTTTAAGAGTTACCACTTTATTCCAATCAAGATGGCTTCAGGTGTGCCATACCTTTGTAATAAGTAGGACTGTTAGCGCTCTAGTTGTTCTTTAGAACACTCTGGGACATTCTGTCATTGGGCTATACTTGGGCTACATCTGGGTGATATTTGGGCTACATTTAGGCTCTTTTGTCTCTGGTGGCCATCTTGGGAGACTGCATGTCAGAATTTTTTATTGAAACAGAAGAGGATTTGAGCAGTCACTCAAAATGTGCCCTAATTTTTCTTTCTGCAGCGCTAATCATACTTTCTATGGCAAAATATACCCCCTCATTTTGTTCTTTTTTATATTAAATGTTTTAAGAGTTACCACTTTATTCCAATCAAGATGGCTTCTGGTGTGCCATACTTTTGTCATAAGTAAGACTGTTAGCGCTCTAGTTGTTATTTAGAACACTCTGGGACATTCTGTCATTGGGCTATACTTGGGCTACATCTGGGTGATATTTGGGCTACATTTGGGCTCTTTTGTCTCTGGTGGCCATCTTGGGAGACTGCATGTCAGAATTTTTTAATGAAATAGAAGAGGATTTGAGAAGTCACTCAAAATGTGCCCTAATTTTTCTTTCTGAAGCACTAATCATACTTTCTATGGCAAAATGAACCCCCTCATTTTGTTCCTTTTTAAATTTAATGTTTTCAGACTTACCACTTCATTCCAATCAAGATGGCTTCTGGTGTGCCATACTTTTGTCATAAGTAAGACTGTTAGCGCTCTAGATGTTCTTTAGAACACTCTGGGACATTCTGTCATTGGGCTATATTTGGGCTACATCTGGGTGATATTTGGGCTACATTTTGGCTCTTTTGTCTCTGGTGGCCATCTTGGGAGATTGCATGTCAGAATGTTTTAATGAAATAGAAGAGGATTTGAGAAGTCACTCAAAATGTGCACTAATTTTTCTTTCTGCGGCACTAATCATACTTTCTATGGCAAAATATACCCCCTCATTTTGTTCCTTTTTAAATTAAATGTTTTAAGAGTTACCACTTTATTCCAATCAAGATGGCTTCAGGTGTGCCATACCTTTGTAATAAGTAGGACTGTTAGCGCTCTAGTTGTTCTTTAGAACACTCTAGGAGGCTGCAGTAGAACACAAAGGAATCAACTGACAGTCTCTGTCCTTGTTGGATGTACATGTTTTACTGAGAATGTCAGACTTCATTCTCACATGACTGAGAAAGATAATGTGAATTTACAGAAAATATGCTTTCAGTTTAGCTTATAGATCCCCTTCCAAACCACTGTGGGAAAAGCATGAGATAATAGTTTTCTTTCGATCATGATTCATGATATCCCAGCAGAAGGCTTTTTCACATGGTAAAATCACCTTAGAACACACCACAATTCCTAAAATGAGTATGGTACCATCAACAAATGATTTAGAATGTAACTAAAGTCCTAAAACCCTCTATTAACTACAATGCTTTTTAATGAGGTTCTATCATGTATTTTGTACCGCTTTTGAACCATCATGTATATTGGTCCCAAGATGGCTGCCAACACTTCTTGGATGAAGTGCTGACAGCCAATCAGATCTCACGTGTAGTTCGCGATTTTTCAAATTTTTTTGGGGCCTGGGGTGTCCTTGTGGGACCCCCTGAGCAGGCCTACGGGGTCAGGGTGCTTCTACCCTGCCCCCTTTTTGAGATCTACACGTTTGTTTTTCTGCTTTTCTGTGCCTCAGTCTACCGAGGTACAAGATGGCTGCCAACAATATCTGTTTTGGAGTGTTGACAGACAATGGCAGCCAATCAGAATGAAGTTCGTACTCGGGAAGGTACAGAGTACAGTAAGCTTACAGTAAGCTTACAGTAAGCTTATATAGATATATATGCATTTTTGAAGTTAATTTTCATTAAAACCCCTGGAGCAATTTTCACCAAATATAGAAAAGGCACTTCTGCGTACTAGTCCCTACTATTTTGCAAAGTTTGGTGTAATTCCATTCAGCGGTTCGGGCTGTAGCCTTGTCTATTCGTCCTATGGAAATTAACATGGGGAAAACACATTTTGGGACCCCCCTTTTTTCTCGGCCCCCGCATGACGAATCCCCCCGAGACTTCCAGGGAAGGAGCGGAGCGGAGCTGGACTAAATTTTGGAAAATTACACACAAATTCCTCAACCAGCGCCAAAGTTATTCCCAATAGAATGGTGCGGATTTCCTATGGTAGCTAGGTCCTAACTATATATACCTACTGGCGACCGCCAGTAGGTAAAATAGCTAGATAGATAGTTATAGATATATATATATATATATATATACATATATCATCGCTCCAAAGTCCGCCCTGGCGTGCGTCGCACTCTTCTGACGGGTGCAAGATAGTGGAGGTGGGTCCACTTTAAAATACAAGCTCCGGTGTCCAAAAACACTCCGCACTCGTGGGGTGAGTTCAATCCATTTATTAAAAGTACACAAGTTTCGAGGACGCGTTTCGGCGCTCTGCCTTCTTCCAGCTCGCGTGTACTACACACAGCGTGTGCGGATGAGTGCCTTAAATGTTAGAGCTGGATGCTCATTGGGCGCGGCAGTTGTTAGGGAGAGAGGGATAGGCGGATCCACATCCAATGGCTTGGACCCCTCGGCTGTCACAATTCCCGATTGCCGCTAGCTTGGGCACTGCCACCACGTCGTGTGGATGGTTGGTGTGAAAGACACCCCTCGTCATATACATATGTGTGTGTGTGTATATGTATGTATATATATATATATATATATATATATATATATATATATATATATATATATATATATATATATATATATATATATTACCTACTGGCGGTCGCCAGTAGGTATATATAGTTAGGATTTTTTCTCTATGGGATTTTTGAAAATTCTATGTCTAATAACTTTGGCGTTTGTGGACGGAATTGGCTGAAATTTTCAGGAAAATGGCACATTTTGTTTCTGAGCAGCCCCTGAAAATTGGGGGGGGGGTTCGTCCAGGGGGGGTCGAGAAAAAAGGGGGTCCCAAAATGTGTTTTTAACATTGAGTTTTCCATAGGGCGGTTGGCCTCACTTTTAGCCCGAACGGCTGAATGGATTTGCACGAAACTTGGCAAAATTGTAGGGACTGGTAGCCCGATGTGCCTTTTGTAGGTCTCAATATATGTGCTCCAGTGGATTTTGAGAAATTAACGTTTAAAAAAAGATATATATCTGTAACAGCGGACCGGGCAGCGCTCCAGTTCGCGTACTTTTCGCGCAACGGAGCTTTGTGAAGCGAAGCTGATTGGTTCTCCGGCGTCTGTAAACATTCCAAACAGTCCGTAGCGGCCGCCATCTTGTCTCTCGGTAGGATCGAGAGACAAGAGGAGGCCAAAGCGAAGGGGCAAATGACCATAAGGGGGCATAGTAGATCCTCCCTGACCTCTTAGGTTTGATGTACCATTTTGCCAAGTTTGGTGTAATTCCGTTCAGCCATTCAGGCTGTAGACGTATCTAAATGTCAATAATCGAACGGCTGAATGGATTTGCACGAAACTTGGCAAAATATTAGGGACTGGTAGCCCGATGTGCCTTTGCTAGGTCTCAATATATGTGCTCCAGTGGATTTTGAGAAATTAACATTCAAAAAAAGATATATATCTGTAACAGCGCTCCGCTTCGCGTACTTTTCGCGTTACGGAGCTTTGCGAAGCTGATTGGTTCTCCGGCGTCTGTCAACATTACAAACAGTCCGTAGCGGCCGCCATCTTGTCTCTCGGTAGGATCGAGAGACAAGAGGAGGCCAAAGCGAAGGGGCAAATGACCATAAGGGGGCATAGTAGATCCTTCCTGACCTCTTAGGTTTGATGTACCATTTTGCCAAGTTTGGTGTAATTCCGTTCAGCCATTCAGGCTGTAGACGTATGTAAATGTCCTATGGAAAATTGCATGGGGAAAACACATTTGAAAGTGTTGAAATTTAGAACCAATTAAAATGTTACTTTGGTTTTGTATTTGTGTGTGATGAAAGTTAATTGGTTATGTATATATCTCAAATGAGAGGAAACCACAGCCATTTTGTGATACTACTGTCTGAGGTACATTTGTGAGGAATTTTTGGTGGTGAATTTCTGGTGTTTGATTTACACAGTACTAACACTTCTCCTACTTTTAAAAAGGTGAGTTGTTAATTTGTAAGGGGAACTATGTTGTACACTTGAAGATAATTTGAAAAATGTTTTCTGTTATTTATTTGCAGTCCTTCTGTTATACTAAATACTTGATAAAGTTAGTTTTATATTATGTATTACTAAAAACGATAAATGAAAGTGATTATTTTTTTCTGCAATTTACAGCAAGCAATTTCAAAATAAAATGGCTCACAATGAAGAGACCGTGGCAATTTCTTTTGTATTGTCCACTACATTGATTGAAATTGAGAGCACCAATAATGAAATATTGTCACAAGGAGGAGATGACTTGTATGATTTCATTAGATTGATTGAAATTGACAGCACCAATAATGAAATATTGTCACAAGGAGGAGATGACTTGAATGATTCCACTACATTGATTGAAATTGAGAGCACCAATAATGAAATATTGTCACGAGGAGATGACTTGAATGATTCCACTACATTGATTGAAATTGACAGCACCAATAATGAAATATTGTCACAAGGAGGAGATGACTTGAATGATTCCACTACATTGATTGAAATTGACAGCACCAATAATGAAATATTGTCACAAGGAGGAGATGACTTGAATGATTTTTTTGATCAATCTGTTGATGGCGAATTTATCGAATGTTTGGAGACCATAGAGTTACAAGAATCATCATTGCAGACTTTTAATGAGGAGATTCCAGATGAGATGATTGAAGAGGAAATTGCTGATGAGGACATGTTACTAGTTCTTTCAAATTTAGAAAATTCTGAAGAATAAATTTATATTTAGAAATCAAAAATTGTTTGAGACATTATTCATTTTTATTTTTAATTTATGAGGTTGTAGCGAAGTGATTGTAGTATAAAATGAGACTTATAGTATAGAGTGCAACATTTTTATGTTACATGGTAAGTTTACTCATATTTACTTCCCTTCTCCCACTATATTATCTCCAATGTGTATTTGACATCTCTTCTTCATCTCCGGCCTCCTTTCTCTCACTGTGTGTCTCTGATGCATCTTATCGCTGCTATTTTGTGCAATTACAGAAGAGAGTAAAATAAAATAGTTCGGAACGTGAAAAGGGGGCAAAGTAGAGTACCCCTCACCCCCTAGGCCTTCTCAGGCGGTCCCAAAAGGATCAGTTTCTGCTTTCCTGAGAGATTATGGTATGAGTTCCATATACCACAATAATTTGCATTACAACATGCAAGATATATATCTCCTATTACCAACTTTTGGAGATATTCGCGCTAAGCGCGAATATCTCCAAAAAGTAACACCTGCCCTGAGCAGTTCTTAGCCATGTTATCCAATGGGAGGTGGATAACATGGCTAAGAGCATTAGCTCGGTAATGCATGAATATCGCTGACTTTGTAGCGATATTCATGCATTGCGGCAGTTTTTTATCGCATTTGCGATAAACCTTGATAATAGCAAGGTTTATCTTCGATAATTTCTGACGATGCTTAGCGGTAAAAAATTCGTTGGTAAGCATCGTTAGCGATAAATATCGCTTAACTTTGGTAATATGCACCAACGTCTGTTAACGTTCGATTCGAAGGAAATGAGGAAGTGTTGAAAAACATTGTTTGCGCCATCTTGCCTTTTTTGAAATGCCACACTTTTGTCGTGCACGGCAGCCATTTTAGATGCCTTGACCAGACCCACTCTCTGCACGCTGTTGATTCGTAGCATGGCTCCCCACCCTCGCAAGCATCTTCCCCAGGCACTGGTCACCCCCGCTCTCTGTCTTATGCATGGGCAATACACCTCCCCCCATCTGCGCTGCTCTTCCCTGAGAATCACACTCTGTGCCCGCCCGACACCTCCCTTTCGCCCTATTCACTACCGCACCCTCTGACACTCCTCTTCCTCTGTGTCCGATTGTCCAGGCTATCAGCTAGCCCTGCAGATGTAGTTTATGGCTCCAGCTGTAAAGAATCACCCCTCTTCAAAGGAGTTATAGTAGATCAAGGCCCACACCCGATGAGATCCGTCACACCACACGTGTTCCTACTATCTGAAAACCATCCTGTATTGTGATTGGGGAGGGGACCGAGCCTGAAGCGGAAGATTCTAGGAATGACTCTTTGTACATCAAAGTTTTTACAATTATGTGTCACATTAAAAATATATAGCACTCCAACAAAGTAGTAGGAATATAAAACTTTAATAACATATAAATATATACAACAAAACAAAAACAGTAAAAACATTTAAACAACGAAGAGACCGTGGCAATTTCTTTTGAATTCCTGATGAGGACATGTTACTAGTTCTTTCAAATTATGAAAATTCAGAAGATGTTGCCTGGGGGTGGGTCGTCAGTAGCAGTCTGTTGTGCGAATAGTTCCAAGGCAGCAGAACGCGCTGAAATCTAGATGGCAAGAAAGTGATGTCTAGTAAGTTGCCGCCCAGCAAATAACGGCGTGGGGCGCCGCGGGGGTGAGTGAGTCCAGTAGGCACCACAGCTATTCTTACCGGCATTGCAGAATTACTGCTGGGGACAATGCCTGTGCTGTAGCAGGGTCACAGCAGAAACAAAAAGGATTCTGTTGAAGATGTTGTTGGTTTTCAATTTGAAAACAGTTCTGGTGTCAACTGCTATGGTAATGTAGTGGTTAATGTTTTGTTTTCTCTAGAAAATGTAAAAGAGGGGGAGGCAGTCCAAAGTTCCGTTAAAAGGGCAAAGGAAAGGATCGGTGGTTTGAACTATCACTTCAAAAGGGGAGGGGGTGTGTTAGAAACGGGACCCTGGCCGGCCAAGACTCGCGTCGAGGTCAGTCAGGGATCACCATTTCTAAGGTCAGGGCTAGGGAGTCACACACCAAGATAACCCCCGCTCACCCTCTAGGTAACGTGGCGCGAGCAGCAAGGCTAATCTCAGAGGCGATGTGTAAAGCGTTTGCGCGCGCACCCCAGCGACAACAACCAAAGGCCCACCACAAAGGAAACTCCACACAAGGTTATATCAAAAATAGCCTTTGTATTATAATAATAAGAACACATTAGATAACACACACACTTTACAATGTGCCAATAGGCACGGGCAAGATTTACAAGGGATTATGTACAGGACAGGGCCACCTGGACCACTGTCAGGGGTATGCACTTGTTAGAAATAATACTTGTAGGTATAACACTTTAGCACATAAACATACAATGACTGTAACACAGAAATAGAAAATGTAGCATATAACCAGTAACAACTGGTAAAGGGAAAATACCTCCTACGCCACCCTAGTCTCTGTAGGGAAATCACGCAGGGAGCTAGGACCTATGGAAGGAAAACCTATCACCTACTACGCCACCCTAGTCTCTGTAGGGAAATCACGCAGGGAGCTAGGACCTTATCATCAGGACCTATGGAAGGAAAACCTATCACCTCCTACGCCACCCTAGTCTCTGTAGGGAAATCACGCAGGGGGAAGGAAACCTAAAATAATCACCTAGGCAAGTAACATTTAGCAAAGGCAATTAAACATCAACATTCCTCTCAGCAGGTCACTTTTAGCAAAGGGAAATAAAAGAACAAGGCATTACCTAAGCAGGTCACTTTTAGCAAAGGTAATGACACAACCAATCCTCTAAGCAGGTCACTTTTAGCAAAGGGGATAAACACATAAAGAATTACCTAAGCAGGTCACTTTTAGCAAAGGTAATAATAAACAAGAATTGCACATGTAACATTAAAACACATTCAGAGGTGCAGGTTAGAACTTTTGCGCAAGAATCATATAGCAAAGAAATCACAATGCGCAGGGTGCATGTAGCACAACACTCAAAATGTCCCTCAGGCCAACTGGCCTCGAAAGGGGCGGAATGCCCTGAGTCTCAGTGTCAGGGAGGTCTGCGCAGGCAGCACAGACACAAAAGCCTAAACGTAGCAACTGTCCACTAAGTGCTGGACAGTTGTAAATATGCACTGGGCAAACGTTGGAGCCGCGTGGGCTCAAGAACACAGGTGGGGAGACACAGCGTGGGAGCCTCGGGGCTACAACCAACTAACTGCCTGTGTCCCCCTAGAGCCTCTCAGGGCTCGCTAAGCAAGTAGGGCGCCTTAGAGCTTCAGCGCTCTTAAAATCATAAAAATGCCCCCAGAGCCTCTCTGGCTCGCAATCAATGAGGGCGATGAGCCTCGCTGGGCTCGAAGAACCACTGTGCCAATGAGCCTCGCTGGGCTCTCAATGAACAAATGTGGCCAAGGAGCCTCTCAGGGCTCAAAGACAATCAGGCCGGTCGTTGGAGCCTCGCTGGGCTCAGCACACCACTTGCCCCCAGGAGCCTCTCAGGGCTCCACCAAGAAATGCAGCAGCGTTGGAGCGGCCCGCTGCCAATCGGGGCCGCTCGAAGAACAAAGGACCCTGTCCCCGCACTCACCGGTACTTCGCTGGTGCTGCGGGGGCAGACACTGCCGGCTCCTCTCGCGCTGCTCTTCTCTTTCTCCCGGGGCTCCTCTCTCCACTCGGGGAGCCTCGGGGACAGGCGATGGCCGCTTCCTGCTTTCCGGCGATCTCCGCCTCCCCCGCGATGACGCGGAAGGGGCTCGGCCGGCTGGGCCAATCCCAGCGCGGCCTGGGCCTGAAGGCGGGTGCTGCTTCCTCCGGGCTGCGGCGGTGATTCCCCGGGCAAATGCGGCGTGGGCAGCCGCTAAAATTCAATGAAACGGGGCAATGCCGGGTGGGCACCGGCCTCAAATAAAAATAGAAAGCGAGGTAGGCACTCGCTCGGCCTGGCAAAGCGCTCCAAAGCGCTAGAATCAAAATAAAGCGCACCCAGCGCTTAGGGGGAAAATAAAGCGCTCATCAGCGCTAAAAGCAAAACGAAGCGCTCCCAGCGCTGGGGACAGGGGAGAGCGCTCCCCCAGCACAGCAAAGCTTCCAGCAAGGTCTGGAGGCAGACAGGGGGGCAAGGCAGGGCCAGAGCCAGCACACTGGGTCTCCAGGCAGGGAGACAAGCCAAGTGGCGGTCCTCCTGGCCCCAGCAGCAGCAACAGCCCCCTCTGGCAAGGATCCACAAGTAGAACAATTTCTGTGGGGACACAGCCCCATATTTATACAGAGAAATCCTTTGTTAGGAGGTGCAGGGTGGGGGGAAACCAGTTGCAGCTGGCTTGGGAGTACCCTTGATGGCCCAACCACCCCTTTCATTCACTGGGGAGGCTTGGGTCATTAGACAAACCACAGGGGGGCGGAGCCAGCATTGTGTGGGGAAAAACCCAGCCCATCCAGGACACAGATCTACTCCTCCCACACATCACTCATGCTGATCTCACACTCACCACCGGGCAGACCCATCCAGACTTCCTGGAGCCTGGCATGCCAGCCAGCTCCAGTCAATCACGCTCCACTATCCTCACTGCACACATACATCAATGTCCAGAAGTAGCACTTCCCTTCTAGACACATACAAGCCGCACATACCATTGCGCAGCATTCATTCTCACGAGTTCATACATACTAAACTCGAGCCTGCACTCCCCACACATCAGGAACTACCAGGGCACACACATTCCCCATGCATTCCTATGGGAGGGCAGGCCAGCCATACTACACGCACGCACTTTCACTCTGGGACACAGGGAAAAAGTGCGCCAAGACCCAAAAATCACTACACAGGGTCACAAATAAAGGCAAAAAGATTAGGGGTGAACCTGCCCTAAGGCCCAAGTCTAACACGACTCGCGTCGAGGTCAGTCAGGGATCACCATTTCTAAGGTCAGGGCTAGGGAGTCACACACCAAGATAACCCCCGCTCACCCTCTAGGTAACGTGGCGCGAGCAGCAAGGCTAATCTCAGAGGCGATGTGTAAAGCGTTTGCGCGCGCACCCCAGCGACAACAACCAAAGGCCCACCACAAAGGAAACTCCACACAAGGTTATATCAAAAATAGCCTTTGTATTATAATAATAAGAACACATTAGATAACACACACACTTTACAATGTGCCAATAGGCACGGGCAAGATTTACAAGGGATTATGTACAGGACAGGGCCACCTGGACCACTGTCAGGGGTATGCACTTGTTAGAAATAATACTTGTAGGTATAACACTTTAGCACATAAACATACAATGACTGTAACACAGAAATAGAAAATGTAGCATATAACCAGTAACAACTGGTAAAGGGAAAATACCTCCTACGCCACCCTAGTCTCTGTAGGGAAATCACGCAGGGAGCTAGGACCTATGGAAGGAAAACCTATCACCTACTACGCCACCCTAGTCTCTGTAGGGAAATCACGCAGGGAGCTAGGACCTTATCATCAGGACCTATGGAAGGAAAACCTATCACCTCCTACGCCACCCTAGTCTCTGTAGGGAAATCACGCAGGGGGAAGGAAACCTAAAATAATCACCTAGGCAAGTAACATTTAGCAAAGGCAATTAAACATCAACATTCCTCTCAGCAGGTCACTTTTAGCAAAGGGAAATAAAAGAACAAGGCATTACCTAAGCAGGTCACTTTTAGCAAAGGTAATGACACAACCAATCCTCTAAGCAGGTCACTTTTAGCAAAGGGGATAAACACATAAAGAATTACCTAAGCAGGTCACTTTTAGCAAAGGTAATAATAAACAAGAATTGCACATGTAACATTAAAACACATTCAGAGGTGCAGGTTAGAACTTTTGCGCAAGAATCATATAGCAAAGAAATCACAATGCGCAGGGTGCATGTAGCACAACACTCAAAATGTCCCTCAGGCCAACTGGCCTCGAAAGGGGCGGAATGCCCTGAGTCTCAGTGCCAGGGAGGTCTGCGCAGGCAGCACAGACACAAAAGCCTAAACGTAGCAACTGTCCACTAAGTGCTGGACAGTTGTAAATATGCACTGGGCAAACGTTGGAGCCGCGTGGGCTCAAGAACACAGGTGGGGAGACACAGCGTGGGAGCCTCGGGGCTACAACCAACTAACTGCCTGTGTCCCCCTAGAGCCTCTCAGGGCTCGCTAAGCAAGTAGGGCGCCTTAGAGCTTCAGCGCTCTTAAAATCATAAAAATGCCCCCAGAGCCTCTCTGGCTCGCAATCAATGAGGGCGATGAGCCTCGCTGGGCTCGAAGAACCACTGTGCCAATGAGCCTCGCTGGGCTCTCAATGAACAAATGTGGCCAAGGAGCCTCTCAGGGCTCAAAGACAATCAGGCCGGTCGTTGGAGCCTCGCTGGGCTCAGCACACCACTTGCCCCCAGGAGCCTCTCAGGGCTCCACCAAGAAATGCAGCAGCGTTGGAGCGGCCCGCTGCCAATCGGGGCCGCTCGAAGAACAAAGGACCCTGTCCCCGCACTCACCGGTACTTCGCTGGTGCTGCGGGGGCAGACACTGCCGGCTCCTCTCGCGCTGCTCTTCTCTTTCTCCCGGGGCTCCTCTCTCCACTCGGGGAGCCTCGGGGACAGGCGATGGCCGCTTCCTGCTTTCCGGCGATCTCCGCCTCCCCCGCGATGACGCGGAAGGGGCTCGGCCGGCTGGGCCAATCCCAGCGCGGCCTGGGCCTGAAGGCGGGTGCTGCTTCCTCCGGGCTGCGGCGGTGATTCCCCGGGCAAATGCGGCGTGGGCAGCCGCTAAAATTCAATGAAACGGGGCAATGCCGGGTGGGCACCGGCCTCAAATAAAAATAGAAAGCGAGGTAGGCACTCGCTCGGCCTGGCAAAGCGCTCCAAAGCGCTAGAATCAAAATAAAGCGCACCCAGCGCTTAGGGGGAAAATAAAGCGCTCATCAGCGCTAAAAGCAAAACGAAGCGCTCCCAGCGCTGGGGACAGGGGAGAGCGCTCCCCCAGCACAGCAAAGCTTCCAGCAAGGTCTGGAGGCAGACAGGGGGGCAAGGCAGGGCCAGAGCCAGCACACTGGGTCTCCAGGCAGGGAGACAAGCCAAGTGGCGGTCCTCCTGGCCCCAGCAGCAGCAACAGCCCCCTCTGGCAAGGATCCACAAGTAGAACAATTTCTGTGGGGACACAGCCCCATATTTATACAGAGAAATCCTTTGTTAGGAGGTGCAGGGTGGGGGGAAACCAGTTGCAGCTGGCTTGGGAGTACCCTTGATGGCCCAACCACCCCTTTCATTCACTGGGGAGGCTTGGGTCATTAGACAAACCACAGGGGGGCGGAGCCAGCATTGTGTGGGGAAAAACCCAGCCCATCCAGGACACAGATCTACTCCTCCCACACATCACTCATGCTGATCTCACACTCACCACCGGGCAGACCCATCCAGACTTTCTGGAGCCTGGCATGCCAGCCAGCTCCAGCCAATCACGCTCCACTATCCTCACTGCACACATACATCAATGTCCAGAAGTAGCACTTCCCTTCTAGACACATACAAGCCGCACATACCATTGCGCAGCATTCATTCTCACGAGTTCATACATACTAAACTCGAGCCTGCACTCCCCACACATCAGGAACTACCAGGGCACACACATTCCCCATGCATTCCTATGGGAGGGCAGGCCAGCCATACTACACGCACGCACTTTCACTCTGGGACACAGGGAAAAAGTGCGCCAAGACCCAAAAATCACTACACAGGGTCACAAATAAAGGCAAAAAGATTAGGGGTGAACCTGCCCTAAGGCCCAAGTCTAACACGGTGCAACAATTTTTCCTACCGGGTCACACTGTGCTTTCACCGGAACTGAGGTCTGCAGGATTCTAGTAATTCAAAGTGAGGCTGGCGCCAGCATGGGAGCGCCGACGTCCCGCGGATACAGTTTCGTCACTCCACGGGCGATCATGGCAGTCATTCCCCATCGGGGGTCGGAGACTCCCGCGGCTCCTCTAGAATCTTCAAGGTCATGGAGGACTACGGTGGTGGAGTCAACCAGTGACCGGGCCATTTCTTCATGCTGGGCCCGCTCTTGCCAGGTTGATCGCCATTTTGAGAGTTCGGCAGCTACCGGCGATCGCGGGGTCACATGAGCGGACGGGCTCCACCCTGCCGGGCGAGACATTGCAGCATCGCCACAGTGGACGAACCCTTTTCGGGGCGCCTGGAGCGCTTAGGGTGCAGCTGGGAAGCCTTCACCTGAGGAGGCGGGAGAGGCCTGTTCGCACCGTCTCTCCCTCCCAGTGCACCCCACGGCGCCCCGCTTGACATTTGTTATGGCCGGTGGCGATGAGGACGGGGGGGGGGGTCGGAGGCATGTGCAAGACATCCCCCCCAGTGTTGTCAAAGCCATTTTTGAAGAAAGAAGTGGTGCCTGGCGTGTTGCCGCTGCTATTACGAAGGAGAAAAGAAAAAATGTCCCGTCCGTCTTTGGGCCGGGCTTCCGGTGGATGTCGGCCGGACGCCCCTGGCTCTGGCCCCATGAACGGGTTCCTTGGTTTATCGGCTGCAGCCGGATCCCATCGGCCTCGGCCCCCCGACCGTTGGTGGCCGGACCGGAAGAGCATGTGGCGGGACTACCTGAAACTCTCAAGGGCCACCGCGGCCGGACTGGGAGAGAGAGGGGAGGGTCGAGGAGACATTCCCCCCCCTGCAACTCTTCAGCGTTGTAAAGGCAATCCCCTGGCCGGGTCCCGCTGGCCTCGGCCTCTCCTCCGGCTACACCCTACGTTAGGATCTCCTGGCCGAGGCGTGGCAGCAGGACCCGCCTTATATGGGCTGCTCCCGGCTGGGCGTAGCCGCAACCCTGCCCCACCTTGGAAGTTTCCAGAGTGGGGGCGGATGTTCTACTGACTTGCATTTTCCCTAGTCTATCGATTTTTTGGGCGTGGCAGGCGGTGGGACAGCGAGGGGTGATTTGGTTTCTCTTACTGTTTTTCTGGTCTCTCACCACTGGCATATTTCTAACGTTTTCTTGTTTCTAGGACATTAATAGGTTTTATCATTACGTTATGTTATCGTTTCTTTGTTCGTTGTTTAATAAAAGTTCATGTTCATCAGTGGCCTACTGATTTTCGTTTTCCTATTCTTTTCTTTCCAGGTTGTTTCATGCTAAAGTTTCTGTTAACAGGATACAGTGATCACTTCGTTATTATTGCATATGTCCTTTTCACTAGGGGTGCTCTCTGGTCGGGCCAGATGACGTATCTCTAGTAAATGGTCCGGGTGAAACAGGTGCATCAATCAGTGGGGAGTAGATAGGCATGACAGATTACAACGGGGGAGAAAGGTCCGCATTACGTACCCTTTCACTATTTGCAAAGATTTTCCTACGTATATTTGCAAACAGGGAATACTTTCAAAAAGAATCAATTCCCAAACAGTCAATGTTTGGGGAAACAATCAATCAATGAGGAACGAAATAGGCACGACGTGTTAAAGGTTTGCGTTACCTACCCTTCACTATCTGCAAAGGGAGAGAGAATATTCCTATTCTTCCTCGTTTGCAGGCAGAGAAGATTCTTAAGAGAACCAACTTCGAACAATTCAATGGTCGATTCAAACAATCAACAAGGGGTACTGTGAACACAAATGAACGCCGCTTATGTACATACACATGGGTATTATCAACAGGTTGTTCCTAATGTTTCTATTTTAGGGAGGTCAAAAAGAGATCCCATTAGTGGCCTACTGATTTTGCTCGATTCCTTTTGTTTTTTTACACGATTTTTCGCCATCTGCAAAGACTAAACAGAGTATTGCGACTCTGTGCTTGTTTGTAAATAGAGAATGAACCAAAGAGAACAATCAATCAAATGGAGAGAGAAGCAGGCACGACGGATTACAACGGGGGCAAAGGCCTGCGTTAACTACCCTTCACTATCTGCAAAGAGAGAGTACTCCTAATAGAAATGAGGGGTGGGGGGCAGCATTCAAAGCAGATCAGTGTGCATAAACACGAAAATGTTTTTACTTACCACGTACTTGACATTCGACAGCTTATGATATTTGCTATTAAAAAACCATTGAAATTCACTGAAAAAAACCATAGGTTATAGACCATATATAGTTAGGAATTAGCATTTACAAAACCTTGAAAATTCACTGAAAAAACCATAGGTTATAGACCATATATAGTTAGGAATTAGCATTTAAAAAACCTTATTTTACTCACACAAAACCATTGAAATTCCATATATAGTTAGTTGCACTAACTATATATCGCGCACCCGCAATCCACTGCTGATCATGTCACATATTACATCATTCATGACATAGTCAGTGACATCACTGATGACATCACTGATGACATCTCAAATGACATCACTGATGACATCACTGATGACGTCTCATTTGACATCATTCTTGTGCTAATACGATAAACCTCTTCAGACTCTAATATAACCTTAGATACACTCAGTGTATACAGACACTCACACACTGCCACTCATCCATGGAGTTACTCACACACCCAGTCAGTCATGCAAAGAAACAATCTCACCTCCATTTCTTCAACTATACAGTTATACACACCTTACTTATTGAAACATATACTAACACATATTTACTCTCTTATACAATCCCTGATACAAGTTCACAATGATCGATACAACCACTCACTCATTCAGTGGCTCTCATGCACAGTTATTTATATATGCCAACTCTCACATGTACTGTGTTTTACATATGTACTTACTATGACATGTAGCATTGAGATATCCATTCACTCATCAATACACTCATGCACACAGTCAACTGCCCATGTAGCTGTTTCCACATGCACTCTTGAACTCATACACCTAGTGAATAAACTGCTCACACATCTATGCACAGAGTCACACACCTTCCAGCCACCCCCACACAAACTCAATCTCCCATAGAAATACTTGGGCAACCAATTAATAACACATATAGCCTCTCGTATAGCTAATGATCAACACATGCAGCAGTTTACATCACAACAGACATAATGATGCACAAATTAAGACAGTTTAGTCACTAACCCATGCATTCAGGGAGACACATTTAATCACTCACTCATACAGTCAGTCACGCACCTACTAAATCCTTCATCCAGACACTTATACATCCACTCATTCTTCAATATGTAAGACATATTTTAACTTTACAGAAACATACAGTCACTGGATGTTGTCATCAGTGATGTCATCAGTGATGTCATTTGAGATGTCATCAGTGATGTCATCAGTGATGTCACTGACCATGTCATGAATGATGTAATATGTGACATGATCAGCAGTGGATTGCGGGTGCGCGATATATAGTTAGTGCAACTAACTATATATGGAATTTCAATGGTTTTGTGTGAGTAAAATAAGGTTTTTTAAATGCTAATTCCTAACTATATATGGTCTATAACCTATGGTTTTTTCAGTGAATATATATATATATACATATACATATGTGTGTATGTGTGTACATGTGTGTGTGTGTGTGTGTGTGTATATATATATATTTATATTACCTACTGGCGGTCGCCAGTAGGTAGTTATAGTTAGGATTGATTTCCATAGGGAAATCGCAACATTCTATTGGGAATAACTTTGGCGCCGGTTGAGGAATCTGCCTGAATTTTTCAGCAACTTTGTCTGGCGGCGCTCCGGTCCTTCTCTGAAAGTTTGGGGGGGATTCGTCAAGCGGGGGCCGAGATAAAAGGGGGGTCCCAAAACATGTTTTCCCCATGTTAATTTCCATAGGGCGGTCGGTCGCACTTTTAGCTGGAACGGCTGAATGGATTTTCACCAAACTTGGCAAAATTGTAGGGACTGGTAGCCCGATGTGCCTTTGCTATGTCTCAAGATATGTGCTCCAGAGGATTTTGAGTTATTTAGGTTAAAACATTTTTATATATCTATAGCCGCGCCCCGGTACGCGCACCGGGGAGCGCTCCGGCGGCGCGCCACGCGACTTGCGCACGGAAAGCTGATTGGCTCTCGGGTGTCTGTAAACATTCGAAACAGTCCGCAGCGGCCGCCATCTTGTGTCTCGGTAGGATCGAGACACAAGAGGTGGGAAAAAACAAAGGGGGAAATGACCAAAAGGGGGCAGGGTACACCCCCCCTGACCCCCTAGGTTTGATGTGGGGGCCATAAAAGGGTCCCGCGGGACAAATAAAAATGTAATTTTTTTTCGATTTTCGCGGGGGGAGCGCCCGGTACGCGCACCGGGGAGCGTACCGGAGAGCGTACCATGGGGAAAACCTAGTGAAACAGTAAAATAATAATTTAAAGTGCTTAGAGGTAGGGTAGCTCTGAATGTTGTGTTGTGTGGGTGATTTAAGTACCAACATGTAGGTACCAATGCAGAGTCTTAAATTCAATGTACACCTTTTTTATGTAGATATCTAGCATGTTGTTATAGAAGTTATTGTGGTATATGGAATCCATACCATAGTCTGTCAGGAAAGCAGAAACAGATCCTTTAAGTACTCCCTGAGAAGACCTAGGGGATCATGGGTAGTCTTCTCTGCTCCTTTATGATGTTTTAAAATTGCACAGTATACTGTAAGTTTTACTTTATACTATAATATAAACATAATTATTTTGATAGTACTTCATGAATTAGATATAAAAATGAATAATGTCTCGAACTATTTTTAATTATTAAATACAAATTTATTGGTTAGAATTTTCATAGTTCAATAAAACTTCCAGCATTACATCATCTGGAATCTCCTCAAACATGCATGTTTCTATATCTTGTAAACATTCAATAAATTGTTGATCCAAAGACTGATCCATAAAATCTTCATCCAAAAAATCTTCATTTAGAATCTCCTCAGATGTAATCTCGAAGGAAACATTGATATTTTCTTGCTCCCCTTCCATTTTTTTGCTGTAAATTGTATAAAAAATAACTATATCAGTAGAGTTAGGGCACTGTTGGGTTTAAGTTCAGACAAGTAGTTCTGATTTTTTAACAGTGAAGTTAACTTTGGGTAGTGTATGGTAACAGGCAGGAAGTAGAAATATAAAAAAGTGCCTGTGAAGAAGCGTAAGTAAATTCATAATTATAGCAGAGAAGCCTAAGTCAATCAATAAATATAATAGAGGAGCCTATCTCTATCTATAACTATAGCAGAGGGACAGTAAATAATTATCAGAAAACGTTTTTACAAATTAACTTAAAGTGCCCCTTACAAATTATCAACTTACTTTACGGAGAGGTGAAGAAGAAAAAATGCAAAAATCCTTTCAAGATGTACCTCAGGTAGTTGTAGTCAAAATGGCCGTGTTTCCCTCTCATTTTTCATTTACATTCATGTACATAACCAATCAAATGACAGGAAAAAAAGTAGAAAATGAAAGTAACATTTTAATTGGCTGTAAATTCTAACACTTCAGATGTGTTTTTGTCATGTAATTTACCTCAGGATATTTAGACAGTGCTACAGCTCAAATGGCTCAATGGAATTCCACCAAATGTGGGAAAATGGTAGGGACTGGTATGTAGTATGGCCTATTCTATATTTGGTGAAAGTGTCTCCAGTGGTTTTTATGTAAATTAACTTTTATTATTTTTTTGGAGCGCTTCCCTGTGCGCGCCCCGGTACGCGTACCGGCAGCGCTACGGGAGTCCTCCATTTTGTGTTTCGGTAGATTTGAGTCAGAAAATGGTGGACAAACAACGTTGGGAATGGGTATAAGGGGGCACGGTAGGCACTCCCTGACCCTCTAGGTTTTCTGAGGGGGTCTTAGGAGGCCCATATAGGCGAAAAACAGTTTTTTTATTTTTCGCGGGGGGAGCGCCCAGTACGCGCACCGGGAAGCGTACCGGGGTGCGTACTTTGGTAAAAAATAGTGAAAAAAGTTAGAAAAAGATAATCATTTGGAGTGATCAGAGGTAGGGTAGCCCTGAAAAGAGCTTTTGGGTTCTGTGGCTGATTTAGGTACCTACAAGTAGGTACCAATGCACAGTCTTAAATTCAGGAGGAATATTCTATTCCCCTCATCTGAGAAGTGCACACCAGCTCCTCTGTAGATATCTTGCATGTTGTAACGCAAGTTGTTGTTGTATATTGAACCCATTCCATAATCTCTCATGTAAGCAGAAACAGATTTATTCACATGTTTCCGTGCTTTCTCAAATTGTGGACAAAATTGGTTGGACCAGTTCCATTTCTGTCTTTGGCATATATTGGAAATTACCAAGGCAGTTTGAGCAAAAAGTGTCATCAGTTGTTCAAAGGTGTCCTTTAAAAGCATTTCCAGACCTACCCCAGTCAAAGTGCCTAAGTCATTTCCACCACAGTGCAGAATTATGAGGTTAGGGTGTGGCAAATGCAAAAAGGTTTTCACCAATGGTATCAATTGGTGACATCTCAATCCTCTCTGGCCAATCCATTTAATGTTCACATTTGGTAAATCAAGGCTGTGAAAATTTCTGGTAGCTGCATACCTTTGAGCCCAGTGGATATAGCTATGTCCAATAATCCAGACAGAATACATGGTAGAGGAGGTTCTGGTGCAGTCAGATGAAGTATAGGAATAAAATGGCAGTTGGAACAGTAGGAGTTTGCAAAAAAAACCTGTGGAGTTTCAGTGCTCTTGAATCACAAGCAATGATTGGTAGATTGAGATAGTTGAACACTTTAAGTTAGGGTGCATGGTTGTGTTCTGTGTAAGAAGTAATTTGAATGGTTAAAAAAAGTCATTTAAAGAAAGATTGCACCAGATAAGCTGGTGTATTCGCAGGTCAAACATCCTTGCTGAGGTGATTTGCAACATTGTAGAATAAACTTTTAAACCTGAGAGCTCAGTGAGGAGGGAGTTGCTATGGTAACAGGTAGAAAGGGCTGAGGGGGGGAAGGGTGTTGGTTTGAAAATACAGAGGGAAGAGTTTTGATTGGTTCCCATGAGCAATATGTGGGTAGAATTAGAGGTTTTCTGTGCCATTAATGGTTGCAGTGCCTGGAGAATATACCTTTTGCTCTGCTAAAGAAATATTGGTGTGTGTATCTGACACTGTTCTGAATCTCCTAAAGCATTTGTAAAGGTGAGTTATGATTCATTTAGATAGAGAGTTCAGATTAAGAAGCACATAGGACCTGTGTTGTGTTCCTAAAATGGTATGCTTGTACTCCAGCAATGCATCCTTTCACATGGGGAAAGCTGCATGTGAAAGCGTTTGCCTCAGTCTTACGCTTGCTGTAAGGCAGGCGCAAAATTTTGACGTAACAGTGTCCTAAAAGTGATGCAGTGAAATCTCATAGATTTTACTGTGTCACTATTATGAGGCTTTTTGCGGGGGAATGCCCCCTCTGTGTACATTACATATATACAATACATACATTACACCTGACAGAAGTATAATGTGGCGCAGAGATTTAAAAAGTGACGCATCTACCTACATGCGTCACTTTTTAAATATGGCGCAAAAAGGTACATGTTTTATGCCGCCGATGCATCACAAAAAGTGACGCATTAGCAGTGCAAAACTGACGCAGGGCCTCATAAATGAGGTTCATCTTTTTTTGCACACTACTCCAGTTTAGTCCTGTCCATTGCACTCTTGGACACAAGCCTCACCTTTTGTGCTCCCCTGGACAGGCTTCATCTCATCTGTACTCCTGCTTAGGTGTCAGAATCCTATCACATGGGGAAGCCCTATGTGAAAGCGTTTGCCTCAGTCTCATGCCTGCTGTTAGGCAGGTGCAAGATTTTGATGTAACAGTGTCCTAAAAGTGACGCAGTGAAATCTCATAGATTTCACTGCGTCACTATTACCAGGCTTTTTTGCGGAGAAATGACCCCTATGTGTACATTACACCTGACAGACGTATAATGTGGCGCAGAGGTTTAAAAAATGACGCATCTACCTACATGCGTCACTTTTTAAATATGGCGCAAAAAGGTACATGTTTTATGCCGCCGATGCGTCCCAAAAAGTGACGCATCAGCAGTGCAAAACTGACGCAGGGCCTCATAAATGAGGTTCTTTTTTTTTGTGTACGCATGGAACATGCGAGTACATCCCAGGGAGGCACTCCTGGGTGGCTCAAAATATAAATGATTCCACTGTTTGTTTGAAAAGTATTTATTCGTTCAAATTATTCCTTTCGGTGATATTTGTATTCATATCAATGATTTTAGAATGTTGATAAACATGTCGTTTCACGCATATAGCTCCGATGCATTTCGGGCTAAAAACGCCCTTTCTCAAGGAGCGCTGAAAGAAGAAGAGATTAGCGCGAGTTAGAGGAGTAAAAACGGGTCAAGTGGCTTAGAACAATACCAATAAAAAAATCACCGGTGTATGGGTTTGTGGAATTAAAGTGACTAAAGGGTAAAAAACGATAACAGTGGGAGTTCATAAGTCGCGTTAAAAAAGTGAGCGAGGAAAGTAAAACTATCATGTACTTCGTAACGCGGTGCTTAAGTGACTGTGGAAGGTTGGATTGTCATGCACGTCTTATAAAGTGGTTCAGATACTACGTATAATAGATTAAAAGCGGAGCAAAATGTACTTCCAAAAAGAGTAACTGGTGACAAAGTCAGAGATTAGTCGTGGGTGCAAACGGCGGGTTGGTTACTTACTTCATGCGGAGGGAAGCATGCGTCTCGCTGTCGGCGTGCTCAGTGTGTTAGGACTAGGCGACTGGTGAAAGGATAGGATAAAGTGGAAAGTGTAATCGACATAAACAAGGGGTTGGAGCGCGAATGGTGGCGGCCATCTTGGAGTGGGGAACATCAAAATTATAAACAATGCATGAAATAACAACAGTATATGACAGATATATTTACAGGTAGCAACTGTATTCAGCCCGGTCATTAAGACCATTAGGTTTCAAACTTTGTAATCTATAAATCCATTCTAATTCTCTTTGTAAGAGGAATTTGCGAATGTCAATGCCCTCTTTTTTTGAGAGTGTCTCTAGCACAATAAACTGTAGTTGGGCGATGGTATGGCGAAATTCGTTGAAATGTACAGCTAGATTGGACTTCTCATTTTTTGTGCGGATGTTTGACTTATGTTCAGTTATGCGTGTTTTCACTTTTCTTTCTGTTTTGCCAACGTATAATTGTCCACATGGACATTTTATTGCATAAATCAAGTTCATTGAGTCGCAGGTGGCGTTGACATGAAGTTTAATGGGGTTGCCTTTCATTGGGTGCTGTATAATGTTGCCTTTAATGATGCAGTTGCAGTTACTGCAATTTTTGCATGGGATAGTTCCTTTGTAGTCAACGTGATCTTCGGGTGCTTTTGAAAGAATTTCTTTCAGATTCTTGCTGCGTGAATATGCGAACAGGGGTAAATCTTGAAAGCATTCCCTGAAATCAGGTTCCATTTGGAGAATGGGCCAAAATTTGAGAATGATTTTTTTGAACATGTGACTAATGGTGGAGTATTTAGATACAAGGACCATGCGTTTAGTCGTGTCGTTTGCTGTTTTTTTTTGCAAACTGTCCTGTCTGCTGATGGTTGCTACACGTGTTAAGGCCTCATTAAGAATTGGAAGAGGGTAACCCCTTTCGGTGAATCGGTTTTGCATTTCTGTCAATCTAGTTGTGCATGTAGATTCTTCTGAAACTATACGTTTGACACGTAGCATCTGAGAAAAAGGAAGGTGTTTTTTTAAAGATTCTTGATGGAAGCTTGAATAGTGTAGGGTATTGTTGCGGTCAGTGCTTTTTCGATATAAGTCTGTGATGATTTTCTTGTTGATAATTTTTATATTGACATCCAAAAATGAGATTTCGTTCTCACTGATCAACCATGTGAGTTTAATTCGTTCTTCCTTGGTGTTAAGAGTGTTCAGAGCTGAATTGAGAGATTCCTTGGTATCTGTCCATACAAAGAACAGATCGTCGATGTATCTTACGTACATTTTAATTTTGTCATGAAAGTCAGGGTTGTCATAGATGTGTTGCTGTTCGTAGTTGTGCATATAAATGTTAGCGTACGTGGGAGCCGCACAGTTTCCCATCGCCATTCCTGAGCGTTGCAAGTACCATTTCTTGCCGTGCTGGAAGTAACTGTGGTATAGGGTATATACCATCAGTTCCATTAGAAAGGATTGCATGGATGGTTCAATGTCACTTTGTAGTAAGGTTTGTTCGATCGCTTCTATACCACCCTGGTGGGGTATCGAAGTGTACAATGCACTAACATCAGCTGTGCATAATGTGATGGATTCGAGGGTACTAATATCCACTTGTTGTAATTTCGATAGAAATTCGGTGGTGTCTCTAATGTAACTCCGTATCTTGGTAACTGAAGGTTGTAGATATTTGTCGATATATTTACCAACGTGTTCATGAATGGATCCTTTGGTGGACACGATTGGTCGGAAAGGGGGGTTGTGTAGATTTTTATGTATTTTCGGTGCCATGTGTATTACAGGACTTTTTGGGTAGTTGGGCGTTGTTGACTAGGTCTGTAAGAGTGGATTGGAACTCGTTGGTGGGATTGTGGTCTAGTTCCAGGTAAATATTGTCATCCTGGATATGTTCAAGTAAGCGTTCGTTGTAAAGACTGCTGTTCAAAATGACAATTGCTCCACCCTTATCGGCTTTGACGCACTTGATGTGCGTGTTGATGGCCAAGTTTTTTAGAGTGTCTTTGTCTTTTTGTGTGAAGTTGGAGTGTTTAGGTCTCGTTTTGAAATTAATTTTAGATAGTTCTTGGCGAACTAAGTTCTCAAAAAGATCTATGCTTTATGGCTGTTCGGTGCTTGGTAAGTGCTAGCCGGTCGTAGTCCTCTGAGTTGGTCAGGTTTTTGAGTTTGGTCGTTGGTGAGAATGTTATCAAAAAAATGACGTAAGCGGAGTTTGCGAGTCAATTTGAATGTGGATACCTCCAGTTCTAGTAGATTAGTATGTGTGACTGGGAAGAAAGATGTACCTCTCTCCAATAGGTTGATCTGATGTTGCGTCAACTGGGTATCAGAAATGTTAATAACTAAGTGACTTTTTTTAATTTGGCATCCTTCTTGGAAACTGTGCTCCTGGTTAGTGGTGGACTTGTCTCCGTGTCTTTTCTTCTTGCTCCTCCTGAGTCTTCGGTGGCTTCTGGGCCTGACGCTAAAAAATGAACCTGGGATGTGGATTGTGCGTCAGTGGTTGATGTGCTGGCTTGTGTGCTCGGGGTTCTTGCCATAGTTTCATTGTTAGTGCTTGGGGCGGTGCGTCGCGCTGGTCGATAGGTGGAATCGCTGCTTGAGGATGATGTGTCCGTCTGGGTGTTGGGTGGTCGGTTGCGACGTTTTTGAGCATATATGTCGGCCCAAGTGTAGACCTCGTCTAACTTGTAATCAAGAGTATCGCGGCGATACTTTCTTATTTTTCGCTCATTGATTTCTTTAGTGTGCTTGTCGAGTGTACTCTTGATGTCTTGTAACATGGTGTCTAGTTCTTCAGAGGTTAAGAGATCCTTCAATTCAGCATCGACCTCGCTGATTTCTTTTTCAAGGTCTTTCAAAATGCTAGACAATTCTTCAACAATGAGCAAGATCAAGTCCAAACTGCATTTGTTAAGTATACCTTCCCATTTATCTTTGAATGTCTTAGAGTTTTTGCATAAAGAAGGTTTAAGGGAGATTCTGAGTCCTCGTGGGATTCTGTGGGCTCTGTGGTATCGCAATAATGTGCTCGCGTGGAGCTTCTGGTTGATGTGTCTTTTTGAAAGGTATATGAGTTGTTTCAGGCATTGTTCTTTGGTTCGTGAGGTTGTGCTGGGGTTAGTGTCTTCTTCAATCAGGGAATAGATACAACGGCATTCTTCATCGTCAAATGCGAGGGTGTGGGCTTTCGCATCAGTAGATTTGCTGATTTCTTCAAACTGCATGTTTACAGCGTGCTATCCTCAGGTTTGGCGGATAGAGGAGTTGACTATAATGATTGCAGAGGATGCACAGCGTGTAGTTCGGTAGGGGGATGATTATCTCGGAAGGGTGCACTCCTTGGTAGCGTTTCCGTCACAAAACAATTGAGTCTAGGTCTTGCTGCAACACGAAACCGAGTTTTGAAATCTGTACAAGAAATAGAGTATTTGGCCGAGAAAGAACCAGAAAGTACAGATGTTTTGAAGACAAACATGTTGGATACATACTATCCAAATAGAAGTAGTCATCTTGAGAACAGTTGTTTGTATGAAGTTCTGCAAAACTATATTAATAAGAGAACCATCAGAGAAGATATTAACAATGGAATATATGCTATCATTGGGTGTGAAGGATGTCTAGTGAGACAGAAAAAAGGCCATTTGATTAATCATCAAAAATTTAGTTGCGAAAATCCATAGAAAATGGAATGTTACTATTTAGCTCTTTTGCAACTCTTTAAGCCATGGCGTAAAGAAGAGGAACTACTTGGAGATTTTCTGTGTTACGAAGATTCTTTTAATGCAATCAAGGATACCATAGAATGCCCTGTTTTTCCAAATTATCTGCAAATGTTGAACGAAGAAATAGAGCAAGAAGCCACAATTGCTGCAGAGATTGCTAGAGACAGTTCTCAAGACAGTCAGAGTTCTGCTTCATTGAGTCAGGATCCACTTGGAGGACCAATTATACAAAATGAAGCTGCCACTGCCATGGATGAGGTGGAAAGAGCTATGGAACAAGCTCAAGATGATGTAGTTAACTTAGAAGATTTGGTGAAACAACTACACCTTGAGCAGAAACAGATATATGACGAAGTCACAGAACAGATTGAACATGGATTCAGTCATGAGAAAAAAGAGTGCTCATGTACATCATTTAAGCCTGTCCAACTGTACGTGAGTGGAGAGGCGGGAACTGGAAAAAGTTTTCTGATTAAAGCAATTGCAACTTATCTCCAGAAAAGGACTGAATCGCCGCTGTCTTGTGTTGTTACCGCTCCAACTGGGCTGGCTGCGCATAACATTAAAGGGATTACTTTACATCGTTTACTGATGCTGCCAGTGCAGCATGATAACAAATTGCAATATCACAAGCTATCTGGAGATGCGTGTTCCGAAGTTTCGAGAGTCCTGAAGAAAATGAAACTTCTTATCATTGATGAAGTAAGCATGGTGTCAAATATAATGCTTGCTTTAGTGCATTTGAGAATGCAAGAAATTCTTAGAACAGACTATGATGTCTTATTTGGAGGAAAACACATTATTGTTTTTGGAGATCTACCGCAGTTGACTCCGGTGAAAGGACAACCTGTGTTCAAAATGCTCACGCATGAAGATACCAGGAAGTGCCTAGGAAGCATTGGAAACGTTAATATATGGTTAAACTTCAAATATGCGGAACTGCTTCAAAATATGCGGCAGGCAAAGGATGAAGATTATAAAAATATTTTACAAGACGTAAGAATCGGAAAAGTAAGTCAGCAAGGGAAAGAAGCTTTACATGGACGATTAATTTCAAATTTGTACCCAAATGAAAACATTCTTCCAGAGAATATTTTTAAGAAAATTAACGAGAAGAAATCTGGCATATGTTTGATGCCAACTCTGAAAGAATGTTCCATGTTCAACAACAAAATGTTAAAGTTAGAAAATGAAGAGATAGTGAAACTGGAAGCTACAGATAAAATAGAGCATATGGGAGAACAATTATTTTGTCTGAAAATTTGAAATCAAAATTGGATTCATTAGAGAAGACTATATCTAAAACTGATGGTTTTGAAAAGACTCTGAATGTGTGTTTAAATTGTCGTATCATTTTGAGAAGGAATTTAAATGTTGAAAGAGGTCTGGTAAATGGAGCAATGGGTCATGTTGTTGGTTTTGTGAATTACAAAAATAGAGATGGAATTGAAATTTTAAAAATTAAATTTGATGGCATTGATGAAATAGAACAAATTTGTCGTTGTTCAGCTAGATTTTTGCTCGTGAAAGACTTATATGTTCGCCGAAACAGTTTCCCATTTGCTTGGCATATGCGGTGACAATTCATAAGTCTCAAGGTTTAAGTGTAGATAGCGCTTTGGTGAACATTGGAAGTTCTGTGTTTAAAGAGGGTATGGCATATGTGGCATTATCACGAGTCAGAACTTTATCAGGATTGTACTTGATTGAGTGTGATGAAACAAAGATTTGTGCAGATCTACATTGTGTTAAAGAATACAATAGGTTAAGAAGAGAGTATGCTCCACATTTGCCTCAATATCCTCTGATTGAAAAACGTGTGGTAGGCCGAAAAAGAAGAAATTAGAGTAATTGCAGTGAGGTAGTAGCAAAAAGACAAAAAGTAGACGAAACTGTAATTGTAAGCAGAAGGAAAAAGGATTCTGTTGAAGATGTAGTTGGATTTCAGTTTGAAAACAGGTCTGGTGTCAACTGCTATGCTAATGTAGTGGTTATTGTTGGTTTTTTTTTCAAAATATACAAGAACAGATTGTTGAAAATCGGGATCAAAGATTTTTTTGTTTGTTGAATTCCGTGTTTGAGAAATGTACCAGTGATAGAGCAAAAATAGAAAGTGTTTCAGAAATTCGAAATCTTCTAGACATATGTACTGGTCAAAATCAATTTTCACAGAATATTCAGCAGGATTGTCAGGAATTTTTAATGTATATGTTTGATGTATTGGAAGATGAAGGTGTAGATATAAAAAATCTTTTTAGCCTTTCTTATCAATGGCAGCATGACTGCGACAACTGTACTTTATCAAGTACTACTAGAATAGACACTGAAAGATTCATATATTTGACTTTACCAGGCTGCAAATCAGTGCCTTTTAATAATCTAGTTAAAGCAGCGGATCACAATAGGGTGTGTCCCCAATGTAAGTCTACAATGCTGTCCACATTATTTCTACAAAATTATGGTCAGTATGTCATTTTAATGTTCCAACGATGTAGACCTGATGGAACTAAATTCACAACTTCTATTAAAAATGTTGTGGCTTCACAGTTATCGATATCAGGAAGAGCCTTTGCAACTGCAGCTCTTATTTTTCATGAAGGTCCTTCTACAACATCAGGGCATTACACATGCTATTTAAAAAGTTGTAAAGGTTGGTCCCAATGTAACAACACTCATTTGACTTTCAAACAACGTTTGCCTTTTGGCTTAAAAAATTCATACCTAGTGTTTTTAGAACCAAAATTTAGGTAAAGGTAATTGGCCTATGAAGACGGGAGCAGTTAATAAAGGTTATTTTGCTGTTTAAAAATATATTCTGAGTAAAAGTGACCCAGGTAATATAAAAAATTGACTTGTCATATAGGTACTGTAAGTGGATCTCATAGTAAGTGATATTAGTATTATACAGAATGATGAACATGAGTGAGTCAGAGATGGTTTTACAAATACTTAAATATTGTGAAAATATTGTAGAGCCTTTCTTTCAGAACGTCGGAAAAAAGGTAATTTCAGAGTTTCTTTGAATTAATTTGAAAATATACTCATACATCTGACACTATTTGGCCAAAAGGAAAGTACAGGAATGAGTAAAGAGTCATGACTGAAAAAAAGGGGTATATGAAAATAATGAAAATATTTCAGATGTTGTTGGAGCTTTTCTTCTAGAAAGTCGATGAAATGGAGTTTTTACTGAACAGCAAAGTACTTTTCAACGAGAAAAGGACCTCTATGATATACTATTTGGCCTCAAGGAAAAGTAAGTCAATCAAAGATTAGTGTACATTTGTCATTTGTCAGTATCTAAGGTTTTTTTAAAACACAATCTTTTAGATTGTGTTTTTTTTTCCAGCTGTCATATGATGAGTAATTTGAACTCACTGTTTTAAGTGAAATTCAATATATTCTGAGAACAGCAAAAATAAACTTTGTAACATGTTGTACAAGTTATTCTATACTTTGGATTGTGTAAATTAAATTGTATTCCCATTCTCTGACTCTCACTTTCCTTTTTTCATCCTCTTTCAGCTCTTTTTACTCACTTATAATGTCTTTCTCTCACTCTCTGTAACCCCCGTTCCTTTACTCCACTTCTTTGACAAGCCCTCATTCTCATTTCAACAGTCTGTATCCCCTCTCTCCCTTGCATACGTTTTCAGCTTTCAGTCTCTCTGCTTTACTTCCCTTTTCCGTATTTTCCTCCTTTGCTCTTTTATTAATTCCTGTTTACTCACTCAGCAGTATTATCGCACTCTATCACTATAAATCACCCACTCTCCCTCGCTTATCTTTGTTTGCTCCTTACTTTTGACTTTTTCTCTCTATTTTTTGTTCACTACTTCTACTTCTCTTCCTCTCTGTCAGTGAATCTATATGCGTTACCTTTAGTAATTTGCTCTCATTCTATTTCTTTTTATCCTTCTACCTTACTTTATTTCCCTTTCTGTGTCCTTCACTCTTACTTTATTTCTAGATAAACTGTTATGATTTTTAACCTCTTCATTTGTATATTTTAATTTAAAATACACATTTTACTAATTATAACTTATTTTTTCTTCTCTCTTTCACAGATACAAAGTGCAGTAAAAAGAAATAATTAAAGTTTCATTTATTATATGGTAAGTATGACTAAATAAATGTAGTTTGTCATCAACCTTTGCTTTAAGCTTACTAATATTTTCTCAACCAACCTCACTCTTGTGTCTTTATTCTGCTTCTCTCACTTATTCTTATTTTCCATGTTTACTCCAATTTCCCTATTTCCCCTCTCATATTCAACTTCTTTCAATCCTTATTCTTTACTTCACTTACCCTCTGTTCCCTTCCTTTGCTTCTTCACTCATTTTGTTTTTCTTAATTATTTATCTTACTCCTACACACACACCTCATCCCCCTCTCAACACATTAACACCTCTAACATACCCCCCACACACACACCACGCACACCTCATACACACAAAAAATCCCCCCACACACACTCTTCACATACACACACACATTCCATACACACACATACATCGCATACATATACACCCTACACCCATTCACTCCTCAGACATACTTCACACACCCTCAACTCCACCCACACCAAAACACCCCACAGAGCCACACCCACAGACACACCTTACACACCCACACCCCGACCTACAGCCACTGACTCCCTATAAGTTACACACCCTGTATTACTTATCTTTCTTTGCTGTTTCTCTCAAATCCATTCAGGTACTGTTTTCTTTACTCTCTTTGTCCTTTCTCTTTGTCACTCCCCATGTCTTATCCTAATTCAATTTTTCACCCTCTTTCACCCCTCTTTACTTACACTAACTGGTCTTTTTTTACCCTCACTCACCGTTCTTCATTTATCCCGGATACGCCACTACCCTTCATTCTCAATTTTTTACTGTCCTTTCTTTTTCTTTGAACACCCACTCACATTCTCCCACTATCTCTACTTTAGTCTTCTTCCTCTCTCTTCCCTTCTTTCGCTCCTTTAGTCATTTTACTTTTCTCACTTTCACCCTATTATACCTTCTCTGTTTTTTACTATGTAATAAACAATCCCTCTGTGTTCTTCCTGTAGCTCTCTTTCTCTTAACATTACTCTCTTTGTGTTCTTCCCTCATGCTAACTCCTTCATTACATTTTTTTTTTCTATTTTTTTGGGGGGCGCGCCCCGGTACGCGTACCCTAAGAAAACAAAAATTGACAGAGATTCATTAAAAATATAGGTTTATTTTGATAAATGAAAGGTAGTTCTAAAAAGAACTGTTTTTTTTCTTCTTTTTGTTGTTTTATATTTTTTTAATGTTTTTTTGAACATTTTGTACTTTTTTTGGCTTTTCTGAACACTTTTATATTTTTTTGTATTTTTTATGGGGCGAAACAAAAAACAGGGAATTGTAAATGGCTCAACAGGAGCAAAAAACAAAAAACAGAAAAAATTACTGTTTTTTGGGGCATTTGTGATTGTCGCCAGCAAGGACGACGAGCTTCATGCTCTTTTCACCATAGGCGATGAGCTTGCCACATTCAATACAGGTGATTCTAAAATCAGCAAATCGTGGCTGAATACAAGGCATCATCTCTGTTGTTTCTGGTCCCGATTGAGTGGGTTGCTTTCTTTTGGAGCTGGTCCTTGAACACTGGGGGAGGTGACTGGCCAGTTCCCTGATCTCTGCACGAGAATAGTTGTTAGGATGCTTCCGGGTCATATGTCGAATCATGGTATTATTACCAAATGAATATTTTTTGTCTGGATTGCCCCTTGAGAGTTCTGCGCCACAGATTCGACAAGTTACCTTGGCCGCATTAACTTTTTTCTTACCCTGTGGAAGTGAAAAAAACTCCCATACAATGTGTTCTTTTGGCTTGTATGGGGTATTTTGTTCAGGCAGCCATCCTCTCCCCTCCTCCTCCTCCTCTTCCTCATCCTCCTCTTCTTCAGCACCAATGTATTGTTGTGGTGGTCCTCTTGGTGATGGTGGTGGTGGTGGTGGTGGTGCAGATGCTCCAGCTGTTGCTGCTACAGTAGCCATTTCAAAGTACAAAAGAATTGTCTCTATAGATGAAACAGGTCTTCCTCAGTCAAAGGACAAAGTCAGAATAAGGAAGAAAGGTGGGGTTTTTCATCATTTGGGAAAAAAACTGTCCTGAACCAATCAGAAGTGTTATTTTCAGGTCACAAGACCTAGGCTTTACTCATTTGGGAAAAACAACTGTCCTGAACCAATCAAAAGTGTTCTTTTCAGATCACAAGACCGAGGCTTTACTCATTTGGTAACAAAACTGTTCTGCACCAATAGAAAGTGTTATTTTCTGGTCACATGACCCGACGCGCTTACGCTACGCGCCCCGGGGCGCACCCGTATTCGCGCTCCAGGGCGCGCCCCGGAGCGCGGCGTAAGCGCGTCGAGACCTTCCGCGATCGTATGCGCACGCGTGCTTCCGGGTGCGCTTACGCTGTGCGTCATATGACGCATCACGCGTCTACGCGATACGTCACAATGTGGTTTTCGTTCGTGAGAATAGCGCTCCTGGGACGCTCCCCGGTACGCGCCCCAGGGCGCGCCGCGATTGTATGCGCACACGTGCTTCCGGGTGCGCTTACACTGTGCGTCATATGACGCATCACGCGTCTACGCGATACGTCACGATGTTGTTTTCGTTCGCGAAAATAGCGCTAACGGGACGCTCCCCGGTACGCGCCCCAGGGCGCGCCCCAAATAAAAAATAAATAAATAAATAATTGATATAATTATACAATATAAAATTCGTTTTAAAATGTATTATTTTTTATACCTATAAAGATTTGCTATTAAAAAAACATTGAAATTCACTGAAAAAAACATAGGTTTCACACCAGTTATAGTTAGGAATTAGCATTTAAAAAACCTATTAAATTCACTGAAAAACCCATAGGTTTTACACCAGTTATAGTTAGCTGGAAGTTTTACTCGCATAAAACCATGGAAATTCCCACGTTATAGTTAGTTGGACTCACTATAACTTGCGCGTGCAATGCACTGCTGATGACGTCACATATTACATCACACATGACATGGTCAGTGACATCACTCATGACATCACTGATGACACCATCTTTGTGACAGAGTGACAGACCTCCTTTCACTGTAATGTAACCCTTGAAACACATATTCAAAAATAGAAACTAAAATTTAAAAAAAAATTGAGATACCCATATCAGTTACAACCAATTCAGTAATTCCACCATCTATATACACATCCACTCATTCACCAACAGTTCTATATAGTCACTCATACATATACTCACTCATCATATGTAGTGATACACCTATACATCCTGTTACACACCAACAGTCATCCAAAAGATACTCTCACACATACTCACACATGCAAATAAACTATTGAACATCCATTTATTTGCATATACAGCTATACACACACTACCACTTTACTTCTAAGGAAACTTACACATACTTACTCTCTTAAACAATCACTTATAGAAACAAATACTAATTTAAACAGGAACTCTTACAATCCCTCACTCTCACATATACTCACTTATATACATCAATATTCACATATACTGGATTAAAACATATGTAGTTACTGATAAAGACACTAGTGAGACAGTCATTCACTCACTAACACACACATATACACACTCATTCACCCATATAGTCCTCCACATATGCTGTCTTCGAAACAGATACAAACAGAGAGTCGGTGATTCATGCATCTACCACCAAACCATACAGACACTCATACTGATACTAAAAAAAATCTAATAACCCATATACATACACATGTAGCTACTCACCAACCCATGCAGCCACTTATACACAAAGTGAAACACTAATACATATATTTAAATATTTAAACATTACTCTCTAATATATGTATTCACTAAGATACACTTAATAAACCAGTTAACCAATCAATTTATTTTTTCAAAAAACATCCATGTAAACTCCTATTTAAACATTTATTCTTCCATCAACTTTTACATATACATATATAACACATATTTATTTTTTAAAAAGACACACATTCACAGGATGGTGTCATCAATGATGTCATGAGTGATGTCACTGACCATGTCATGAGTGATGTAATATGTGACGTCATCAGCAGTGCATTGCACGCGCAAGTTATAGTGAGTCCAACTAACTATAACGTGGGAATTTCAATGGTTTTATGCGAGTAAAACTTCCAGCTAACTATAACTGGTGTAAAACCTATGGTTTTTTTCAGTGAATTTGATAGGTTTTTTAAATGCTAATTCCTAATTATAACTGGTGTGAAACCTATGGTTTTTTCAGTGAATATATATATATATATATATATATATGTTCACTGAAAAATAAATAGGTTTCAGGTCATATATAGTTAGGTATTAGCATTTAAAAAACCATTGAAATTCACTCAAAAAACTATAAGTTTTAGTGGTGTTATAGTTACCTGGACATTTTACTCATACAAAACCATTGAAATTGCTCCTATATAGTTAGTTGGACTAACTATATTTCGCGCACCCGCAATCCACTGCTGATGATGTCACATATTACATCATTCATGACATGGTCAGTGACATCACTGATGACATCACTGATGACATCTCAAATGACATCACTGATGACATCACTGATGACATCTCAAATGACATCACTGATGACATCACTGATGTCATCTCAAATGACATCACTGATGACATCACTGATGACATCACTGATGTCATCTCAAATGACATCACTAATGACATCACTGATGACATCACTGATGACATCTCAAATGACATCTCAAATGACATCACTGATGACATCTCATTTGACATCACTGATGACATCACTGATGACATCTCAAATGACATCACTGATGACATCACTGATGACATCTCATTTGACATTACTGATCACATCACTGATGACATCATTCATGTGATATTATGATGAACCTCTTCAGACTCTTATATAATCTTAGATACACTCAGTATAAACATACACTCACAGACTGTCACTCATCCATGGAGTTACTCACACACCTAGTCAGTCATGCAAAGAATCAATCACACCTCCATTTCCTCAACTATACAGTTATACACACCTTACTTATTCAAACATATACTAAAACATATTTACTCACTTATACAATCCTGGATACAAGTTCACAATGATCCATACAGCCACTCACACATTCACTGGCTCTTATGCACAGTTATTTATATATGTCAACTCTCACATGTACTGTATTTTACATATGTACTTACTTTGACATGTAGCACTGAGATATCCATTCACTCACCAATACACTCATGCACACAGTCAACCGCCCATACAGCTGTTTCCACATGCACTTTTGAACCCATACATCTAGTGAATCAACTGCTCACACATCTATGCAGAGAGTCATACACCTCCCAGCCACCCACACACACACTCAGTCTCCCATACAAATGCTTGGGCAACCAATCAATAACCCATATAGTTAATCATATAGCTACTGATCAACACATGCAGCAGTTTACAGAACAACAGACATAATGATGCACAAATTAAGACAGTTTAGTCACTAACCCATGCACTCAGTGAGACACATTTAATCAGTCACTCATACAGTCAGTCATGCCCCTACTAAATCCTTCATCAAGACACTTATACATCCACTCATTCTTCAATATGTAAGACATATTTTAACTTTACAGAAAAATACAGTCGCTGGATGTTGTCATCAGTGATGTCATCAGTGATGACATTTGCGATGTCATCAGTGATGTCATCAGTGATGTCATTTGAGATGTCATCAGTGATGTCATCAGTGATGTCACTGACCATGTCATGAATGATGTAATATGTGACATGATCAGCAGTGGATTGCGGGTGCGCGATATATAGTTAGTACAACTAACTATATATGGAATTTCAATGGTTTTGTGTGAGTAAAATAAGGTTTTTTAAATGCTAATTCCTAACTATATATGGTCTATAACCTATGGTTTTTTCAGTGAATTTTCAAGGTTTTGTAAATGCTAATTCCTAACTATATATGGTCTATAACCTATGGTTTTTTCAGTGAATTTCATTGGTTTTTTAAAAGCTAATATCTGTAGCTGTAAAATGTATTCTTCTTTAAATCCAAAAATATATGTTATATGTTTATTAATAATTTTTTTTTAAATATTTTTTTTTCTTCGCTCCCGGTTCGCGAACCGGGAATCTTCCCGTTAGCTCAATTTGATGCCGCGACCCGGTCCGCGAACCGGTAAACGTTCCATTTGTGCAACTGCCGCGTTAGAAATCAACATCGTGACGCGTCGCGGAAGCGCGACGTATCACGTTGTCGCGTAATGCGTCTTATGACGCGCCGCGTTAGCGCACCCGGAAGTGCTCCGGTACGCGAACTGAAGCGCAAAGCGCAGCGACCCGGAAGCGATCCGGGGCGCGTTCCGCAGCACGTAACATAAGCGTAACAGGTCATGTGACTTGTTAATAAAACTTTTCATTGGTTCATTTCACTTTTGGTTTCATTATGATGTAAGGCTAGGTCAGGTGACCTAAAAATAACACTTTTCATTGGTTTAGAACTATTGTTTTTCCCAAATGATGAAAACCCCTCCTTCTTTCCTCACTCTGACTTTCATCTTTGTGAGAGGAAGACCTTTTTTGATAGTTCAACAATGGCTTCATTGGTAGCTTCAGCTGGTGGACCCCCACCACCACCACCACCTCCTCATGGGAAGAGAGGACCACCTCCCCAGTTCATCAGCAACACAGAGGAGGAAGAGGATGAGCAAGAGGAAGAGGAGAAAGAAGGACCACAGTTTTTAGAAGAGCAGCCCCGGGTTTCTCATCGGAAAACCAGTTTTATTTGGCAGTTTTTTTCGATCCCTGAAGGGCAGAAGAAAGTAAATGCCAGATATGTCACCTGCCTCATATGTAAGGAGAAGTTATCTAGAGGCACCTTAAAAAAATACAGCTTCGGTAACTACACCATGCATCGTCATATGAGCAGGTGGCATCCATTAAACTACAGCCGGGCAGAGATGCGTGACCAGCAGGACAACCCAACAACTCCTGTGGCCAGGTCATCATCATCACAGATATCTTTGACAGCAGCAGAGGCACGGGAAACCGTGCCAAACATTCAGGACAACTTTGTCCATATGAAGTTTACCTGCTTGTATTGTGGTGCATTACTGTCTTGTGGCAATATGAGTATTACCTTAATCAACCGAGCTTATGAAAATCACAATTGCCCTAAACGCCGCAGACAGTAATTATTTTTTTTGCTCCTGTTGAGCCCTTTCCAATGCCTGTTTTTTGTTGTTTCCCCTCCATCAAAAACCAAAAAAAACATAAAACTGTTCAAAAAATACAAAAAAAACAAAAAATGTTCAGAAAAATAAAAAAAAATATAAAACAACAAAAACATAAAAAAAAAGTTCTTTTCAGAACTACCTCCCCTTTCAAAAAAAATTGCTAGAATGTTTAGCACTAAGGCAAGCTCTATTTCTTTTGGTTCGCTTCCCGGTTCGCGAACCGGGAGCGAACCAAAAACATTTTTTACAAAAAAAAAGAAGAGTTAGTATAAGGGAAGTAAACAGAGAGTAATGTTAAAAGAAAGACAGCTATAGGGAGTAAACCAGAGATACTGTTTAATAGATCTATTTACCGAAGAAAAGATGGAAGAGGGTATAATTGTGAAAAACAAAATAAAAAAGGAAGTGAAAGAAAAAAAAGAGAGTAGAACAATAACAAAGAAGAGTTTCTTGGAGAATGTGAGTGAATGTTCAAAATAAGATTAAAACATGTGGAATAACAGAGAGAAAAAACAGAAAACAGAAAAGAAAAAATAACAGAAAAAGATTAATTGAAACAGCAAAGAAATGTAAATAACATAGAGCCATATCATCAACATAGCCAATAAAAGTTTTGCAGCTTTTATCGGCAGAAATGTGTCGCTAAAGCCGCTTTTGCGGCAAAAAACTGCCGCTAAAACCACTTTTGCAGCAGTTTTCTGCCAATAAAAACAGCAATAATTTTATTGGCTGTGTTCATAATATGCCCCTTAGTGTGCTTCAACTACACAGAGAAAGCATTATGAACAAGTAGTGAAAGAGTGATCAGTCAAATACACTAAGAGTAATAGAGACGGAGTGAGTGAACAAGAGTGAGGAACTATGAGAAGAGAGGGACTGAGAAAAAGAGTGGAAGGAGTTGAGTAAGTAGGTAATAGAGAAAGGAATGAGGAAAGTAGCAAAGGCAGGAAACTGAGGGTTAAAGAAATGAAGCTGTGGAACTAATAGTAGGTGAATGTGATAGAAATGTAACGAAAAGAGTACAAAACATTTACCTAATAATTGTCGTTAACTTACTCACTTTTTATTTTTATACTTTCAATCTGTGAAAGAGAGAACAAACATTTGAAAAATATTAAAACATGTATTTAAAAATTAGAAAAGACAAAGGAAAAGATTGAAGGACAAACAGTTTTTCAACAACTTTGACACTTACAGAAGCTTCTGCTTCTCCAGGCCCCCTACACAGTCCTAAAGATATACATTTTAAACTAACAGTATCTTGATGCAGATGAAGTGAGGCCTATCTTAAAACATGGTGCATCTTTTGCACTGCTGTTGTCTCACAAAAGTGTCGCAAGACACTAACATTTTAAATGATTGTTTCAGGATGCCAATAAGATGTGTCCTATCCAGAGGTTTGTTTGAGGTGAGGCCTACTCAGGGTTCCAAATGAAATTTCGAGTTGTTGAAGAGAACAGAGGACATAATACATGTGAAGGCCTACCAATGAAGTAAGTCATGTCCACTTCACTCTTGAACAAAGGCCAGACCTCTTCTGTGTCCGTGGACAGACCTAAAGTTCATCTGCACAATGTCATTCGTAAACTTAGGAAACACTGGTGATGTAATTGAAAAATGTGGAGTTTCTTTTCCTCATTTCACAATCACATCACCTGTGTTGCCTTTGGTTAGGTATCTCATAGTGCAGATGGAGTCTAGCATATCAAAGAGTACATAGAAGTTGAGCAGTATATACAACAATTTTGACATTTACAGAAGACTTAGGGCTCCATTATGATGTCGGGCGGATTGCCTCCGCCAGGCTGGCGGTAGCCACCGCCGGCCTGGCGGAGGCAATCCGCCCGACATCCATTGCCAAATTCCCCCCCGCCATATTAGGATGGCGGGGGGGACCGCAGCGGTGATAATCACCGCCCGCCTGTTTTCCGCCCCGATGGCCTTGCGGCCGGGGCGGAATATGTTTAATATGGTGGCGGTGTCTGTTAGACACCGCCAGCCATATTAGAATGCGCATTCTGGCACGCCTTTCCGTGGCGGCAATGCCGCCACGGAAAGGCATGCGGAGTCCCCTGCAGGGGCCCGTTGCAGGCCCCCAGGGACTCTGTGGGGGTGGGGGGTGCACATGGGGGGTACCTATGGTACCCCCCCGCATTTCAAAGTGCAACATGGCAGGCACCGCGCGGTGCCTGTCATGTTGCACTTTGAAATGCACAACGTGCACGTTTCACAAGGCGGCGGGCGGAGATTACTGCTCCGCCCGCCGCAATGGCAAAAATACAGGATGTGCCCGCCTGTGTGGCGGGCGCATCCTAATGCACATTTCGGGACCCCCGCCCTCGAGGCGGGCGGTCCCGTTTCCCGATAGGGTGGCGGGCGGGCAAAGCCCGCCCGCCATCCTAATGACCCCCTTAGCTTCTTACCTTGTTGGAGATGAAGTCAGGCCTGTCTTGCAACATGGTGCATCTTTTGCATCACTGCTGCATCGGTTTCATGTGGCACGGGTTTTTTACAGCATGACACATCTGCCTAGATGCATCAATTTGTAATTTTGTCGCCTCATAGCAAATCTTTTGCACCGCCGCTGCATCACAAAAGTGACGCACAGTGGCGCAAAAGAGGCATACACCTATCATAAATCTGTCCCTAACATTTGAAATGATTGATTCAGGATGACGATAAGGTGTGGCCTCTCCAGAGGTTTGTTTAAGGTGAGGCCTACTCAGGATTGCATATCAAATTTATGCTTGTTGAAGAATACAGAGGAGATAATACATGTGAAGGCCTACCAATGAAGTAAGTCATGTCCACTTCACTCTTGAACAAAGGCCAGACCTCTTCTGTGTCCGTGGACAGACCTAAACTTCATCTACACAATGTCATTCGTAAACTTAGGAAACACAGGTGATGTAATTGAAAAATGTGGAGTTTCTTTTCCTCATTTCACAATCACATCACCTGTGTTGCCTTTGCTTAGGTATCTCATAGTGCAGATGTAGTCCAGCATATGAAACAGTACCCAGAAGTGCAGCACTGCATGCAACAACTTTGACACTTACAAAAGCTTCAGCTTCTGCATGCCCCCTACACAGTGCTAATTATATACATTTGAAACTGATGGTATCTTGCTGGAGATGAACTGAAACCTATCTTGCAACATGGTGCATCTTTTACACAAAAGTGACCCACAGCGGAGCAAAAGAGGCGCACGGCCATCATAAATCTGACCCTAACATTTTAAATGATTGTTTCAAGATGCCGATAAGGTGTAACCTATCCACAGATTTGTTTCAGGTAAGTCCTACTCAGAGTTGCAGATGAAATTTAGGTTTGTTGAAGAATACAGAGGAGATAATACATGTGCAGGCCTACCAACGAAGTGAGTCATGTCCACTGCACTCTTGAACAAATGTCAGACCTCCTCTGTCTCCAGGAACAGGCCTAAACCTCATCTACACAATGTGATGTGTAATGTTAGAAAACACAGGTAATATAATTGAAAAACGTGCAATTTTTTTTGCTCATTCCACAATCATATCACCTGTGTTTCCTTTGCTTAGGTATCTCATTGTGGAAATGTAGTCTATCATATGAAAGACTACGTAGAATATGAGCACTGTATGCAACAACTTTGACACTTACAGAAGCCTCACCTTCTCCATGCCTCCTACACAGTTCTACATGTACATCATAAATGCAAACAGTACAGAATTAATTATACATGTTAAATGGTTTATTTTTGCTGTTCTCAGAATGTATCAAATTTCACTAAAAACAGTGACTTGAAGGTATTCATCATATAACAGCGGGGAAAAAAAAACACAATCAAAATGATTGTGTTTAAAAAACCCATACAACATAACAAATCAGAATTCAGAACTCCTTAAAGTTAACTTACTTTCCATGACTTTGAAGGATGTCCTATGAACAGCTTACACTCTGTTGTGCTGTTATTACTTTCAGCCCACCACTTTCTGAAAGAAAACCTCCATCGTTTTGAAAAATATGTTACATACAATAAATGACTTCTCGCTCTCTACCACACGTTTCCACAAGGCCAAATCATGTCAGAGCCATTTATAACTCTTGGAATTCTTGTAAGCCAATCCCGTCATGTTGTATTTCCGCAACTTTCAGAATTAAAATGTTGAAGATCATTTTCACAATCCTGGACTACTAATATCTTACCCTTCTTGCTCACTCATTTTCTACATTTCCTATGACACTGATACTGCTTACTATGAAGCAGACTTACACTACCTCTATGACTACTACAATTATTTAATTCTCTACATCACTTTTAATCACAAAGCAATATAAAACAGTAGACAGCATTGCAGACTTACATTCCCTCTACTCCATGTTTTGATTGGCTGCTTGAATTAGCTTATAAAAAGAAATAGTTTTTCTGAACTCATTCAAAGTGCACTTATTTTTCCATGACGTCCAGTGTTATGGTAAGAAGTTATGTCTCTGTACTACACTTATCCTCAAGGCCAAATCGTGTAGGAGCCATTAGAACTTCTTGAAATTCCTCAGAGCACATCCCGAGATTCTTTCCCTAAAATTTTGGTTTTAAAAACACCAGGTAAGAATTTTTAAGGTCATACGGCAATTTTTTTTTGAAAATTAAAACAGAATCGTTGCAGAATGACCAGCCATTTCTAGACTTTAAATAAGCTGTGTATTGTCCTGATGTTATTGAAGGACCGTCATGATATATAATTGCTACAGTTACAAAAGTCCTTCCTGATATTGACAACTGTGAAGCCACAAAATTTTTAATTAAAGTTGTCAATTTTGTTCCATCAGGCCTACATCGTTGGAACATTAAAATGACATACTGGCCATATGTTCGTATAAATAATGTTGACATCATTTCAGATTTACATTGGCTACATTCCATGTTGTGATCAGCTGCTTTTACTAGCTTATTAACCCTTTAGGTGCTGCCGTCGGCCAACGGTCGTCACGGGCACTACCTCCCCAGTGCTGCGTGCGACCGCTGGACGTCCAGTTCAGCACTGGATAATGGACAGCGCAGCACTGGGGAGGTATGTTTACAAGCTCCCAAGGTGTTAAAGGAGACTGATTTACTGTCTGGCAAAGTTAAATATATAAATCTTTCTGAGTCTACACTAGTAGTACTTGATACCCTACAGTTCTCGCAGTCATGCTGCCATTGATAAGAAAGCCCAAACAGGTGATCTATATCTACACCTTCAGCATGCAATACATCAAGCATATACATTAAAAACTCCTGACAATCTTGCTGAATATTTTGAGAGAATTGTGTTTGGCCTGAACATCTGTCTAACAGATTTCGAATTTCAGACACACTTTCTATTTTTGTTCTATCAGTGCTACATTTCTCTAACACAGAATTTAACAAACTGCATAATCTTTGATCAGAATTGACCACAATCTCTTCTTTTACATTTTCTAGAGAAAACAAAACATTAACCACTACATTAGCATAGCAGTTGACACCAGAAGTGTTTTCAAATTGAAAACCAACAACATCTTCAACAGAATCCTTTTTGTTTCTGCTTATAATTTCACGTTCATCGACTTTTCGTCTTTTTGCTACAACCTCCCCAGTATTGGTCACATTTCTTCGTTTCCGGCCTACCACACGTTTCTCAAACAAAGGATATTGAGGCAAATGTGGCGCATACTCTCTTCTCAACCTATTGTATTCCTTAACACAATCTAGATCCGCACAAATATTTGTGACATCACACTCAATCAAGTACAATCCCGATAAAGTTCTAACTCTTGACAATGCCACATATGCCATACCCTCCTTGAACACAGAACTGCCAATATTCACCAATGCACTGTCTACACTTAAACCTTGCGATTTATGGATTGTCACCGCATATGCCAAGCAAACAGGAAACTGCTTACGGCGAACATATAAGTCTTTTACAAGCAAAAATCTAGCAGAACAACGACCAATTAGCTGTACTTCCTCAATGCCATCAAATTTAATTCAATTCCATCTCTATTTCTGTATTTCACAAAATCAACAACATTACCCATTGATCCATTTACCAGACCTCTTTCAACATGTAAATTCCTTCTTAAAATTATACGGCATTTCAAGCACACATTCAGACTCTTTTCAAAACCTGCAGTTTTAGATATAGTCTTCTCTAATGAATCCAATTTTGATTTCAAATTCTCAGACAAAATAATTGTTGATCCCATATGCTCTACTCTGTCAATAGCTTCCAGTTTCACAATCTCTTGCTTTTCTAAATTCAACATTTTGTTGTTGAAGATGGCACATTCTGCAAGAGTTGGCATCAAACATATTCCAGATTTCTTCTCAGTAATTTTCTGAAAAATATTCTCAGGCACAACATCTTGTTCTGGATATAAATTTGACAGTAATCGTGCATGTAAAGCTTCTTTCCCATGCTCGGTCACTTTTCCTATTCTAACATCTTGTAGAATATTCTTGTAAACTTCATCCTTCGCCTGACGCATATTTTCATGCAGTTCAGCATAATTGAAGTTTAACCATATATTGACGTTGCCAATGCTCCCTAGGCACTTCCTGGTATCTTCATGCGTGAGCATTTTGAACACAGGTTGCCCTTTCACTGGTGTCAGCTGCAGAAGATCTCCAAAAACAATGATGTGTTTGCCACCAAATAACACATCATACTCTGTTTTGAGAACTTCTTGCATTCTCAAATGCACAAAGGCAAGCATGACATTGGAAACCATGCTTACTTCGTCAATGATAAGAAGTTTCATTTTCCTCAAGATTCTTGAAACTTCACAACAAGCATCTCCAGATAGCTTGTGATATTGTAATTTGTTGTCATGCTCCACTGGCAGCATCAGTAAACGATGTAAAGTAATCCCTTTAATGTTATGTGCTGCCAGTCCAGTTGGAGCGGTGACAACACAAGACAGCGATGACTCAGTCCTTTCCAGCAAATAACATGAAATTGCTTTAATAAGGAAACTTTTTCCAGTTCCCGCTTCTCCACTCACGTAGAGTCGGACAGGCTTCAACAACGTACATGAGCACTCTTTCTTCTCATGACTTAATCCATGATCAATTTGCATGGTAACTTCGTCATATATTTTCCTCTGCTCAACGTTGAGTTGTCTTTCCAACTCTTCTAAGTTAACCGCATCCTCCTGAGCATGTGCCATGGCTCTTTCCACTTCATTCATAGCAGTGGCTGCTTCATTTTCGATAACAGGTCCTCCTAGTGGATCCTGACTCAATGAAGCAGAACTCTGACTGTCCTGAGAACTGTCTCTGGCAATCTCGGCTGCAATCGTTGCTTCCTGCTCGATTTCCACATTCAACATTTCTACATATTTGGGAAAAGAAGGACATTCTATGGTCTCCTTGGCGGCAGTGAAAGAGTCTTCGTAACAGAGGAAATCTCCAAGCAGTTCCTCTTCTGCACGCCAAGGCTTGAAAAGTTGCAAAAGTGCTAAATAGTAAAAACTCCTTTTTTTCAGGAGATTCGCCACTCAATTTTCGATGGTTTACCAAGTGGCATTTTCTTTGCTTGACCAGACATCCCTCACTTCCAATTACAGCATACACTCCTTTCTCAGTATCTTCTTTGATGTTCCTCTTGAATATATAATTTTGAAGAACCTCATACAGAAAAACATTCTCGAGGTGACTGCTTCGATTTGGATAATATGTATCCAACATGTTGCTCTTCAAAATGTCGGTACTGTTTGGCTCCTTTTCCGCCAAATACTCAATTTCCCGCACAGGTTTCAGAACTCGATTACGCGTTGCAGCAAGACCAAGACTCGCCCAAACGATACTCCTAGATTTGGCATAGAGACTTGCTGAAGACAACCGGTCAGAACATTCGTAAGCTCCGATTTCTCGATGCGACAACATCTTCAGACTGAAACTGTACAACTTCTTACTGAGGCTCTTTTCATGGGAAATGTCCTCCCACATATCCTTCAATTCTGTCTTCTCTTTTTTGGTGATGTAAGATGTCACATACCGAGCCACAGCCATACAGTTATCAGCCACAAACTGTATATCCATGTTAGCATTCCACATGGACAAAATCACCGGGTTGTAGTCGTTGATGTACTTGGACTCTTCGTTCCTCTTCAAATTGTATGTGTTTTTAGGTGATTTCTTCATCACATTATGTCGCAGCGAAGACATCAAACTGTTTACTCTTCCTTTAGAAATCACCGGTCGTGGAAAGCCGAAACGACATTTGGTGTAGAACTTGTCCTTGTTTCGGAATTTACGACGACAGTACTTTCCACAACGATGGCTTTGGAAACGTAGAACTTTTTCTCTTAGGCTTTTCTTCTCCTTTGCGTTTGGAACAGCACACGTAGAATACTGTTGTATGAAACTCATCACTGAGTCTTCTGGATCTGTTCCAAATTTAGGTGCATCCTTGATCCACAACAGCATATGTATGTGAGGAGCACCTCTTGCTTGGTACTCCTTTCTCCAGAAGAAATCCAACACCTCTCCAAGAGGTGGATTCTTCTTATTCATGATGAAAGACATCATAGCTTCAAATCTATGATTGAAGTACCGGCATACATTGACTGGATCCAAAGAGCACAGTTCTCCGGGTGTCTTGAATTCGATGTTTTCGATGTTTCCATTTGCCTCTCGTAGAAATTCAAGTAAGTCTTCCCAGCCATACTCGGCACAGCTCAGAGTGAGGAACCATGTGGGAGTTCCTAAGTTCCTCAGCATACATTTTAAATCACCATGACGACGGTACCAGTACTCATTAGTACCACGCTGACACGCCATGAGATTAATCAGGTGAGAATCCAAAATACTGTCTTGGACATTGACTTTATCCATAAAGTCACTTGCTGAGATGTTTTGCATGTGTATACCACTTTTCAAGATGTGGTTCACTGCATATGACAGTCCAGACAGATCGCTTTCAAACAGGAGATGAAACAAATAGGGAATACATTGTCGAAACCTAGCATCTCCTGCATACAATCGCAAAGTCCGGTATTCAGAAGCAGGAATTTGATGAGGTCGCTCATCATATCTTCCTCCCTGACCTGTTGGAAAAAGCTGTGGGAAACACCGAGCTTCCAAACTTTCCTCCCAAACACTAATGGGACTCCCTTTGGCTTGTTTCATTTGAAACAACTCAATAGCATTCCCCATGACTTCCTTGGAATGCAAAGGATGAACACTATAATGTTCATATATTTCTTCACTAGTAGAGGGTTCTACTTTCTCAATTTGACCAGCACACAAATCGCTATCCTCTTCCTCACTTACTTCCTCTTCTGCAACATATATATTCTTATAGTACTTATTATTTTTTTTCAAGTACAATGTTGCCTTTTTGACTTTCCTAACATTCACTAAATCTTGCCATATTTTCTTATTCTTTGTCGGAACCCCATTAACTAAGATAACCAGAGGGTCCTCTTCCACTTTTTCTACTCCAATTGTGTTAATGTTTTTCTTCAAATCTAGAGGCAAATAAACAACTCTTCCCTTTAATCCTCTCTGTAAATCTGATGGAGGCAATTTCCCTCTCTTTGGCTCCATTCTTACAATAGCCTGAAAGGGATGGATACTTTGAATCAAAATAGATTCATAAGTATTTATATCCTTCAATTCAGAAGGAATCTCAACCAATTCCAGATTATTATGAACTGCTCTAGCAGGCATCTGGTTTTGATTTAATTTGCTACAACAATAAGTACACACACGTTGATCCGATCCCAAATCAAAACAATTTTCTACCATCAAATATGTTGTGAAATCCTTCCATTCACTATTATTTTCCCTTTCACTTTTTGCATATAAATCCACTAACTTAGTCTGATTCTTATAATAAGTGCGTCGACAACACACACAAGTGAAATTAGGCCTCTCACTTGATTTCACCTGAAACGTCGCAATTTCCCTCTGAAAATTATCTGTACTGGAAACCTGTACACTATCTTCCACATTACCCTCTTCTTCTTGGTCATTTTCAACATTCTCCTCTTTACTTCCAAAGTAACAAAACTCAATTTCTGCACAAATATTCTTCACATCTATTTCAGAACCATGCAAAAGAGCAGCGCATAATTGTTTAAGCATAATTGCTGGACTCTTAGCATAATACAACATTCTAACTAATTTCCTCACTTTATTATGATGCACTGCTAGCATCCTGAAATGATGAAAAACACTCTGGCATACTCTCCTGGAAAGACAAGCCAGTGAATGACCATGCAAACCTGTCACTTCTCTCACTCTGCAAGGATCTATTCTTGCAACAACTTCATTTTCTGCTTCAAACTTTTCTTATTAAATGTCCGTACAAAATCACAAAGCAAATTGATGGAATCCTGTCGCACACTGCAAATACTACTACACTTCCAGGTGTACACAGGACCATTAGGACGTCTTCCTAAAACCTCATTACCTAACACCTCTTCTGTCTCTGTTGTCACAAGTTTTTCTTTTTCAACTGGACAACCATCTTTCACTTCATAAGCTCGACCACTGGTGTCAACTGCATGCACCAAATCATTATCCTGGAAATAACTCTCCTCATTAAAAAATGCCTCACAACTTGAACTATGCATCCATTCTCCGGAAAAAACTTCACAAAAATTACTACGATTAACTATTCTCTTCCATCTACTATTTCTTTTGAAATCATAAATTGCCTTGTTTAGCTTCCTAATTCTATTGATTATCAAAATAAATAACTTACGTTTAATTTCAAATGCCTGATCCATAACTTTCTCAACTTTTTTTTTTCTCTTATAAAAAACCACTTTCTGTTGACCTTTCTTAATATTTTTTAACAAATTGCCAATTATCCTGTTGCGGAACATTCGTTTACGAATGTCCCTAAACTGTTGTTTCCTTCTACTATCATGCACAGAGTTATCTCTTGCTCTAGCAGTAACATTTTTGATTGGCCTTTCCTTTCCGTTTAAAATGCTTCTCTTTTTCTGGACTGAAACATTTTCTGTAGTAATATTTTTTTTACTACAAATATTTCTTATAAATGTTTTTGTGCTCTTACCCGGTGCTTTCTTGGTGACTTGACAAGTTTTTTTGTTAGAGGACTGCTGCATTATATCATGTACCTGCTGTCTTTGACGTTTTGCAGCCTTTCTAAGTCTTTCTTTAGTTGGCATGCTGAAATCTTGAAATGAACTGCAGTTGAATCTGTGGTAAAATATAATAAAAATGTTATTAACCACTATTACCAAACAGTAAATCAATAACAGTCATCAAAAACTTAACACACTACTTGACATTTTTAGTGCTTGGCAAATTTAGAATACAGAAATAGCAGAAAAGAAATGGAATTCATATTCATTTTACCTGTGCTGTTTTATATGTGAATCTGATCTAATTTTATGAGCATATTTTAATATTTTATTGAAGACACTACACATAACCTGTTTTTGAAGGTGTCTTTATTTTTAAATGAAACGGTTTACATTTTTACTTTTCATTTATTATACATTTTTAAAAATAAATGTTTATACTTCCATAGGCTCAAGCACGTCAGCTTCCCACCCTATGTCATACAATTCTGACAAATCTGCATCCTCATCATGTTCTTCTTCATCCTCAGGATTTAAATCATCCAAGGGATCTACTTCCACTGATGTTTCAATTACGAGTTCAATTATGAGGTCGAGATCAACTGATTGCTGATTGTCGCTCATGTTGATGTTGTCGTTATCTTTAAAGAAAGAGAACAACAATGAGATGTTGCAGAGTAAGGCACAAATCTCAGAGACTATAATAGTAAAATTGTTTAACAAGAGTAACATTTTGCAGCTATTATTTAGCCATGACCAGCGATGCTGAGGAGGTAAGGCCTATGTCCAAGTTTTCAGTGAACAGGACTCATCTCTTCTTAACCTTGGATAAGCCTCACCAACTCTGTGTCCCCTGCTCATACTTAAATGTAAAGTGGCAGATTTATGTTAACTGACGCATTCCCAGGGATGCACCAGTTAATGTGCACCGCTACTCTGCCACCCATGGTGTGCCGCATTTACAATGTGGAGCACCATTGAGTGAAAACAGCACAGATGCGTCACGCATCTGTGCCGCAAAAGCAGCACATTGCAGGAATCACGTCGTAAGCGCAACATGTCTACTGCAATGCACAGGAGCAAGCCACACATTGCATGGTGCATCACTCCTTATGCTTGTTTCAAACAGGCGTAATGATTTGATTCAGCAATGCTATAAAGCTGAGTCAGTGAAATCTTCTAAATTTCACTGTGTTAGTTTTACAGGGCTTTCTTGCAAATTAATGCATACCTTGCAACAAAACACCTATATGAAAACTGACGCAGGTTTCATGTGGCACAGGACTTTACAGCATGACACATCAGCCTAGATGCATCAATTTTTAAATATGTCGCCACATAGCAAATCTTTTGCCCGCCGCTGCGTCACAAAATTGACGCACAGCGGCACAAAAGAGGCACACGGCTATCATAAATCTGTCCCTAACATGTTAAATGATTGATTCAGGATGACGATAAGGTGTGGCCTATCCAGAGGTTTGTTTAAGGTGAGGCCTACTCAGGGTTGCAGATTAAATGGAGATGGGGCACCCCTGAGCCTTGCTGGAGCTGCATGGCACTTGCGATGCAGCTCCAGCAATGCGCCACCTTTACGGCACGGATGCGTCACGCATCTGTGCTGTTTTTGCCCCATGGTGCGCCGCATTGTAAATGCAGCGCACCATGGGTGGCGGAACAGCGGCGCAGGATGACTGGCACATCCCTGGGGATGCACCAGTCATCATAAATCTATCCCTAAGCTTCTTATCTTGTTGGAGATGAAGTGAGGCCTGTCTTGCAACATGGTGCATCTTTTGCATCACTGCTGCATCGGTTTCATGTGGCACGTTTTTTTTACAGCATGACACATCTGCCTAGATGCATCAATTTGTAATTTTGTCGCCACATAGCAAATCTTTTGCACCGCCACTGCGTCACAAAAGTGACGCACAGTGGCGCAAAAGAGGCATACACCTATCATAAATCTGTCCCTAGCATTTTAAATGATTAATTCAGGATGACGATAAGGTGTGGCCTATCCAGAGGTTTGTTTAAGGTGAGGCCTACCTACCTTCATGGGGAAATGAATTAAAATGTCCTTAAGACACATGAAAGCGTTTTTTTAAAGCCTTTGCAGCATTTTTGGGTCACTTTTAACATGGCTATGTAACTTAAACAATCAAAATCTAAATTTGCCAAGCACAGGTGGGAGCATATTTACAAGGAATTTGCACCACGGGGAAAGGTCTTACATTAAAATGGAAAAATGACATCAGAGACACTCAAATGCCTTATAAAGAAGCATACACCATTATGTCCTTGTCATAAATGTTAAAAGCATTCCTTTTCCTCAAAAACGATTTTCAAGTCTTAATTTGAAAACACTGCACATGGGGAAATGACTTAAAATGTCCTTAAGACACATGAAAGCGTTTTTTGATTGCCTTTGCAGCATTTTTGGGTCACTTTTAACATGGCTATGTAACTCAAACTATCAAAATGTAAATTTGCCAAGCACAGGTGGGAGCATATTTACAAGGAATTTGCACCACGGGGAAAGGTCTTACATTAAAATGGAAAAACAACATCAGAGACACTCAAATGCCTTATAAAGAAGCATACACCATTATGTCCTTGTCATAAATGTTAAAAGCATTCCTTTTCCTCAAAAACGATTTTCAAGTCTTAATTTGAAAACACTGCACATGGGGAAATGACTTAAAATGTCCTTAAGACACATGAAAGCGTTTTTTGATTGCCTTTGCAGCATTTTTGGGTCACTTTTAACATGGGTATGTAACTCAAACTATCAAAATGTAAATTTGCCAAGCACAGGTGGGAGCATATTTACAAGGAATTTGCACCACGGGGAAAGGTCTTACATTAAAATGGGAAAAATAACATCAGAGACACTCAAATGCCTTATAAAGAAGCAGACACCATTATGTCCTTGTCATAAATGTTAAAAGCATTCCTTTACCTCAAAAACGATTTTCAAGTCATAATTTGAAAACACTGCACATGGGGAAATGACTTAAAATGTCCTTAAGACATATGGAAGCGTTTTTTGATTGCCTTTGCAGCATTTTAGGGTCACTTTTAACATGGCTATGTAACTCAAACATTCAAAATCTAAATTTGCCAAGCACAGGTGGGAGCATATTTACAAGGAATTTGCACCACGGGGAAAGGTCTTACATTAAAATGGGAAAAATAACATCAGAGACACTCCAATGCCTTATAAAGAAGCAGACACCATTATGTCCTTGTCATAAATGTTAAAAGCATTCCTTTACCTCAAAAACGATTTTCAAGTCATAATTTGAAAACACTGCACATAGGTGAAATGACTGAAAATGTCCTTAAGACACATGGAAGCGTTTTTTGATTGCCTTTGCAGCATTTTAGGGTCACTTTTAACATGGCTATGTAACTCAAACATTCAAAATCTAAATTTGCCAAGCACAGGTGGGAGCATATTTACAAGGAATTTGCACCACGGGGAAAGGTCTTACATTAAAATGGGAAAAATAACATCAGAGACACTCCAATGCCTTATAAAGAAGCATACACCATTATGTCCTTGTCATAAATGTTAAAAGCATTCCTTTTCCTCAAAAACGATTTTCAAGTCATAATTTGAAAACACTGCACAGCTCCTATGCACAAAAACACCCTGTCAGTACTAATACTTCACATTTTCTCCAATTACAATTTCTCAAAGAAACAAAATCTATTTGTAAAACACTTGAGGCAAAGCAACATTTTAAAAACACAACTTTCTTCATAATTTTCTCCTTAAAGCACACTATTCTCTATCTAAATTAAATAAATCTTTTCTCACCTTAGCAAATACTTTATGAGTTTCAAAACAGTCTCAGAAACACACCACTTTGTCTTTAGCAGAGCAAAAGGTATGCACTCCAGAGTCTGCAGCTATCAAAATCACAGAAATGCTGTAATTCTTCACACATATCTATCATGTCACCCAATCAAAACTCTTCCCTCACTTTTTTCAAATCAAAACCCTTCCCCCCTCTGCCCTCTCTGCCTTTTTTGCATAGCAACCACCTCTTGGAAGACCTCTGGTGTTTGCAAGTTCACACAACAATGTTTCAATTGAACTCTGAACTCTCAGTGCACCTGCATATCCAGTGCAATCTTTCATTTAATGATTTTTTCTTGACCATTCAAAATACATCTTTCAAAGAACTCATCCACGCACCCTAACTTTCTGTTTTCAGCAATCAAAATCCACCAATCACTGTTACTGCTTCATTAACTCAGAAACTCCACAGTTTTTTTCATTTTAAACTCTTATTTTTTCAACTGCCATTTCATTGCCACACTTCATCTGACTGCAGCAGAACCTTCTCTCACCATGTTTTCTGTCTGGATTGTTGGACATAGTTACATCTACTGGGCTCAGAGGTATGCTGATAACAGAAATTTACCTAACCTCAATTTACAAGATGTGGAAATTAAGTGGTTTGGCCACAGAGGATTAAAATGTCACCAATTGATACCATTGGTGAAAACCTTTATGCATTTGCCAAAACCTGACCTGTTAATTGTGCACTGTGGAGGTAATGACTTGGGCACTTTGACTGGGGTAGGTCTGGAAATGCTTTTAAAGGACACCTTTGAGCAATTGATGGCACTTTTTCCTCAGACTGCCTTGGTATATTCAAATATATGCCAAAGACAGAAATGGAGGTGGTCGAACCAATTTTGTCCACAAATTGAGAAGTCGAGGAAGCATGTAAACAAATCTGTTTCAGCTTACATGGAATGGGCTCCGTGTACAACAATAACTTGCGTTACTACATGCAAGATATCTACAGAGGAGATGGAGTTCACTTCTCAGATGAGGGCAACAGAATTTTCATTCTGAATTTAAGACTGTGCATTGGTACCTACTTATAAGTACCTAAATGTACCATAAACCCAAAAGCTCTTCTCAGAGCTACCCTACATCTGATCACTTACAATTATTATTTTACTCTAACTTTTTTCACAAATTTTCAACAAAGTACGCTCCCCGGGGCGCTACCCGGTACGCGGACCGGAAGCTAACCTCACGAAATTTTTAAAATGTATTTTTTTTTCCGCACATATGGGCCTCCTCAGCCACCCTCAGAAAACCTAGGGGGTCAAGATAAGTCTACCGTGCACCCTTCTACCCATTCTGAACATTAGTTGCCCTCCATCTTGTATCTTAATTCGACCGAAACACAAAATGGTGGACTCCCGTAACGCTTCAGGTTCCCGTACCGGGGCGCTCGCCAGTTCGCGTACCGGGGCGCTCCCCGGGAAGCGCTCCATCAAAAAGGTGGGAAAGTAATTTACAGAAAAACGACTGGAGACACTTTCACCAAATATAGATTAGCTCATACTACATACCAATCCCTATCATTTTCACAAATTTGATTGAAATTCCATTTAGCCATTTAGCCTGTAGACCTCTCTAAATACCGTGAGGTAAATTACTTCACAAAACACATCTGAAGTGTTGGAATTGACAACCAATGAAAATGTTACTTTCATTTTCTACTTTTTTTACCTGACATTTGATTGGTTATATACCTGAATATATATAAAGGAAGAGAAGGAAACACAGCCATTTTGACTACTACTTACTGGTGTACATTTCAATTGGATTTTCACTAATCACTTCAACTCCTTTGTAAAGGTAAGTTGTTAGTTTAAAAACTGAAGTATATTGTGCACTATCAGTTAATATGGTAAACTTTTTCTGATAGTTATATACTATCCCTCTGTAGTAGTTATAGATTTAGATAGACTTCTCTGTTATAGTTATGGATGGAGTTAGGTTTCTCTTGTATAATTATGAATTTACTTACGTTAAATCACATACACTTTTTTATATTCCTACTTCCACTATGATACTATACACTGCCCAAAGATAAATTCACTGATAAAAACTGCCTATCTAAAATTAATCCCAACAGTGCCCTATCTCTACTAATATATATTTTTTTTATCCAAATTTCAGGCAACATGGAAGGCGAACAGAAAGTTTCATTTTAAATTGTCCTGCAAGAGAGCAGCCAAGAATTAATTGATCCAAATTATATAGAATTTATGGATGAAACTTGGGACCAAGAACTACTGCAATGTGTGCAAGCAGTAGATGACCTCCTTCAAAATGAGGACATTTTACACACTCAGAGATTACAAGCTATGTTCAATGAAAATGACGACATTTAAGACAGTGAAATGTTAGAAATGTTATTAAATTTTGAAACACAATCACAATAATAAATAATTGCTTAAAAAATAAAGAAATTAAAAAATAATCAACAAAACCAACAATCAATTAACATACAGTATTTTAAAAGTCTATCATTCTTTTTTCCTTATAGTACGCTCCCCAGAACGCTTCCCGGTTCGCGGACCGGGCGCTCCCCACGCAAAAAAACAAAAAATATATTTATTTTTTTTTGCACTGCGGGGCCCTTTTAAAGCCTCCACATCAAACCTAGGGGGTCAAGGAGGATCTACTATGCCCCCTTATGGTCATTTTCCCCTTTGTTTTGGCCTCCTCTTGTCTCTCGATCCTACCGAGAGACAAGATGGCGGCCGCTCCGGACTGTTTAGAATGTTGACAGACACCGGAGAGCCAATCAGCTTCGCTACGCGAAGTTCCGTTACGCGTCAGGTACGCGAACCGGAGCGCTGCCTGGAGCGCGCTTACAGATATATATTTTTTTTGAACGTTAATTTCTCAAAATCCACTGGAGCACATATATTGAGACCTAGCAAAGGCACATCGGGCTAACAGTCCCTATAATTTTGCCAAGTTTCGTGCAAATCCATTCAGCCGTTCGGCCTAAAAGTGAGGCCAACCGCCCTATGGAAATTAACATGGGAAAAACACGTTTTGGGACCCCCCTTTTTTCTCGGCCACCCCTTGACAAACCCCCCCCAAATTTCCAGGGGCTGCTCAGAAACAAAATGTTCCATTTTCCTGAAAATTTCAGCCAATTCCGTCCACAAACGCCAAAGTTATTAGACATAGAATTTTCAAAAATCCCATAGGGAAAAAATCCTAACTATATATACCTACTGGCGACCGCCAGTAGGTAATATATACATACATATATAAACATATATAATCTGCATATCTATATAAATACAAATATACATGCATGCATACATATACATATATGCATATATATGCATGTTATTTACATGAAGGTTTTAAAAACTCTAATAAAAGCAAAGCTAAAAAGCCACCTCATTGCAAACAGAATGGCTTTAACTTAAACGAGGGCGAGATCTATTGCATTTTCAATGCTTGTTTACTTTGGTTCCATCAAGAAGGCATTCAGATGTGTCACACATTTGCCATAAATTCTGAATGTTAGCACTCTAGTTGCTCATTAGATCACTGTAGTAAAGCTACTGCTCAGCAGGGAAGTCTGCTGCTGGTATTCAAAGTGCATGTTTCAGTCTGCATGTCAGAATTTTTTTTATGAAATAGAAGAGGATTTGAGAAGTCACTCAAAATGTTCCCTAATTTTTCTTTCTGAAGCACTAATCATGCTTTCTATGGCAAAATGAACCCCCTCATTTTGTTCTTTTTTTAAATTAAATGTTTTAAGAGTTACCACTTTATTCCAATCAAGATGGCTTCAGGTGTGCCATACCTTTGTAATAAGTAGGACTGTTAGCGCTCTAGTTGTTCTTTAGAACACTCTGGGACATTCTGTCATTGGGCTATACTTGGGCTACATCTGGGTGATATTTGGGCTACATTTAGGCTCTTTTGTCTCTGGTGGCCATCTTGGGAGACTGCATGTCAGAATTTTTTATTGAAATAGAAGAGGATTTGAGCAGTCACTCAAAATGTGCCCTAATTTTTCTTTCTGCAGCGCTAATCATACTTTCTATGGCAAAATATACCCCCTCATTTTGTTCTTTTTTATATTAAATGTTTTAAGAGTTACCACTTTATTCCAATCAAGATGGCTTCTGGTGTGCCATACTTTTGTCATAAGTAAGACTGTTAGCGCTCTAGTTGTTATTTAGAACACTCTGGGACATTCTGTCATTGGGCTATACTTGGGCTACATCTGGGTGATATTTGGGCTACATTTGGGCTCTTTTGTCTCTGGTGGCCATCTTGGGAGACTGCATGTCAGAATTTGTTAATGAAATAGAAGAGGATTTGAGAAGTCACTCAAAATGTGCCCTAATTTTTCTTTCTGAAGCACTAATCATACTTTCTATGGCAAAATGAACCCCCTCATTTTGTTCCTTTTTAAATTTAATGTTTTCAGACTTACCACTTCATTCCAATCAAGATGGCTTCTGGTGTGCCATACTTTTGTCATAAGTAAGACTGTTAGCGCTCTAGATGTTCTTTAGAACACTCTGGGACATTCTGTCATTGGGCTATATTTGGGATACATCTGGGTGATATTTGGGCTACATTTGGGCTCTTTTGTCTCTGGTGGCCATCTTGGGAGATTGCATGTCAGAATGTTTTAATGAAATAGAAGAGGATTTGAGAAGTCACTCAAAATGTGCACTAATTTTTCTTTCTGCGGCACTAATCATACTTTCTATGGCAAAATATACCCCCTCATTTTGTTCCTTTTTAAATTAAATGTTTTAAGAGTTACCACTTTATTCCAATCAAATGGCTTCAGGTGTGCCATACCTTTGTAATAAGTAGGACTGTTAGCGCTCTAGTTGTTCTTTAGAACACTCTAGGAGGCTGCAGTAGAACACAAAGGAATCAACTGACAGTCTCTGTCCTTGTTGGATGTACATGTTTTACTGAGAATGTCAGACTTCATTCTCACATGACTGAGAAAGATAATGTGAATTTACAGAAAATATGCTTTCAGTTTAGCTTATAGATCCCCTTCCAAACCACTGTGGGAAAAGCATGAGATAATAGTTTTCTTTCGATCATGATTCATGATATCCCAGCAGAAGGCTTTTTCACATGGTAAAATCACCTTAGAACACACCACAATTCCTAAAATGAGTATGGTACCATCAACAAATGATTTAGAATGTAACTAAAGTCCTAAAACCCTCTATTAACTACAATGCTTTTTAATGAGGTTCTATCTTGTATTTTGTACCGCTTTTGAACCATCATGTATATTGGTCCCAAGATGGCTGCCAACACTTCTTGGATGAAGTGCTGACAGCCAATCAGATCTCACGTGTAGTTCGCGATTTTTCAAATTTTTTTGGGGCCTGGGGTGTCCTTGTGGGACCCCCTGAGCAGGCCTACGGGGTCAGGGTGCTTCTACCCTGCCCCCTTTTTGAGATCTACACGTTTGTTTTTCTGCTTTTCTGTGCCTCAGTCTACCGAGGTACAAGATGGCTGCCAACAATATCTGTTTTGGAGTGTTGACAGACAATGGCAGCCAATCAGAATGAAGTTCGTACTCGGGAAGGTACAGAGTACAGTAATCTTACAGTAAGCTTACAGTAAGCTTATATAGATATATATGCGTTTTTGAAGTTAATTTTCATTAAAACCCCTGGAGCAATTTTCACCAAATATAGAAAAGGCACTTCTGCGTACTAGTCCCTACTATTTTGCAAAGTTTGGTGTAATTCCATTCAGCGGTTCGGGCTGTAGCCTTGTCTATTCGTCCTATGGAAATTAACATGGGGAAAACACATTTTGGGACCCCCCTTTTTTCTCGGCCCCCGAGACTTCCAGGGAAGGAGCGGAGCGGAGCTGGACTAAATTTTGGAAAATTACACACAAATTCCTCAACCGGCGCCAAAGTTATTCCCAATAGAATGTTGCGGATTTCCTATGGTAGCTAGGTCCTAACTATATATACCTACTGGCGACCGCCAGTAGGTAAAATAGCTAGATAGATAGTTATAGATATATATATATATATATATACATATATCATCGCTCCAAAGTCCGCCCTGGCGTGCGCCGCACTCTTCTGACGGGTGCAAGATAGTGGAGGCGGGTCCACTTTAAAATACAAGCTCCGCACTCGTGGGGTGAGTTCAATCCATTTATTAAAAGTACACAAGTTTCGAGGACGCGTTTCGGCGCTCTGCCTTCTTCCAGCTCGCGTGTACTACACACAGCGTGTGCGGATGAGTGCCTTAAATGTTAGAGCTGGATGCTCATTGGGCGCGGCAGTTGTTAGGGAGAGAGGGATAGGCGGATCCACATCCAATGGCTTGGACCCCTCGGCTGTCACAATTCCCGATTGCCGCTAGCTTGGGCACTGCCACCACGTCGTGTGGATGGTTGGTGTGAAAGACACCCCTCGTCATATACATATGTGTGTGTGTGTATATGTATATATATATATATATATATATATATTCACTGAAAAAACCATAGGTTATAGACCATATATAGTTAGGAATTAGCATTTACAAAACCTTGAAAATTCACTGAAAAAAACCATAGGTTATAGACCATATATAGTTAGGAATTAGCATTTAAAAAACCTTATTTTACTCACACAAAACCATTGAAATTCCATATATAGTTAGTTGTACTAACTATATATCGCGCACCCGCAATCCACTGCTGATCATGTCACATATTACATCATTCATGACATGGTCAGTGACATCACTGATGACATCACTGATGACATCTCAAATGACCTATGGTTTTTTCAGTGAATTTCAATGGTTTTTTAATAGCAAATATCATAAGCTGTCGAATGTCAAGTACGTGGTAAGTAAATACATTTTCGTGTTTATGCACACTGATCTGCTTTGAATGCTGCCCCCCCCCCTCATTTCTATTAGGAGTACTAGTCTTTGCAGATAGCGAAAAATCGTGTAAAAAAACAAAAGGAATCGAGCAAAATCAGTAGGCCACTAATGGGATCTCTTTTTGACCTGGCTAAAATAGAAACATTAGGAACAACCTGTTGAAAATAGCAATGTGTATGTACATAAGCGGCGTTCATTGTGTTCACAGTACCCCTTGTTGATTGTTTGAATCGAGCATTGAATTGTTCGAAGTTGGTTCTATTAAGGATCTTCTCTGCCTGCAAACGAGGAAGAATAGGAATATTCTCTCTCCCTTTGCAGATAGTGAAAGGTAGGTAACGCAAACCTTTAACACGTCGTGCCTATTTCGTTCCTCATTGATTGATTGTTTGCCCGAACATTGACTGTTTGGGAATTGGTTCTTTTTGGAGGTATTCCCTGTTTGCAAATAAATGTAGGAAAATCTTTGCAAGTAGTGAAAGGGTAGGTAATGCGGACCTTTGTCCCCCGTTGTAATCTGTCATGCCTATCTACTCCCCACTGATTGATGCACCTGTTTCACCCGGACCATTTACTAGAGATAGGTCATCTGGCCCGACCAGAGAGCACCCCTAGTGAAAAGGACATATGCAATAATAACGAAGTGATCACTGTATCCTGTTAACAGAAACTTTAGCATGAAACAACCTGGAAAGAAAGGAATAGGAAAACTAAAATCAGTAGGCCACTGATGAACTTTTTATTAAATAACAAACAAAGAAACGATAACAATACGTAATGATAAAACCTATTATTGTCCTAGAAACAAGAAACGTTAGAAGTAAGCCCATAATAAGAAACCTGAAAACAGTAAGAGAAACCAAGTGTGACATTGCAACGGCCACAAGGCAACGAGGCTTCATCGCCCCTCACTGCCCCAAAACGTGTCTGTCCCACCGCCTGCCACGCCCATATAATGGCAAACTGGGAAAGATACAAGTCAGCAGACATCCGCCCCATTCTGGAAACTTTATCGGGATTGTACTTGATTGAGTGTGATGTCACAAACATTTGTGCGGATCTAGATTGTGTTAAGGAATACAATAGGTTAAGAAGAGAGTATGCGCCACATTTGCCTCAATATCCTTTGTTTGAGAAACAGGTTTCCGGCTACGCCCAGCCGGAAGCAACACATATAAGGCGGGTCCTGCTGCCAACCGTCGGCCAGGAGATCATCACGTAGGGTGTAGCCGGAGGAGAGGCCGAGGCCAGCGGGACCCGGCCAGGGGATTGCTACGACCACCCTGGAGAGTTGCAGGGGGGGGAATGTCCGTGTCCTCGACCCTCCCCTCTCTCTCCCAGTCCGGCCACCATCAACCAGAGGCCGAGGCCGACGGGATCCAGCCGCGGTGGCGGTAACCCTGGAGAATTGCAGGTTAGACCCTCTCTCTCCCAGTCTCCCATGGAGGGCCTGGGAGTGGAGAGGCCACTGCACGAAAGGCCCAGGAGAGGCACCACACGCCAAGGCCTGCCCCACCGGATGAGCCAAGGAACCCGTTCATGGGGCCAGAGCAAAGGGCGTCCGGCCCAAAGACGAACGGGACATTTCTTCTTTCTTTTATAATGGCTGCGACAACACTGGGGGGGGATGTCTTGCACATGCCTCCGACCCCCCCCTCGTCCTCATCGCCTGGTCCGGCCATAACAAATGTCAAGCGAGACGCCGTGGGGTGCACTGGGTGGGAGAGACGGTGCGAACAGGCCTCTCCCGCCTCCCCAGGTGGAGGCTTCCCAGCTGCACCCTCAGTGCTCCAGGCGCCCGGAAAAGGGTTCTTCCACTGTGGCGATGCTGCAACGTCTCGCCCGGCAGGGTGGAGCCCGTCCGCTCATTTGACCCCGCGATCACCAGTAGCTACCGAACTCTCAAAATGGCGGTCGACCTGGCAAGAGCGGGCCCAGCATGAAGAAATGGCCCGGTCACTGGTTGACTCCACCACCGTAGTCCTCCACGACCTTGAAGATTCTAGAGGAGCCGCGGGAGTCCCCGACCCCCGCAGACACCCCCGATGGGGAATGACTGCCATGATCGCCCGTGGAGTGACGAAACTGTAGCCGCGGGACGTCGGCGCTCCCATGCTGGCGCCAGCCTCAGTTTGAATGACTAGAAACCTGCAGACCTCAGTTCCGGTGAAACCACAGTGTGACCCGGTAGGAAAAATTGTTGCACCCCCTCCCCTTTTTGACTGATGGTTCAAACCACCGATCCTTTCCTTTGCCCTTTTAACGGAACTTTGGACTGCCTCCCTCCCCCCCCCCCGCGGCGCCCCACGCCGTTATTTGCTGGGCGGCAACTTACTAGACATCACCTTCGTGCCATCCAGATTTCAGCGCGTTCTGCTGCCTTGGAACTATTCGCACAACAGACCGCTACTGACAACCCACCCCCCGGGACGCCCCACGCCGGATACCCAAATCAGTGCGGCACCCAGGCAACATCTTCTGAATTTTAATAATTTGAAAGAACTAGTAACATGTCCTCATCAGGAATTTCCTCTTCAATCATATCATCAGGAATCTCCTCATGAAAAGTCTGCAATGATGATTCTTGTAACTCTATGGTCTCCAAACATTCGATAAATTCGATAAATTCGCCATCAAGAGATTGATCAAAAAAATCAATCAAGTCATCTCCTCCTTGTGAGAATATTTCATTATTGGTGCTGTCAATTTCAATAAATGTAGTGGATAATTCAAAAGAAATTGCCACGGTCTCTTCATTGTGAGCCATTTTATTTTGAAATTGCTTGCTGTAAATTGCAGAAAAAAATAATCACTTTCATTTATCGTTTTTAGTAATACATAATATAAAACTAACTTTATCAAGTATTTAGTATAACAGAAGGACTGTAAATAAATAACAGAAAACATTTTTCAAATTATCTTAAAGTGTACAACATAGTTCCCCTTACAAATTAACAACTCACCTTTTTAAAAGTAGGAGAAGTGTTAGTACTGTGTAAATCAAACACCAGAAATTGAGCACCAAAAATTCCTCACAAATATACCTCAGACAGTAGTATCACAAAATGGCTGTGGTTTCCTCTCATTTTAGATATATACATAACCAATTAACTTTCATCACACACAAATACAAAACCAAAGTAACATTTTAATTGGTTCTAAATTTCAACACTTTCAAATGTGTTTTCCCCATGCAATTTTCCATAGGACATTTTAGATACGTCTACAGCCTGAACGGAATTACACCAAACTTGGCAAAATGGTACATCAAACCTAAGAGGTCAGGGAGGATCTACTATGCCCCCTTATGGTCATTTGCCCCTTCGCTTTGGCCTCCTCTTGTCTCTCGATCCTACCGAGAGACAAGATGGCGGCCGCTACGGACTGTTTGGAATGTTTACAGACGCCGGAGAACCAATCAGCTTCGCAAAGCTCCGTAACGCGAAAAGTACGCGAAGCGGAGCGCTGTTACAGATATATATCTTTTTTTGAACGTTAATTTCTCAAAATCCACTGGAGCACATATATTGAGACCTAGCAAAGGCACATCGGGCTACCAGTCCCTAATATTTTGCCATGTTTCGTGCAAATCCATTCAGCCGTTTGATTATTATTATTTTTTATTTTTTTTGCCCCGCTGGGCCCTTTTAAAACCTCCACATCAAACCTAGGGGGTCAGCGAGGATCTACTATGCCCCCTTATGGTCATTTGCCCCTTCGCTTTGGCCTCCTCTTGTCTCTCGATCCTACCGAGAGACAAGATGGCGGCCGCTACGGACTGTTTGGACTGTTTACAGACGCCGGAGAACCAATCAGCTTCGCTTCACAAAGCTCCGTAACGCGAAAAGTACGCGAACTGGAGCGCTGCCCGGTCCGCTGTTACAGATATATACCTTTATTTGAACGTTAATTTCTCAAAATCCACTGCAGCACATATATTGAGACCTAGCAAAGGCACATCGGGCTACCAGTCCCTACAATTTTGCCAAGTTTCGTGCAAATCCATTCAGCCGTTCGGGCTAAAAGTGAGGCCAACCGCCCTATGGAAAACTCAATGTTAAAAACACGTTTTGGGACCCCCCTTTTTTCTCGGCCCCCCCTTGACGAACCCCCCCCAAATTTTCAAGGGCTGCTCAGAAACAAAATGTGCCATTTTCCTGAAAATTTCAGCCAATTCCGTCCACAAACGCCAAAGTTATTAGACATAGAATTTTCAAAAATCCCATAGAGAAAAAATCCTAACTATATATACCTACTGGCGACCGCCTATGGGATTTTTGAAAATTCTATGTCTAATAACTTTGGCGTTTGTGGATGGAATTGGCTGAGATTTTCAGGAAAATGGCACATTTTGTTTCTGAGCAGCCCTTGAAAATTTGGGGGGGGTTCGTCAAGGGGGGGCCGAGAAAAAAGGGGGTCCCAAAACGTGTTTTTAACATTGAGTTTTCCATAGGGCGGTTGGCCTCACTTTTAGCCCGAACGGCTGAATGGATTTGCACGAAACTTGGCAAAATTGTAGGGACTGGTAGCCCGATGTGCCTTTTGTAGGTCTCAATATATGTGCTCCAGTGGATTTTGAGAAATTAACGTTTAAAAAAAGATATATATCTGTAACAGCGGACCGGGCAGCGCTCCAGGACGCGTACTTTTCGCGCAACGGAGCTTTGTGAAGCGAAGCTGATTGGTTCTCCGGCGTCTGTAAACAGTCCAAACAGTCCGTAGCGGCCGCCATCTTGTCTCTCGGTAGGATCGAGAGACAAGAGGAGGCCAAAGCGAAGGGGCAAATGACCATAAGGGGGCATAGTAGATCCTCGCTGACCCCCTAGGTTTGATGTGGAGGTTTTAAAAGGGCCCCGCGGGGCAAAAAAAATAAAAAATAATAATAATCAAACGGCTGAATGGATTTGCACGAAACATGGCAAAATATTAGGGACTGGTAGCCCGATGTGCCTTTGCTAGGTCTCAATATATGTGCTCCAGTGGATTTTGAGAAATTAACGTTCAAAAAAAGATATATATCTGTAACAGCGCTCCGCTTCGCGTAACGGAGGTTTGCGAAGCTGATTGGTCATTCTGTCACTGGGCTATAGTTGGGCTACATCTGGCTGATATTTGGGCTACATTTGTTTTTTTGTGTGTCTGGCGGCCATCTTTGGGCTACATTGGGCTACATTGGGCTTCATTGGGCTACATTGGGCTACATTTGGGCTCCAACATATATATAGGCCAATGTAGCCCAATATATATTTTTCAAAGTTAATTTTCGTAAAAACCACTGGAGCATATATCTTGAGACATAGCAAAGGCACATCGGGCTACCAGTCCCTACAATTTTGCCAAGTTTCGTGGAAATCCATTCAGCCGTTCGAGCTAAAAGTGAGTCCAACCGCCCTATGGAAATGAAGGAAATGAATGGGTAATTTGTAATTAGCAAATAGCTAATCGCAAACTAGGAATGGTAAAGAATCGCTATTTATTCCTTAAAGTTCGCTATTTAGGAAATGCAAAAAACTTTGATGATACATATGGCGGTTCATCTCTAACAAGATAAGAAGCATAGGGATACATTTATGATGACTGGCGCATCACCAGGGATGTGTTAGTCATTCTGTGCCGCTGTTCCGTCACCTATGGTGTGCTGCATTTACAATGCGGCGCATCATGGGGCAAAAACAGCACAGATGCGTGATGTATCTGTGCCGTAAAGGTGGCGCATTGCTGGAGTTGTATCGCAAGTGTGATGAAGCTCCAGCAAGGGTCAGGGGTGCCCCTGTCGCAGGGTTTCTGTTCTCACACAGAACTGTGGACAGAGGATTGGAACCTCGGCGAATTAGGGTGTCCCAAAACTCACGTTAGTAATCAAAAACTCCTTAGCAAGCTAGGTACAGTGTCACATTGGATATAACAAACTCTCAATGTTTAGACAATCCAGAATATGAACTTATAGTACCTCAGGATACGTGGAACTCATGAACAGTCGGTCGTTATATATTTCTTAGAAACCAGAACATGGAGTTAAGAAGAACACATGTGTATTTGAAATGTTTATTTACTAATGCCGTCTTCTCAGGCGTAGTATCTTAGATAATACAAGTACACATATTATCAGTAGCAAAATTACCAGCATAGTTACTAGTACATAAAAAGCGAATGGTGATAGTATGTTAACATGCTGTAAATGAATAAGAGTTAGCAACACTTATAAGCAGCCGCGGGCCGTGGAGGGAGTTACGGTGAGTCAGGGAGGCGGGGAGGGGGAGAAGCAGGGTGGAGAATACAAGTACACATATTATCAGTAGCAAAATTACCAGCATAGTTACTAGTACATAAAAAGCGAATGGTGACAGTATGTTAACATGCTGTAAATGAATAAGAGTTAGCAACACTTATAAGCAGCCGCGGGCCGTGGAGGGAGTTACGGTGGGGCAGGGAGGCGGGGAGGGGGAGGGGCAGGGTAGAGAGGGCTCCACCCTGCTTCACCCCCTCCCCGCCTCCCTGCCTCACCGTAACTCCCTCCACGGCCCGTGGCTGCTTATATCTCACCCTCCCTAATACACATATTATATTATTTGCTAAGAAGGTCTCTTTGTGTTGGTTTAGGGCGTGCCCATACTTTAGTGTCTTAGATTTGAAGGAATCACATCAGCATACACCAGCTCTCTCTTCATGTGAACCGCATCAACTGTTGTGTATGTGTGTTCGGCAAAGCAATATAAAACCCGCCTCATGCCCAGAATTGGCAGAAGTTGCACTTATGTTATGAGTATGAAGTCGTGGAGATCAGACCTCATAACAATTCTGTATCGTGTTGTTCTTGAAACTTTAGCACTCGCTGTACAGATATAGTTTAACAAGCAAAGCAGATAGTAGAGCAATAACATATTATTCTCATGTAAACCACGATGAACTACTAGGTGGAAAGCTAAAGCAACAACTAAGTGTCGTGTGCAGAAGTTGCAAAAAAGGAAAAATGGCGTTTAAACCAGTAATGAGCCCATGCTAACTTAACACGGTGTAAAGATATCCAGGACCTAGATGACACCTCCCCATGATCCGGAAAGGAACTGAATAAGATAATAGAAGTGCCATCTCATGAGAGCAGATTGCAAGTTTATATGTGGACGGTCCGCAAGGTAAAGCATTAAAAACTAGGAAAATTTAATGCTAAAGAAAAATAAAACAGCCAAGTACTTTATCGAGTCTTAAGCCAATAGGCAAGGTAAATAATAAAAACTTGACAAATAAGTCAATGAATTGTCAATAAAATGCTAGTACTCAGCATATCAAACATGAAAAAGGTCTATGACATAACTGTGTATGCAAAATAAGCTGCAACAGCCTCCAATAGGAAGTCACCGTCTTCATCCGAAAACAGTTCAGCCATCCAATTTAAAAGCGGAAAAGAACATACGTGCTCTCCCAGCACCGGATCCTCTATCACCATCAGAGGACAGCTCGGTGGGTTTTCAAGAAAGCTCTGTTCCAAGAAAGACTGTGCTGCCGCCAGTAAATTCCAGGGACCAAGTAGTCCATGCATCAATGCCACAGCCATAATCCTTTCGCCAGGACAAACCAACTCGTGAGTAATGATAGGAGTCATCAGCTGATTAAAGTCGACGTCAGGAGAAACCGGTCCGCAGAGACACAAATCAATGGCCCAATCGAAATCACAGGTCAGGCAGTGAAATACAGGCTGGACACAGGTGAAGTAGGAGAATCGAAAAGATAATCCATATGCCGTGCTTAATATCGCCAACGGCATTGTGCCATAATATTCTAGCATGCGATTGCGGAACAGTGTCAGCAGCTGCAGGGTGGGAGGTTGCATAGGAGGGACATCCATATTTAAAAATGTAAAAAAGCACAAGAGCGTCCGCTGGTAATGCAAGTAAAAATGCCAATCCACGAAGCAGAGTGGAGAAAATAGAATGAAAGGAAGCAGGGATGACTCCAAAGATTTTCTCAAATGAAGTCACGAGACCACTGGTAACAACTTTAAAAAAGTGCGCCAGGGCCTTTGTGGAGGATGCGTTAAAGATAGTCGGAACCATCTTGCTGAAATTGAAAGGCAAATCTGAATTGAAAAGGGTCTGCACCTCTGTACGGGTGTTCGCTATGTGAAGCACGAAAGTTTCACGGGCCGAACTCAAGGCCACCTCTCTCTGAGACAAAAGAGCTCTTATTCTTGCCATGCCGTTGAAATCTCTCCCAAGGTTGGTATTTGTGGCCAGATTGAAAACTCCCTATGTTCATGTGTGGGAGAAAATAGAACATTTCTGCAGCAAATAACCCGTTCACTTACTGTTACGATAAAAGGAATAGTTTTAATTAACTCAGAACAATCTTCATTATTGAGCATCAAATAACTACCATTTTCCAACAACTTGAACGTGGGGATGATAGCAGGAACTGGCGTGCCTTGCAACACGCAAGCCATATTTGGTCGGTGTTTGTTGCATGAACCGTGTAACTGTATGTGCCTACACATTAGTGAATGATCTGGCGTCTCAGTGCATTCCTCTCCATTCAGATAAACTTCTTGATCATCTTTGAAACATCTGTATGTGTATGGAAGCGACCAGACCTCATGAAGAAAAGCACTACCTAAAGGTTCATAACGACCTATTGGTATATATTTCATACAATTTGAAAACTTATATAAAGCAAAAGGCAGCGTTATTAAACCGTGGATAAGGCACGTTGCCAAAAAACCCGCAATCCTCTGCTGATGATGTCACTGAGCATGTCATGAATGATGTAATATGTGACATCATCAGCAGTGGATTACGGGTAATAGTATCTCTAGTTTACTCCCCTATAGCTGTCTTTCTTTTAACATAAGTGTCTGTTTCCTTCCCTTATACTTACTGTTTTTGGTTCGCTTCCGGTTCGCGTACCGGCGAGCGAACTGGGAAGCGAACTAAGAGAAATAGAGGTTGGCACAGTTCCAAATATTGTACCAATTTTTTAATAACGGGGAGGTAGTTCTGAAAAGAACTTTTTTTTTATTGTTTTTGTTGTTTTATATTTTTTTTATTATTTTTCAGAACATTTTTTTACTTTTTTTGAATTTTTCTGAACAGTTTTATATTTTTTGGGGTTTTTCTTGGAGGGGGCAATGAAAACGATTCATTGTAAAGGGCTCAACAGGAGCAACAAAACAAAAAAAAAGTATTTATTATTTTGGGCGTTTCGTACAAACTTGCATATGATAGTCAATAGCTCTGTTGATCAGAGTGATGCTTCTTTCTCCGTAGCAAATGAATCCATCGCAAAATACGCAGATGTGTTTTACTTCACCAAATCTCATTTGTATATTTGGCACCATCTCCCTGCCCTCTGGTCCCGTTACTTCCGGTACAACAGATCTTCTGGCCATAATAGGGAGATTATCTAGGTCGTTCCGAAACTGTGCAGCACTGTAGTTGTTAGGATGCCACCTAGTCATATGGCGATGCATTGTGTAGTTTCCGAAACTGTATTTTTTCTCGGTTCCTCTGGACAGTCTATCTTGACATATAAGGCAAGTTACGTATCTTGCATTTACTTTTTTCTGACCTTTGGGAATTTTAAAAAATTGCCAAATGAAGTTTTCTTTCCGGTGAGACGTCCTGGGTTCCTCAGGCAAAAACTGCCTCTCTTCCTGCTCTTCCTCGTCTTCCTCTTCTTCCTCTTCTTGCTGAATTATAACTTGAGCAGGTGGTCCACTCTTCCTTGGATGTGGTGGAGGTGGTGGGGAAGCACCAGCTGAAGCTACTAAAGAAGCCATTGCTCAGTGATCACAAAGGGTCTTTCTCTCACAATGATGAAAGTCAGAGTGAGGAAAGAAGGAGGGATTTTCATCATTTGGGAAAAACAAGAGTTCTCAACCAATGAAAAGTGTTCATTTTAGATTATATGACCTAGTCTTACATCATTAGGAAACCAAAAGTGAAATGAACCAATGAAAAGTGTTATTACCAAGTCACATGACTTGCTGTGTTTACGTTAAGCGCTTTGCAGGGCCTCCCGGTTTGCTTCCAGAAACCTGCGCTTTGCGACTCGCTTCGCGTACCAGTTCGCTAACGTAGCACGTCATATGACGTATCACGCGACAACGTGAAACGTCATGCGGACGGGAGGCGTCACGATGTTGTTTTCTAACGCGGCACTTGCGGTAAAGAAACGTTTACCGGCTCGCGGTCTATTTCGCGGCATCAAGGTCAGCTAACGGGAAGCTTCCCGATTCGCGAAGCGGGAACGAAGAAAAAAAAATATTTTAAAAAAAATTATTCATAAACACATAAAATATATTTTTGGATTTAAAGAAGAATACATTTTACAGCTACAGATATTAGCTGTTAAAAAACCAATGAAATTCACTGAAAAAACCATAGGTTATAGACCATATATAGTTAGGAATTAGCATTTACAAAACCTTGAAAATTCACTGAAAAAACCATAGGTTATAGACCATATATAGTTAGGAATTAGCATTTAGAAAACCTTATTTTACTCACACAAAACCATTGAAATTCCATATATAGTTAGTTGCACTAACTATATATCGCGCACCCGCAATCCACTGCTGATGATGTCACATATTACATCATTCATGACATGGTCAGTGACATCACTGATGACATCACTGATGACATCTCAAATGACATCACTGATGAGATCACTGATGACATCTCAAATGACATCACTGATGACATCATGACACACCAATACCAGTTACTACATACGCACTCACTGATTCCTACGTCTACACACACATTCACTCATTCACCCATACAATGACTCATACATACAGTCACTTATTATTACAACACTATCATATGCACTCATACACCTATGCAGACAGTCACACACTGCCACTCATCCATGGAGTTACTCACACACCAAGTCAGTCCTGTAAAGAATCAATCACACTTCCATTTCTTCATCTATACAGTTAAACACAGAACACCATACTTCAGTGACATCACTGATGACATCACTAATGACATCTGAAATGACATCACTGATGACATCTCAAATGACATCACTGATGACATCATGACACACCAATACCAGTTACTACATACGCACTCACTGATTCGTACGTCTACACACACATTCACTCATTCACCCATACAATTACTCATACATACAGTCAGTTATTATTAGAACACTATCATATGCACTCATACACCTAGTCAGTCCTGTGAAGAATCAATCACACTTCGATTTCCTCATCTATAGTTAAACACAGAACACCATACTTTTCACACATATACTAACACATACTTACTCTCTTATACAATCACTGATACAAGTACACATTGATATGCACAGAGTCACACACCTCCCAGCCAGCCACACACACACTCAGTCTTCCATACATCCAGTCATTCTTCAATATGTAAAACGTATTTAAACTTTACAAAAACACACAGACACTAGATGATGTCATCAGTGATGTCATTTGAGATGTCATCAGTGATGTCATCAGTGATGTCACTGACCATGTCATGAATGATGTAATATGTGACATCATCAGCAGTGGATTGCGGGTGCGCGATATATAGTTAGTGCAACTAACTATATATGGAATTTCAATGGTTTTGTGTGAGTAAAATAAGGTTTTCTAAATGCTAATTCCTAACTATATATGGTCTATAACCTATGGTTTTTTCAGTGAATATATATATATATATACATATACATATGTGTGTATGTGTGTGCATGTGTGTGTGTGTGTGTATAATTATATATTTATATTACCTACTGGCGGTCGCCAGTAGGTAGTTATAGTTAGGATTGATTTCCATAGGGAAATCGCAACATTCTATTGGGAATAACTTTGGCGCCGGTTGAGGAATCTGCCTGAATTTTTCAGCAACTTTGTCTGGCGGCGCTCCGGTCCTTCTCCGAAAGTTTGGGGGGGATTCGTCAAGCGGGGGCCGAGATAAAAGGGGGGTCCCAAAACATGTTTTCCCCATGTTAATTTCCCTAGGGCGGTCGGTCGCACTTTTAGCTCGAACGGCTGAATGGATTTTCACCAAACTTGGCAAAATTGTAGGGACTGGTAGCCCGATGTGCCTTTGCTATGTCTCAAGATATTTGCTCCAGAGGATTTTGAGTTATTTAGGTTAAAACATTTTTATATATCTATAGCCGCGCCCCGGTATGCGCACCGGGGAGCGCTCCGGCGGCACGCCACGCGACTTGCGCACGGAAAGCTGATTGGCTCTCGGGTGTCTGTAAACATTCGAAACAGTCCGCAGTGGCCACCATCTTGTGTCTCGGTAGGATCGAGACACAAGAGGTGGCAAAAAACAAAGGGGGAAATGACCAAAAGGGGGCAGGGTACACCCCCCCTGACCACCTAGGTTTGATGTGGGGGCCATAAAAGGGTCCCGCGGGACAAATAAAAATGTAATTTTTTTCCGATTTTCGCAGGGGGAGCGCCCGGTACGCGCACCGGGGAGCGTACCGGAGAGCGTACCATGGGGAAAACCTAGTGAAACAGTAAAATAATAATTTAAAGTGCTTAGAGGTAGGGTAGCTCTGAATGTTGTGTTGTGTGGCTGATTTAAGTACCAACATGTAGGTACCAATGCAGAGTCTTAAATTCAATGTACACCTTTTTTATGTAGATATCTAGCATGTTGTTATAGAAGTTATTGTGGTATATGGAATCCATACCATAGTCTGTCAGGAAAGCAGAAACAGATCCTTTAAGTACTCCCTGAGAAGACCTAGGGGATCATGGGTAGTCTTCTCTGCTCCCTTATGATGTTTTAAAATTGCACAGTATACTGTAAGTTTTACTTTATACTATAATATAAACATAATTATTTTGATAGTACTTCATGAATTAGATATAAAAATGAATAATGTCTCGAACTATTTTTAATTATTAAATACAAATTTATTGGTTAGAATTTTCATAGTTCAATAAAACTTCCAGCATTACATCATCTGGAATCTCCTCAAACATGCATGTTTCTATATCTTGTAAACATTCAATAAATTGTTGATCCAAAGACTGATCCATAAAATCTTCATCCAAAAAATCTTCATTTAGAATCTCCTCAGATGTAATCTCGAAGGAAACATTGATATTTTCTTGCTCCCCTTCCATTTTTTTGCTGTAAATTGTATAAAAAATAACTATATCAGTAGAGTTAGGGCACTGTTGGGTTTAAGTTCAGACAAGTAGTTCTGATTTTTTAACAGTGAAGTTAACTTTGGGTAGTGTATGGTAACAGGCAGGAAGTAGAAATATAAAAAAGTGCCTGTGAAGAAGCGTAAGTAAATTCATAATTATAGCAGAGAAGCCTAAGTCAATCAATAAATATAATAGAGGAGCCTATCTCTATCTATAACTATAGCAGAAGGACAGTAAATAATTATCAGAAAACGTTTTTACAAATTAACTTAAAGTGCCCCTTACAAATTATCAACTTACTTTACGGAGAGGTGAAGAAGAAAAAATGCGAAAATCCTTTCAAGATGTACCTCAGGTAGTTGTAGTCAAAATGGCCGTGTTTCCCTCTCATTTTTCATTTACATTCATGTACATAACCAATCAAATGACAGGAAAAAAAGTAGAAAATGAAAGTAACATTTTAATTGGCTGTAAATTCTAACACTTCAGATGTGTTTTTGTCATGTAATTTACCTCAGGATATTTAGACAGTGCTACAGCTCAAATGGCTCAATGGAATTCCACCAAATTTGGGAAAATGGTAGGGACTGGTATGTAGTATGGCCTATTCTATATTTGGTGAAAGTGTCTCCAGTGGTTTTTATGTAAATTAACTTTTATTATTTTTTTGGAGCGCTTCCCGGTGCGCGCCCCGGTACGCGTACCGGCATCGCTACGGGAGTCCTCCATTTTGTGTTTCGGTAGATTTGAGTCAGAAAATGGTGGACAAACAACGTTGGGAATGGGTATAAGGGGGCACGGTAGGCACTCCCTGACCCACTAGGTTTTCTGAGGGGGTCTTAGGAGGCCCATATAGGCGAAAAACAATTTTTTTATTTTTCGCGGGGGGAGCGCCCAGTACGCGCACCGGGAAGCGTACCGGGGTGCGTACTTTGGTGAAAAATAGTGAAAAAAGTTAGAAAAAGATAATCATTTGGAGTGATCAGAGGTAGGGTAGCCCTGAAAAGAGCTTTTGGGTTCTGTGGCTGATTTAGGTACCTACAAGTAGGTACCAATGCACAGTCTTAAATTCAGGAGGAATATTCTATTCCCCTCATATGAGAAGTGCACACCAGCTCCTCTGTAGATATCTTGCATGTTGTAACGCAAGTTGTTGTTGTATATTGAACCCATTCCATAATCTCTCATGTAAGCAGAAACAGATTTATTCACATGTTTCCGTGCTTTCTCAAATTGTGGACAAAATTGGTTGGACCAGTTCCATTTCTGTCTTTGGCATATATTGGAAAATACCAAGGCAGTTTGAGCGAAAAGTGTCATCAGTTGTTCAAAGGTGTCCTTTAAAAGCATTTCCAGACCTACCCCAGTCAAAGTACCTAAGTCATTTCCACCACAGTGCAGAATTATGAGATTAGGGTGTGGCAAATGCAAAAAGGTTTTCACCAATGGTATCAATTGGTGACATCTCAATCCTCTCTGGCCAATCCATTTAATGTTCACATTTGGTAAATCAAGGTTGTGAAAATTTCTGGTAGCTGCATACCTTTGAGCCCAGTGGATATAGCTATGTCCAATAATCCAGACAGAATACATGGTAGAGGAGGTTCTGGTGCAGTCAGATGAAGTATAGGAATAAAATGGCAGTTGGAACAGTAGGAGTTTGCAAAAAAACCTGTGGAGTTTCAGTGCTCTTGAATCACAAGCAATGATTGGTAGATTGAGATAGTTGAAAACTTTAAGTTAGGGTGCATGGTTGTGTTCTGTGTAAGAAGTAATTTGAATGGTTAAAAAAAGTCATTTAAAGAAAGATTGCACAGGATAAGCTGGTGTATTCGCAGGTCAAACATCCTTGCTGAGGTGATTTGCAACATTGTAGAATAAACTTTTAAACCTGAGAGCTCAGTGAGGAGGGAGTTGCTATGGTAACAGGTAGAAAGGGCTGAGGGGGGGAAGGGTGTTGGTTTGAAAATACAGAGGGAAGAGTTTTGATTGGTTCCCATGAGCAATATGTGGGTAGAATTAGAGGTTTTCTGTGCCATTAATGGTTGCAGTGCCTGGAGAATATACCTTTTGCTCTGCTAAAGAAATATTGGTGTGTGTATCTGACACTGTTCTGAATCTCCTAAAGCATTTGTAAAGGTGAGTTATGATTCATTTAGATAGAGAGTTCAGATTAAGAAGCACATAGGACCTGTGTTGTGTTCCTAAAATGGTATGCTTGTACTCCAGCAATGCATCCTTTCACATGGGGAAAGCTGCATGTGAAAGCGTTTGCCTCAGTCTTACGCTTGCTGTAAGGCAGGCGCAAAATTTTGACGTAACAGTGTCCTAAAAGTGATGCAGTGAAATCTCATAGATTTTACTGTGTCACTATTATGAGGCTTTTTGCGGGGGAATGCCCCCTCTGTGTACATTACATATATACAATACATACATTACACCTGACAGAAGTATAATGTGGCACAGAGATTTAACAGGTGACGCATCTACCTACATGCGTCACTTTTTAAATATGGCGCAAAAAGGTACATGTTTTATGCCGCCGATGCATCACAAAAAGTGACGCATTAGCAGTGCAAAACTGACGCAGGGCCTCATAAATGAGGTTCATCTTTTTTTGCACACTACTCCAGTTTAGTCCTGTCCATTGCACTCTTGGACACAAGCCTCACCTTTTGTGCTCCCCTGGACAGGCTTCATCTCATCTGTACTCCTGCTTAGGTGTCAGAATCCTATCACATGGGGAAGCCCTATGTGAAAGCGTTTGCCTCAGTCTCATGCCTGCTGTTAGGCAGGTGCAAGATTTTGATGTAACAGTGTCCTAAAAGTGACGCAGCGAAATCTCATAGATTTCACTGCGTCACTATTACGAGGCTTTTTTGCGGAGAAATGACCCCTCTGTGTACATTACACCTGACAGACGTATAATGTGGCGCAGAGGTTTAAAAAATGACGCATCTACCTACATGCGTCACTTTTTAAATATGGCGCAAAAAGGTACATGTTTTATGCCGCCGATGCGTCCCAAAAAGTGACGCATCAGCAGTGCAAAACTGACGCAGGGCCTCATAAATGAGGTTCTTTTTTTTTTGCACACTACTCCAGTTTAGTCCTGTCCACTGCACTCTTGGACACAAGCCTCACCTTTTGTGCTCCCCTGGACAGTCTTCATCTCATCTGCACTCCTGCTTAGGTGTCAGAATCCTATCACATGGGGAAAGCTCCATGTGAAAGCGTTTGCCTCAGTCTTATCCCTGCTGTGAGGCAGGTGCAAGATTTTGACGTAACAGTGTCCTAAAAGTGACGCAGTGAAATCTCATAGATTTCACTGCGTCATTATTACGAGGTTTTTTGCGGAGAAATGACCCCTCTGTGTACATTACACTTGAGAGAGGTATAATGTGGCGCAGAGGTTTAAAAAATGATGCATCTACCTATATGCGTCACTTTTTAAATATGGCACAACAAGGCACATGTTTTATGCCGCCAATGCGTCACAAAAAGTAATGCATTAGTAGCGCAAAACTGATGCAGGGCTTTATAAATGAGGCTCATCTTTTTCTTGCACACTCCTCCAGTTTAGTCCTGTCCACTGCACTCTTGGACACAAGCCTCACGTTTTGTGCTCCCCTGGACAGTCTTCATCTCATCTGCACTCCTGCTTAGGTGTCAGAATCCTATCACATGGGGCAAGCCCCATGTGAAAGCGTTTGCCTCAGTCTTATCCCTGCTGTGAGGCAGGTGCAAGATTTTGACGTAACAGTGTCCTAAAAGTGACGCAGTGAAATCTCATAGATTTCACTGCGTCATTATTAAGAGGCTTTTTGCGGAGAAATTACCCCTCTGTGTACATTACACTTGACATAGGTATAATGTGGCGCAGAGGTTTAAAAAATGACGCATCTACCTACATGCGTCACTTTTTAAATATGGCGCAACAAGGCACATGTTTTATGCCGCCAATGCATCACAAAAAGTAACGCATTAGTAGCGCAAAACTGACGCAGGGCTTTATAAATGAGGCTCATCTTTTTCTTGCACACTCCTCCAGTTTAGTCCTTTTCACTGCACTCTTGGGCACAAGCCTCACCTTTTGTGCTCCCCTGGACAGTCTTCATCTCATCTGCACTCCTGCTTAGGTGTCAGAATCCTATCACATGGGGAAAGCCCCATGTGAAAGCGTTTGCCTCAGTCTTATCCCTGCTGTGAGGCAGGTGCTAGATTTTGACGTAACAGTGTCCTAAAAGTGACGCAGTGAAATCTCATAGATTTCACTGCGTCATTATTACGAGGTTTTTTGCGGAGAAATGACCCCTCTGTGTACATTACACTTGACAGAGGTATAATGTGGCGCAGAGGTTTAAAAAATGATGCATCTACCTGCATGCGTCACTTTTTAAATATGGCGCAACAAGGCACATGTTTTATGCCGCCAATGCGTCACAAAAAGTAACGCATTAGTAGCGCAAAACTGATGCAGGGCTTTATAAATGAGGCTCATCTTTTTCTTGCACACTCCTCCAGTTTAGTCCTGTCCACTGCACTCTTGGACACAAGCCTCACGTTTTGTGCTCCCCTGGACAGTCTTCATCTCATCTGCACTCCTGCTTAGGTGTCAGAATCCTATCACATGGGGAAAGCCCCATGTGAAAGCGTTTGCCTCAGTCTTATCCCTGCTGTGAGGCAGGTGCAAGATTTTGACGTAACAGTGTCCTAAAAGTGACGCAGTGAAATCTCATAGATTTCACTGCGTCATTATTAAGAGGCTTTTTGCGGAGAAATGACCCCTCTGTGTACATTACACTTGACATAGGTATAATGTGGCGCAGAGGTTTAAAAAATGACGCATCTACCTACATGCGTCACTTTTTAAATATGGCGCAACAAGGCACATGTTTTATGCCGCCAATGCGTCACAAAAAGTAACGCATTAGTAGCGCAAAACTGACGCAGGGCTTTATAAATGAGGCTCATCTTTTTCTTGCACACTCCTCCAGTTTAGTCCTTTCCACTGCACTCTTGGGCACAAGCCTCACCTTTTGTGCTCCCCTGGACAGTCTTCATCTCATCTGCACTCCTGCTTAGGTGTCAGAATCCTATCACATGGGGAAAGCCCCATGTGAAAGCGTTTGCCTCAGTCTTATCCCTGCTGTGAGGCAGGTGCAAGATTTTGACGAAACAGTGTCCTAAAAGTGACGCAGTGAAATCTCATAGATTTCACTGCGTCATTATTACGAGGCTTTTTGCGGAGAAATGACCCCTCTGTGTACATTACACTTGACAGAGGTATAATGTGGCGCAGAGGTTTAAAAAATGACGCATCTACCTACATGCGTCACTTTTTAAATATGGCGCAACAAGGCACATGTTTTATGCCGCCAATGCGTCACAAAAAATGACGCATCAGTAGCGCAAAACTGACGCAGGGGTTTATAAATGAGGCTCATCTTTTTATTACACACTACTCCAGTTTAGTCCTGTCCACTGCACTCTTGGACACAAGCCTCACATTTTGTGCTCCCCTGGACAGGTTTCATCACATGAGTATTCCTGCTTAGGCCTCATAATTTTTTTTTAGAATAACATTTGAAAAACAATGAAAAGGTCATATGTATAAGCTTTTCATTACACTACTAAAATATTTTTGCTGCAAATTAATGAGTTTTACATTTTTGAGAAAGTTTAAATAGTAGGACCTGCACTGTGTTTCTAAAATGTTATTGAAAAATCGATTTTGGGACTAATCAATGAATTCTACATTTTTGAAAAATAATAAATAGTGTGTGCATGATTACATAAAAAAATTTGACCTTTTCACAATTATGTCACCTGTGTTACCTGAGATTAGGAAGTAGATTGTGCAGATGAGGTGAGACATGTCCAGAGGGACAGAGGAGGTGAGGTTTATGATCAAGACTGTAGTGGGAGAGAGGCCTTTCCTGGGAAGCATAGGTGGTGAAGCCTGTGTATAAGAGTGCAGTGGACTAGACTTCATGAAGTCTATCCCCTACTGGACTCTTAGAGACAGGTCTCATCTTCTTTGTACCTGTGGACAGAGCTGTATTCCACTATACTCTTCAATACAGGCCTCACCTTTTGTGCACCCTTGGAGAATCCTCACCTGATCGGTAACCCTGAATAGATCGTTTGCTTTTTGTCATTGCTTTGTTGTTTGGTAATAGTGGTCTATAATGTGCTATTTGTTTTCTTTAACACAGATTGAAATCAAGATTTCAAGAGTAAGCAAACATGCCCTCAAGGGAAAGGAGAAGAAAACAACATAACCGCCAAAAAACAAAAACAGCAACAAAATTACAGAACTCTTCCACAACAAATACTTCTAAAAACAGGAACCAAGCTCCTCGTAAGACAACTAAGTGTTTCATACGGAACATATGTACTGCAAGAAAAATTGTTGGACAGCATGTAGAAAAAGAGAATGAGAGAGTAAATTTGAAAAGGAAGGAGAGAACCTCAAAGAATCCTACAACTGGAGCAGGAGAGAATAATATGTATGGGAATAGAAGGCAGAATCAGTTTAGAGACATTCGTAAACGAATGTTTCGCAATAGGGTGGTTTTAAATTTGTTAAAAAACATTAGGAAAGGTAAACAGAGAGCTGCTTTTTATAAGAAAAAGAAAAGTGTAGAGAAGATTGTTGATCAGGCTTTTGAAGTTAAGAAAAAATTATTTATTTTAATAATCAATAGAATTAGGACACTTAACAAGACAATTGATGTTTTCAAATCAAACAGTAGATGGAAAAGAGTAATTAATCGGACTAATTTTTGTAAAGTTTTTTCAGGAGAATGGATGCACAGTTCAAGTTGTGAGCCATTTTTTAATGAGGAGAGTTACTTCCAGGAGAATGATTTAGTGCATGCAGTTGACACCAGTGGTCGAGCGTATGAAGTGAAAGACGGTTGTCCGATTGAAAAAGAGAAACTTGTGCCTAGAGAACCAGAAGAGGAGTTAACTGATGAAGTTTTAGGGAGACGTACTAAGGGTCCAGTGTACACTTGGAAGTGTAGTCGTATTTGTAGTGTGCGACAGGAATCAATTGATTTGTTTTGTAATTTCTTACGTACATATAGTAAAGACATTCTAAAGCAGAAAGTGAAGTTGTTGCAAGACTTAGATCCTTGCAGAGTGAGAGAAAACACAGGTTTGCAAGGGCATTCACTGGCTTGTCTTTCTAGAAAAGTCTGTCAGAGTGTTTTTCATCATTTTAGGATGTTAGCAGTGCATCATACAAAAATGAGGAAATTAGTGAGAATGTTGTATTATGCAAAAAGTCCAGCACTTAAGCTTAAACAATTAAACAGTGCTCTTTTGCATGGAACTGAATTAGATGTGAAGAAGATTTGTGAAGAAATTGAGATTTGTTATTTTGGTGAAAAAGAGGATAGTGTAGAAATTGACACAGCAATCCAAGGTAATGTGGAAGACAATGTACAGATTTCAAGTACAGAAAAGTTTGAGCAGGAAATTACCAGGTTTAAGGTGAAATCAAGTGAAAGGCCGAATTGTACTTGTGTGTGTTGTCGACGAACTCATTATAAGCATCAAACTAGATTAGTTGATTTATACGTAAAAAGTGAAAAGATGAATAATTATGAGTGGAAGGATTTTGCAACTTATTTGTGGGTGGAGAATTGTTTTGATTTGAGTTCTGATCAGCGTATTTGTAAATATTGTTATGATAAATTAAATCAAAACAGAATGCCTGCTAGAGCTGTTCATAATAATCTGGAGTTGGTAGACATTCCCCGTGAATTGATGGATTTAAATACATATGAGTCTATTTTGATTCAATGTGTTCACCCTTTTCAGGCAATTGTTCGCATGGAGCCGAGGATAGGGAAATTGCCTCCTACAGATTTGCAGAGAGGATTAAAGGGAAGGGTTGTTTATTTGCCTCTTGATTTAAAAAAAATATTGATACAATTGGTATAGAAAAAGTAGAAGAGGAACCTTTAGTTATTCTAGTTTATGGGGTTCCGACAAAGAGTAAGAAAATCTGGCAAGATTTAGTGGATGTTAGGAAAGTCAAAAAGGCAACGTTGTATTTAGTCAAAAACAATGAGTATTACAAAGATGTATGTGTTGCAGCAGAGGAAACAGCTGCAGATGAAGACAGTGATTGTTCAGGCAGCCAAATTGAAAAAGTTGATGTGTCTAGAAGTGAAGAAATATATGAACATTATACTGTTCATCCTTTCATTCCAAAGAAGTAATGGGGAATGCAATTGAATTGTTTAAAATGAAAGCAGCAAAAGGAAGTCCCATTAGTGTATGGGAAGAAAGTTTGGAAGCTCGTTGTTTTCCACAGCTATTTCCAACAGGTCGAGGTGGACGATATGACGATCGTCCACTTCAAATTCCTGCATCTGAATATCGAACTGTAAGATTATATGCTGAAGATCCAAGGTTTCGTCAATGCATTCCCTATTTGTTTCATCTACTGTATGAAAGTGACTTGTCTGGGCTTTCTTATGCAGGAAACCATATACTGAAAAGTGGAGCACATCTGCAAAATGTTTCGGCGAGGGACTTTATGGAGAAAGTGAATCTGCAAGATAATATTTTGGAATCTCATCTAATCAATCTCATGGCATGTCAGTGTGGTACAAATGAGTATTGGTACCGTCGTCATGGGGAATTTAAATGTATGCTAAGAAACTTAGGAACTCCTACATGGTTCCTCACTCTTAGCTGTGCCGAGTATGCATGGGACGACTTACTTCAATTTCTACGAGAGTCAAATGCAAATATACAAAATATAGAATTCAAAACACCTGGAGAACTGTGTTATTTGGATCCAGTGAATGTATGCAGATATTTCAATCATAGATTTGAAGCTATGATGTCTTTTATTACCAACAAAAAAAATCCTCCCCTTGGAGAGATTTTGGATTTCTTTTGGAGAAAGGAGTATCAAGCAAGAGGTGCTCCTCACATACATATGTTGTTGTGGATTAAAGATGCACCCAAATTTGGAACAGATTCGGATGAAACAGTGATGCGTTTCATTGAAGAGTATTCAACATGTGCTGTTCCGAAAACTACAGAGGAAAACAGTTTAAGGCATCAAGTTTTACGCTTTCAATCCCATCGTTGTGGAAAGTACTGTCGTCGAAAAATCAGAAACAAGGACAAGTTCTATACAAAATGTCGTTTCGGCTTTCCACGACCAGTGATTTCTAAAGGAAGAGTAAATAATTTGATGTCTTCTCTGCGACATACTGTGACGAGGAAATCACCAAAAAATACATACAATTTAAAAAGAAACGAAGAGTCCAAGTACGTCAACGACTACAACCCAGTGATTTTGTCCATGTGGAATGTTAACATGGATATTCAGTTCATTGCTGACAACTCTATTGCTGTGGCTCGATATGTGACGTCTTACATCACAAAAAAAGAAAATACAGAACTGAAGGAAATGTGGGAGGACATTTCACATGAAAATAGTCTAAGCAAGAAATTATACAGTTACAGTCTGAAGATGTTGTCGCATCGAGAAATTGGAGCATATGAATGTTCTGATCGATTGTCGTCAGCAAGTCTCTATGCCAAATCTAGAACCATCATTTGGGTGAGTCTAGGTCTTGCTGCAACACGAAACCGAGTTTTGAAATCTGTACAAGAAATAGAGTATTTGGCGGAGAAAGAACCAGAAAGTACAGATATTTTGAAGACAAACATGTTGGATACATACTATCCAAATAGAAGTAGTCATCTTGAGAACAGTTGTTTGTATGAAGTTCTGCAAAACTATATTAATAAGAGAACCATCAGAGAAGATATTAACAATGGAATATATGCTATCATTGGGTGTGAAGGATGTCTAGTGAGACAGAAAAAAGGCCATTTGATTAATCATCAAAAATTTAGTTGCGAAAATCCAGAGAAAATGGAATGTTACTATTTAGCTCTTTTGCAACTCTTTAAGCCATGGCGTAAAGAAGAGGAACTACTTGGAGATTTTCTGTGTTACGAAGATTCTTTTAATGCAATCAAGGATACCATAGAATGCCCTGTTTTTCCAAATTATCTGCAAATGTTGAATGAAGAAATAGAGCAAGAAGCCACAATTGCTGCAGAGATTGCTAGAGACAGTTCTCAAGACAGTCAGAGTTCTGCTTCATTGAGTCAGGATCCACTTGGAGGACCAATTATACAAAATGAAGCTGCCACTGCCATGGATGAGGTGGAAAGAGCTATGGAACAAGCTCAAGATGATGTAGTTAACTTAGAAGATTTGGTGAAACAACTACACCTTGAGCAGAAACAGATATATGACGAAGTCACAGAACAGATTGAACATGGATTCAGTCATGAGAAAAAAGAGTGCTCATGTACATCATTTAAGCCTGTCCAACTGTACGTGAGTGGAGAGGCGGGAACTGGAAAAAGTTTTCTGATTAAAGCAATTGCAACTTATCTCCAGAAAAGGACTGAATCGCCGCTGTCTTGTGTTGTTACCGCTCCAACTGGGCTGGCTGCGCATAACATTAAAGGGATTACTTTACATCGTTTACTGATGCTGCCAGTGCAGCATGATAACAAATTGCAATATCACAAGCTATCTGGAGATGCGTGTTCCGAAGTTTCGAGAGTCCTGAAGAAAATGAAACTTCTTATCATTGATGAAGTAAGCATGGTGTCAAATATAATGCTTGCTTTAGTGCATTTGAGAATGCAAGAAATTCTTAGAACAGACTATGATGTCTTATTTGGAGGAAAACACATTATTGTTTTTGGAGATCTACTGCAGTTGACTCCGGTGAAAGGACAACCTGTGTTCAAAATGCTCACGCATGAAGATACCAGGAAGTGCCTAGGAAGCATTGGAAACGTTAATATATGGTTAAACTTCAAATATGCAGAACTGCTTCAAAATATGCGGCAGGCAAAGGATGAAGATTATAAAAATATTTTACAAGACGTAAGAATCGGAAAAGTAAGTCAGCAAGGGAAAAAAGCTTTACATGGACGATTAATTTCAAATTTCATAGATTTCACTGCGTCATTATTACGAGGCTTTTTGCGGAGAAATGACCCCTCTGTGTACATTACACTTGACAGAGGTATAATGTGGCGCAGAGGTTTAAAAAATGACGCATCTACCTACATGCGTCACTTTTTAAATATGGCGCAACAAGGCACATGTTTTATGCCGCCAATGCGTCACAAAAAGTAACGCATTAGTAGCGCAAAACTGACGCAGGGCTTTATAAATGAGGCTCATCTTTTTCTTGCACACTCCTCCAGTTTAGTCCTTTCCACTGCACTCTTGGGCACAAGCCTCACCTTTTGTGCTCCCCTGGACAGTCTTCATCTCATCTGCACTCCTGCTTAGGTGTCAGAATCCTATCACATGGGGAAAGCCCCATGTGAAAGCGTTTGCCTCAGTCTTATCCCTGCTGTGAGGCAGGTGCAAGATTTTGACGAAACAGTGTCCTAAAAGTGACGCAGTGAAATCTCATAGATTTCACTGCGTCATTATTACGAGGCTTTTTGCGGAGAAATGACCCCTCTGTGTACATTACACTTGACAGAGGTATAATGTGGCGCAGAGGTTTAAAAAATGACGCATCTACCTACATGCGTCACTTTTTAAATATGGCGCAACAAGGCACATGTTTTATGCCGCCAATGCGTCACAAAAAATGACGCATCAGTAGCGCAAAACTGACGCAGGGGTTTATAAATGAGGCTCATCTTTTTATTACACACTACTCCAGTTTAGTCCTGTCCACTGCACTCTTGGACACAAGCCTCACATTTTGTGCTCCCCTGGACAGGTTTCATCACATGAGTATTCCTGCTTAGGCCTCATAATTTTTTTTTAGAATAACATTTGAAAAACAATGAAAAGGTCATATGTATAAGCTTTTCATTACACTACTAAAATATTTTTGCTGCAAATTAATGAGTTTTACATTTTTGAGAAAGTTTAAATAGTAGGACCTGCACTGTGTTTCTAAAATGTTATTGAAAAATCGATTTTGGGACTAATCAATGAATTCTACATTTTTGAAAAATAATAAATAGTGTGTGCATGATTACATAAAAAAATTTGACCTTTTCACAATTATGTCACCTGTGTTACCTGAGATTAGGAAGTAGATTGTGCAGATGAGGTGAGACATGTCCAGAGGGACAGAGGAGGTGAGGTTTATGATCAAGACTGTAGTGGGAGAGAGGCCTTTCCTGGGAAGCATAGGTGGTGAAGCCTGTGTATAAGAGTGCAGTGGACTAGACTTCATGAAGTCTATCCCCTACTGGACTCTTAGAGACAGGTCTCATCTTCTTTGTACCTGTGGACAGAGCTGTATTCCACTATACTCTTCAATACAGGCCTCACCTTTTGTGCACCCTTGGAGAATCCTCACCTGATCGGTAACCCTGAATAGATCGTTTGCTTTTTGTCATTGCTTTGTTGTTTGGTAATAGTGGTCTATAATGTGCTATTTGTTTTCTTTAACACAGATTGAAATCAAGATTTCAAGAGTAAGCAAACATGCCCTCAAGGGAAAGGAGAAGAAAACAACATAACCGCCAAAAAACAAAAACAGCAACAAAATTACAGAACTCTTCCACAACAAATACTTCTAAAAACAGGAACCAAGCTCCTCGTAAGACAACTAAGTGTTTCATACGGAACATATGTACTGCAAGAAAAATTGTTGGACAGCATGTAGAAAAAGAGAATGAGAGAGTAAATTTGAAAAGGAAGGAGAGAACCTCAAAGAATCCTACAACTGGAGCAGGAGAGAATAATATGTATGGGAATAGAAGGCAGAATCAGTTTAGAGACATTCGTAAACGAATGTTTCGCAATAGGGTGGTTTTAAATTTGTTAAAAAACATTAGGAAAGGTAAACAGAGAGCTGCTTTTTATAAGAAAAAGAAAAGTGTAGAGAAGATTGTTGATCAGGCTTTTGAAGTTAAGAAAAAATTATTTATTTTAATAATCAATAGAATTAGGACACTTAACAAGACAATTGATGTTTTCAAATCAAACAGTAGATGGAAAAGAGTAATTAATCGGACTAATTTTTGTAAAGTTTTTTCAGGAGAATGGATGCACAGTTCAAGTTGTGAGCCATTTTTTAATGAGGAGAGTTACTTCCAGGAGAATGATTTAGTGCATGCAGTTGACACCAGTGGTCGAGCGTATGAAGTGAAAGACGGTTGTCCGATTGAAAAAGAGAAACTTGTGCCTAGAGAACCAGAAGAGGAGTTAACTGATGAAGTTTTAGGGAGACGTACTAAGGGTCCAGTGTACACTTGGAAGTGTAGTCGTATTTGTAGTGTGCGACAGGAATCAATTGATTTGTTTTGTAATTTCTTACGTACATATAGTAAAGACATTCTAAAGCAGAAAGTGAAGTTGTTGCAAGACTTAGATCCTTGCAGAGTGAGAGAAAACACAGGTTTGCAAGGGCATTCACTGGCTTGTCTTTCTAGAAAAGTCTGTCAGAGTGTTTTTCATCATTTTAGGATGTTAGCAGTGCATCATACAAAAATGAGGAAATTAGTGAGAATGTTGTATTATGCAAAAAGTCCAGCACTTAAGCTTAAACAATTAAACAGTGCTCTTTTGCATGGAACTGAATTAGATGTGAAGAAGATTTGTGAAGAAATTGAGATTTGTTATTTTGGTGAAAAAGAGGATAGTGTAGAAATTGACACAGCAATCCAAGGTAATGTGGAAGACAATGTACAGATTTCAAGTACAGAAAAGTTTGAGCAGGAAATTACCAGGTTTAAGGTGAAATCAAGTGAAAGGCCGAATTGTACTTGTGTGTGTTGTCGACGAACTCATTATAAGCATCAAACTAGATTAGTTGATTTATACGTAAAAAGTGAAAAGATGAATAATTATGAGTGGAAGGATTTTGCAACTTATTTGTGGGTGGAGAATTGTTTTGATTTGAGTTCTGATCAGCGTATTTGTAAATATTGTTATGATAAATTAAATCAAAACAGAATGCCTGCTAGAGCTGTTCATAATAATCTGGAGTTGGTAGACATTCCCCGTGAATTGATGGATTTAAATACATATGAGTCTATTTTGATTCAATGTGTTCACCCTTTTCAGGCAATTGTTCGCATGGAGCCGAGGATAGGGAAATTGCCTCCTACAGATTTGCAGAGAGGATTAAAGGGAAGGGTTGTTTATTTGCCTCTTGATTTAAAAAAAATATTGATACAATTGGTATAGAAAAAGTAGAAGAGGAACCTTTAGTTATTCTAGTTTATGGGGTTCCGACAAAGAGTAAGAAAATCTGGCAAGATTTAGTGGATGTTAGGAAAGTCAAAAAGGCAACGTTGTATTTAGTCAAAAACAATGAGTATTACAAAGATGTATGTGTTGCAGCAGAGGAAACAGCTGCAGATGAAGACAGTGATTGTTCAGGCAGCCAAATTGAAAAAGTTGATGTGTCTAGAAGTGAAGAAATATATGAACATTATACTGTTCATCCTTTCATTCCAAAGAAGTAATGGGGAATGCAATTGAATTGTTTAAAATGAAAGCAGCAAAAGGAAGTCCCATTAGTGTATGGGAAGAAAGTTTGGAAGCTCGTTGTTTTCCACAGCTATTTCCAACAGGTCGAGGTGGACGATATGACGATCGTCCACTTCAAATTCCTGCATCTGAATATCGAACTGTAAGATTATATGCTGAAGATCCAAGGTTTCGTCAATGCATTCCCTATTTGTTTCATCTACTGTATGAAAGTGACTTGTCTGGGCTTTCTTATGCAGGAAACCATATACTGAAAAGTGGAGCACATCTGCAAAATGTTTCGGCGAGGGACTTTATGGAGAAAGTGAATCTGCAAGATAATATTTTGGAATCTCATCTAATCAATCTCATGGCATGTCAGTGTGGTACAAATGAGTATTGGTACCGTCGTCATGGGGAATTTAAATGTATGCTAAGAAACTTAGGAACTCCTACATGGTTCCTCACTCTTAGCTGTGCCGAGTATGCATGGGACGACTTACTTCAATTTCTACGAGAGTCAAATGCAAATATACAAAATATAGAATTCAAAACACCTGGAGAACTGTGTTATTTGGATCCAGTGAATGTATGCAGATATTTCAATCATAGATTTGAAGCTATGATGTCTTTTATTACCAACAAAAAAAATCCTCCCCTTGGAGAGATTTTGGATTTCTTTTGGAGAAAGGAGTATCAAGCAAGAGGTGCTCCTCACATACATATGTTGTTGTGGATTAAAGATGCACCCAAATTTGGAACAGATTCGGATGAAACAGTGATGCGTTTCATTGAAGAGTATTCAACATGTGCTGTTCCGAAAACTACAGAGGAAAACAGTTTAAGGCATCAAGTTTTACGCTTTCAATCCCATCGTTGTGGAAAGTACTGTCGTCGAAAAATCAGAAACAAGGACAAGTTCTATACAAAATGTCGTTTCGGCTTTCCACGACCAGTGATTTCTAAAGGAAGAGTAAATAATTTGATGTCTTCTCTGCGACATACTGTGACGAGGAAATCACCAAAAAATACATACAATTTAAAAAGAAACGAAGAGTCCAAGTACGTCAACGACTACAACCCAGTGATTTTGTCCATGTGGAATGTTAACATGGATATTCAGTTCATTGCTGACAACTCTATTGCTGTGGCTCGATATGTGACGTCTTACATCACAAAAAAAGAAAATACAGAACTGAAGGAAATGTGGGAGGACATTTCACATGAAAATAGTCTAAGCAAGAAATTATACAGTTACAGTCTGAAGATGTTGTCGCATCGAGAAATTGGAGCATATGAATGTTCTGATCGATTGTCGTCAGCAAGTCTCTATGCCAAATCTAGAACCATCATTTGGGTGAGTCTAGGTCTTGCTGCAACACGAAACCGAGTTTTGAAATCTGTACAAGAAATAGAGTATTTGGCGGAGAAAGAACCAGAAAGTACAGATATTTTGAAGACAAACATGTTGGATACATACTATCCAAATAGAAGTAGTCATCTTGAGAACAGTTGTTTGTATGAAGTTCTGCAAAACTATATTAATAAGAGAACCATCAGAGAAGATATTAACAATGGAATATATGCTATCATTGGGTGTGAAGGATGTCTAGTGAGACAGAAAAAAGGCCATTTGATTAATCATCAAAAATTTAGTTGCGAAAATCCAGAGAAAATGGAATGTTACTATTTAGCTCTTTTGCAACTCTTTAAGCCATGGCGTAAAGAAGAGGAACTACTTGGAGATTTTCTGTGTTACGAAGATTCTTTTAATGCAATCAAGGATACCATAGAATGCCCTGTTTTTCCAAATTATCTGCAAATGTTGAATGAAGAAATAGAGCAAGAAGCCACAATTGCTGCAGAGATTGCTAGAGACAGTTCTCAAGACAGTCAGAGTTCTGCTTCATTGAGTCAGGATCCACTTGGAGGACCAATTATACAAAATGAAGCTGCCACTGCCATGGATGAGGTGGAAAGAGCTATGGAACAAGCTCAAGATGATGTAGTTAACTTAGAAGATTTGGTGAAACAACTACACCTTGAGCAGAAACAGATATATGACGAAGTCACAGAACAGATTGAACATGGATTCAGTCATGAGAAAAAAGAGTGCTCATGTACATCATTTAAGCCTGTCCAACTGTACGTGAGTGGAGAGGCGGGAACTGGAAAAAGTTTTCTGATTAAAGCAATTGCAACTTATCTCCAGAAAAGGACTGAATCGCCGCTGTCTTGTGTTGTTACCGCTCCAACTGGGCTGGCTGCGCATAACATTAAAGGGATTACTTTACATCGTTTACTGATGCTGCCAGTGCAGCATGATAACAAATTGCAATATCACAAGCTATCTGGAGATGCGTGTTCCGAAGTTTCGAGAGTCCTGAAGAAAATGAAACTTCTTATCATTGATGAAGTAAGCATGGTGTCAAATATAATGCTTGCTTTAGTGCATTTGAGAATGCAAGAAATTCTTAGAACAGACTATGATGTCTTATTTGGAGGAAAACACATTATTGTTTTTGGAGATCTACTGCAGTTGACTCCGGTGAAAGGACAACCTGTGTTCAAAATGCTCACGCATGAAGATACCAGGAAGTGCCTAGGAAGCATTGGAAACGTTAATATATGGTTAAACTTCAAATATGCAGAACTGCTTCAAAATATGCGGCAGGCAAAGGATGAAGATTATAAAAATATTTTACAAGACGTAAGAATCGGAAAAGTAAGTCAGCAAGGGAAAAAAGCTTTACATGGACGATTAATTTCAAATTTGTACCCAAATGAAAACATTCTTCCAGAGAATATTTTTAAGAAAATTAACGAGAAGAAATCTGGCATATGTTTGATGCCAACTCTGAAAGAATGTTCCATGTTCAACAACAAAATGTTAAAGTTAGAAAATGAAGAGATAGTGAAACTGGAAGCTACAGATAAAATAGAGCATATGGGAGAACAATTATTTTGTCTGAAACTTTGAAATCAAAATTGGATTCATTAGAGAAGACTATATCTAAAACTGATGGTTTTGAAAAGACTCTGAATGTGTGTTTAAATTGTCGTATCATTTTGAGAAGGAATTTAAATGTTGAAAGAGGTCTGGTAAATGGAGCAATGGGTCATGTTGTTGGTTTTGTGAATTACAAAAATAGAGATGGAATTGAAATTTTAAAAATTAAATTTGATGGCATTGATGAAATAGAACAAATTTGTCGTTGTTCAGCTAGATTTTTGCTCGTGAAAGACTTATATGTTCGCCGAAAACAGTTTCCCATTTGCTTGGCATATGCGGTGACAATTCATAAGTCTCAAGGTTTAAGTGTAGATAGCGCTTTGGTGAACATTGGAAGTTCTGTGTTTAAAGAGGGTATGGCATATGTGGCATTATCACAAGTCAGAACTTTATCAGGATTGTACTTGATTGAGTGTGATGAAACAAAGATTTGTGCAGATCTACATTGTGTTAAAGAATACAATAGGTTAAGAAGAGAGTATGCTCCACATTTGCCTCAATATCCTCTGATTGAAAAACGTGTGGTAGGCCGAAAAAGAAGAAATGAGAGTAATTGCAGTGAGGTAGTAGCAAAAAGATAAAAAGTAGACGAAACTGTAATTGTAAGCAGAAGGAAAAAGGATTCTGTTGAAGATGTAGTTGGATTTCAGTTTGAAAACAGGTCTGGTGTCAACTGCTATGCTAATGTAGTGGTTAATGTTGTTTTTTTTCTTCAAAATATACAAGAACAGATTGTTGAAAATCGGGATCAAAGATTTTTTTGTTTGTTGAATTCCGTGTTTGAGAAATGTACCAGTGATAGAGCAAAAATAGAAAGTGTTTCAGAAATTCGAAGTCTTCTAGACATATGTACTGGTCAAAATCAATTTTCACAGAATATTCAGCAGGATTGTCAGGAATTTTTTATGTATATGCTTGATGTATTGGAAGATGAAGGTGTAGATATAAAAAATCTTTTTAGCCTTTCTTATCAATGGCAGCATGACTGCGACAACTGTACTTTATCAAGTACTACTAGAATAGACACTGAAAGATTCATATATTTGACTTTACCAGGCTGCAAATCAGTGCCTTTTAATAATCTAGTTAAAGCAGCGGATCACAATAGGGTGTGTCCCCAATGTAAGTCTACAATGCTGTCCACATTATTTCTACAAAATTATGGTCAGTATGTCATTTTAATGTTCCAACGATGTAGACCTGATGGAACTAAATTCACAACTTCTATTAAAAATTTTGTGGCTTCACAGTTATCGATATCAGGAAGAGCCTTTGCAACTGCAGCTCTTATTTTTCATGAAGGTCCTTCTACAACATCAGGGCATTACACATGCTATTTAAAAAGTTGTAAAGGTTGGTCCCAATGTAACAACACTCATTTGACTTTCAAACAACGTTTGCCTTTTGGCTTAAAAAATTCATACCTAGTGTTTTTAGAACCAAAATTTAGGTAAAGGTAATTGGCCTATGAAGACGGGAGCAGTTAATAAAGGTTATTTTGCTGTTTAAAAATATTTTCTGAGTAAAAGTGACCCAGGTAATATAAAAAATTGACTTGTCATATAGGTATTGTAAGTGGATCTCATAGTAAGTGATATTAGTATTATACAAAATGATGAACATGAGTGAGTCAGAGATGGTTTTACAAATACTTAAATATTGTGAAAATATTGTAGAGCCTTTCTTTCAGAACGTCGGAAAAAAGGTAATTTCAGAGTTTCTTTGAATTAATTTGAAAATATACTCATACATCTGACACTATTTGGCCAAAAGGAAAGTACAGGAATGAGTAAAGAGTCATGACTGAAAAAAGGGGTATATGAAAATAATGAAAATATTTCAGATGTTGTTGGAGCTTTTCTTCTAGAAAGTCGATGAAATGGAGTTTTTACTGAACAGCAAAGTACTTTTCAACGAGAAAAGGACCTCTATGATATACTATTTGGCCTCAAGGAAAAGTAAGTCAATCAAAGATTAGTGTACATTTGTCATTTGTCAGTATCTAAGTTTTTTTTTAAAACACAATCTTTTAGATTGTGTTTTTTTTTCCCGCTGTCATATGATGAGTAATTTGAACTCACTGTTTTAAGTGAAATTCAATATATTCTGAGAACAGCAAAAATAAACTTTGTAACATGTTGTACAAGTTATTCTATACTTTGGATTGTGTAAATTAAATTGTATTCCCATTCTCTGACACTCACTTTCCTTTTTTCATCCTCTTTCAGCTCTTTTTACTCACTTATAATGTCTTTCTCTCACTCTCTGTAACCCCCGTTCCTTTACTCCACTTCTTTGACAAGCCCTCATTCTCATTTCAACTGTCTGTATCCCCTCTCTCCCTTGCATACGTTTTCAGCTTTCAGTCTCTCTGCTTTACTTCCCTTTTCCGTATTTTCCTCCTTTGCTCTTTTATTAATTCCTGTTTACTCACTCAGCAGTATTATCGCACTCTATCACTATAAATCACCCACTCTCCCTCGCTTATCTTTGTTTGCTCCTTACTTTTGACTTTTTCTCTCTATTTTTTGTTCACTACTTCTACTTCTCTTCCTCTCTGTCAGTGAATCTATATGCGTTACCTTTAGTAATTTGCTCTCATTCTATTTCTTTTTTTCTTTTTTTATCCTTCTACCTTACTTTATTTCCCTTTCTGTGTCCTTCACTCTTACTTTATTTCTAGATACACTGTTATGATTTTTAACCTCTTCATTTGTATATTTTAATTTAAAATACACATTTTACTAATTATAACTTATTTTTTCTTCTCTCTTTCACAGATACAAAGTGCAGTAAAAAGAAATAATTAAAGTTTCATTTATTATATGGTAAGTATGACTAAATAAATGTAGTTTGTCATCAACCTTTGCTTTAAGCTTACTAATATTTTCTCAACCAACCTCACTCTTGTGTCTTTATTCTGCTTCTCTCACTTATTCTTATTTTCCATGTTTACTCCAATTTCCCTATTTCCCCTCTCATATTCAACTTCTTTCAATCCTTATTCTTTACTTCACTTACCCTCTGTTCCCTTCCTTTGCTTCTTCACTCATTTTGTTTTTCTTAATTATTTATCTTACTCCTACACACACACCTCATCCCCTCTCAACACATTAACACCTCTAACATACCCCCCACACACACACCATGCACACACCTCATACACACAAAAAATCCCCCCACACACACTCTTCACATACACACACACATTCCATACACACACATACATCGCATACATATACACCCTACACCCATACACTCCTCAGACATACTTCACACACCCTCAACTCCACCCACACCCAAACACCCCACAGAGCCACACCCACAGACACACCTTACACACCCACACCCCGACCTACAGCCACTGACTCCCTATAAGTTACACACCCTGTATTACTTATCTTTCTTTGCTGTTTCTCTCAAATCCATTCAGGTACTGTTTTCTTTACTCTCTTTGTCCTTTCTCTTTGTCACTCCCCATGTCTTATCCTAATTCAATTTTTCACCCTCTTTCACCCCTCTTTACTTACACTAACTGGTCTTTTTTTACCCTCACTCACCGTTCTTCATTTATCCCGGATACGCCACTACCCTTCATTCTCAATTTTTTACTGTCCTTTCTTTTTCTTTCAACACCCACTCACATTCTCCCACTATCTCTACTTTAGTCTTCTTCCTCTCTCTTCCCTTCTTTCGCTCCTTTAGTCATTTTACTTTTCTCACTTTCACCCTATTACACCTTCTCTGTTTTTTACTATGTAATAAACAATCCCTCTGTGTTCTTCCTGTAGCTCTCTTTCTCTTAACATTACTCTCTTTGTGTTCTTCCCTCATGCTAACTACTTCATTACATTTTTTTTTTCTATTTTTTTGGGGGGCGCGCCCTGGTACGCGTACCCTAAGAAAACAAAAATTGACAGAGATTCATTAAAAATATAGGTTTATTTTGATAAATGAAAGATAGTTCTAAAAAGAACTGTTTTTTTTCTTCTTTTTGTTGTTTTATATTTTTTTCAATGTTTTTTTGAACATTTTGTACTTTTTTTGGCTTTTCTGAACACTTTTATATTTTTTTTGTATTTTTTATGGGGCGAAACAAAAAACAGGGAATTGTAAATGGCTCAACAGGAGCAAAAAACAAAAAACAGAAAAAATTACTGTTTTTTGGGGCATTTGTGATTGTCGCCAGCAAGGACGACGAGCTTCATGCTCTTTTCACCATAGGCGATGAGCTTGCCACATTCAATACAGGTGATTCTAAAATCAGCAAATCGTGGCTGAATACAAGGCATCATCTCTGTTGTTTCTGGTCCCGATTGAGTGGGTTGCTTTCTTTTGGAGCTGGTCCTTGAACACTGGGGGAGGTGACTGGCCAGTTCCCTGATCTCTGCACGAGAATAGTTGTTAGGATGCTTCCGGGTCATATGTCGAATCATGGTATTATTACCAAATGAATATTTTTTGTCTGGATTGCCCCTTGAGAGTTCTGCGCCACAGATTCGACAAGTTACCTTGGCCGCATTAACTTTTTTCTTACCCTGTGGAAGTGAAAAAAACTCCCATACAATGTGTTCTTTTGGCTTGTATGGGGTATTTTGTTCAGGCAGCCATCCTCTCCCCTCCTCCTCCTCCTCTTCCTCATCCTCCTCTTCTTCAGCACCAATGTATTGTTGTGGTGGTCCTCTTGGTGATGGTGGTGGTGGTGGTGCAGATGCTCCAGCTGTTGCTGCTACAGTAGCCATTTCAAAGTACAAAAGAATTGTCTCTATAGATGAAACAGGTCTTCCTCAGTCAAAGGACAAAGTCAGAATAAGGAAGAAAGGTGGGGTTTTTCATCATTTGGGAAAAAAAACTGTCCTGAACCAATCAGAAGTGTTATTTTCAGGTCACAAGACCTAGGCTTTACTCATTTGGGAAAAACAATTGTCCTGAACCAATCAAAAGTGTTCTTTTCAGATCACAAGACCGAGGCTTTACTCATTTGGTAACAAAACTGTTCTGCACCAATAGAAAGTGTTATTTTCTGGTCACATGACCCGACGCGCTTACGCTACGCGCCCCGGGGCGCGCCCGTAGTCGCGCTCCAGGGCGCTCCCCGGAGCGCGGCGTAAGCGCGCGAGACCTTCCGCGATCGTATGCGCACGCGTGCTTCCGGGTGCGCTTACGCTGTGCGTCATATGACGCATCACGCGTCTACGCGATACGTCACAATGTTGTTTTCGTTCGCGAGAATAGCGCTCCTGGGACGCTCCCAGGTACGCGCCGCGATTGTATGCGCACACGTGCTTCCGGGTGCGCTTACACTGTGCGTCATATGACGCATCACGCGTCTACGCGATACGTCACGATGTTGTTTTCGTTCGCGAAAATAGCGCTAACGGGACGCTCCCCGGTACGCGCCCCAGGGCGCGCCCCAAATAAAAAATAAAAAATAAATAAATAAATAATTGATATAATTATACAATATAAAATTCGTTTTAAAATGTATTATTTTTTATACCTATAAAGATTTGCTATTAAAAAACCATTGAAATTCACTGAAAAAACCATAGGTTTCACACCAGTTATAGTTAGGAATTAGCATTTAAAAAAACCTATTAAATTCACTGAAAAACCCATAGGTTTTACACCAGTTATAGTTAGCTGGAAGTTTTACTCGCATAAAACCATGGAAATTCCCACGTTATAGTTAGTTGGACTCACTATAACTTGCGCGTGCAATGCACTGCTGATGACATCACATATTACATCACACATGACATGGTCAGTGACATCACTCATCACACATATATATTTCGTTCTTTCGTTGTGGTGATACTTCGTTTATAAAATCTTCTTTATATCCTTCGCATGTAAAATTAGGTAGGCATTTATCAAGAGACATTTCAAGTCTAGAATGTTAAAGGACGTGATCGATTCTATATTTAATGTTATCACTTTGAATTAATGTTTTAAGTAGTGGTACACAATGTCTAGATTAGAACTAATTCCTGGACCTTTTCACTGTTCCGTAGAAACATGGATACATTGGGACGCATAGATTAACATGGCACTTTACACGTTACAAGATGGCCGCCGCATTTTTTACCCGTAAGACGGCAAATTTTGGCGCTATCGAGATAGCTAATTGTATTCAGGTGCATTTGATTTAGGATAACATAGGGTATAAAAGGCAGGAGGGCTGACACATCACTATTGAGATGCTGCCCTACCTGTGATGTGTTACCTTGTGCTGGCCACCATTCCTGGTAAGTCTAGAGTTAGGTTGTTTTTTGGATTGGTCCACAAATAATGTTGCTTCACCCCCTTTTTCTTTTACCCTATCTATGACAGACTTCTTTAGTATTTTTAAAAGAATTCTGTTTAAGTACTTTAAACTTGGGGTCCAAGTATCTCTTTTCCAACCTCTAATTCATACTCACTCATAGGACCACATGGACATCTTCAGTTTGGGTCAAATGTAAGTATTAAGCTATGTAAGCTTTTATAGTAGTCATTATGAATGAAGGTATTATATGCAATACTAGTGAATATTATTTATGTTTTTGTTATGAAGCCTTTTTAATTATACTCAATTCCACTAATAGCTGATATATGCAGGTTTTGTCAAAAATTCGTATTAATATGTGATGATATTAGGAGTCAATAAGACTAAAACATCAGAATGAAGAATTTTTAGAAGTTAGAACATATGAGCTAGGCTACATAAGCTGAAGAAACAAAGAACAAATGACTATTGAGAATGATCGACTTAATGCAGATGAATAGGAACTAAAACTTGGATATTCTTCATTTTTTTATTTTTTATTTCCTCTTTGATTTACTTCCAGCATAACAAGATTGAGCACGACAGAAACAGGTATTTTTTTCAATTTATGAGTGAGAGACGAATCCAGTCTCTTCATGACTCCAAAAGTTTATTATTCAGAGTCCGTGCCTAAGTTTCTTGCGGATAATGTAAACATTATGTTTATCTGCAGCAGTACAGGCCCAAACAGGCTATAGACAGGAACCCCTGAACCTGCATGAGTCACATTTCTGTGAACTCATTTCGTCAAGACATAAAGGTAACACATTTGCTTTTCTAGAATTAAGAGCCTAATTGAATGAGATTTATATATAGAAAGCCAGGTTATGCTCACAAATCTAAGAACAAATATGAGCAAAGTCACATGTTTTACAAGCATGCCTAATATACAGTGTATAACCCAGACTAATATTCTATGTACAAGTAGTTACTGAGATGAAAGATTATCACTGTGCAGTATTTTAGCTTTTAAGCTAGAAGGAAAGGGAATAATTCTTTACCGTGATTAGGTTGCTTCCTGAACAAACTGCATGCCAATACAATGAATTGTTATGTGTCTTTCTAGAAACTAGCCCAATTCGCTGCTCTCAAGAAACATTTCCAAGGTGTACTGTTGACTATCACTTACTATCTGAGGTATGAATTTGATCTATGTTCTCTGAAATTCACTTTTTCCCTCCTATTTGACCTATTAACTAGTTATATATGGATTTTACGAAGTACCGAGAGTCTTTTAGTCTAATATAGGGTACCTAGGAGTACCCAAGTAATCGAATCTTATCGCTTGATGGACAGTGCTTCCTTCTGTTCTGTCAACTCATCCAAAATGTAATAATCAGTCAAGAAATCCTTCTAATTAGAAATGAGGACCAACTTGGATTAAATCCAATAAACATAACATGCTTGGGTATTTTAATGTTTATTCATTGTTTTTAACGTATATGTATGTGCAAATGTCTATTAGTGTATAATTGTTGTATGTTTCATCCTTAGCCCTGAAGAAGTCTCAATGTTTGAGACGAAGAAGGGAATCCATATGTGTTCTTGGATTTTGTCTTATCTTGAATCACTATAATAAAGAACTTTGGAAAGAAAATCTCATTGAAGCCCGGACTTATTTGTCATAAGACCTTATACTTTCATATACATTGTGGACCATTGAAATTATTGAAAAAACATTTCTTGGATGGGTGCTGATTCCTTATTATTCATCGCATTTTTCGGGTTTTGCCCTTGAAGGAACAGACAGGGTTGTGTTCCTTGGATTCACAAGCACCATCCCCATTACCCTCAAGCCACAGGTGAAAGCAGGTGCATTATTTCTTTGCCTCAACCCTTGCCTTTGTATAGAAATTAATTCCTAACTATATAAGGCCTGAAACCTATGGTTTTTTCAGTGAATTTGCAAGGTTTTTGTAAATACTAAGTCCTAACTATATAAGGCCTGAAACCTATGGTTTTTTCAGTGAATTTCAAAGGTTTTTTAAATGCTAATTCCTAACTATATATGGCCTGAAACCTATGGTTTTTTCAGTGAATTTCAAAGGTTTTTTAAATGCTAATTCTATTAGCGGATAACGTTTAAATATATTAATATCCTAGTGGGACCACCTGAGCACCCTAAGGGGTCAGGGTGTTTCTACCCTGCCCCCTTTTTGTGTTCTACACATTTGTTTTTCTGCTTTTTTGTGCCTCAGTCTATTAAGACCCAAGATGGATGCCAACACTTCCTGGTTAGAAGTGTTGACAGCCAATGAGCATGCAGCTTTCTCGGAAAGGCATGCTGATTGGCTGTCACTGTCTGTCAACACTAGCACAAGATAGATGCCAACACCTCCTGCTTAGAAGTGTTGACAGCCAATGACCATGCAGCTTTCTCGGGAAGGCATGCTGATTGGCTGCCACTATCTGTCAACACTCAAAACCAGGAATTGTTGGCAGCCATCTTGTGCCTTGTTAGAACCAAGGCACAAGAAAGCAGTGAAACAAAGGTGTGAAACTCGCAAAGGGGCCAGAGTAGAATCACCCGACCCCCTAGGCCTGCTCAGGGGGTCCCACAAAGACTCCAAAGGCAAAAAAAATTGTTTTTATTTTTTTTTGTAAATGTTGGGGTACGCTAACCCCGCGATTTAAAAAAAAAAAAAAAGTTGCCTTGGGGGTCCTTTTAGGACCCCCTGAGCAGGTCTAGGGGGTCGGGGTGCTTCTACCCTGCCCCTTTTTTGAGTTCTACACGTTTGTTTTTCTGCTTTCCTGTGCCTCAGTCTACCGAGGCACAAGATGGCTGCCAACAGTTTCTGTTTTGGAGTGTTGACAGACATTGGCAGCCAATGAGAATGCATCTCGAGCTCAAAAGGTAAGCTTACAGTAAGCTTACACGTAAGCTTACACGTAAGCTGCTATAGATATATAAATTTTTTTGAACCTAATTTACTCAAAATCCACTGGAGCACATATCTTGAGACATAGCAAAGGCACATCGGGCTACCAGTCCTTACAATTTTGCCAAGTTTGGTGAAAATCCATTCAGCCGTTCGAGCTAAAAGTGCGACAGACCGCCCTATGGAAATTAAGATGGGGAAAACACGTTTTGGGACCCCCCGTTTATCTCAGCCCCCGCTTGACGGATCCCCCCAAACTTACAGGGAAGGACCGGAGCACCGCGAGGCAAAGTTGCTGAAAATTTCAGGCAGATTCCTCAACTGGCGCCAAAGTTATTCCCAATAGAATGTTGTGATTTCCCTATGGAAATCAATCCCAACTATATATACCTACTGGCTATCGCCAGTAGGTAATATATATATATATATATATATATATATATATATATATATATCTTCAGGTTGTACAAGGTAGTCTGCTCAGTGGCTGCACAGATGACACTGCTGAGTTTTTGAAAAGCATAATGAGTGAATATTCCATTTGAAATGTGGAATCAATGTAGTCTTGAGATCTCTTGAGATATGTAGTAATCAGGTGGTATTGTCAGTGATGTACAGTCCATTTGGATGCAGGGATTTTAAACAGTACACCCAGAAAATGTCTCTGGAGCCTAGAAAATATTCATTTAAAACATGTTCCACAAGGAAAATCTCCAAACTTGATAGTAAATGATCCACAAGGTTAAATGATTGGCACAGGAAAGTTTCTTATTAATGATTGCTGATGTGTTGTTCTTGAATTGTTTGCTGATGCCATTCACTGTTCGGCCTACATATTGTTTTTACAGTTTTGGCATTGGCACTGAATCACATAAATGATGCATGTTGATGGACATGTAAGACACTGTCTTATTCCATAGGTCCTTCTCTTAACAGAGCTAGTTACTGATGATGTTTGTAAAAGGTATTCACATGTGATTTACCTTTTAGAGTCACAGCAATGAACCTCTGCATTTGCTATAGCTTGCTTGAGTTCAGTTCTCGCAATGAGAGTGTGGCCCCCTCCCGGGCTCATTTAGGCCCGTGCCCCCCAGGGGGCCTATCCACAGCCCTGCCAAGTTCCACATATCAGGGGTTAGACTAACGCATTTGAGAGCTGGTGTCCGCATCACCACACTGAAATGCAATAGTCACACAATTATAGCACCCCTGGGACCAACTCAAGGCAGGCTTTGAGAGGAGGCTGAAGCGCATTTAGCAACCTGCACGCTGTGTTACCCAGGTCTGTGTTCTGTTTTCATAACAGTAATCTTAATTTACTCAGTTTCAGGTTTATTGCTGCATCCACTTCAGCCAGAGTGACCCCTTGTCCAAACGCGAACAGTGTAGGAGTTTGATTTTACCGCCACTGACTGAGGCTGGCAGTATATTTTGGTCTTGCCTTGCCCTGGCCCTTCCACCTCAGCAGATCCCCCTCTCTCCAGGTAGATTGCTGTCACCCTGCTACCATGGCCAGATTTTACCTGTCCTCAACTTGGGGGTGGGGATAACACTCTTGTTGAACTCAGGCAGGATGCTTCTGAAAGTCATGTAGCAGCAGAATTGAGGATGATATCTGGAGGCGACACTCATGAGTAAATGTGTATACCAGCACTGATTGAGAGAATATATGGACAGTCATTATGATACTCAGGGCCTCATTTATGAAAAGTGACGCATTGCAGTATGAAAACAGCGATGCATCACTTTTCATTGCACTCTCCTTGTGACACCAGTAATGCGTCATATTTACAGTATGAAGCATCATGTTGTAAGGAGTTACAGATATGTCAGTATTACTGACGTAGCTGTAGGTGCGAAAATGACGCATTGCTGGAGTGTGTCACAAAAGTGACACAAGTCCAGCAATGGGTCATTTCACCTGGCCAAGTCCCATTTCAAATGTGCCTACATCAGTCTCATGCCTGCTGTGAAGCAGGCGTAGGATATTGACACATTTGCATCCTAGAAGTGGTGCAGCGAAATCTCATAGATTTCACTGCGTCACTTCTATGAGGCTTACTTGCGTCGGAACGCCCACCCTACATACATTATACCTGGCACAGGTATAATGTGGTGCAGGGGTTTACAAAGTGACGCATCTACCTAGATGTATCACTTTGTAAATATGACGCAACATGGCGCATTTTTTACATCGCTGGTGCTTCACAAAAAGTGACACACCAGCGGCACAAAAGTGACGCAAGGGCTCATAAATAAGCCCCTCAGTGTCTTGTTTCAAATGGATCATAAATGTTATTTCAAAGTCCTTGCATGGATCGTACAAACACCACTCTGTAATTTTGACTGTAGCACTAACTCTTATAGTGCAGCAATATATTTGTCTAAATTATGCAGTGTTTAAACAAATGAAATGTACCAATTCCCTTCTGGAAAATATGTCAGCTCCTGCCAAGCAAAAGCAAGCAGCTGTGTCCCAGGTGTGGGCACCCCAGGACATAGCAGGAGCTGTCCCTGGGAGATGGCAGTGCCCAGTGCCATTAAGGAAGGGGACCACGTGGCCCCCTCCTACTGTTTTCATGGGTCAGCCTGGGGTGTAGTTCTTAGGGCCATATATGTTTTTTGAGGGGGCTGTGCAGCCTCGCCTCCCACCTAAATTTCAATAGCTGGGCCCAGGGGGTTCAATGTAGCAAAGCCCTGGGGAAGTGGTAATCCCTGGGGCTCTAAAGAGCCCACGAAAGGGGGTGTCTATGTGCCTCATTTCCAATATTTTAATAAAAGCTAGGGGGAGGTGGTGATCCACAGGCATAAAGGAGCACATGGAAATGGTCTACACAGCCCCCCTCCATTTTGTAAATAATGCCCTGGGGAGGAGGTGGTGGTCCTGGGGCTCAAGTGCCTCGGGAGGGGGGTCCTGTGTGTCCCCCTTCTTTTTTTCCTTAATGCCTGCATGCCCCCGGAACATGACATAGCATGGGGGCTATAATGCAAAGAACTGCAGGAGACTGTGCTTGGTTTTTTTGCCACAGATTTACAAATCTCTCACGATTTTGTGACAAATGTATTTTTTTAAAGTACTTTTTTGCCTTGGTGGGGTTATTCTGGGACCCTAGGATCAGAGCTAAGGGGTCAGGGTATTCCTTCCCCCTTATATTTTTTTTAAAGTTGTTCTATGGGACTTGCCTAAAGCTAGGTCTCAAGATAGCTGCCAACACTTCCTGCTTGAAGTATTGGCAGCCAATCTGATATAAGCATAGGGACTGTTGGAGCCTCAGGGGATCCGTGCCTCTTGATAACCAAATTTGAATTTCCTTTAATATCTCCAAAACAACTGAACAGGTTTGCACCAATTAACTAAAGTGTGATCTCCCGAGCAAAATCTCCCAAATCTGGTGTTAATTCATCCAGCAGTTTGAGCTCTAGTTGTGTTTAAAACTCTATGGGAATTAACATGGGAAACACACTTATTTTACCCCCCTTTCTTATCGGCCCCATTTGATGGATCCCCCTCAAAACTTTCCATGCACAACTAAAATCACTTGCACACTCTTTTGGGCAATTTTATCGAAGATTCATCAAATGGCACCAAAGTTATAGACAAGTCAAAAAAATGCTTTTTCTATGGAAACATGGCCTTAACTATCACTGCCTACTGGTGACCGTCAGTAGGTAATATAGATAGATAGATAGACAGTTATATAGGTTAAAGTGTCATTATAATTATGTGACAATGTAATGTTTAAACAAAAAAAACACTGTCCTGGGGTGGGCACCCTGGCACATTGCAGGAGCCAGTCATGGGAGATGGGCTCCTTAGGGCGATGAATGGTTCCAGGAGGGGGCTGCATGGCCTCCCTCACTTTTGAAAGCATGGACAAGCCCAAGGGGGTGGAGTCTTTAGGGCTGAAATCAGCTCGGGTGGCTGTAGAGCCCACCTTCCTGGCCCAGGCCCAGGGGAATTGATTCCCGGCCTGAAATTAGCCTGGGAGGATGGCCCTATGGCAAGCCTCCCCATTTTCTAGATCAGACGGGCCCCAAGGGATGGGGTCCCCTGGCCGAAACAAACCTAGGAGGGGGGCTCCCTCTCCCTTTGTTTTTCATAGTCAGGCCCCAGAGATGGGGTCCCTGGTGCTGAAAGCCGACCCTGAGACGGGGGCCATATGCACCACCCTCCACATTATATAATAATTGATTTCCCCCATGACCTAGCCCACACGGGGATGATAGTAAAAACAAGCATGTGAAACCACGCTTGTTTAAAAAAAAAAAAAATTCCCACAGATCCTAGGATCCTCTGCGACTTCACTTGACTCTTTTTTTTAAAGCACAACGGGGACCCTCTGGGACTCTACCATCGAATCCAGGGGTTCAGTGTATTCTTACTCTGACCCCTTATCTTTTTATTTATGTTTTTTCGTGGGACTCAGCCGAGCCTGTGTCCAAAGATGGCTGCCACCACTTCCTAGTTGTAGTGGTGGCAGCCAAGGAACAAAAGAATAAACGCTTTTCCTTTGAAAACTAGGTCCTAACGATATCTGCTGGCAACACACACACGTACACCCTCACACACACACACACACACACACACACACAAGGAGTTTATGATGTAATAATTTTTCTCATATTTTTCCCAATATTACTTAGTTGATAAAGGGCATATATTTAAATATTAGAAGTTATGTATGTGTTATTTTTGGAATGGGAGGGCAATATTTTGTGATCAATATAGATTTGATGATATTTTGGTGAGTCAAAATGGTTTCCCACAATATTGTACAATGGAGCCACGTAGGTCTGTTTAATAAATGTCAAAGTAAATTAAAATAAAAAAAAGACTAGCAGTATACTTAAGGAAAATACAGTTGGTATTTGTCAATATCTGCCTATTGAATAACTGCTTACTAGCATTAAGGAAATCCATCATCCTACAAGCTCCATAAGCTAATAACAAGCTACTTGCATTTTCAATGGAGACTCATTATCAAGTACAGAGCTCAGTTGAAGCTAACATCTGCACTCCTATCACAAACCTGAGTTTCCCATGAAAAAGTCCTTAAAATTATGTCAAACCATGTCCGTTGTGAAGTCTCTTCCCATACATATTTTATTTATTTTCAGAAATATTAGGCATCAACCAAGCATCACTCCTTACTAGGTTCTGTGTGACATTTTAGGTAAAATAATAAGAACTAGTTTCTTAAACATTATGCAATATCCCACATGAGAGGGTTATTTGCTGCTTGAAAAAATACATGACAAAACACTCACAAAAGATTGTGTTGCATATCTCTTCCAGTTATTTTAAAGTAAGATATTTTCTAATGTACTAGAAGTTTTTAAAAAAGAAATCTATTTTAGGAACTTCATTATATCATGTACTAAAACACGCTGTGAATTTATATCTTTCCACATGTAATTTTTTTTTAATTCTTAATAACTCTTCTTCTCAACAGAAGAGAGGCATTTCTCATTATGAAATCTAACACAGCCTTACAGGGCCTGAATGAGCTATCTGAAATTACTAAACTCCAAAATGTCACCCGTTTTGAATGTGGAATGCATGGCCCACAATCCCCGGGGCCATTGGCCTCACAGTTCCACTTCCAGGTAGTTTAAGGAAGCATCAGTGGCAGTTACCAAGTGCTGGTGGTTTGAATGAGAGGAGCGAGATGATTTTCTAACTGCTTTAATATGGCTGAAATGAAAGGCAAGTCACAATCTGCTGTTGGAACAGTTGAGGCTTCATATAATCGAGGAGCCTCCTTTCATGTCGTTTTCCATTCACACAGGAAACATTCAGGATTATTGCAGAAGAAATTCATGGCGACGCGCCCACGAGCTCTAACTACATTTCACGAATCTCACGGTAACTTTGTAGCGCGAACCAGCTTTTCACTGTTTAACTCTAATGCGCTCACAGAATGCAGGCAGAGTCCGTGCTGACAATAATTTCACTTACCATTTCTAGATTCTGGACTGTGTTTAAATCATTATTTATCGATATTTGTCTTGTGATCATTGGTTTGCTGTATATATTTTTGTCGCAAATAATGTTTGGTATTATGTATGTGTTGTATATATTGTCTCACAAAAGAAATGGTTCTAAATCACGCATACAAATGTGTTGCAATTGTGTGATTTACTAATGTGGCGTTTCCTTTTAAAAGACATGTCCATTTGATTTATGAATGTCTTTTTGAATTATCAAAACTAAGCAGAATAAATGCTCAAAAACCTCAGAATTAGTGGTCTCAGGTTTATCGCGAATATTTAAAATAAACCTCCCTTGACACCTTTCTGTGATTCCAATATTGAAATGTCCCAGTTGGGGGAGTACAGGACCCAAGCCTTCCTTGTTTTCACTATTGAATAACTAAAGCATTTTATTCTAGCTTTCTATTTGCTCATATAGCACCAATACTTCAAAATTCCCTAACATATCATAACATAACATAACATAACATAACATAACATAGTTACCACAAAAGAGGGCTTGCTCATTTCCCTGGCCACACCTCTAGGTTGGCATACAGGCTCTGAACAAGGGGAGAACGGTTTTACCATCTTGGGTTCAAGCAGAAAAGGGCATTGTGGGATTGTTCTTAGTAAGGCACAAAGGAAGTGCATGAAAACCTGTGTAGAGTAACTCCAGGAAGGAGGAACCAGAAGTCACACCCACCCACAGGCTAATACCAGGCATAAATGTGACAGTACTCTCCACAAAATCCTTTCTGTACTTGTGGAAGATCAGAAGAGGACTGGACCTGCTGTCTGTGACCTGAGAAGAGCAGAGACATTTTGGCCTGCTCTCCCTCTGGTGCCCAGGACAAAGAAGAATACTGAAAAAGCTGGGCTCCAAGTCAATCTGTGTGTTCACAACAAGAGGCCTTTCCTACCACTGATCAGATGACCAGTTCCAATGTTCTATGCACTGGATCCTGCTGCTGTCTTCTGCTGAAGTGAGTCTTGACCTCCAAAGGTTGTGGACCCTGCACATTTTTCAACCTTGGATTTGGAAACTTGTTGGCTCCAAAGAGCTCCAGAGAACCGATACAAACATGCCAAGCCAATCAAACAAGGTGATTTTTCAGTTGGGCCAAATATTAAGGTAAATCTGCTCAGAGATTTTTCCAAAGCAGCAAATTTAATTCTGCGGAACTCACAGAGAAGGTGACCAGCCATGTGTATCTCTCTTTGGCAACAGCCTGCAGCCTTGCCCCACTACAGGAATCCAGCTCCATATAAAGTGACTAAGTCCAAAGTTAGAAATCTTCACCTGGCAGAGGTGCCAAAAGTATCGGGTTGGACAAAACCAAAAGTCAACAGCTTCACCAAGACCTCGTCCATTGGCTTCCAGATTATGTGGAGCACTCTTCAGCCACAGCCTGTAGCCTTGCCCTACTCTAAATTTTAAACTTCTATTTCTGAGACTACGGGCTTGATTTACAATGAGTACCCTCTTGACCAAAGTGACGGTCCAACCTGATTTAGAGTCTTGCAGATCTTCATTGTTTTGATGGCAGCCATTACTCCATCTCCACTGCTGACATAATCCTCTGGCAGCCCAAGAGAGTAAGGGCCATGTGAAGTTTGGCCATTTGTCCACTCTCCTGATTTGGATTGGGTAAACATATGGCCTTTTTTCACTGTCTGTTACCGTGCATAGATCTAGTGGTGACCCAGATTCTAAAGTCTGCATAAACTCAGTAGTGTGGGTTAGAGAAAGCATGTACAATTTCCTCAAGAGAGGGGTGAGGTGTGGTATTGAAGATGAGGTAAGGATTTGCTCAATATTTATTACATTAGGAGGAAAATGTCTGTGGATAGTTTCAATTATCTTTCTAGAGAATGCAACCAGATTGTTGCATAGGGCTTTAGAGGGTGTGATAGTAGTTCTTTCTACTCAGACATTGCTAAGCTGGACAACAATATAAAAAGTTTTCAATAGTGGAATTGTGTGTATTGGTTGTGTAATAGGAGGCTCTAGAGTTTTTTATTAGATTTTTATATTCTGGCAGTGTTTATTTGAAGCATGATTTTTCTGATTCTCTGTTTTATTTCCTCCAGGCCATTTCCTTCATTCTACAGAGGCTTTAAATTCTTTGAGGCTGCTTTTGTACCCGGGCATAGGGTTTATTCATGGTAAAAGAATTTTAACAGGGGCAACCTGATTGAGTGCTGTGATTACTCCATTTTCAAAATTATGGGTTACTTATTGATGTCCTCGAAATTGAAAAGGCAGAATGCACTTAAGGCAGCCTCAAAGTGAACTTCATTAATTCTATTCCGCGTTGTGGAGGTGATCGTGATTGTTCAATAGCAGGTTGTGCTGCATGAATAGTACTCTGAACCTGCTAAAGCCGGGAGGAGAGGGCAGGAACGCGGCCTCCTACAGACCACTGTCGATGCTGACAGCAGACTACAAAATTCTGAGTAGCATCCTGGCGTCCCGATTGTTGCACCATATGACCGCACTGGTCCATGAAGACCAAGCTGGCTTCATACCAACGCGAAACACAACTACAAACATCCGGCGACTGATACGTCTGCTAGGAAGGACGACTTGGGGGCGCTACAGCCAGTAATACCTTCGGTAGACATTAAAAAAGCCTTCGATAGTCTGGAATGGGACTATTTATACACAGCATTGGCACGCTTTGGGCTAGGGGACGGTTACCTACAATGGACTAAAGTCTTACATACGTCGGCGGTGGCCCGAGTGAGGGTAGGTACGCTGATCTCCTCACAGTACCCTGTGGAACAGGGTACGAGACAGGGTTGCTCGCTGTCACTGCGTCTTTTTGCCCTGGCAGTTGAACCTCTGGCGGGAGCGATAAGAACGGGAGCCCACTATAGGGGGTTAAAAAGTAGAGATGGTCAACATTACATATCACTGTACGCGGACAACCTGTTGCTCTTTCTGGAAGATGCTGATGGAGCACTGACAGGGGCCGAGGGAGTGCTTTCGGTTTTTGGGGAGGTCCTGGGACTGAAAGTGAATTGGTCCAAAACATGCTTATTTCCAGTCCGACAGGGGGAACGGCAGCCTAACCAATTGCAGGCGGTGCGATGGGAACCCAACTGCCTGAAGTACCTAGGAGAGCACATTTACCACCGGGCAGAGAACCTGTTGGAAGGAAATATCGGCCGAGGAATACGAGCACTGAAGGGCAGCATGGCCTTTTGGGATACCCTCCCACTATCAATGACGGGCCGTACGGCATTGCTCAAAATTATAGCGCTCCCTAGGTTTCTTTATTACTTTAGGACACTGCCAGTGTGGATACCCGAAGTCACGTTTAAACTACTGAAGTCAATGGTGGTGGCTTTCCTCTAGGGCTTGGGACGTCGTAGAGTGGCACTTACAACGCTTATGAGGCCGAAGGCTGAGGGAGGGCTAGCGGTCCCAGACTTCGAACTATACTATTTGGAGGCCGAGCTGCAGGTGCTTACGTAGGAAGTAGCGAAAGAATTTAGGGGGCCCGGACTGGAGAGAATGGGAGGCATCCCTCGCCACGTCCTCTCGTTCATAGCATTACAGCAGAAACTTGATCTTAGGGCACTGACCTTAGAAGAGAAAACACTCAGGCTCTGCTGGAACCGCTCTCAGCGGAGGGCGAAGGTGGCGCATCCATATGCACCTGAGATCCCTCTAGGGATGGTGACGGCATTACCGCACGGAGGTGACTGGTCGCAACTGCAGTGCTGGGAAGAGGCGGGAATCCAAATGCTAGGAGACCTCTATGAAGACGGGACTTTGCTGCCCTATCAGGCCCTTCAGGAAAGGTATGATTTACTGAGGGGAGGCTTTCTGCTGCACGCGGCATTGACCAGAGCGATACCAAGCGTACTGGCGGAATGGCATGACGGAACCGGAAACATCGATGGCCTGCCAATACGTCATGATGGCAGCGGGAACTTTCAAAGCGGACATTCCTGAGGGGGCATGGGCACAGATATTGAGACGGGCCTGGAAAAGTACACGAAATGCCCGGTTTCAGCTCATACACTTCTATATCCTACACAGAGCATATCTCACACCACAGAAAATGGAGAAATACTTTAAGGCAGGGGACACAGCGTGCCCTAGATGCACGAGAGCGGGGGTGGACCTGGCGCATATGCTGTGGATTTGCCCAGTGTTGGGCCCGTACTGGAAGGAGGTGGGTGATAACCTGAATGCGGTTACAGACCGACAACTAGCGTTTGATATGGCCATTAGTGTGTTACACTGGCTCCCCCACACGGCTAAGAATAGGATCACAAGTAAGTTTGTGGACATGGGGCTCATATTGGCGAAGAGAGAGATTACGAGGAACTGGAAGGCAACAATGGATCCCAACAGCAACAGGTGGTCGAGGGAGCTCCTGAAATGGGCCAGCAGTGAGAGCACACTACGGTACCAGCAGGCGCGTAGGCAAAACAATGAGAGAGGGCTAGAAACAGCAACGGCCTGGGAGGAGTGCAGGCGTTGCGGGACCACGGGGCACCGGATGACAGCGCAGAGTAGGCGGACACTTGGGAAACGACCCTGAAACATGACATGTGCATCAAGCACAATGACACACAATCACTCCTGTATGCATACACTACGAGACTACATCACAACCACACGCGCCAGCGACGGGGTTTGGGGAGGCAGGGAGGGGAGATGGGGGACTGTGGGGAGTTCATAGAGGGACTGTTTTGAAACTTAGATTAAAATGGTATATTGATTGTAAGAGTTGATGTATTTCACGATATGACACCTGGAGACTGGGATAGGAGAAGTAATATAATGCTTAATGTATGTCTTGTGAAAAAACCAATAAACTACGTTTTAAAAAAAAACGAATAGTACTCTGAAAAGGAATTGGAAAATAACACAGATGCAAAAGATTTTTTGCTAAAATAGTCTCATATTTTGTGAAAATGGCATTGAGGGTATGACCAGTCTTGTGAGTGGCATGGTTATTGATCTGTTTGAGGCCTAAAGCTGACAGGAAGTCAATTAAATGGATGGTATCTTAATATTCCCTGTTCACCAAATGGTAATTAGAATCTCCAAATTAGGTGCATTCGGTAGATTTTAGGATAAGTGGTGCTGTGAAACCACAGAAAGAGTTGCTGAAACCATTTCTGGTACAAGATATATTATATATATAAGGATAACGAAAAAGGAGTTACTTGTGCTCTCTTCGAGGGAAAAAAGGAGTCCTTTGGCAGAGCCCTGCGGCCTCCTAGCTGCTGTAATGTGAAGTCTACTATCAGAGGGGTGTGGCCTTCTGGATGATGCACCCACATTAATCAGTTGAAGGAAAACCGAGTGGGAAAATTAAAATATAACTATAGCAATGCTGCTCCCTTCTCTGTTAGATGGCTCCCATTCTGCTGAGAAATACTGGAAGGTGAAATTTAAAATAAAAGTCCCAAACAGTGACTCATAAAGCAATTAAAATACCTGTAAGCACCAGACAAATTGGAAGCAATTAAGGTCTACATACAAAGCATCTGCATCAAGAAGACATGAAGTAAAGAGAGTAAAGATACAACATCACATTCACATCTGCAGAGGCTAATCCCTGAGTAGAATGCAAATTTATGGCCTGATTCACAAACAGCCTTCGCACTTTTGGTGGAGGCCCCGCAGTCGAGGGGGTGTCTCCGCACTTGGGGTGAAAACACAGCAATGAGAATTCTCATTGTGGAAAATCTTTCCAGAGTATTGTGACTCCCCTATGACTGCTGGGCCTACGCCACCAGTGTGCAGATGATTTGTGAATCCGGCTGCTAGATTCTCGTTACCCAAAGAAGAAATTACCTTAGCCTTATTGCAGCTGCTGATTGATAAAAACCCTAGATTACATTATCTACCTCTCAATATTACAAAGTGTCATGAGAAAAGCTATCAAACCACCTGCTACACATGTCCCACACCACCCTTGAGAGTGGCATAGTCCCTCTACAACTCATGAATCAATTTTAGTAGCGCTGATGAACACAATTGTGAACCCAATTGACTGCACATCATATAGAGCATCATTGAAGCTTAGTCTAGATACAATGCAGGGGAAATGTTGCTGAATAGGATACACAAAGTAGTCCCATGCTTGATATACCTTGACCAGAGTAAGTTCAACCATGGAATGAACACCTTGTCTCATATCCACAGGTTGTTCCATGTGCTTGGTGACACATAGAGCAGCCTCACCCATGTGGCAGTAGCCTCCATTGACCTGGAAACCACATTTGATACAAGAGTCTAGGAGTACCTATTCCAAGTCCTGCAGTAGAAGAGAATTAGTGAAGACATTTTGAACTACAGCCGATTGTTATACGTAAACCACTAGCCTGTGTCATGATAGGGAATTTAATGCCTGTGCTCTTGGCAGTAAGGTGGGGAAAAGACAGGTGTCCCATCTGTCCCCTCGGTTGTTTGCTTAGACTATGGAAGCCCTGGCCAGCCACATGAGGTGAAATGTAAGACAATTTGGAATGGGTATACACAAGCAAATATACATTATATCCTGTATGCTGATGACATAATAGTATATACGTGGTATGTAAGGACATCGCTACTACTCATGTTAGGAAAGCTGGAGCAAAATAGAAAGGCATTCGGAGAGGTTGTCAACAAACCCGAATTGTGTTTTTTCCGTTCACTGAACAGGGCACTGAACAAAAATGTGACTGATACCCGTCAGCTAATTCTTGAGCAGTATACTTTCAGATACCCGGTGATCCAAGTGCACAGACCGTCACCAGATGAGATAGCAAGCAAAATCACAAGGGCCCTGGCCTCAGCTTAGAACATTGGTTGACTTTTGAAAAGGCTACTATTTTCTGTTTTAGGGCATGTGTCACTTTCCTAAATGGTTTCCAGCCTCAATTGTTATAGTACTTTGCAAATATACCAGTGAGGATCACAAGATCTTTCTTTTATGACCACAATGTCATACTGATCTTAGAATTGGGCAGGTGCAGAGAAGTGCTAGAAACACAATGTTGATTAATGAGGGAGGTCTAGGAGAACCCAACCTTTACCTTTACCTTTACCTTTACCTTTACCTTTACTTGGCAGTACAGTTGTAGTGGGTGGTGACCAGGGCCAGACTCGGAATTGAAAGCAGCCAGGGGCAGCTGGTGTTAATGGGCAAAATGGGAGTCGCCCTGCCCCATCCACTCTGAGAGGAGTGTTTAGAAAATTGTTATGCAGCTGAAAATAAACTACTACTTGCTGCTCTCTTGTTTTTTATGGGCAGCTGTGATGAACTTTGCAGATGTCCTGCTCCTGCTGTGCTTGTGCCTGCTGGGCGAGGTATTCTTCGACCTGCAGGCTCCAGCTACAGCTGTGACATTAGGGCAGAGGGCGTGCAGATTTTCAATGTCAGGAATAAGGTTGGATTTCGGGCGTTCACAGAACTCCATTCATTTCAACGGCAGGGGGGCAGGGCAGGCTGAGAAGGAGAACAAGGTAATGGGTGGGAACATTTTAAACTCATCACGAGAGGGGACGGGCTCTAGGAGGGGTGCTGCCAGATTCTGTCCTCATTCCTCGTGTGTCTTCATGTGCTTTCCCTTTTTGAAACGTTACTCGTGAGGCGGAAACTGTGCCTGAGCCCTTTCTCTGTGGACACCACTGATCTTGTTTGTCACAACACAGGCCCAAAAGAATACAGGTTGGCACCTATGTTCACTTTAACTGTTATTGCATGAGCCCCCTGGCTACATGAGAGAGTTCTGCTATTTTCAGGTACCAGGTTAAGTGATAGAGTCGGCGCCAAGACTCGAGCAGCACGTTGTGCCTTTTTCTCTCTCTAACGTCTGTTGCACCCCATGCACAGCCTGTGTTTTTCCCTTTCGGCAGTGCACATCCTATGCCTGTGTCTCGTGGTGTTTACCCCATGCCTGTCTCCGTCTCTTCAAAGCTCATTGCGCGCCTTTCTGCAGCGTGGCAGCCGGTAGCTGTCTCGTTACTTGCATTATGAGAAGGGGCTTAAAAATCCCAGGCTGCAAAGTGACGATTTAAAACCGAGGGGAGGAATCGCCTTGACGCCTACGGGTTTAGTTGCGCTTTTATAAATCTCTATTAATAATAATAATAATAATACTATTCACACATGGGCCTCTGTGGACACCAGGCGCACACAAACACTGAACCTGGCAAACATTCACCCCAGGGCAGCACAATCAGCAGATCATCTCCAACCTCCCGCCTTTGAAAACATCCTGCGCCAGTCAATATTAGTACCTAAAAACATACAGATGGGAGTATGAAAATACATTTCACCTTCATAACACTGTCGACCAAAACTATTTGTTCAATTAAAAAAAGCTTGCAGTATCAGTCATGAAATAATTACTCTATTTATATTCTGTGTTATATCTCGTTTGTGCAAGTGTCACAATACCATAAACAACTATTTTAAAAGGAAAGTTACAGCTCATCTTTTCATGTCAAAAGAAGGACGTAATTATATTGGACGGCCGTAATGAGGCTCAGTCATACAGTGATAATTAATTGATGATAAGTATCGAAAAACATTCATCCTTGCGCAGGGGCCATGCTAATTTCTGTATGGTTCCAATAAAGTCTAATTTTCAAACAATTCCTTACTAAGAGTGTCTGCATCAAAGTAAAAACTGTGGGTATTATGCTTGTGGTACTTTCCTAAATAAAATAAACTAAGATTCTTTAAAGAAAAAGAAAATGTGGATGTAGGAAAAAACCTGCTTTACATCATTTGCATCGTAGGTGCACTATGGGTATGCAAGTTTTAAAAATGACATCCCTGCCCAGGCTGGTCGTACTGCTCAGCTGGCAAAACACATGTGACTGCAAAACCTATGGAAAGAACTTTGGAGGAGATGAACTTCCGTTTAATTGTCATGGTGATGATTAATACATTCTCAGGGAACCAGTTGAAAGTGTCTCACTGAACTGGTTAATGTCTCATTCTGCTGGTTAATTGTAACTCGTGAATCTGGTTAATGGTGACTCAGGGAACTGGTTAATAGATACTACTGCTTAATAGTGATTCTCAAGAAACTGGTTAGTAGTGCCTCAAGAAATTGAATAACGGTGACTCAATTAACTGGTTAATAGATTCTAATTGAAGTGGTTACAAGTATAACTGTCTCAAGAAAATGGGTGACCTTGTCTGAGAAATCTTGCTAATAGTGTCTCAGAGAATATGCAAAGTCCTGCAGAACTGGTTATTAGAATATCGTGCAATTAGTTAATAGTGTCACAGGGAATAGTTTAATAGTGTGTCATGGTTACGCTCGCGACGTAACACTTATTATCAACTTTTTACGCTTCACCACTTTCAAATTTCACCAGCCGCCACTGAAAACAGCCCCAGCAAATTTTGACAGACCAGCCCCCATCCGGCGCATAGCGAGTGAGCGCAGCTCGCGAGCGCAGCTCGCAAGCCGGACCGCTACTTGTGGGGTTTTGGGGGGTTCTCCCCACAAGAAAATTTCGGAAAACAACAGACTAAAATGGTGAAATTTACAGAACATTTTTCATTACATATTCAAATTGTATCAACTTTCAAAGCACAGTAAAGAGTAGATGATGATCTTAAAGAACATCAGGTTACCCACCCAGTCATATGTACCCATAGACATAGGCATGAATGCAGTTTTACACTGAGTTCAAGTTGTACTTGTAACTTGTATCATGAAATGAAAAAAAAATTGCGGGCCCGCATGCCGAATAGTTCAGTTGCTGGATGCACTCCTGCTAAAAATGTCTTTTTAGCACAGTAGTGCTGTGCTGACAGAATTTTATTTTAATTTTTTGAATATATAATATACCTTTGACGCAGCTGTCGACTAAACAGCCAAAAAGGTTTTCACGACTAATCTGCCCATCATACAATTCGCTGAAGCACTCGGGGATGGGTTAAACGGAGAAATAATGAACAAAGACATCCCAGATGTGGTGAAGACAATGCCAAATGGGAAATCACAGGGGAGGATTGAGTAAGAGCAATGCATCTGTGAATCAGGCCTTATGAGTGCAATTTTATTTTTTAATACCCATGAGTGTTATTTCACAAGTATGATATGGGTAAGCCAAGGGTTTCTTAAACTCTCCAAATACCCCATTTCACCTTTGAAGATATTCATAAATTCACTCCTGTAAAGGGTGACGGTAAGCCACATTAAAGGGTGTGCCTGGTGAGGTTGTGAGATTGTCAGAGAAGGGGTTTCGCCAAGAGGAAAATATTTAAACTGTGGAAAAATAGGAATAGTGTAATTGCAGTCTTTCAAGAGCATTTTCGCACGTTCAATTGTGTATATGTAAAGTGGAGTATGTGTAATTAATTTTGGATGCACCTGTATAGAAAGATAAAACCCCTTTCTAGGGATACTCCTGGAAAACATGCTACTGTTAAAGCTTTGCTGGGGTGCTCTTAGAAAAGTTTGCAATTCCCTGAAGTTCTTACATTTGTACCCATGCAAGATTTATTAACACATTTATGGACTGGGCTCTCTGTTCATCAGACCCTTGCAGTTATGGGAAGTTGAACCCGTTGTGTAAGATCTGTAAACGTCTAACCCTTACGCACAAACAGATCAGGACTGCTCCCGCATAGACATGCTGATAAGATTCCTTTTTATTTACACATCCTCAGAAAAAAAATACAAGTACACAGAATCAGGCTGCAAACAACAAATAGCACTCACCTGCGCTATGGGTGGCAGACAGGGGATATTAGATTACGGGGTGCACAGGGTGCCAATCTCTTTCTCTTTCCTGGCTGACCTGTCCTGCTCTGGTAGATTGCCTCGACCTCGCCTCAGTCACGCGCACTTCCCAATGCACGGCACCACAGCTCACACCAGGCCTCTCAGATCTGATTGTGCACTGCTGCCTGTAAGCACTGTGTTCTGATATTGGGGCCAATTTGGACCGACCGTGACTCACGGTCCGTCCAAATCGGACCCAACAACAGAACCGGCCCCCCTTGTCACGAAACCGGCCCCCACCCCATCCAGCCTACCGGGGGATTGCTCGGTGGCCAGATTAACCAGTCTGGCCCTGGTCGGGACGAGTTTAAAAGGAACTCTAGAAGAGGAATATGTGCATAATAAGCCACCTTGGCATCTGACTACATATTTTGCTCTCACACCTAAACGTTGTCATGCTGTGCTCCAGAACACAGATACAGACAGTTGGAATAGGTACACACAGAAACTCGCAAAGCATAGGCACAGAGCTACCAATTTGGTGCCAGGTCAGATGCAAACAGATTACAGTCACGGTGGACCATATCGCACCTGGCATGTTAACCACCAGAGCCCTAATGACATTCATGGATCGAATTGAGGAAAACAACATTCTGCTGGCCAGTTCCTGACACATGATTTTTTTCATAAAGCAGCAAAGGTGACATGGGAGAACAGATTCACAGGGCTAGAAATAGACAATATCCTACTAACATTGCTGATGTGAAGTAACCAAAGGTGACTATTTAACCCTGTATACAAAGATTCAAAATAATACAATTCAATTACACAGACCACACTAATATAGGCCCTCTGCACATCTGCACACTATGCTCCCTGGGACACCATACACTTGTCCCAAATGCAGAGCTCTTTCTTGTGGATTGCTGCAAGGCTCTTCGATCAGTCCAATACTGTTCAACATGTATGTGTCTAATCTGGTCAAGTTGATTAGACAGTTTGGATTCCCACTTACATTGTACTCTGATGACACCCAAGTTGTTGTCTCTTTGACTAAAAATTAGCTTGACACAGACTCGAGATTCCATGACAGAATACGGGCAGTGAATGACCGGATGGCCAGTAACTGTTTGAAGTAAAATTCAAGTAAGACAGAGGTCATCTTATTTGAAAATGGAGCATCTATTTTGTCCCATTCGTGGTGGCCACAAGAGGTAGGAACCCTTCAGACCCCAGTCAGGAAAGACCATAACCTCAATGTGAACATTGATGATAAACTTACTTACAGTAGTTATGTGAACTTGGTCAACCAAAAAGATCTTACCCTTCCTCCCTTCCAATCTGCAGTAAACATACTTACCTCCAAGATTATTTCTAAACTAGACTATTAAATTGGTCTATATATTAATATGTAACAACAACATCTAAACAAACTACAGATTCTGGGGAATGCAGCAGCACAGCTCTTAATAGGTATTTCGAATACAAATCTGCCTCCATGACACTAAAACAGTTGAATTGTTTGCTGATAAGGCAGACAATTGAATTTAAAGCCCGGTGCACACGGACTATACATTTCTCCATGGCATGGGGCCTGATTACCCTAAAAACACATTTAAATGGTACAGACCAGCACGAAAATTGCGGTCATCTACAGCCAAGAATGCAACAGTCTCAAAAGTTTGACTTAGCTCATGGGAGGGGGGGGGTGTGATCGGTGCATCAAAAACTTTTAATACCTTGCCATTCCACCTACAGATTATACAAACTATAAACAATCTGCTTGCCTTTAGGAAAGCATTAAAAACAAGTTTATTCTGTTCACTATGTACTTAGGCGGAGGGCATTTTCCATTTTGGTTCTGTTAATTGGCCACTCACTTTGAGCTTTGGGTCTCAGGTTTCCTACCAAGCCAGTGCCAAGACATCTCTGGGTAATCGTGCACTTTAGGAATAAATTTAACAAAACATAAAGAAGACCCAAACAAATGACTTTGCTAGTGAAATCGCGAGATCCAGCCACAAACCTAGGAAAGTCTTCAAGATAGTTAAGAAGTTCGCAAATCTCAGCCCTTGAGGCCTCTCCCAAACTAAGCGCACAACTTTCTGCCTACTTTAACAACAAGATCAAGGGTATTGTTGCAACCATGGTAGTTTCAGGTCCTACTAATATAATTGGATACTATGGGACTGGAAAACCTGCATTCAATAGTCACTACCATGCAACCATGCTCCCTGAGGGAATTTGCAACTATCTTTCCAGAGGACTCGGCCGAAGCCTTAAAATCCTGCAAATCGGGTTCTCCAAGATGATTCTTCCCTTACTCATATCTTGGCTGCCACTCTAGCGGCTATCAAGCCGACTATTAAATTCCTTCTAAACCACTCCTTACTTCAATCTACAGAACCCAGCTGCTGGAAAAAGAACAAATCTCATTCCATTTTTGAAAAAAAAAACTGCAGACAAGTCTATCCTGGCCAATTACAGTCCCATCTTGTTATTGCCAGCATTTTCTAAAATTTCTGAAAAATTGATCAATGCCCAACTGTCAAAATACACTGATCAGCTGCTGCATGCATCTCAATCAGGCTTCTTCCCAGGGTGCAGCACATAGGCAACAGTGGTGGAGGTACCTAAAAACATCAAGGTAGCAGTAGACCAGGGGAAGCAAGTGGCCCTCCTGCTCTTGGATCTGTTGGCAGCATTCAACACCGTTTCTCACCCTATTCTTCTTCAGCGACTGAGTATCTTTGGGATGGGGGACATCGTTGCTTGGTTCAAGTCTTTTCTGTCTGACAGACTTCAGTCAGTTTGGATGCCACCTTTTGCATCTGATTCTACACGGTTAATATTTGGTGTCTCTCAGGCCTCTGCCCTGAGCCCAACGCTATTTGATGTTTACATGACTCCTCTGGCAACTCCAGTGGAATTGTTTGGGTTGCAGGTGGTGTCCTACGCTGATGATACACAAATCCTTCTCAAATGGGACAGTAACACTCTCAGTGCTCAGAGCAGATTCATAACATGTCTGTCTGCTGTATTTCAATGGATGGGCCTGAGTAATCTGCAATGCAACACCAGCAAAACCGAAGTACTGGTTTTTGGCACTCGTCCTCCAATATCGGGAGGGAAATTCTGGTCCAGTTCTGCTCCTTCTCCCCCTACTCCTGTCTCAGTCGTACACAACGTGGGGGGGTCAAATTCGATAATAAGCTATCCCTCAGTTCCCAGGTGCACAGTGTGGTGGGAACTTCTTTTGGCCTTTTACGATCCTTAAAAAAGTTCCTATTCTTCCTCACCTCACACTGCCAGGAAACGGTTATTCACGCTTTGATAACCTCAGGGCTGGACTACGCCAATGAGTTTTACTCAGGCCTCCCTGTTTGCCAGCTTCCAGTTTGTGTAGAATGTGGCAGCCTGACTTCTCTTAAATCTTCAGAAATTCTGCCAAATTTGTATGCACCTTAAATATTTGCATTGACTACTTATCAACGAAAGAGTTTAGTTCAAATGGATTGTGATAGCCAATAGAGCATTCTACAAGACTGGTCCCGATTACTCGGCCAATAGACTCACACACTAGCCTCCAATGAGAACTCTGCATTTCTCAGAAGCCTTGTTTGCTGTTGTGCCAAAAACCAGGAGGAAGAAATGGGCGGCTCTTCCTTTTCGGTTCTTGTCGCCTCCAGCTCTTTCCCTCTATCTGCAGGCCACCAAAGACCAAATGGTGCCTAAAACCTGGCTGTTCAATCTGGTTTTTTACATTTTCCCGCTACCTCTGACTGTGTTTGCTGAACCTTAGCGCCGGGACACTCTTTCTGAGTAGCCGTGCACTCTACAAAAACCTAAAAATAAAATAATAAAAATAAGCAAGGAGCATTCATTTTTTCAACAAGTGACTTCCCTTCGTAGTTGCTGCTTCTTAACGTAACTTAAAATGTAATTGCTCAATTTAGAACAATATTTGAAGACATTAGCATCCTTGTAGCATTTAATGAACATAATGATCAACAAATGCAGGTGTTTGATTATAAAAATATGACTTCATACTGACAGAGAACAAATGGAGATGTTCATCAGAACTGCCAAGAGGGCAGTAAGGGTGTCTTCACCGAGTAAAGAGACTGCAATAATGCACAGATTACATAATTATTCTGACAGCTTTCTATTGAGCTTTCAAACTGTTTTGCTTGAGGGATTTAATGCAAAATAAACCGTTGGCAAAGCAGTGAAAATTAAATTACCATAACTGCATTCATCGCGCAAGAATTGCATGCTGTATATATAGGATCTGACAAACAGGATGATTTTTTTAAGGAAAATAGTAAGAAGCACGTTAAAACCCATCGTCTCTCTGCTTGCTTTACAGACGCTTTCCACTCGAATAACTATCAACGGTATTCGGATTCACCTTCAAGCAGCGACTACAAGAGAATATGTGAAACAGTCAAGGACAATACAAATATGGTTGTCTAAAGGCTAGAGTTGATAATGAGCATCAAATGAAAGTAAGGTCTCAATCAATTCTCATGAATAGCTTCAAGTCAGAGGAAAAATATGTATTTAGTCAACACCAGAAAACCTATGTTCCAACGATTTGTAGTGAATACAAACAGTGCATTATGATACCGTTAAATTTTAATGAATGTTACATTTTGCGTAATTGTGGTATATTAGATAGTATGTGAATTATTGATTTATTGTTTTGTGCTGCACAGCTATCACTCCAAAGGGATCGTTAGGTGCTCCTATTGACGCCCAAGGGAAGAAATAGGGAAGCAGTTAATCTTGGAAAAGCCAGGTTTTTATACCTTTCCTGAGGTTTATCAGCTGAGGAATAGAATGAGTTTCCGGTGGGCTAGAGCTCCAAAGGGAAACTCACTGCATCCTAAAGGCTATGGTGCCCCATGTGGCAAACATGATGTAAAGCCCAACTAGATTGGGTTTTGTGTCTTACTAAAAGGTCAGTAGAACATTTCTGAAGCTTTTTGCGTAACAATGGACGCACTATTACATGATAAATTCTGAAAATCAAGCAAGACGCTCTGAAGAGAATATGTTTTTAGACATATATTTGATAGATCCAGAGTAACGCAATGCAGCACAATTCGCTGTGGTGTGTTCCTCTGCCCCAGGGAGGCATTCCATGGGCAATGTTCCCATGCAAAACCCATGGATTTTAATGCATTCCATAGATTTGCAATACGTGGTAGACCTGGGAATGTGCCAAAACTGCAACGCCTCCCCAGGTGACGTATAACAAAGAGAAATATGTTTATTTCTCCTCGTGTGCGCTTCAGAATAAATAAAACATTGTAGTATGGTTTAGGGCCTCTTTTTGCGTGCATGTTATGTTAGCATGGCTTATTAGAAGTTTAGACGCCATTTTACCTTTTGCTGCTTTTTGCACACAACACTGCTTAGCTGTTTTTGCAAGTTAGCTTTCATGAAGGTCTATACATGAGAAAAGGTTTGTTTTTCAATATCTCTAGACATACATCGTACAGTGAGTGCTGAGCCGCCAAGGTTGTCATAACATGTGAGACTGTTTATCGGCATGTCCGTGTAACACATTTTAGACACAACATTTTGGCAGCTGCGAGCCGAGCAAGATTCTGGCGCCCTTATCAATCAATCAATCAATCAGTGGATTTGTAGAGCGCACTACTTACCCGCGAGGGTCTCAAGGCGCTGGGGGGTGGGGGGAGTGAGCAGGTGCTGGTGGTCAAAGAGCCAGGTCTTGAGTAGTCTCCTGAAGGTCTGCGGGTCTTCAGTTTGTCGTAGGAAGAGAAGTAGGGTGTTCCAAGTCTTGGCGGCACGGTAGGAGAAGGACCTACCCCGGAAGTGGTTCTGTGGATGCGTGGGACTGCGGCCAGAGACGGGTCGGCGGAGCAGAGTTTCCTGTTGGTTACGTAGAATGAGAGTCGGCTGTTGAGGTAGGCTGGGCCGGTGTTGTGGAGTGCCTTATGTGCGTGGGTCAGGAGTTTGAAGGAGATTCTTCTGTCGACAGGGAGCCAGTGCAGGATTCTCAGGTGGGGGGTGATGTGATCTCGGCACAGGACGTCGAGGATGAGGCCTGCAGAGTGGTTCTGGATTCTTTGAAGTCTGTTGATGCGCTTTGACGGGGTTTCGGCGTAGAGGGCGTTTTCCGTAGTCGAGTCTGCTGCTGACGAGGGTGTGGGTGACGGTTTTCCGCGTGTCTGTCGGGATCCATCTGTAGATCTTGCGGAGCATGCCGAGAGTGTAGAAGCAGGTGGAGGAGACTGCGTTGTCTTGGTTGGTCATGCTGAGTTTTGAGTCGAGGATGAATCCTAGGTTGTGTCAGTGGTCCGTTGGTGCCGGGGTGGAGCCCAGTGATGCGGGCCACCAGGAGTTGTCCCAGGCTGAGGGGTTGGGCCCGAGGATGAGGATCTCCGTCTTGTCCGTGTTCAGTTTGAGCCGGCTTTCTTCCATCCAGTCTGCAACTGCCTTCATACCGCGGTGGATGTTGGATTTGACGGTGAGGGGGTCCTTGGTGAGGGAGAGGATCACCTGGGTGTCGTCGGCATAGGAGATTACGTTGAGGTCGTGTTGTCTGGCGATGCATGCGAGAGGTGCCATGTAGATGTTGAATAGCGTCGGGCTGAGGGATGATCCTTCAGGGACGCCGCAGACAGTCTTTGTGATCCTGGAGTGGAACGGGGGGAGGCAGACTCTTTGGGTTCTATCGGAGAGGAAGGAGGTGGTCCAGTCCAGGGCCTTGTCTCTGATCCCGGCGTTGTAGAGGTGTGTGCGCAGTGTGTGGTGGCAGACGGTGTTGAAGGCGACGGGGTCCAGGAGGATGAGAGCTGCTGTCTCACCCTTGTTGAGTAGGGTTCTGATGTCGTCTGTGGCAGTGATGAGGGCGGTCTCGGTGCTGTGGTTCTTGCAGAAGCCTGACTGAGAGGGGTCCAGGATGCTGTTGTTTTTCAGGTAGCGGTCGCTCGGGTCCACCTTGGGTTTTTTCAGTAGGGCGTTGATTTCGGCGTGCTTCCAGCTCTCAGGGAAGGTCGCGGTCTCGAAGGAGAGGTTGATGATGTTACACAGGTGGGGTGCGATGGAGCTGTCGGCTTTGTTGACGATGTGGTGGGGAAGAGGGTTGGATGGGGCGCCTGAGTGTATGGTGCTCATGGTCTTGATAGTGTCCTCGATGTTCACGTTGGTCCATGTAGTGAGGAGGTCGTGGTCGGCTGGGTTCGGTGGGTCCGGTGTGGTGGGGTCAGCAGGGATTATCCGAGGGTTGAAGCTGTTGTGTATGTTGGTGATATTGCGGTGGAAGAAGGCAGCGAGGGTGTCGCACAGGACTGAGGATGAGGCGTGCAGAGGTGTTCTGGATTCTTTGAAGTCTGTTGATGTGCTTGGACGGTGTTTCGGCGTAGAGGGCGTTTTCCGTAGTCGAGTCTGCTGCTGACGAGGGTGTGGGTGACGGTTTTCCGTGTGTCTGTCGGGATCCATCTGTAGATCTTGCGGAGCATGCGGCGAGTGTAGAAGCAGGTGGGGGAGACTGCATTGACTTGGTTGGTCATGCTGAGTTTTGAGTCGAGGATGAATCCTAGGTTGTGTGCGTGGTCCGTTGGTGCCGGGGTGGAGCCCAGTGATGCGGGCCACCAGGAGTTGTCCCAGGCTGAGGGGTTGGGCCCGAAGATGAGGATCTCCGTCTTGTCCGTGTTCAGTTTGAGCCGGCTTTCTTCCATCCAGTCTGCAACGGCCTTCATACCGCGGTGGAGGTTGAATTTGACGGTGAGGGGGTCCTTGGTGAGGGAGAGGATCACCTGGGTGTCGTCGGCATAGGAGATTACGTTGAGGTTGTGTTGTCTGGCGATGCATGCGAGAGGTGCCATGTAGATGTTGAATAGCGTCGGGCTGAGGGATGATCCTTGCGGGACGCCGCAGACGGCCTTTGTGATCCCGGAAGAGAACGGGGGGAGGCGGACTCTTTGGGTTCTATCGGAGAGGAAGGAGGTGGTCCAGTCCAGGGCCTTGTCTCTGATCCCCGGCGTTGTAGAGGCGTGTGCGCAGTGTGTGGTGGCAGACGGTGTCGAAGGCGACGGGGTCCAGGAGGATGAGAGCTGCTGTCTCACCCTTGTCGAGTAGGGTTCTGATGTCGTCTGTGGCAGTGATGAGGGCGGTCTCGGTGCTGTGGTTCTTGCAGAAGCCTGACTGGGAAGGGTCCAGGATGCTGTTGTTTTCCAGGTAGCGGTCGCTCGGGTCCACCTTGGGTTTTTTCAGTATGGTGTTGATCTCGGCGTGCTTCCAGCTCTCAGGGAAGGTCGCGGTCTTGAAGGAGAGGTTGATGATGTTACACAGGTGGGGTGCGATGGAGCTGTCGGCTTTGTTGACCATGTGGTGGGGAAGAGGGTTGGATGGGGCGCCTGAGTGTATGGTGCTCATGGTCTTGATAGTGTCCTCAGTGTTCACGTTGGTCCATGTAGTGAGGAGCTCTTGGTCGGCTGGGTTCGGTGGGTCCGGTGTGGTGGGATCAGCAGGGATTATCCGAGGGTTAAAGCTGTCGTGTATGTTGGTGATCTTGCGGTGGAAGAAGGCAGCGAGGGCGTCGCACAGGACTTGTGAAGGCGGGATGTCGTTGGTGCAGGAGCTGGGGTTTGAGAGTTCCTTCACGATGTTGAAGAGCTCCTTGCTGTTGTGTGCATTGTTGTCGACACGGTCTTTGAGGGAGGCCTTCTTGGTAGTCCTGGTGAGGTGGTGATGGCTGCGGATAGCATCTTTGTGGGCTGCGCGGCTGTCGGCATCTTCTCGTTGTGCCAGATGTTTTCCAGTCTCCGACAGGTGCGCTTGGAGGCTAGGAGTTCCGGGGTGAACCAGCTGGCTCTCTGGCTGGTGTCTCTGTTGGTGTGCTGTCTCAATGGGGCTAAGGTGTTAGTGCAGTCTTCCATCCAGAGTCTGTGGGCTTCGGGACCCCTCCTCGGGGTCGGTGGGTTGAGTGCGAGGTGTGTTTGTAGTAGTTCCTTGGTGACTTTGCCCCAGTGACGTCGGGGGATCTGTGGGGTGCGGTGATGTGTGACAGGTTTTCGGAAGGTGAAATGGATGCAGTGGTGGTCTGTTCAGGTGAGTTCGGAAGCATGGCTGAAGGCAACGTGGGGGCTGGAGGAGAAGATGGCATTGAGCGTGTGGCCGGCGATTTGGGTCAGTGTCGTTATGATCTGCTTCAGTCCGAGGGTGGCAAGGTTGTCAATCAGGGTGGAGGAGTTGCTGCCTTTATCATAGCACACTTGCCATGATTTCACAGACTTGGAAGATTCCAGGGATGCAGAGAGACTTGCCGATCCAGATGTAATTTACCCTTACTGAGCAGAACGCCCAAAGTGGGGCGCCATGTTGCAAGGATTTCTGCTCATACACAGAACTGTGCACAGAGACCTAGGACATTAGTGAATTGTGGTGGTAACTCACCTCAGTACCTAGAAAACCCCAACCTTCTAGCATCAGTGTCACATTAGTTTTTCGTCCTATAGCAAAGTAACCAATGATTAGACAACCTAGAACATGTGACTTAGGACCATCTCAGGAATGGTGTGAGAGTATAACAAAAGAGCATTGTCACTTCCCACCATTCCTGAGATGGTCCTAAGTCGCATGGTCCGTTTCCATTCCAACATGGTGCCGGTCGGTTGCTTGTCCGATCGTGATTAGGACTAAGTGACCAATGCTCATAGTCAAAGGATATTATCGTTGTGGGAATTACACAAAAGAAAAATAAGAAACCGCAAATAAAAATAGATCTAAAGCTGGCATTCTGGTACCCTGCCCCCTTTGTGAGTTTTGTGCGCTTTGTTTCACTATTTTCTTGGTTCAACCGAGGCACAAGATGGCTGCCAACACTTCCTGGTTTGAAGTGTTGACAGCCAATTAGCATAAAGCTCGTGCTCTGGAGGATCTGCAGCCCTAGATATATATGTGTTTTTACTGTTGAATTTCTCAGCAACTACTGAAGAGATTTACGCTATTTTAAAAAAAGGCACCTTTCTGAACCAAGGGCTACCTTTTTGCCAAATTTGGTGTAATTCCGTTCAGCAGTTCGGACTGTAGACAAAGTTTCCTATGGGAAATTGCATGAGGAAAACTGATTTTGGGACCCCCCTTTTTCTCTGCCCCGCTTGACGAATCAGGATAGGAGCGGACCAGAGCTGGCCATAAGTTTAAAAAATTTGCCGAAGAATCGTCAATCGGCGCCAAAGTTATTGAAACAGAATGTTGCGGATTTCCTATGGTAGCTAGGTCCTAACTATAACTACCTACTGGCGACCGCCAGTAGGTAATATCTTTCTATATCTATATATATATATATATTCACTGAAAAAACCATAGGTTATAGACCATATATAGTTAGGAATTAGCATTTAGAAAACCTTATTTTACTCACACAAAACCATTGAAATTCCATATATAGTTAGTTGCACTAACTATATATCGCGCACCCGCAATCCACTGCTGATGATGTCACATATTACATCATTCATGACATGGTCAGTGACATCACTGATGACATCACTGATGACATCTCAAATGACATCACTGATGACATCACTGATGACATCTCAAATGACATCACTGATGACTACATCCAGTGACTGTATGTTTCTGTAAAGTTAAAATATGTCTTACATATTGAAGAATGAGTGGATTTATAAGTGTCTGGATGAAGGATTTAGTAGGTGCATGACTGACTGTATGAGTGAGTGATTAAATGTGTCTCACTGAGTGCATGGGTTAGTGACTAAACTGTCTTAATTTGTGCATCATTATGTCTGTTGTTCTGTAAACTGTTGCATGTGTTGATCAATAGCTATATGAGTAACTATATGGGTTATTGATTGATTGTCCAAGTATTTGTATGGGAGACTGAGTGTGTGTGTGGCTGGCTGGGAGGTGTGTGACTCTGTGCAGATCAATGTGTACTTATATCAATGATTGTATAACAAGGTAAGTATGTGTTAGTATATGTTTGAAAATATAAGGTGCTCTATGTTTAACTATATAGACAAGAAAATGGAAGTGTGATTGATTCTTTACAGGACTGACTAGGTGTGTGAGTAACTCCATGGATGAGTGGCAGAGTGTGAGTGTCTGTATAGGTGTATGAGTGCATATGATAGTGTTGTAAAGATGAGTGATTGTATGTATGAATGATTGTATGGGTGAATGAGTGAATGTGAGTAGACGTAGGAATCAGTGAGTACATATGTAGTAACTAGTATTGGTGTGTCAATGGTTTCAAAAATTATACTCTGTATTTAACACTGGGTGTAACAGAGGTTATATTAAAGTGTGAGGAGATGCATTGTATTGTCACATTAATGATATCATCAGTGATGTGGTCATTGATGTCAAATGAGATGTCATCAGTGATGTCATCAGTGATGTCATTTGAGATGTCATCAGTGATGTCATCAGTGATGTCACTGACCATGTCATGAATGATGTAATATGTGACATCATCAGCAGTGGATTGCGGGTGCGCGATATATAGTTAGTGCAACTAACTATATATGGAATTTCAATGGTTTTGTGTGAGTAAAATAAGGTTTTCTAAATGCTAATTCCTAACTATATATGGTCTATAACCTATGGTTTTTTCAGTGAATTTTCAAGGTTTTGTAAATGCTAATTCCTAACTATATATGGTCTATAACCTATGGTTTTTTCAGTGAATTTCATTGGTTTTTTAACAGCTAATATCTGTAGCTGTAAAATGTATTCTTCTTTAAATCCCAAAATATATTTTATATGTTTATTAATAATTTTTTTTTAAAAATTTTTTTTTTCTTCGTTCCCGCTTCGCGAATCGGGAAGCTTCCCGTTAGCTGACCTTGATGCCGCGAAATAGACCGCGAGCCGATAAACGTTTCTTTACCGCAACTGCCGCGTTAGAAAACAACATCGTGACGCCTCCCGTCCGCATGACGTTTCGCGTTGTCGCGTGATACGTCATATGACGTGCTACGTTAGCGAACTGGTACGCTTACCGAGTCGCAAAGCACAGGTTTCTGGAAGCAAACCGGGAGGCCCTGCAAAGCGCTTAACGTAAACACAGCAGGTCATGTGACTTGGTAATAACACTTTTCATTGGTTCATTTCACTTTTGGTTTCCTAATGATGTAAGACTAGGTCATATAATCTAAAATGAACACTTTTCATTGGTTGAGAACTATTGTTTTTCCCAAATGATGAAAATCCCTCCTTCTTTCCTCACTCTGACTTTCATCATTGTGAGAGAAAGACCCTTTGTTACCAGTGAGCAATGGCTTCTTTAGTAGCTTCAGCTGGTGCTTCCCCACCACCTCCACCACATCCAAGGAAGATTGGACCACCTGCTCAAGTTATAATTCAGCAAGAAGAGGAAGAAGAGGAACAGGACGACGAGCACGAAGAGAGGCACTTTTTGCCTGAGGAGCCCAGGACGTCTCACCGGAAAGAAAAATTCATTTGGCAATTTTTTAAAATTCCCAAAGGTCAGAAAAAAGTAAATGCAAGATACGTAACTTGCCTTATATGTCAAGATAGACTGTCCAGAGGGACCGACAAAAAATACAGTTTCGGAAACTACACAATGCATCGCCATATGACTAGGTGGCATCCTAACAACTACAGTGCTGCACAGTTTCGTAACGACCTAGATAATCTCCCTATTATGGCCAGAAGATCTGTTGTACCGGAAGTAACGGGACCAGAGGGCAGGGAGATGGTGCCAAATATTCAAACGAGATTTCATGAAGTAAAACACGTCTGCGTACATTGCAATGGATTCATTTGCTACGGAGAAAGAAGCATCACTCTGATCAACAGAGCTATTGACTATCATATGCAAGTTTGTACGAAACGCCCCAAATAATAAACACTTTTTTTTTTGTTTTGTTGCTCCTGTTGAGCCCTTTACAATGAATCGTTTTCATTGCCCCCTGCAAGAAAAACCCAAAAAAATATAAAACTGTTCAGAAAAATTCAAAAAAAGTAAAAAAATGTTCAGAAAAATAATAAAAAAAATATAAAACAACAAAAACAATAAAAAAAAAAGTTCTTTTCAGAACTACCTCCCCGTTATTAAAAAATTGGTACAATATTTGGAACTCTGCCAACCTCTATTTCTCGTAGTTCGCTTCCCAGTTCGCTCGCCGGTACGCGAACCGGAAGTGAACCCAAAATTCTTTTTTTTAAAAAAGAACAGTAAGTATAAGGGAAGGAAACAGACACTTATGTTAAAAGAAAGACAGCTATAGGGGAGTAAACTAGAGATACTATTACCCGTAATCCACTGCTGATGATGTCACATATTACATCATTCATGACATGCTCAGTGACATCATCAGCAGAGGATTGCGGGTTTTTTGGCAACGTGCCTTATCCACGGTTTAATAACGCTGCCTTTTGCTTTATATAAGTTTTCAAATTGTATGAAATATATACCAATAGGTCGTTATGAACCTTTAGGTAGTGCTTTTCGTCATGAGGTCTGGTCGCTTCCATACACATACAGATGTTTCAAAGATGATCAAGAAGTTTATCTGAATGGAGAGGAATGCACTGAGACGCCAGATCATTCACTAATGTGTAGGCACATACAGTTACACGGTTCATGCAACAAACACCGACCAAATATGGCTTGCGTGTTGCAAGGCACGCCAGTTCCTGCTATCATCCCCACGTTCAAGTTGTTGGAAAATGGTAGTTATTTGATGCTCAATAATGAAGATTGTTCTGGGTTAATTAAAAGTATTCCTTTTATCGTAACAGTAAGTGAACAGGTTATTTGCTGCAGAAATGTTCTATTTCCTCCCACACATGAACATAGGGAGTTTTCAATCTGGCCACAAATACCAACCTTGGGAGCACATTTCAACGGCATGGCAAGAATAAGAGCTCTTTTGTCTCAGAGAGAGGTGGCCTTGAGTTCGGCCCGTGAAACTTTCGTGCTTCACATAGCGAACACCCGTACAGAGGTGCAGACCCTTTTAAATACTGATTCGCCTTTGCATTTCAGCGACATGGTTCGGACTATCTTTAACGCGTCCTCCACAAAGGCCCTGGCGCACTTTTTTAAAGTTGTTACCAGTGGTCTCATGACTTCATTTGAGAAAATCTTTGGAGTCATCCCTGCTTTCTTTCATTCTATTTTTTCCATTCTGCTTCGTGGATTCCCATTTTTACTTGCATTACCAGCGGACGCTCTTGTGCTTTTTTACATTTTTAAATATGGATGTCCCTCCTGTGCAAGCTCCCGCCCTGCAGCTGCTGACACTGTTCCGCAATCGCATGCTAGAATATTATGGCACAATGCCGTTGGCGATATTAAGCACGGCATATGGATTATCTTTTCGATTCTCCTACTTCACCTGTGTCCAGCCTGTATTTCACTGCCTGACCTGTGATTTCGATTGGGCCATTGATTTGTGTCTCTGCGGACCGGTTTCTCCTGACGTCGACTTTAATCAGCTGATGACTCCTATCATTACTCACAAGTTGGTTTGTCCTGGCGAAAGGATTATGGCTGTGGCATTGATGCATGGACTAATTGGTCCCTGGAATTTACTGGCGGCAACACAGTCTTTCTTGGAACAGAGCTTTCTTGAAAACCCACCGAGCTGTCCTCTGATGGTGATAGAGGATCCGGTGCTGGGAGAGCACGTATGTTCTTTTCCGCTTTTAAATTGGATGGCTGAACTCTTTTCGGATGAAGACGGTGACTTCCTATTGGAGGCTGTTGCAGCTTATTTTGCATACACAGTTATGTCATAGACCTTTTTCATGTTTGATATGCTGAGTACTAGCATTTCATTGACAATTCATTGACTTATTTGTCAAGTTTTTATTATTTAGCTTGCCTATTGGCTTAAGACTCGATAAAGTACTTGGCTGTTTTATTTTTCTTTAGCATTAAATTTTCCTAGTTTTTAATGTTTTACCTTGCGGACCGTCCACATATAAAGTTGCATCTGCTCTCATGAGATGGCACTTCTATTATCTTATTCAGTTCGTTTCCGGATCATGGGGAGGTGTCATCTAGGTCCTGGATATCTTTACACCGTGTTAAGTTAGCATGGGCTCATTACCGGTTTAAACGCCATTTTTCCTTTTTTGCAACTTCTGCACACAACACTTAGTTGTTGCTTTAGCTTTCAACCTAGTAGTTCATCGTGGTTTACATGAGAATAATATGTTATTGCTCTACTATCTGCTTTGCTTGTTAAACTATATCTGTACAGCGAGTGCTGAAGTTTCAAGAACAACACGATACAGAATTGTTATGAGGTCTGATCTCCACGACTTCATACTCATAACATAAGTGCAGCTTCTGCCAATTCTGGGCATGAGGCGGGATTTATATTGCTTTGCCGAACACACATACACAACACTTGATGCGGTTCACATGAAGAGAGAGCTGGTGTATGCTGATGTGATTCCTTCAAATCTAAGACACTAAAGTATGGGCACGCCCTAAACCAACACAAACAGACCTTCTTAGCAAATAATATAATATGTGTATTAGGGAGGGTGAGATATAAGCAGCCGCGGGCCGTGGAGGGAGTTACGGTGGGGCAGGGAGGTGGGGAGGGGGAGGGGCAGGGTGGAGCCCTCTCCACCCTGCCCCTCCCCCTCCCCGCCTCCCTGCCCCACCGTAACTCCCTCCACGGCCCGTGGCTGCTTATAAGTGTTGCTAACTCTTATTCATTTACAGCATGTTAACATACTGTCACCATTCGCTTTTTATGTACTAGTAACTATGCTGGTCATTTTGCTACTGATAATATGTGTACTTGTATTATCTAAGATACTACGCCTGAGAAGACGGCATTAGTAAATAAACATTTCAAATACACATGTGTTCTTCTTAACTCCATGTTCTGGTTTCTAAGAAATATATAACGACCGACTGTTCATGAGTTCCACGTATCCTGAGGTACTATAAGTTCATATTCTGGATTGTCTAAACATTGAGAGTTTGTTATATCCAATGTGACACTGTACCTAGCTTGCTAAGGGGTTTTTGATTACTAAGGTGAGTTTTGGGACACCCTAATTCGCCGAGGTTCCAATCCTCTGTCCACAGTTCTGTGTGAGAACAGAAACCCTGCGACAGGGGCACCCCGACCCTTGCTGGAGCTTCATCACACTTGCGATACAACTCCAGCAATGCGCCACCTTTACGGCACAGATACATCACGCATCTGTGCTGTTTTTGCCCCATGATGCGCCGCATTGTAAATGCAGCACACCATAGGTGACGGAACAGCGGCACAGAATGACTAACACATCCCTGGTGATGCGCCAGTCATCATAAATCTATCCCTATGCTTCTTATCTTGTTAGAGATGAACCGCCATATGTATCATCAAAGTTTTTTGCATTTCCTAAATACCGAACTTTAAGGAATAAATAGCGATTCTTTACCATTCCTAGTTTGCGATGAGCTATTTGCTAATTACAAATTACCCATTCATTTCCTTCATTTCCATAGGGCGGTTGGACTCACTTTTAGCTCGAACGGCTGAATGGATTTCCACGAAACTTGGCAAAATTGTAGGGACTGGTAGCCCGATGTGCCTTTGCTATGTCTCAAGATATATGCTCCAGTGGTTTTTACGAAAATTAACTTTGAAAAATATATATTGGGCTACATTGGCCTAAATATATGTTGGAGCCCAAATGTACCCCAATGTAGCCCAATGAAGCCCAATGAAGCCCAATGTAGCCCAATGTAGCCCAAAGATGGCCGCCAGAGACAAAAAAAACAAATGTAGCCCAAATATCAGCCAGATGTAGCCCAACTATAGCCCAGTGACAGAATGACCAATCAGCTTCGCAAACCTCCGTTACGCGAAGCGGAGCGCTGTTACAGATATATATCTTTTTTTGAACGTTAATTTCTCAAAATCCACTGGAGCACATATATTGAGACCTAGCAAAGGCACATCGGGCTACCAGTCCCTAATATTTTACCAAGTTTCGTGCAAATCCATTCAGCCGTTCGATTATTATTATTATTTTTTTTTTTTGCCCCGCGGGGCCCTTTTAAAACCTCCACTTCAAACCTAGGGGGTCAGCGAGGATCTACTATGCCCCCTTATGGTCATTTGCCCCTTCGCTTTGGCCTCCTCTTGTCTCTCGATCCTACCGAGAGACAAGATGGCGGCCGCTACGGACTGTTTGGAATGTTTACAGACGCCGGAGAACCAATCAGCTTCGCTTCACAAAGCTCCGTTGCGCGAAAAGTACGCGTACTGGAGCGCTGCCCGGTCCGCTGTTACAGATATATATCTTTTTTTAAACGTTAATTTCTCAAAATCCACTGTAGCACATATATTGAGACCTACAAAAGGCACATCGGGCTACCAGTCCCTACAATTTTGCCAAGTTTCGTGCAAATCCATTCAGCCGTTCGGGCTAAAAGTGAGGCCAACCGCCCTATGGAAAACTCAATGTTAAAAACACGTTTTGGGACCCCCTTTTTTCTCGACCCCCCCTGGACGAACCCCCCCCCCAATTTTCAGGGGCTGCTCAGAAACAAAATGTGCCATTTTCCTGAAAATTTCAGCCAATTCCGTCCACAAACGCCAAAGTTATTTGACATAGAATTTTCAAAAATCCCATAGAGAAAAAATCCTAACTATATATACCTACTGGCGACCGCCAGTAGGTAATATATTTATATTTATATATATATATATATATGAAAATTTCAGCCAATTCCGTCCACAAACGCCAAAGTTATTTGACATAGAATTTTCAAAAATCCCATAGAGAAAAAATCCTAACTATATATACCTACTGGCGACCGCCAGTAGGTAATATATATATATTTATATATATATATATATATATATATATATATATATATTACCTACTGGCGGTCGCCAGTAGGTATATATAGTTAGGATTTTTTCTCTATGGGTTTTTTGAAAATTCTATGTCTAATAACTTTGGCGTTTGTGGACGGAATTGGCTGAAATTTTCAGGAAAATGGCACATTTTGTTTCTGAGCAGCCCTTGAAAATTTGGGGGGGGTTCGTCCAGTGGGGGCCGAGAAAAAAGGGGGGTCCCAAAACGTGTTTTTAACATTGAGTTTTCCATAGGGCGGTTGGCCTCAATTTTAGCCCGAACGGCTGAATGGATTTGCACGAAACTTGGCAAAATTGTAGGGACTGGTAGCCCGATGTGCCTTTTGTAGGTCTCAATATATGTGCTCCAGTGGATTTTGAGAAATTAACGTTTAAAAAAAGATATATATCTGTAAGCGCGGACTGGGCAGCGCACTGGTTCGCGGACTTTTCGCGCAACGGAGCTTTGTGAAGCGAAGCTGATTGGTTCTCCGGCGTCTGTCAACATTCCAAACAGTCCGTAGCGGCCGCCATCTTGTCTCTCGGTAGGATCGAGAGACAAGAGGAGGTCAAAACAAAGGGGGAAATAACTATAAGGGGGCATAGTAGATCCTCGCTGACCCCCTAGGTTTGATGTGGAGGTTTTAAAAGGGCCCCGCGGGGCAAAAAAAAATAATAATAATAATAATTGAACGGCTGAATGGATTTGCACGAAACTTGGCAAAATATTAGGGACTGGTAGCCCGATGTGCCTTTGCTAGGTCTCAATATATGTGCTCCAGTGGATTTTGAGAAATTAACGTTCAAAAAAAGATATATATCTGTAACAGCGCTCCGCTTCGCGTAACGGAGGTTTGCGAAGCTGATTGGTCATTCTGTCACTGGGCTATAGTTGGGCTACATCTGGCTGATATTTGGGCTACATTTGTTTTTTTGTGTGTCTGGCGGCCATCTTTGGGCTACATTGGGCTTCATTGGGCTACATTCGGCTAATTAGCAAATAGCTCATCGCAAACTAGGAATGGTAAAGAATCGCTATTTATTCCTTAAAGTTCGCTATTTAGGAAATGCAAAAAACTTTGATGATACATATGGCGGTTCATCTCTAACAAGATAAGAAGCATAGGGATACATTTATGATGACTGGCGCATCACCAGGGATGTGTTAGTCATTCTGTGCCGCTGTTCCGTCACCTATGGTGTGCTGCATTTACAATGCGGCGCATCATGGGGCAAAAACAGCACAGATGCGTGATGTATCTGTGCCGTAAAGGTGGCGCATTGCTGGAGTTGTATCGCAAGTGTGATGAAGCTCCAGCAAGGGTCGGGGGTGCCCCTGTCGCAGGGTTTCTGTTCTCACACAGAACTGTGGACAGAGGATTGGAACCTCGGCGAATTAGGGTGTCCCAAAACTCACGTTAGTAATCAAAAACTCCTTAGCAAGCTAGGTACAGTGTCACATTGGATATAACAAACTCTCAATGTTTAGACAATCCAGAATATGAACTTATAGTACCTCAGGATACGTGGAACTCATGAACAGTCGGTCGTTATAGATTTCTTAGAAACCAGAACATGGAGTTAAGAAGAACAGATGTGTATTTGAAATGTTTATTTACTAATGCCGTCTTCTCAGGCGTAGTACCTTAGATAATAAAAGTACACATATTATCAGTAGCAAAATTACCAGCATAGTTACTAGTACATAAAAAGTGAATGGTGATAGTATGTTAACATGCTGTAAATGAATAAGAGTTAGCAACACTTATAAGCAGCCGCGGGCCGTGGAGGGAGTTACGTTGAGGCAGGGAGGCGGGGAGGGGGAGAAGCAGGGTGGAGAATACAAGTGTACATATTATCAGTAGCAAAATTACTAGCATAGTTACTAGTACATAAAAAGCGTATGGTGACAGTATGTTAACATGCTGTAAATGAATAAGAGTTAGCAACACTTATAAGCAGCCGCGGGCCGTGGAGGGAGTTACGGTGGGGCAGGGAGGCGGGGAGGGGGAGGGGCAAGGTAGAGAGGGCTCCACCCTGCTTCTCCCCCTCCCCGCCTCCCTGCTTCACCGTAACTCCCTCCACGGCCCGCGGCTGCTTATATCTCACCCTCCCTAATACACATATTATATTATTTGCTAAGAAGGTCTCTTTGTGTTGGTTTAGGGCGTGCCCATACTTTAGTGTCTTAGATTTGAAGGAATCACATCAGCATACACCAGCTCTCTCTTCATGTGAACCGCATCAACTGTTGTGTATGTGTGTTCGGCAAAGCAATATAAAACCCGCCTCATGCCCAGAACTGGCAGAAGTTGCACTTATGTTATGAGTATGAAGTCGTGGAGATCAGACCTCATAACAATTCTGTATCGTGTTGTTCTTGAAACTTTAGCACTCGCTGTACAGATATAGTTTAACAAGCAAAGCAGATAGTAGAGCAATAACATATTATTCTCATGTAAACCACGATGAACTACTAGGTGGAAAGCTAAAGCAACAACTAAGTGTCGTGTGCAGAAGTTGCAAAAAAGGAAAAATGGCGTTTAAACCGGTAATGAGCCCATGCTAACTTAACACGGTGTAAAGATATCCAGGACCTAGATGACACCTCCTCATGATCCGGAAACGAACTGAATAAGATAATAGAAGTGCCATCTCATGAGAGCAGATTGCAAGTTTATATGTGGACGGTCCGCAAGGTAAAGCATTAAAAACTAGGAAAATTTAATGCTAAAGAAAAATAAAACAGCCAAGTACTTTATCGAGTCTTAAGCCAATAGGCAAGGTAAATAATAAAAACTTGACAAATAAGTCAATGAATTGTCAATGAAATGCTAGTACTCAGCATATCAAACATGAAAAAGGTCTATGACATAACTGTGTATGCAAAATAAGCTGCAACAGCCTCCAATAGGAAGTCACCGTCTTCATCCGAAAACAGTTCAGCCATCCAATTTAAAAGCGGAAAAGAACATACGTGCTCTCCCAGCACCGGATCCTCTGTCACCATCAGAGGACAGCTCGGTGGGTTTTCAAGAAAGCTCTGTTCCAAGAAAGACTGTGCTGCCGCCAGTAAATTCCAGGGACCAAGTAGTCCATGCATCAATGCCACAGCCATAATCCTTTCGCCAGGACAAACCAACTCGTGAGTAATGATAGGAGTCATCAGCTGATTAAAGTCGACGTCAGGAGAAACCGGTCCGCAGAGACACAAATCAATGGCCCAATCGAAATCACAGGTCAGGCAGTGAAATACAGGCTGGACACAGGTGAAGTAGGAGAACCGAAAAGATAATCCATATGCCGTGCTTAATATCGCCAACGGCATTGTGCCATAATATTCTAGCATGCGATTGCGGAACAGTGTCAGCAGCTGCAGGGTCGGAGGTTGCATAGGAGGGACATCCATATTTAAAAATGTAAAAAAGCACAAGAGCGTCCGCTGGTAATGCAAGTAAAAATGCCAATCCACGAACCAGAGTGCAGAAAATACAATGAAAGGAAGCAGGGATGACTCCAAAGATTTTCTCAAATGAAGTCACGAGACCACTGGTAACAACTTTAAAAAAGTGCACCAGGGACTTTGTGGAGGATGCGTTAAAGATAGTCGGAAACATGTTGCTGAAATTGAAAGGCAAATGTTAATTGAAAAAGGTTTTGCACCTCTGTATGGGTGTTCGCTATGTGAAGTACGAAAGTTTCACGGGCCGAACTCAAGGCCACCTCTCTCTGAGACAAAAGAGCTCTTATTCTTGCCATGCCGTTGAAACGTGTCTCAAGGTTGGTATTTGTGGCCAGATTGAAAACTCCCTATGTTCATGTGTGGGAGGAAATAGAACATTTCTGCAGCAAATAACCCGTTCACTTACTGTTACGATAAAAGGAATACTTTTAATTAACTCAGAACAATCTTCATTATTGAGCATCAAATAACTACCATTTTCCAACAACTTGAACGTGGGGATGATAGCAGGAACTGGCGTGCCTTGCAACACGCAAGCCATATTTGGTCGGTGTTTGTTGCATGAACCGTGTAAATGTATGTGCCTACACATTAGTGAATGATCTGGCGTCTCAGTGCATTCCTCTCCATTCAGATAAACTTCTTGATCATCTTTGAAACATCTGTATGTGTATGGAAGCGACCAGACCTCATGAAGAAAAGCACTACCTAAAGGTTCATAACGACCTATTGGTATATATTTCATACAATTTGAAAACTTATATAAAGCAAAAGGCAGCGTTATTAAACCGTGGATAAGGCATGTTGCCAAAAAACCCGCAATCCTCTGCTGATGATGTCACTGAGCATGTCATGAATGATGTAATATGTGACATCATCAGCAGTGGATTACGGGTAATGGTATCTCTAGTTTACTCCCTTATAGCTGTCTTTCGTTTAACATAAGTGTCTGTTTCCTTCCCTTATACTTACTGTTTTTGGGTCGCTTCCGGTTCGCGTACCCGCGAGCGAACTGGGAAGCGAACTAAGAGAAATAGAGGTTGGCACAGTTCCAAATATTGTACCAATTTTTTAATAACGGGGAGGTAGTTCTGAAAAGAACTTTTTTTTTTATTTTTCTGAACATTTTTTTACTGTTTTTGAATTTTTCGGAACAGTTTTATATTTTTTTGGGTTTTTCTTGGAGGGGGCAATGAAAACGATTCATTGTAAAGGGCTCAACACGAGCAACAAAACAAAAAAAAGAAGTATTTATTATTTTGGGCGTTTCGGACAAACTTGCATATGATAGTCAATAGCTCTGTTGATCAGAGTGATGCTTTTTTCTCCGTAGGAAATGAATCCATCGCAAAATGCGCAGATGTGTTTTACATCACCAAATCTCATTTGTATATTTGGCACCATCTCCCTGCCCTCTGGTCCCGTTACTTCCGGTACAACAGATCTTCTGGCCATAATAGGGAGATTATCTAGGTCGTTCCGAAACTGTGCAGCACTGTAGTTGTTAGGATGCCACCTAGTCATATGGCGATGCATTGTGTAGTTTCCGAAACTGTATTTTTTGTCGGTCCCTCTGGACAGTCTATCTTGACATATAAGGCAAGTTACGTATCTTGCATTTACTTTTTTCTGACCTTTGGGAATTTTAAAAAATTGCCAAATGAAGTTTTCTTTCCGGTGAGACGTCCTGGGCTGCTCAGGCAAAAACTGCCTCTCTTCGTGCTCGTCCTCCTGTTCCTCTTCTTCTTCTTCTTGTTGAATTACAACTTGAGCAGGTGGTCCACTCTTCCTTGGATGTGGTGGAGGTGGTGGGGAAGCACCAGCTGAAGCTACTAAAGAAGCCATTGCTCAGTGATCACAAAGGGTCTTTCTCTCACAATGATGAAAGTCAGAGTGAGGAAAGAAGGAGGGATTTTCATCATTTGGGAAAAACAAGAGTTCTCAACCAATCAAAAGTGTTCATTTTAGATTATATGACCTAGTCTTACATCATTAGGAAACCAAAAGTGAAATGAACCAATGAAAAGTGTTATTACCAAGTCACATGACTTGCTGTGTTTACGTTAAGCGCTTTGCAGGGCCTCCCGGTTTGCTTCTAGAAACCTGCGCTTTGCGACTCGCTTCGCGTACCAGTTCGCTAACGTAGCACGTCATATGACGTATCACGCGACAACGTGAAACGTCATGCGGACGGGAGGCGTCACGATGTTGTTTTCTAACGCGGCACTTGCGGTAAAGAAACGTTTACCGGCTCGCGGTCTATTTCGCGGCATCAAGGTCAGCTAACGGGAAGCTTCCCGATTCGCGAAGCGGGAACGAAGAAAAAAAAATATTTTAAAAAAAAATTATTCATAAACATATAAAATATATTTTTGGATTTAAAGAAGAATACATTTTACAGCTACAGATATTAGCTGTTAAAAAACCAATGAAATTCACAGAAAAAACCATAGGTTATAGACCATATATAGTTAGGAATTAGCATTTACAAAACCTTGAAAATTCACTGAAAAAACCATAGGTTATAGACCATATATAGTTAGGAATTAGCATTTAAAAAACCTTATTTTACTCACACAAAACCATTGAAATTCCATATATAGTTAGTTGCACTAACTATATATCGCGCACCCGCAATCCACTGCTGATGATGTCACATATTACATCATTCATGACATGGTCAGTGACATCACTGATTACATCACTGATGACATCTCAAATGACATCACTGATGACATCACTGATGACAACATCCAGTGACTATGTTTCTGTAAAGTTAAAATATGTCTTACATATTGAAGAATGAGTGGATGTATAAGTGTCTGAATGAAGGTTTTAGTAGGTGCGTGATTGACTGTATGAGTGAGTGATTAAATGCGTCTTACTGAATGCACGGGTTAGTGACTAAACTGTCTGAAAGTGTGCATCAGTATGTCTGTTGTTGTGCAAGCTGCTGCATGTGTTGATCAGTAGCTATATAAGTAGCTATATGGGTTATTGATTGGTTGCACAAGTATTTGTATGGGAGACTGAGTGTGTGTATGGCTGGCTGGGAGGTGTGTGACTCTGTGCAGATCAATGTGTACTTGTATCAGTGATTCTATAAGAGAGTAACTATGTGTTAGTATATGTTTCAAAAATGTAAGGTGTTCTGTGTTTAACTGTATAGATGAGAAAATGGAAGTGTGATTGATTCTTTTCAGGACTGACTAGGTGTGTGAGTAACTCCATGGATGAGTGGCAGAGTGTGAGTGTCTGTATAGGTGTATGAGTGCATATGATAGTGTTGTAAAGATGAGTGATTGTATGTATGAATGATTGTATGAGTGAATGTGTGTGTAGACATAGGAATCAGTGAGTGCGTATGTAGTAACTAGTATTGGTGTGTCAATGGTTTCAAAAATGATACTCTCTATTTAACACTGGGTGTAACGGAGGTTATATTACAGTGTGAGGAGATGCATTGTATTATGACATGAATGATATCATCAGTGATGTGATCATTGATGTCAAGTGAGATGTCATCAGTGATGTCATTTGAGATGTCATCAGTGATGTCATCAGTGATGTCATTTGAGATGTCATCAGTGATGTAATCAGTGATGTCACTGACCATGTCATGAATGATGTAATATGTGACATCATCAGCAGTGGATTGCGGGTGCGCGATATATAGTTAGTGCAACTAACTATATATGGAATTTCAATGGTTTTGTGTGAGTAAAATAAGGTTTTTTAAATGCTAATTCCTAACTATATATGGTCTATAACCTATGGTTTTTTTCAGTGAATATATATATATATATATATAGAGAGATAGATAGATAGATATATTTATATCTATATATATATATATATATATATATATAGATATTACCTACTGGCGATCGCCAGTAGGTAGTTATAGTTAGGACCTAGCTACCATATACCATAGGAAATCCGCAACATTCTATTGGGAATAACTTTGGCGCCGGTTGAGGAATTTGCGTGTAATTTTCCAAAATTTAGGCCAGCTCCGCTATACTCCTTCCCTGAAAGTTTCGGGGGGGTTCGTGAAGTGGGGGCTGAGAAAAAAGGGGGGTCCCAAAACGTGTTTTCCCCATGTTAATTTCCATAGGACGAATTGACAAGGCTACAGCCAGAACCGCTGAACGGAATTACACCAAACTTTGCAAATTTGTAGGGACTGGTACACAGATGTGCCTTTGCTATATTTGGTGAAAATTGCTCCAGTGGTATTTTTGAAAATTAACATCAAAAACACATATATATCTATAGGCGCGCTACGAGCGCTCACCGGTACGCGCACCGGGGAGCGCACCCGGCGCAATACGGGAGTGCGCGAGCAGAAAGCTGATTGGCTCTCGGGTGTTTGTCAACATTCTAAACAGTCCGGAGAGTCCGCCATCTTGTGTCTCGGTAGAATCGAGACACAAGAGGTGAAAATAAAAAGGGGGAAATTATTAAAAGGGGGCAGGGTAGACACCCCCTGGGTTTTCTGAGGGGGGCCTAGAAGGACCGTGAAGGGCAAAAAATTGTTTTTTTTTTTTTATTTTCGCGGGGTAAGCGCTTGGTGCCTGCCCATGTGCGCTCTCCGGTAGGCGCACCCTGAGCGCACCACGGAGAAAAACAGTCTAAAAAAAATAGTAAAAAAATAATTTAGAGTGCTTAGAGGTAGGGTAGCTCTGAAAAGAGCTGTTGTGTTATGTGGGTGTTTTTTGCACCCACAAGTAGGTACCAATGCAGAGTCTCAAATTCAAGAGGAAGACTCTTTTCCCCTCATCTGTAAAATGTACACCATCTCTCCTATAGATGCCTTGCATGTTGTAACGCAAGTTGTTGTGGTAAATGGAACCCATACCATAGTCTCTGAGGAAAGCAGAAACAGATTTATTTACATGTTTCCTTGCTTTCTCAATCTGTGGACAAAATTGGTTGGACCAGTTCCATTTTTGCCTTTGGCATATATTAGAAAATACCAAGGCAGTTTTGGGAAAAAGGGACATCCATTGCCCAAAGATGTCCTTTAAAAGCATTTCCAGACCTCCCCCAGTCAAAGTGCCCAGGTCATTGCCACCACAGTGCACAATTATAAGGCCAGGCTGTGGTAGATGCATAAATGATTTTATCAATGGTATCAATTGGTGACTTCTCAATCCTCTCTGTCCAATCCACACAATGTCCACATTTGGTAAATCAAGGTTGTAAATACCTCTGTTACTTGCAAATTTTTCACTCCAGTAGACACAGCTATGACCCACAAACCAGACTTTTGGCATCTTGAAGGTAGATGTGCTTGTATTCAGATGAGTTGTGGAAATGAAATGTCAGTTTGAAAGTAGGAGTTATGAAAAAAAGGGGTTGAGATTCAGTGCACTTGAAAAACAAGAAATGATTGGTGCTTTCTTAACATTCTCCACTGAAAATTAGAGTGCATTCTTTTTTTTTTTAAAGAAGTCATTTTAATGGTGGAGAAAAAGTCATTGAAAGAAAAATTGCACATGATTAGCTAGTACATTGAGAGGTCAAACACTCTTGCTAGATTCTTTTGCAACATAGTATGATGAACGTTTCAACTGTGTGCTGGGTTAGGTGGGAGTTACCATGGTAACAGGGTGAATGAGCACTGGGGGGATGGGTGAATAATATGTGAGTTTCAAAGTGTTGAAATGTAAAACCAATTAAAATGTGCAGTTTGGTTTTGAATTTGTGTGTGGAAGAATTTTGATTGGTTATGTACAAGAATATGGGTCTGAAATTAGAGGGAATCTGTGCCATTATTCTGAGGCTGCAGTGACAAAAGCATTATTCAGAGATTCTGCTTAAGAAAATCTGGTGTGTGTGACTGACACTGTTCTAAATCTTCCAAAGCATTTTTAAAGGTGAGCAATGATTCTTTTAATAAAGATAGACTGCTGTATGCACTATGGGGAAGATTAAGAAGCATATTTTGCTTCTTTATTCTTTTATTGTGTGTCATGTTTTTTTGTAATGCTGTTTAAAAAATTGAATGGTGCATATTGGAAATGTATTTTGGAAATGAGTTAGGTTTCTGCTTTGTTTTGTAGTGGTCATTTAAATGGGCTGTGCTCTGTGTTAAAAACGATTTACTATGAAAATGTTTTCTGGTAAAAAGTCTGGCTTTTAAATTTTGGTCAAGGATTACATTGAGTGTCTGTGTGAAATAAGGAACTATGTTTTCACATTTTTCAATAATGTCACTTGTGTGTGCTGAGAGTTTGCCTCTCTTAGCTTAAAGGGTAATCTGTGTCTGTGTGTCATGTGCCTAAGATCACACTGTGAGTCAAGCATGATTTTAAATGGATCTGGATGAATAATTTGCTTAGTTGATGTGTTTAAAAATATGGAAATATATGTTTTTTTAAGTCAGTTAGGCTTTAGCATATGTACTAGTAGGGAATGGTCTTGTTTGTTGAAATGAAATGTGCCTAAGATCACACTGTGAGTCAAGCATGATTTTAAATGGATCTGGGTAAATAATTTGCTTAGTTGATGTGTATTCTTAAAGTCAGTTAGGCGTTAGCATATGTACAAGTAGGGAATCTTAGGCAGCATGTCTGTTAGGCCTCTTACTTCACAAATAGGCTCTAAGCTGTGGAATCAAGATCCAGGGTGGGCCTTTGAAATGAAAAATGTAAATGTAAATGTAAATGTACAGGAATTTATATAGCGCAAATCACCAAGCGGTTTCTAAGCGCTTGCTTAGGGAACCCGTCCTGGTATTCCCCTGTGAGATAACCCCGGCAGGGTATCCTCAAGGTGAAAGCCAGGCATCCCGCCGCGAAGGGCCGTTGTGGAGATTAAGCAAGCTATTGCCCAGAGTCGCAGAGTGTGAGCCCATGAATCGTGTAGGCACCGGAGCGAGAATTGTCGAGTCCATGGACATTTTAGGACTCAAGACCCCGCCGAGCCGGGAATTGAACCCTGGTCCCGGGCTGACCTCTGCTTCCAGGTCTGCCTCCTCTAACCAGTGAGCCACACTTCTCCACAAAAAGGAATGTTATGTCTTGCTTATATATTTGTGGTCTGTTTTTTTGCCAGTAGACACAGTGAAATAGTATGAGCAGACACACACATATTGCATGCAGAGACAGGCATGGTAGATTACATGTAACATCCTGGTCATGTGCCTAAGATCACACTGTGAGTCAAGCATGATTGTAAATGGATCTGGGTGAATAATTTGCTTAGTTGATGTGTATTCTTAAAGTCAGTTAGGCTTTAGCATATGTACTAGTAGGGAATCTTATGCAGCATGTCTGTTAGGCCTCTTACTTCACAAATAGGCTCTAAGCTGTGCAATCAAGATCCAGGGTGTGCCTTTGAAATGAAAAAGGAATGTTATGTCTTGCTTCTATATATGTGGTCTGTTGTTTTGCCAGTAGACACAGTGAAATAGTATGAGCAGACACACACATATTGCATGCAGAGACAGGCATGGTAGATTACATGTAACATCCTGGTCATGTGCCTAAGATCACACTGTGAGTCAAGCATGATTTTAAATGGATCTGGGTGAATAATTTGCTTAGTTGATGTGTATTCTTAAAGTCAGTTAGGCTTTAGCATATGTACAAGTAGGGAATCTTAGGCAGCATGTCTCTTAGGCCTCTTACTTCACAAATAGGCTCTAAGCCGTGCAATCAAGATCCAGGGTGTGCCTTTGAAATGAAAAAGGAATGTTATGTCTTGCTTATATATATGTGATCTGTTTTTTTGCCAGTAGACACAGTGAAATGGTATGAGCAGACACACACATATTGCAAGCAGAGACAGGCTTGGTAGATTACATGTAACATCCTGGTCATGTGCCTAAGATCACACTGTGAGTCAAGCATGATTTTAAATGGATCAAGGGTGAATAATTTGCTTAGTTGATGTGTATTCTTAAAGTCAGTTAGGCTTTAGCATATGTACTAGTAGGGAATCTTAGGCAGCATGTCTGTTATGCCTCTTACTTCACAAATAGGCTCTAAGCTGTGCAATCAAGATCCAGGGTGTGCCTTTGAAATGAAAAAGGAATGTTATGTCCTGCTTATATATATATGTGGTCTGTTTTTTTGCCAGTAGACACAGTGAAATAGTATGAGCAGACACACACATATTGCATGCAGAGACAGGCATGGTAGATTACATGTAACATCCTGGTCAAGTGTATCCATGTCATTATTCTTTTAGTAATTTGCTCTCCCTCTATTTCTTTTTCACTCTTTCTGACCTTCACCATTCCTTTGTTTTCCTTTCTCAGTTCTTCACTCCTACTTTATCTCTTACTACCCTTTTATGACTTGTAATCTCCTGCTTTGTCTCTTGTATTGTGAAATATATCTTGTAACTATTATAACTTACTTTTTTTTCTCTTCCACAGATATTATATTTACTGAAAATAGGTAATTAAGTTTACATTACTTATAAGGTAAGTTTGACGTACAAAATTACAAAATTTACTTTCTCAACACTCTTTTACTTAACCTCACTACTCTTCTCTCACCCACCCACACCCCCGTTCCCTTACTGCGCTTCCCTCACTTATTCTCAATCCCCACGTTTACTCCCCTTTTCCTCACTCCCCTCCCACACTCACCTTCTTTCAGACCTTCTCCTTTACTTTCCTTCCTCTCTCTTCCCTTCCTTCGCTCCTTCACTCTTTTTCCTTCCCTTACTCTCCTTACTCCACTTCACTAACTCCTTCTCTTACTCCCTCTATCCTCTTACTTCTGCACTCCCCTTCCCTCATTCTCTCTCTGTGACCCTCATTCTCAATGTCCTTTTAGTCTCTCACTCCTCTTCTGTCACGCTCACTCCCTATAACTCAGCCGCACTCCCACACTCACTTTCTTTCAGATCTCCTGTTTTACTTCCCTTCCTCTCTCTTCCCTTCCTTCGCTCCTTCACTCTTTTTCCTTCCCTTACTCTCCTTACTCCACTTCACTAACTCCTTCTCTTACTCCCTCTGTCCTCTTACTTCTACACTCCCCTTCCCTCATTCTCTCTGTTAGCCTCATTCTCTCCGTCCCCTTAGTCTCTCACTCCTCTTCTGTCACGCTCACTCCCTATAACTCAGCCACACTCCCTCACTCACCTTATTTCAGACCTTCTCCTTCACTTTCCTTCCTGTCTCTTCCCTTCCTTCGCTCCTTCACTCTTTTCCCTTCCGTTACTCTCCTTACTCCACTTCACTAACTCTTTCTCTTACTCCCTCTGTCCTCTTACTTCTACACTCCCCTTCCCTCATTCTCTCTCTGTTTCCTCATTCTCTCCGTCCTCTTAGTCTCTCACTCCTCTTCTGTCACGCTCACTCCCTATAACTCAGCCGCACTCCCACACTCACTTTCTTTCAGATCTCCTGTTTTACTTCCCTTCCTCTCTCTTCCCTTCCTTCGCTCCTTCACTCTTTTTCCTTCCCTTACTCTCCTTACTCCACTTCACTAACTCCTTCTCTTACTCCCTCTGTCCTCTTACTTCTACACTCCCCTTCCCTCATTCTCTCTCTGTTAGCCGCATTTTCTCCATCCCCTTAGTCTCTCACTCCTCTTCTGTCACGCTCACTCCCTAATACTCATCCACACTCCCTCACTCACCTTCTTTGAGACCTTCTCCTTTACTTTCCTTCCTGTCTCTTCCCTTCCTTCGCTCCTTCACTCTTTTCCCTTCCATTACTCTCCTTACTCCACTTCACTAACTCCTTCTTCTACTCCCTCTGTCCTCTTACTTCTACACTCCCCTTCCCTCATTCTCTCTCTGTTTCCTCATTCTCTCCGTCCTCTTAGTCTCTCACTCCTCTTCTGTCACACTCACTCCCTATAACTCAGCCGCACTCCCACTCTCACTTTCTTTCAGATCTCATGTTTTACTTCCCTTCCTCTCTCTTCCCTTCCTTCACTCTTTTCCCTTCCCTTACTCTCCTTACTACACTTCACTAACTCCTTCTCTTACTCCCTCTGTCCTCTTACTTCTACACTTTCCTTCCCTCATTCTCTCTCTGTTAGCCTCATTCTCTCCGTCCTCTTAGTCTCTCACTCCTCTTCTGTCACGGTCACTCCCTATAACTCAGCCAGAGTCCCACACTCACCTTCTTTCAGACCTTCTCCTTTACTTTCCTTCCTCTCTCTTCCCTTCCTTCGCTCCTTCACTCTTTTCCCTTCCCTTACTCTCCTTACTCCACTTCACTAACTCCTTCTCTCACTCTCTCTGTCCTCTTACTTCTACACTCCCCTTCCCTCATTCTCTCTCTGTTAGCCTCATTCTCTCCGTCCTCTTAGTCTCTCACTCTTCTTTTGTCACACTCACTCCCTATAACTCAGCCACACTCCCACACTCACTTTCTTTCAGCTCTCCTGTTTTACTTCCCTTCCTGTCTCTTCCCTTCCTTCACTCCTTCACTCTTTTCCCTTCTGTTAGTATCCTTACTCCACTTCAGTAACTCCTTCTCTCAATCCCTCTGTCCTCTAACTTACTCACTCCCCTTCCCTCACTCTCTCTCTGTTACCCCCATTCTCTCCGTCCTCTTAGTCTCTCACTCCTCTCTGTTACGCTTACTCCCTATAGCTCAGCCACACTCCCTCTCTTATCTTTCTTTGCTCCCTCACTCAGTCCTCTTCTCTCACTCTTTCCTTCACTTTCTCTGTCTCCTCACTCCCTCACTCCCCTTGTCTCACGCTCACTTGCCTTTATCCACTCTCTATCACCACTCTTTCCTCAACCTCACTGCTCTTCTCTTACCCTTCCTCACCCCGTTCCCTTACTCCGTTTTCTTCACTTATCCTCATTCCCCCTTGTTCAGTCCCCTTCCTCTCACTCACCTCCCACACTCACCTTCTTTCAATCCCCCTACTTCACTTCCCTTCCCCTCTTGTCCCTTTCTTTGCTCCCTCACTCATTTTCCTTTCCTCTCTCACTGCACTCCACTTCACTCACTCCTTTTGAATTTGTAAAGAATAACGCTCGTTTTGGAGAATTGGAGGTAGTTCTAAAAAGAACTGTTTTTTTCTTCTTTTTTAGGTTTTTTCTTTTTTTTTACTTTTTCCGAACGTTTTTCATTTTTTGGGTTTTTTTTTCAGAACAAAAACAAAAATAGGGAATGCCAAACTACTCAACAGGAGCAACAAAAAGGGGAAAAATTAGGGCTGGGGAGGGCAGCGGTGTTCTTCTCTTTTGCGTAAAATTAGCAGAATATTCTGCTCTCCGTAACAAAGCAGTTCGTCACACTGCTTACACCTGATGGTAATGTCCGTAAAAACAGGCTGAATATTAGGAATTAACTCAACTGGCCTTCCTCTCCCGGATGTTGTTGGTCCTCCGGTGGAAGTTGAGGTGCCATCTCTAGGGGGATTACGTGCCAGGTCCCTGACACTCTCCCGGGCATAGTTCTGGGGGTGCCTCCTTTGAACATGCGGAATCATCGTGGAGTTTCCTTGTGGGGTCACCCTGTGAAAAGTTTGGCAAATTTTCCACCCTACCTTTGGAGCATTTACCTTTTTATGTCCCTGTGGAATGGTAAAAAATTTCCAAATGAAGTGCTCCTTCACTTTTGGCTGAGGAGGGTCCTCTTGAAGAAACTCATCAGAGTCCTCACTGCTGCTTGGTGGTCTTGCAGCCATTCTTTCTGAAGAATTGAAGAGCAGAAGAGAATAGGTCTTGCTCTCTCCAAAGTGAAAGAGGTAGTGAAGGAAATAGGTGGAGTTTTCATTAGTTGTAAAAAAAACTGTTAACAACCAATGAAAAGTGTTATTTTAAGGTCACATGACTTGACGCGCTTTCGCTACGCGAACCGGAGCGCTTCCGGGGGCGCTTACGCGGCATGTACGTAGGAGCTTCTGGGAGCGCTTACACGGCGTGCCTGAATGACGTTTTGTTAGATTTTACAAAATGCGTTTAAAGTGAAAATATAGTTATTTAAAATCAAAAATACTACTTTTATAAGTATGCCACTGAATGTCTTGCATTATTATTTACTTTAAATACATACTTTTTTTTTTCCGCACGCGGGAATAGCGCTCTCGCTACGCTAACGGGTGCGCTTACCGGTGGGCGCACCCTGAGCGCTCCGAGGTAAAATGATTAAAAAAAAACACAGGAAAAATACATTGAAAAATTAATTTTAGAAAAAAAAATATATATATATAAAAAATATAATAATTAATAGTTATAAAAAACAGCTACTAAAAAAAATTATTAATTCTCTTTAAAAATCGTAGGTTACAAACTCGATATAGCAAGGAATTAGCTTTTAAAAAACCTTTGAAATTCACTAAAAAAACATAGCTTTCACAATCGTTATAGTTAGGAATTAGCATTTAAAAAACCTTTGAAATTCACTGAAAAAACCATAGGTTTCACACCAGTTATAGTTAGCTGTACATTTTACTCATACAAAACCATTGAAATTCCCACGTTATAGTTAGTTGGACTCACTATAACTTGCGCGCCCGCAATCCACTGCTGATGATGTCACATATTACATCATTCATGACATGGTCAGTGACATCACTGATGACATCACTGATGACATCACTGCTGACATCTCAAATGACATCACTGATGACATCGCTGATGACATCATCCATGTGATAATACGATGCACCTGCTCACACTCTAATCTAACCTTTGATACACCAAGTGATAAATACAAACTACCATTCCTGAAATTATTGACACACCAATATCAGTAACTACATACGCACTCACTGATTCCTAGGTCTACACACACATCCACTCATTCACGCATACAATCCCTCATACATACAGACACTCATCAATACAACACTATCATATGCACTCATACACCTATACAGACACTCACACACTGCCACTCATCCATGGAGTTACTCACACACCTAGTCAGACATGCAAGGAATCAATCGCACTCCCATTTTCTCATCTATACAGTTGTACACACAAAACCTTACTTATTCAAACATAGACTAACATATACTTACTCTCTTTTACAATCACTGATACAAGTACACATTGATAGATACAGTCACTTATGCAATCACAGGCTCTCATATATAGTCATTTATATATGCCAACCCTCATATGCACTGTATTTTACATATGTACTTACTTGGACATGTAGCACTGACATATCCATTCACTCACCCACACACCCATGCACACATTCAACCGCCCATACAGTTGTTTTCGCATGCACTCTTGAACCCATACACCAAGTGAATCAACTACTCACACATGTATGCACAGAGTCACACACCTCCTAGCCAGCCACACACACACACGCAGCCTCACATACAAATACTTGGGCAACCAATCAATAACTCATATAGCCACTCATATAGCTACTGATCAACACATGCAGCAGCTTACACAACAACAGACATAATGATGCACACATCATACAGTTTAGTCGCTAACCCATGCATTCAGTAGGACACATTTAATCACTCACTCATACAGTCAGTGACACACCTACTACTAAATCCTTCATCCAGACACTTATACATCCACTCATTCTTCAATATGTAAAACTTATTTAAACTTTACAGAAACACACAGATACTGGATGATGTCATCAGTGATGTCATTTGAGATGTCATCAGTGATGTCATCAGTGATGTCATTTGAGATGTCATCAGTGATGTCATCGGTGATGTCACTGACCATGTCATGAATGATGTAATATGTGACATCATCAGCAGTGGATTGCTGGCGCGCGAGTTATAGTGAGTCCAACTAACTATAACGTGGGAATTTCAATGGTTTTGTATGAGTAAAATGTACAGCTAACTATAACTGGTGTGAACCTTTGGTTTTTTCAGTGAATTTCAAAGGTTTTTTAAATGCTAATTCCTAACTATAACGATTGTGAAACCTATGTTTTTTTTAGTGAATATATATATATAGATATATATGTATATGGAATTCTAGTTCCTTGTTAACATTTGTGAAAAAAAAATTAACTCTGTGCAGCCACATGCACGCATGGAAGCGCCTGTTTGACAGTGTCCAGAGGTTGAAATGTGGCTTTGTGAATCATGAATTGTATCAATCAATCAATCAATCAATCAAAACATTTGTATAGCGCGCTACTCACCCGGAGTGTCTCAAGGCGCTTGGGGAGGGGGGTCCGCTACTGCTCGAACAGCCAGGTCTTGAGTTGCTTCCTGAAGGCGAGGTGGTCTTGGGTCAGGCGGAGGTGGGTTGGGAGGGAGTTCCACGTCTTGGCGGCCAGGTAGGAGAAGGATCTTCCTCCCGTTGTGGCTCTTCAGATGCGGGGGACGGATGCGAGGGTGTGGGTGGTCGATCGTAGCTGGTGTAGAAGTTCAGGCGGTCGTTGAGGTATCTTGGGCCTTGGTTGTGGAGAGCTTTGTGTGCGTGGGCGAGGAGTCGGAACGTGATTCTCTTGCTGACGGGGAGCCAGTGCAGGTTTCTCAGGTGTGCGGAGATGTGGCTGTGTCGGGGGATGTCCAGGATGAGTCGTGCTGAGGTGTTCTGAATGCGCTGGAGTTTTTTCTGGAGTTTTGCAGTGGTTTCGGCGTAGAGGGAGTTGCCGTAGTCCAGTCGGCTGGTGACGAGGGCCTGGGTGACCGTCTTCCTGGTCTCGGTGGGGATCCAACGGAAGATCTTACGTAGCATGCGTAGGATGTTGAAGCATGACGAGGAGACGGTGTTGACTTGTTTTTTCATCGAGAGGGAGGAGTCCAGGATGAAGCCCAGGTTGCGTGCGTGGTCTGTAGGTTTGGGTGCGCTGCCCAGGGCAGGGGGCCACCAGGAGTCATCCCAGGCGGAGGGTGACGATCCCAGGATGAGGACTTCCGTCTTATCTGGGTTCAGTTTCAGGCGGCTGTTCATCATCCACTTGGCAACGTCTTTCATCCCTTCGTGTAGGTTGGTTCTGGCAGTGGCGGGGTCGTTGGTGAGGTAGAGGATCAGCTGGGTGTCGTCGCCGTAGGAGATGATGTTGAGGTTGTGTTGGCGTGCAATGGCCGTGAGGGGGCTCATGTAGATGTTGAACAGCGTGGGGCTGAGTGATGATCCTTGTGGTACGCCGCAGATGACTTCGGTGGCTACTGATCTGAACGGGGGGAGGCGGACTCTCTGTGTCCTTCCGGTGAGGAAGGAGATGATCCATTCCAGTGCCTTCTCCTGGATTCCTATGTTGTTGAGGCGCTGCACTAGGGTGCGGTGGCAGACCGTGTCGAACGCTGCGGAGAGGTCCAGGAGGATGAGTGCTGCTGTTTCCCCGTTGTCGAGCAGGATTCGGATGTCGTCAGTGGCTGCGATGAGGGCGGTCTCGATACTGTGGTTGGCCCGGAAGCTGGACTGCGAGTGGTCGAGGGATCCATTCGTCTCGAGGAAGGCGTCAGCTGTCTGTTGACGGTCTTCTCGATGACTTTGGCCGGAAACGGGAGGAGCGAGATGGGGCGGTAGTTTTTGAGGTCGGTGGGGTCTGCTGATGGTTTCTTCAGTAGGGCGCTGAGTTCGGCGTGCTTCCAGCTCTCCGGGAAGCTTGCGGTGTCGAAGGAGGCGTTGATGATGTCCCGTATGTGGGGTGCGATGACGGAGTCGGCCTTGTTGAAGATGTGGTGGGGCAGGGGTCGGTAGGTGATCCGGAGTGGATGGAGTTCATCGTGCGGATGGTGTCTTCAGTGTTGATCGGGGTCCAGGTGCGGAGGGTGGTGGTGGGGGGAGTTGGTGCAGTCATAGGGTGCGTCGGTTGTGTGCTGAAGCTGTTGTGTATGTCTGCGATCTTGCTGTGGAAGAACGAGGCGAGCGAGTTGCAGAGGTCTTGCGATGGGGTGATGTCGTTGTTTCCGGCACTGGGGTTGGAGAGCTCTTTGGCGATGTTGAAGAGTTCCTTGCTGTTGTGGGCGTTGTTGTCCAGTCGTTCCTTCAATGCGGTTTTCTTGGTGGCGCGGATCAGTTGGTGGTGTTTTCGAGTGGCGAGCTTGAGGGTGGTCATGCTGTCTGGTGTCGGGTCTCTGCGCCAGGCTTTCTCGAGGGTTCAGCAGTTCTTCTTGGAGTTCTTGAGTTCGTCGGTGAACCAGGATGCTTTCTTGCTGCCGGGTCTGCTGGGAGGGGTCTTCAGTGGGGCGAGGTCGTCTGCGCAGTTGCTGATCCACCTCGTGAGGTTGTTGGCGGCTTGGTTTGGGTTCGCTGAGCCGGTGGGAGGGTTCTGATACAGCGATGCGGTGAGCTGGTCGGCTGTGATCTTGTTCCAGCTTCTGCGGGGGACCTGTTGCTGGTGGTGGTGGAGCGTGGTCCTTCTGAAGCTGAAGTGGACGCAGCTGTGGTCCGTCCAGTGGAGTCCGGTGGCGTGACTGAAGGAGATGTCCTTGCTGGAGGAGAAGACGGGGTCAAGCGTGTGGCCGGCATAGTGGGTGGGGGTGGTCACCAGTTGCTTGAGTCCGAGGTTGGCGAGATTGTCCAGCAGGGTGGTGGTGTTGCGGTCATTGTTGTTCTCCAGGTGGAAGTTGAGGTCCTCGAGGAGGATGTAGTCCGCGGAGGGGAGGGCGAGCGGGCTGATGAAGTCGGCGATGTCTTCGCTGAATTGTGTGCGCGGTCCCGGGGGTCTGTAGATGAGGGTGCCTCTGAGGGTGGTCTTGGGGTCGGTGTGGATCTGGAAGTGCAGGTGTTCGGCGGCTGTGAGGGTGTCATCGGAGTCGGTCGTGATGTGGATGGTGTTCTTGTGGACGATGGTGATGCCTCCTCCAGTCTGATTGACGCGATCTCTTCGGGTGATCTTGTATCCGCCCGGGATGGCGATGGCGATGTCTGGCGCTGAGGAGACGTTCATCCAGGTCTCCGTGAGGAAGGCGACGTCTGGAGCTGTGGTGTCGAGCAGGTTCCAGAGCTCCACGGCGTGTTTGTGGACGGAGCGGGTGTTGAGCAGGATGCGCTTCAGGTGGTTGCTGCTGATGCTCGGCTTGGCGGGTGCGGGTGCAGTGCAGGTCCGGATGCAGGAGAAGTTGCAGGCATGGCAGATGCAGGGTCCGTGGGTGCGTCTCGGGGTGGCTCGGTAGCATCCGGGGATCCGGCCGGTGTTGAGTGCGTTGAGTGTGGTGGCGTCGTACGTCCGGCGGGTGGGCTGGTGTCTGCGGGTACCAGGGGTTCGGGCGCTGGGCGCGGGCCAGGCGCGGATGGGCGCAGACGGGCTTGCTGGAACCAGCACCGCCGAGAAGGAGAGCCACACCAGGTGACACTTAGTCAACATTAATAAAATGGAGCACACAATTACTAAATGTGCACTTTTTTTGGCAGTGATTCTCCTGATGTTATATTGTAAGGCAGAACAAGGGCATATATAACATTTATTTCAAAGGTGGAATCACGCTAGGTGATTGAACGTTCCAAATATTAGTGTGCACCTCAAGAAATGCACTATGGACCTTGTAACTAATGCAGCCTTACATCTACTCAAGATTCATGAAATCGACCGGCACCATGTTGGTATTGATGTGATTGGTGCATGCTTGTGGCGGCTGAAAATTATTGACAGTGATCAGCCAATAAAAGCATAGGAAGCCTCAATTAAAGAACACTGGGGCATATTATCAAGGGGGTTTATCTCCGCTTTTTTGGCTTTAAATGCCAAGAAAGCGGAGATAACATTATCTCCCTATTACCTAGCTGTCGCTAACACCAGTTAGCGACAGCTAGTAGGAGATAGCGACCATCTTGGGCCCCGCTTTGCATGTCAGTGATATTTAACACTAATGACATGCAAAGTGGGCGTGCCAAGATGTTAGCGACTGGAAACAGTCGCTAACATCGCTATCTCCTATTACCAACTTTTGGAGATATTCGCGCTAAGCGCGAATATCTCCAAAAGCTAACACCTGCCCCTGAGCAGTTCTTAACCATGTTATCCAATGGTAGGTGGATAACATGGCTAAGAGCATTAGCTCGGTAATGCATGAATATCGCGGACTTTTCAGCGACATTCATGTATTTGGGCCGATTTTTATCGCTTAGGAGATATACCTTGATAATAGCGATACAAATCGCCACAGCTCGGCAAGAAAAATATCGCCGCTAAACCAACATAGCGATAATTATCGCTAGTTGGTGGTAATATGCCCCACAGTTTTAAGGATATTTCACGTAATGGGCATTGAGAAAGACAAGCCATTGTCGAAATGCGTCTGCTGACCTATGACTAAATGGAATTATTATAAACCCGCCAAGTGCTCCTAGTTGCTTGTGGACATTTGTGAAAGCCCATGAAACCACCAGTATATATCTATATCGATTTTTGTTCATTTCAATTTAATTTGCTGTGAATAATTTAAATTAAATGTGTTTCGTAAATGGTATAGTTGTTGTTGTTAGTTGTTTTATATTTTAAAAGGAGGCCAACTCCAAACAGGAAATTGAAATATTTTGGTAAACAAAATTTTTGACATGATAGTCATGTCAGTTTATGTCATTGTTCATGCTATTCTTTAAATAAAGTTTACTGCTACCCACTCTTATATTAAGCACCTACCCTTCTCATGGGTGACTAAGCTATTGCAGGTTTTCCTATATGGCAAAGGTTTTTATCCGACCATCTGTCACTGCAGTACTTTCAAAGTGCAGCTCAATTAAAGTATAATGGTGCTACCAGGACCCATATAATTTTCTTATTTATGTGGGTGCTGTAAGTGCACACTGCATACTACACACAATATATATATATATATTTATATACATATCCTACTGGCGGTCGCCGATAGGTAGTTATAGTTAGATCCTAGTTTCCACAGGAAAAGCATTTTTTGATTTGCTAATAACTTTCGCGTCGTTTGACGAATCTTTGCAAAATTCTTCAAAAAACAGGTCCATCCAGGTCAGCTCCTATCCTGAAAATTTGGGGGTGATTTGCGAAGCTGGGGCTGGAAAAAAGGGGGTCCCAAAAAATGTTTTCTCCATGTTAATTTCCATGGGAAACTTCAGCCAAGGCTCCAGCCCGAACTGCTGAACGGATTTATACCAAATTTGACAAAAAGGTAGGGCTTGGTTCCATAAAGTGACCTTTTGTAGGTCTCGTCTATTATATTCCGCAAGGAATAAATAGACGAGAGTATTGGGGCCAAACCAAGGGCTAAACCATCGCGGATTTCATCGAGTGCATGTGCTCCTGCACGCGCTTGCCATTTGCTCCCGCCCGCCTCCGAGAGCTTCACTTCAAAGGCATCCGCTCCCCTGCCTCCTGCTTCACACTTCACGGCCGCCAGGCCGTGTCTCGCATTTCTCCTCCCCCCTCCCCACAGCAATGCCAAGAGCTTGTTTAAGTCTAGTTTTCAGTTTAGCGCACGCACAGTCTCCCATGCATCTCTGCCTTGTTTCTTTCTCTCCCATGAATTTCTGCCACCCGTGCTCCTCTGCTCCCTAGGCTTCTCTTTCCTTCATCGATCTGTCTTTGTTTCCCGTGTTTCTCTTCCACCCGTCTCCTGTGCATCTCTTCCGTGTTGTTTTCTCGCTCATGAATCTCTGCCTTACTGCCACCCGCGCTTCTCTTTCCTTGTTTGATCTGCCTCCCATGCTTCTCTTTCTACCATCTGCCGCCGGTGCATCTCTGCTGTGCTTCCCTTTCTCCCGGGAATATCTGGCTCCCGTGCTCCTCTACCCCCATGCTTCTCTTTCCTTCATCGATCTGTCTCTGCCCTCCCCACCAGCTACTCGCACACCCATGTCTGTTGCCCCCTCCCTCTCCCAACTCTCCCAGCTGTGTTACTCTCGCTTCCGTCTTCCACCTAATTCTTTTTTTTCAGTTTAGCGCACGCACAGTCTCCTGTGCATCTCTGCCTTGTTTCTTTCTCTCCCATGAATCTCTGCCACCCGTACTCCTCTGCTCCCTAGGCTTCTCTTTCCTTCATCGATCTGTCTTTGTTTCCCGTGTTTCTCTTCCACCCGTCTCCTGTGCATCTCTTCCATGTTGTTTTCTCGCTCATGAATCTCTGCCTTACTGCCACCTGTGCTTCTCTTTCCTTTTTTGATCTGCCTCCCATGCTTCTCTTTCTACCATCTGCCGCCGGTGCATCTCTGCTGTGCTTCCCTTTCTCCCGTGACTATCTGGCTCCCGTTCTCCTCTGCCCCCTATGCTTCTCTTTCCTTCATCGATCTGTCTCTGCCTCCCATGTTTCTAATCCATCCGTCTCCTGTGCATCTCTTGCTTCCACCTGTCTCCTGTGCATCTGTGCTGTGTCTTTTCTCTCCCATGAATCTCTGCCTCCCGTGCCTCTCTGTTTCCTGTGTTCCTTCCTTCCATCCATCTCCAGTGAATCTCTGTCTTGTTTCTTTCTCTCCCATGAATCTCTGCCTCCCATACTCCTCTGCTCCCTAGGCTTCTCTTTCCTTCATCGATCTGTCTTTGTCTCCCGTGTTTCTCTTCCACCCGTCTCCTGATCTCTTCCGTGTTGTTTTCTCGCTTATGAATCTCTGCCTTACTGCCGCCCGTGCTTCTCTTTCCTTTTTTTATCTGCCTCCCATGCTTCTCTTTCTACCATCTGCCTCCGGTGCATCTCTGCCGTGCTTCCCTTTCTCCCATGATTATCTGGCTCCCGTGCTCCTCTGCCCCATATGCTTCTCTTTCCTTCATCGATCTGTCTCTGTCCCCCGTGTTTCTCTTCCATCCGTCTCGTGTGCTTCTCTTTCTTCCACCTGTCTAATGTGCATCTATGCTGTGTCTTTTTTTCCCATGATCCTCTGCCTCCCGTGCCTTCCTGCCCTAGTTACTACCTTCTAGGTTGTGAAGGCATTTTAGTAATTGTCTTCTATCCAGTGAAGCACTACAGTTATCACTATACCGTCCTAAATCGATATAGAGATACTTTATACTATTTCTCTCTGATTCCCTGATTTTTTTCCCATTCCAGTAGGCAAGCACGCTTAGCGTGTGCAGGGGGGGGAGTCGAGGGGGGTGCAAACTCTGGTAAATTCATTACATCACAGGACACATGCATTCACAACAACACAGCAAGGCTTTGTTGAAGTTCCCTGCAAACAGAAATTTCACTGAACGCCAAATTGGCCTACTATGAAAGGAAATATACAAGTGAATGTTCAACATTGTACATAGGTATTATGGACTACACTTAATTTATAATGTCTTCTATGATTATCAACCCTCTGCATGGCACTTAATCAATACATCCTTTTGCACATTTTCAACAAAATTTTGTTGGAGGTTTTACTTGATATAATAGATGTTTCCATCAGCCATGTCCTGCACCCTCAGTCGTGTGCGCCGTCTCCATCCTCCCCCACACCCCCTGCCCGTCGTTCTGTGTATAGTCACACTGTGATTTACATTTCTTTTAAGATATTTACTTAAACTGTTTTGCTCGTAGCGTTCTCGTTTTCAGTCGATCCCCTTCTGTTCCTTCCTCCGTCTCTACTTCTCTTGACATTGTTTCCTCCTCTGTGTTTGTCTCCAACTATTTATATTTCTCGTCACCTGTCTTCATCCATTCTCTCATTCTATTTCGTTCTATGTCAGTTTATCTGTTTGCTTACTACTGTGTTTCTCTTTCCCTTCCTTTATTTTATACCGTTTCACACTTTAAATCCCATTTTCTAGTTCTGTTTCTTGTGCCCCTCCTGTGTCCTCCCTTTCTCATCTGATTCCCTTCTCCTTCACTTATTCCGAGCGCTCACCCTTTACTGCACCCATCTTTAAAGGGCGCCCCTTGCCCCCTCAAACACTCTTGCTTTTGTCTTTCTTCCTTTGTGAAGCAGAAGCCACAGGGGGCAGGGAGAGATTGGGGAGGGGACATGCAGAATAGGGGAGGGGGTTAGTTGCAATCAATAATGTTCCTGTGTTTTCTTCCCTCCAATGGGATGCCACACTGAGTGACCTCAACAGGCTCTTCCTCACAAGGGACTTAATTAACACCCCCTGCCTGTCTGGCACTAACTGTGCACTATCTTCCCCCAGCACACATCTCCGGTAGTCTGCGTGTTCGTCCCCCCCATCCCTTCTTGGTCTGCACCCCCCTCATCTGCATTTACTGGCATTCCACCACGCCCCAGACATCCCATATCTTCACAAATTCCTGGGGCATCCCCAGCCTTTGTACACCAGTTTTTCTAGGGCTCGACACCTCTACATTTCCTTCGCCCAGCCGTGCACTCTTGGTCTGTCAGTATTTCCCCATTTCCGCACAATTTATCTTTTGGCCAGTCGGTATCCCAGGTCACACACACACACACACACACACACACACACACAAACACACACACACAACCCCACACACACAACCCCACACACACAACCCCCCACACACACAACCCCCATACACACAACCCCCCCACACACACAATGCCCCCACACACACACAACCACACACACAACCCCACACACACACACAACCCCACACACACACACAACTCCACACACACAACCCCACACACACAACCCCACACACACAACCCCACACACACAACCACACACACACAACCCCCCACACACAACAACCACACACACAACGCCCTCACTCTATCTATCTATCACCATCACTCTATCTATCTACCTATCGCCCTCACTCTATCTACCTGTTTATCTATTTATCGTCCTTACTCTATCTACCTATCTATCGCCTTCACTCTATCTTTAAATCGCCCTCACTCTACCTATCGCCCTCTATCTATCTATCTATCGCACTCACTCTATCTATTTATCGCACCACCACATCATCACTCAGCACCACCACAGCATCACTCAGGGGCACCAACACATCACTATGCGCTACCACAGCATCATTGAACGTCACAGCATCACTCGTCGCCACCACAACATCACTCAGCGCCACCACATCATCAGTCTGTGCAATCATTCAGCAACAACTGGTTCAAATATGTTCTCTCAATGTTTCAAGCTTTATTACAAATGTCACAAAAAAGATGTTAATATTTCACTTCTGTTCTTGGATTTTCGTCACAATAAAATACACTGAACATAATCTTCATAAAAGTTATTTACAAAAGTTCCAGCTATTGCCATTATAAATTACAATAACTTGTATTTAAGTATTAATTATTTTTAAAAAAATTAAAAGCCATTGTTATTTGTAATATCAATACATCTAAGTCACGTAAATACAACACATATTGCATTACAAATGCTATAGGTGTCACATTTGTGAAAGTTATAACTATTGGCATTGTAAATGACAAAGCTGGTAAATTCTCTATTTTCAAAACCAACACATAAATAAAAAATAATTAATTTACAATACCAATACCTCAAACTTTCCTAATGCGAGACCTATTGCATTGCAAATGCTTGTTTAAATGGTGTAAATTCAATTAGTTGTTGTTGAGAAATTCATTAAAAAAGCCTGAAAATCAATTTCCCGTAGGAAAGTTTAGCCAAGGCTACAGCTTGAACTGCTGAATGGAATTACACCAAAATTAGCAAAAAGTTAGTTCTTGGATCAGAAAGCGACCTTTTTCTTAAACGGTGTAAATCTGTTCAGAAGTTGTTGTGAAAATCAGAAAATAAAAATATCGATATCTATGGCTGCGGTGGGTTTGCGACCCCTCCTGACCACGAGCTTCATTCTAATTGACTGACAACACTCGAAACCAGGAAGTGTTGGCAGCCATGTTGTGACTCGGTTGAACTGAGTCACAAGAAATTAGTAAAAGAAAGTTAAAAGTGAAGAAAAGAGGACAGGTTAGAAACACCCCGACCCCTAGGCTTGCTCAGGGGTCCCACAAGGACCCTCAGGCCCAATTTGTTTTAAATTGTCGAATGCATATTAGGTGCGCGAACTCGGGTGGAAATAGAAAAAAAATAAAACGGGGACTTCCCCACTTCATATAAATAAGCCCCCAGATGGGCAGGTTCCGGGGGCATTCCTATAAATATATAGCGAGGGCCTGCGGGGTCACCGTTGGCCTGGGGACCGCCACCTCCCCGGGGCTATGTAAATTAGGTGCGAGAGGGAACACGGCCCTTCTGCAGCCCTGGGGACCGCCACCTACCTGGGGCTTGTTTTGTAATTATTGGGGGGCCTTCGAGGATTTTAATTAAATATGCGTTTTTTTGTAATTTTGGTGGAATGCGCGCTGGGGTCATGATTCCCATCAAAATTAACACAAAAATAAACAAAGCGCGGTGTCCCATGCTTGGTTTTTAAAAACTCCCCAGGTGGGCCAGGTCCCGGGGGCACTCACAAATTAATTTGCAGGGGCCCGTGGGGGCCCCAGCAGTCCAGAGGTCCACCACCGTTTCATTGCAGAAATAAAAATGAGTCCTTGGGGTTAAATTAAGTATATAGTGGGGCCAGGAGGGGGCAGTGCAGCTCCCCTCCTGGAGCCCTTGATGGCACTGGGGACTGCCACTGCTCCTGCAGTGTCCCGGGGTGCGACCCGAGCATGGCTGTCTGCGGGGCCACCTAGTGTGAACACAAAGGGTGCGCTGCTGTCAGCGCAGCCCTGTAGTGTGAACACGAAGGATACTCAGCTCTCAGCATGGCCTCTAGTGTGAACACGATGGGTGCGCGACTCCAAGCAAAAGTAATTAGGGTCTTGATTAAAAAAGTTTCTTAACCTCTTCGATGTGTCGGACGGCCCCTGCCCGTCTGACGTCACAGTGCTCGTGCACATCGGACGGCCGGGGGCGTCCAAACTGCGCACGTGTCAAATTACGCCACCCACAGTGGAATTTGCGCCGCATCGAAAAGGGTATAAGTTAGGTTATTGGTTGGCTCTAAAAACAGCCCTTGTGTTTAATGGGAGATTTTTGATGCTACATGCAAGTGCCGATGCAAAGCTTTAGGTTGTGGAGAAGGACTCTGTTTCCTTTATCTGTGAAATGTACACCATCACTCCTGTAGATGCCATTCATATCAAAACGCAGATTGTTGTTGTATCTGGAGCCCATACTATGGTCTCTGAGATAAGCAGAAACAGCTTTATTGACATTTTTTCTAGCATTCTCAATCTGTGGACAGAATTGTTCGGACCACTTCCATTTCTGTCTTTGGCATATGTTTGGGGGAAAAGCAACATCAATTCTGCAAAGATGTCCTTCATTAGCATTTCCAGCCCTACCCCAGTTAATGGGCCTAGTTCATTGCCAGCACAGTGGACAATCGTGAGATCAGGTGGTTGGAGATGTTAAAAGGTTTTAACCAAATGCATCAATTAGTGCCACTTCAATCCTCTTTGACCAATCCATTTAATGTTCACATTTGGTAAAGCTAGATCTTTGTCAATATCTCCGTGTTCAGTATACCTTTTGCACCAGAAAACATAGCTGTGTCCCATAATCCACATTTTAAGCATCTTGAAGGGAAGTCTGGATGCACTGAAAATATGTCTGTAGCTGAAGAAGGCAGTTGGTAGAATGAGAGGATAAATGGGGGATAAGATGCAGTTTTTGAAAAAGCAGAGGAATGATTGGTTGTTTAAGAACACTGTACAGTGAAAAATAGAGTGCATGTTTCTGTCTTTAAATAGCATGTTTCTTATTGGTTAGTAAAAATGTTTGAAAGGTACAGTAGATAGAATAAGGTCAAATTTTGTAAAGTCAACCACACCTGCTGTTTGTATTTGCAACATTGTGTGTTGAACTTGAAAATATGCTGAACTGTTGACGTGTGAGTTGAGTTGAGTGTTCCATTAACTGTTACTATGGAAACAGACATTAAGCAGAATAGGGATAGGGTTGAAAGTTAACTGTGGCATTAAAATATGAATTTGTTATTAATATTGAAGTAATATGTTATTACAGTGAGATTTAGGAGTGGTGTGTTATTAAAATAAAGTGGTAAAATTATTTGAAATATATTTTTGAACTCCTGTATGGATTCTCGGTGCCATCGCATACGGTGCACGATGGAGGCGGTACTCTAAAAAATTCCCTCAAGGAGTTTGGGTTCATTTAGAAGTCAGTTGGCAAGGGTTGATATGTGTAACCAATAAAAATGTGTTTTAGAATTTGAAATAATCTGGGAAGCAATGTGATTTGTTATTTAAATGTATATGCGTGGAGAAAGAGAGGGAAAGTTTGCCATTATTGCTTTGCTTTGCTGCGAGCAATGCATTATATTGATTGTGTACATAAGAAAATCTTTTCAGAGTTTCTGATACTTCATAATCTACAAATTAATTTTAAAGGTGAGTTACAAATTTGTGAGGTGTATTATGTGTTGTCTTTGTTTTTAAAGGTAAAATATAAATCATGAACTTTCAAATTTGACATATATTTTAAAATTCACTAAAAAAACAGGTTTCAGGCACGTTATAATTAGAAATTAGCATTTAAAAAACCTTAGAAATTTACTGAAAAAAAACATAGGTTTTCAGGGACGTTATAGTTAGTTGGACATTCTGCTTGTACAAAACCTTAGAAATTCCTCCGTTATAGTTAGTTCAGCAAACTATAACTCGTGCACCAGCAATGCACTGCAGATGACGTCACAGTTTACATCATTCATGACATGGTCATGACTTAATCCCCCAATTTACAATGCACCAGGGGGTGAGTTTGCACAGTGGTGCAGTGAGGGGGGCGTGGCCTAATGCGCCAAGTGTGCAAATGCTTCCTGTGGCGCATTTTAAGTTAGGGGATTAAGTCCCCTTGATTCCTGAGGGTCCCTGGGGGCCAACTAGCCCATCAGGTACCTCCAGTAAGCGCCTGGGAGCTGTGTTGCAGAGAGGTGTTCAGAGGACACGCCCCTTTTTACACCTCTCTGCAATACAGCTCTTTTGCACTAACTGGAGGTACCTGGTGTGCCTAGTTTGCCCCCAGGGACCCTCAGGACTCAAGGGGACTTAATCCACCAATTTACAACGCACCAGGGAGGACATGTGAATTATTGCATATGCATTGTGTGCTTTGCATACCAACTCAGTTTCTCTGTACACATGTAGATATGGATGCCCCTGGTTCCCGGCCAGGCCAGGTACCACGGAGTACTACAAGCAGATAGGTATTGTTCTCAATAAGGAACACTAACTTTCTTCAAACCCATATAGAATTGTTTTGTTCTAAAATAGATGCATAGCTATACAACATGTGATGGCAGATCTAGCAATACTTTGCTCCACTTTGTGCAAATGCTTCAAATTATATTTACTTTCCATTGCACAAGGTATTTTGAGCTGTAAAGGTGACGTTTTCTAACCACAAATGTTGCTTGCACAGTTTGCATCACTTTATTTCAAGTGGTGTTAGGTGGATAATCTCAGGGCAAGCACCCAGAGTTTTTTGACACAAAGCACGATCTACCGAGATAGTCAGACTAGGCTTTGTGTCACATAATAATGCCTACTTGAAGCAGCTGAAAAGTTAGAGAAATGGTATTATTTCCCCAAATTTCCACACCTTGCATATGTGCTGCACTGTACAGCACACGGCCAAGGGATTATTTATGAGCCTCTTGCACCACAGGTGCGTCACGTTTTGTGATGCACCAACAGCTTAAAATATGTTACATAATTATGTTATATAAAAATGTTACATAATTACAAAGTGAAGTATCTAAGCAGATGACTCACTTTTAAAGCCTCAGTGCTACATTATACCTCTGTCAGGTAAAATTGTATGAAGGGTGGGCTTTCCCCTGCAAAAAAGGGTCATAGAAGTGGCGCAGTGAAATCTATCAGATTTCACTATGCCACTTCTAGGAGGCCACTGCGTCAAATCCTGATGCAATCTCTTTCACTTGAAAGAACAAATTGATGGAGTTGCGTCTGTTTTGTGGCACACTCCAGCAATGCGTCATTACTACGTCAACAAATACGTCAGGAATACTGACGTATCTGTTGACTTCTTGCAACATGGAGCACCGTACTGTAAATACGGTGCATCCAAGGTGTCACAAGGAGGGCGCACTGAAAAATGTTTCATGCTGCGATGCAACACTTTTCATAACTGAGGCCCCCGATTTCATAGAAATGATCTAGGTATAGACTTTTGTACTGGATGGGTATACCCTGCAGAGTGGTGCAAAATACCAATTCAGTGGAATTTGGCGCCATCCAAACCCTAATACTATTTGTTGAACGAGTTTGGCTGCTTTTATTTTGTTCTTCCTGCCTGGCTTATTTTGTTCTTCCTGCCTGGTTGCCATGAGATTGTGAATACATATTGTGAACTATTTCTAAAAGATATTTTGAGGTCGCTAAACATTTTTGGACGCTATTGGCTTGTCTTCATTTCAGCGTCCTTTTGTCTCCAGCTCTGGCCTCACAGGGACACATGAAAGCACCCCTTTCCTCCTCCTCGCCAGTTAACATTTGCTCGAAGAAGAGGTAAACGTTCTGTAGATCATGATATATTTATCCGAGATGCTATTTAATGTAAATAACGTTTATTTCGGAAAGTGAATTCCATAAAACAATCATTAATACACAGTTTGAAAAAATTAATATGACCAAGTAAAAACCTTTTCCAACGAAGCTGTTTAAAGATTTGTCTGTAAATACTGAAAGAGTCATTGATGGCTTGACTTGCTCTGTGAAACGCTTTGAAAGTTTTTTTTATAAAATCTGTAATGCTGTAGAGAAAAAGTTCTGGTTGGCAATATAGAGGCCATGTACCTGTTTGCAATGTAATTGCACCAAGTTGTGATATACACCAGTACCTTTTAAAGAAACACAGTTAATACTGTGCCCTTTTGGTTAGTCCAAATAAAGTATTTTCTCTCTCTCTCTTGAGAGGGCTAAGCTTAGATACGAGCTTTCGACAAGAAATTGTTTCTGTTATCATTGCAACTACAGCTGATGAATGTCCCTTTACTTCTGGGACTTCTGTGAATACAGACCAATAGAATATTTGTAAAGAGTTTTGCAGGTCTTATTCTCGCGTAGTATTGAAGGTAGATATATTTCCACAGTGTAGTCAGAGTTTTGAATAACGAGAACAAAGAAAGCAAAAACGGTATCCTTTGTTTCTGTTGTTCAATAAGAATTTTTGTGGACGTTGCTTAAGAAAATACAAATGTCTCTATTCACATTTTTAATTTGATCATGTTAGACGAATTGGATTCTGTTTCCTGAAGTATACACTCGATTTCACAAGCAAATGATTTTATAGGCAGGGATGTATACCTTTAGCATAGGCTGCGTCAAGAACCCAGTGCATGAAGTGAAAAGGATAGGACCTTTCTTTACAAATTTGCACTGCATGAAATCTGTAAACAAGGCAATTGCGATTACTTAATGTAATTGACTTAGCATTCTTGAAGTTGTTAGTTAAGCATATGTGATATCATCAGTGAGGTAATCAGGGAAAGGATATGTGGCGTAGCTAGAGCTTGTGGCGCCCGGGGCTATCCCTCAGAGTGCCGCCCCTGGGGGAGCGGGAGGGGAGGTAGTACCGTCGCTAATAGTTACCTCGATCATTCAAGGTGCATGCACATACATGCACAGCCCAGGGCTACACAGATGTGAATACACCAGTGACCGGCAGTACAAAGGAGAACACACAGACTACCATCTTGCAGGATTTCAGGAAGGGCCTAAAAACATGGTTATGTGATTAACGTCCCTCATCAGCAGCACCGCCCCCACTCCCCAGCGCCTAGATACCCCCACAGGTGATAAGTAGCGATATGCAAATCCTGTTTGTCAGTGGTATAATGGGGAGTGGGTGGGGTGGCAGGCCCACTGAGGGCAGGCACCGCCCAGCAGGTGTCACTCATGTCTCGATCTGGTGACGTCAGGCCTGGGCTGTACTCTGATTGACTGGTGGCCCATTGCGGCGGCCTTTATAATTTATTTGGGGACTGGGGACACCGACTGACACTACTGTAAAGTGTCAGACAGTGAGTGTCCCCAAATAACTTATAAAGGCCGCTGCAACAGGCCACCAGTGCCGCGCGGCCGCTGCCCGCAAAATAGTGCCGCCCCCGTAGCTACGCCACTGCATATAGAGCCTGAAAAAGAACCCGTTCCAGTTGCTCTTTCTAATTTCGGCTGGTGCTAAGACCCGACCCACTTAAATCCTTGTTTAACACTCTCTTTTTCCCCACTCACTTCATCTTTTAATGTCCAGTCAATATTTAACTTACTCTCAGCCTTGCAGTACCACATTCACTCTTTCTCTCTTGCTCTCTCTCCATCTCTCTCCCTCTCTCTCTCTCTCCCTCTCTTTCTCTCCCCTCTCTTTCTCTCTCTCGCTCTCTCTCTCCTTTGCTTTCCCACCCACACGTCCCCACTCAGAACTGGCCGGCCCGGGCAAAATAAAGCATTTAATGTCACCCAAGGCCGTCATCGGTAGCGCTTGTGCACTACAACAATGATTGACGGCCCTGAAGGCTGGGACGGACGAATAGTCGAGCTGGGAACAAAAGCAGGTGACAGGTCATGTGCGTGCAGCGTGCACTTTCAAACTGCCAGGGCCGCGCGCGCGGCACTGGTGGCCCGTTGCGGACGCGGCGGCCCTTATAATTTATTTGGGGACACTGTGTCCCCAAATAAATTATGACAGCCGCAACGGGCCACCAGCATAGCTGCCAAGGTTTCAGACTGCTATGTGTGACATTTTCATAATTTCAGTGTTTTTATGAGTGACATTTCAATGACTATGACTATGACAATGACTATGAGTGACACTATCTCCTTCACCACTGACTAGTGTCACCCGACCATCACCGGCGCGGCCCAAACATAGCTGCCAAGTTTTCAGTATACATGAGTAACATTTCTATGTTTTCAAGACAGGTATAAGTGATTTTCACATCTCCTGTGCAACACCTTCAGTGATACTTTATAAGGAGCAGTGGTTTAAGAAAATGTAAGGTACAAAACGAAAATCTTTTTTTTTTAGTAAGTGGTGTAGTAACTGGATTAAATACACCACAGTACACGTCACAATCCTGGACTGGGGCTGTTGACAGATTGGGCAGGTCAAGGTCACACTCAAACGCGTGTGCGGTCTCCTGACCAAAAAAGGCCCGGGATCGGGAGAATGGACAAGCACTGTGCCCCCGTTCCTGAAACCATTTGATCGGAGGGCAAGAGCTGCAAAGCATTTTTTTTACAACAATCTGAGGTAAGTAATCTGTGGGGCCTTAGGAAGGCATAGCAACACCCTCGACCATGACCCATCCCCCACAACACTGTAAGGGTCGGATCAGATGGCGCAAAGACTGCTGATGGCGGCGCTGAAAAACAAAGATGCCACCCGGCGTCATTCTGTCTGTGGGGCCAATCTGCAAAGTGTTTGACAATGGTGGTAGTTAACACTGACAAAGACGGTGGCAAGTGGCTGAAACAACTGTCTACTTACAGTGATGGTTTGCAGCCGGAAGCGCGATTGGCACGTCGATGACTCGCACTGCAAGGGGGCTGCTGGGTGCTCATGACGCCACGAGTGAGCTATCCCTACGGCAATCTGCCTTAAACTTCGGTCCAGGCTGCTGCTGTCCTCCTGGCAGTCCGGCCGTCGCTGTAAATCCACAGTGACGCCGGTCAGTCATGGCTCTTCATTAACCCGCCCACTGCACTTATTCCCTCTGCCGGCTCGGACATTGACTAAAGAAGGGAAGCAGCGGCAGCCCTGATCACAATGGCCTACAAGCAGAGTGTAATTTAAATACATTAAGATTGCCAAATAAAGCATGAGTCACTCAGTGAGTGTCCTGTGTCATCGCCGGTGAGAGAAATTAATTCACTGGGTCACTCTCGGCTCCCTGCCGGTCTGGGCTGACAACTGGCAAGTAGTTATGAATTGTGAAGGCGGCAAGCCTGGGGTTATTGCGGCGCTGCGGCACCGCAGAACCAAGACAGTCAGCACTGTGCACCTGGCGAGGACTGACTCAGACTCAGATTGAGTCCTCCGCCATTCTGCCTCACTTCCTCTTCCTCCGGATGGGACGGGCGGTCACATCCGGATTATAATCCATGTGGCACAGTGATTGGCAGCATGCACTGCTGAGAGGGCAGGCTCTGATCTCCCCTCCCCCGGGTAATTGCCAACAGTTAGTGTGTGTAAGCCACGCAGCGGACGCTATAGCAGCCTGGAGCCAGGCACGACACATTACAGCCGCGCAGAATTGTTACACTATAGCGCTCTCAGCCGCCTCAGAGCTGAGCGCATATCATGGCTCTATAACTATTTATGAACTCTAACCCAGCAAGCAGCTGCTGCAGTACGTCCTCCGAGCAGCAGAGCCGGTGCCCAGGCGCCGCACCTATTGCGTGATACCTGGCAGGAATGCACCAGTGCCGCGCGGCCACCCTCAAAATTGTGCCGCCTGGGGCGAACCGCCCCCCCCGCCATCACCCCTAGCTACGCCACTGTATCTAAGTAATGTCTAGATTACTTACCAGTAATGTTCATTACCCGATTCTTCCTTTTTGTATGTCAGTACTTATTAAGGAGAGCACATGAGGCTCGGCCCTTCAGCACAGCACTAGTTACCTCAGCTCTTTTCTACCTCTCCTGTGCTACTCTACCCTTGCTCCACCCTTCTTTCGGAACATAAAGGCTGCTTCTGCACTTCTTAAGGATATCGGGCATTAATTATTAGGCTGTGCGCCACTTTTACGCCGCCGGTGCGTCACTTTCTGTGATGCACCAGCGGTGTAAAAAACGCGCCTTGTTGCACCATATTTACAAAGTGACGCATCTAGGAAGATGCGTCACTTTGTAAACCCCTGCACCACATTATACCTGCGCCAGGTTTAATGTATGCAGGGGGGTGTTGTGACGCAAGAAAGGGTCATAGAAGTGACGCAGTGAAATCTATAAGATTTACTGTGCTACTTCTAGGACGCAAATGCGTCATTATCTTACTCCTGCCTCACAGCAGGTGTAAGACTGACGCCGGCCCTTTCACATGGGGCAAGCCTCATGTGAAAGGAATATGTAATAAGTGGGCAACCCAATATACCCTTGAGGGTTCAGGCAAGAGAGTGATAGGGTAAAGGTACCTTCAAGGGATTTCACTGATGTTTTTTTTTATACTAGTTTCTAAATATAAATAAAGACCCATATCAATGGTGGTCTATTTTTAGGCAAAAAAGTTGTTATTATTCATTCACATTTTAAACAGTCACAATATGTGATCAAATCAGAAAAAGGCAAAAAACGGGTGTATATAGAAATATATCTGATTAAGAATATGTATAAAATACATATTCTTAATCAGATAGGGTACTCAGAAAGTATATCAACAATGTTACAAGAAGTACATAATACAGAAATGAAACAACTTCATTGTAGCAATTGTGTGCGTTTTTCTTCTTTGTTGTGATAGGTACAAAAAATTGAAAGAAAAAGCGTAGGTCGACGTTTTGATCTCTAGAAATTGATTGCCGAGACCATCTTCAGGTCAAAACAAAGATATACAGGAAGACCCCTTTAAAATGTGTAGAATGCTCGTTATTTGTAGCAGTTTTTCAATGATGCTTGTAACTGATCAAAAATAGTTTCTAAATGGTCCTATAATTGTGGTGCCTTGGATAACCTCGAAGCAGTTTTGAGTTGTATGTAGCTGGCTGTCTTCAAACGATTTCAGGATGAACAAAATATCTTAATTTTTAGGAACCAGCTCGTTGTGTTTATCGCTGATATTGTCGATGGTCTATGCCCCTTATTTTGTTAAGATAGCCAGTCGTGTTTCAGCAATGCGTCACTTCTCATAAATGAGGCCCATTGTCCCCCAAATCAAGCATGGTGCATCATCAATCAAGTATAATTCAAGTGTGAGAAATGTAACATAAGTATTGGACAAGGAAGGGAGAAGAGGATTGATGTAGAACCAGTAAGTAATCTGAAGATTACCTTACCAACCCTCTTCCTTGTCTTATCCGTTACTAAAATAACGAATTCCTAAGCGGTATGTATTCATCACATTCTAATGATAGACCAACCACATAAAATAGGAGTTACGCAATATTTATTTTCTTGTGCAATATCAAATCTATAATGTGAAGCCAATGTACATGGCAAAGCCTAGGTAACCGCTGCAAATGCTGGAGCTTTGAATGCCTTCACCCAACAGTGCAAGGCTGCCTGTTTTACCAATGCAAAACTAGATAATAAACTGTAATATAGCTTACATTGCATAGCTCAGTACTGTTAAATCTTATCATGCATGCCAGCTAATAAATGTAATTTTGAATCTCATTCTGTACTAAGATTAAGATAAAATGATTGGAGGACAACTCGTGTTCCCTAAGAAAGGCTGAATTAATCATAGGAAAAAAACTATGGTCTAGACATATACTATCAAAAACCTTATGATATGGATGGTGACAAAGAAGAGAATTCAATTCTCCTAAACATCACACTACAAGAAAAGTTTAAGTGTCTACATTGTTTCTGAACCTTTATCTAAAGATTCAACTGATAAAGCCAAATAACGTTCCCATACCGGACAAATGTAATAAATTCAATGGCTGGTCGAAGCCCAGTGGCTAGAACAGGTACGCTTCCTGACAGTCATTGGATAGCTCCAAGCCGAAGATTTCTTGTGCACTTGCACAGTGACCTTTTTAATCTTTTTAATGTGCGCCATCGTTTTTAACAATTTTTTCCTTAACAATGTCAGTTTGTGCTCCTTACTCAGTGCACCGTGGCGTAATGACGATTGCGCAGAGGGAAGTGGAGCATTCTTTTCTGGCACTTACGGGCTTGGTTAGTGGTCCAGTTGTTGCCAGGAAAACCTTTAAATTCAGTGGCTGGTGAGACGTGCAGCGGGTGTGCTGAAGCAAAAGACACACAATTGATGGACGGAATGCAGAACAAATGAAAACATTCACCCCCAGTCAAGAGTTCTGGGTTAAATCCAACATTCTTTTGCTCATCATGCCACCCCAGTTTAGACCTGGCCATATGCAAATCAGTCTCGACCCTGTGCTGCATGGGAAGAGTCCAGCCCGAACTGCCAAGCCAGGTCCTCCCTGGCCCCGAAACAAGCATCCTACCACTGGTTTCAGGGCAAAAGAACAATGGATTTAACCCAGATCTTTTGACTGGGGGAGAATGTTTGCATTGTCAAAATTCTGTCCATCATGTGTTTGCTGTAATACTTTTCACCCTAATTGGGATGGGTATGCCCAGACGTGGGTCCCTTGCTCACTGTACCCCTGGATTCAAGCTAGCCTGGCTGAAGAAGGGTAACATACCCTAAAACCGGTCCCAGAATGCTTGTTTCGAATCCAGGGAGGGCCTGGCCTGGAAATTTGGTCCGGACAGTTCCCATGGAGCACAGACTCAAGACTGATTTGCACATGGCTGGGTCCAAACTGGGGTGGCGTAGTGGGCAAAAGAACAATGCATTTAACCCAGTTCTTTTGACTGGGGGAGAATGTTTGCATTGTAAGCATTCTGTCCATCATTTGTTTGCTGTAGCATTGTAACATGTGGCATGGTACAGATTTGGATACATCTGCTCTTCTACGCAACAATACACATTGTCACAGACAAACCAACATCTCTGATACTTTGAATGTTTCATATTAGCAAAGTAGTTAAAGAACATAATAGGACAAGCAGATTTGCACGGATAATAAACTTTAGGCATCGAGACATGTTACTTCAGAAGGCCAGAGAGGGGCCACCAATACAGTATGAGAACCAAAGGATTTCACTGTACCCCGAATACACGATGCTCGTACAGCATAAAAGGTCCTCGTACCAAGCGACCAAAAAGAGACTTGGAAATCTGGATCTTCAGTACTCCCTGCTTGGCTGAAAGTCATATATGATCAAAAACGAACTTCTTTGACACTCCGGAGGAAGCTGATGAATGGCTGGAGATTATGTTCCCCCCGACAAAATCTGGGTCCACCACACAAAGTATACCTCACAGCAGAAGACGCCGGGGTCTCGGAGATCATGTTGTAATAAAACTGTCCAGAAATCCCAGGGTGGTAACCCTACTCTGGAGCAAGTCCTATGGGGACGTGCAGAGGTGATAGCAGTGGTAAGCACCTTCGGAGACACACACCTCCAGTCGGCGTCTGAATCCTCTGAGAACACTGCTCACTCTGACTCAGAAAAAGTATTGCTATGTTTCCCAACGTAACTCCTTAGACTGCAGAGGACTTGCTGGGTTAATGTATAGACGGGTAGGGAACCTGACTCCCCTGGTTAGACGCTCTGCAAAGGTAAGTGGTAAGATATCAGCAGGTTGGGGCGCACATCACATTCTCCCAGCTTCAGTACAGCTACATAGACTAATGTATTAGTCCAGGTAATGTGGGCTCAAACACTCAAACTTTATTATCTACAACATAGGAAGCACCCACCAGATTACGAATGGACCTCTTAACCTGTTTACAGTTCACACTGTTGTCCTATTAGTTTGGTCCAGTGTAGTTAGAAAGCTGAACCTAGTATTTCAAGTGAATCCAAGGGAGGTATGGGTTACTGACTCACCCCACGCACTTCGACTTCTCATATCTGCCTTGACACCCTGTCCTGCTGACTGCAATACACACAGACACTTGATCACATTCCAGACGCATAGACAATAATAACCTGGAATGTTCGGGGACTGGGTTCCTACACAAACGTCATAGAATACAAGCACAACTGAACAGATGCAGGGCTCACATAGTCTCCCTCCAAGAATCCCACCTCACAGACTCTGAACAAAGATGCGTAAGAAATGGAAAGGTCAAATCTTTTCCACATCATACTTGGCCTTTGCCAGGGGGGCAACAATCTGGTCGGAGGCGGGGTCCCATTAGTAGCCTTAGAACAACGCATAGACCTGCAGGGTCGATATACCTTAGTGCGAGGAACATTGGATGACACGCAAGTGATACTACGGAGTATTTACGTCCCTAATTTTGACCAAGATACATTCCTGATGAGTGTAAATACTGGCAGATTGGGCAGTGTACCCATGGATTCCTAGGCGGTGATTACAACAAGTCATGAACACTGTCATGGACCATTCACATCCCCCAATTCTAGGAGCGGGAACCATCAAACAGGCTGAAGCACTGGTTGAGTGGTTAGAGGGTTGGGCAATAGGAGATGTCTGGTGCCTCAAAAACTAATCAGCAGAGAATACTCCTTCTTCTCCCCGACCCACCAGCTACACACTAGGATAGATAGGATATTTTGTACTACACCCCTCTGACCACAACCCACTGGAACTAACACTTGCCTGGGGTGTGACCCCCACCCCGTTCTCTACATGGAAAGTATGGCCTCAGATGCTGGAGGACCCTGTTTTTAAGAATACAAAGGCGGTCGGTATCAAAAATAATTTCACTGAAAATGCCAACTGTGCCTCCATGAGATACATAGAATGGGATGCGTTTAAAACTGTCTTCACATAATAACTTTTAATCTGGTAAAGCGAGCATTACTTCAATAAAGTCTGTTCTATGCTCCCTTATCCAATTTTAGACACTTTTTCTTCTAATTTTTTCACATTTATTTTGGTTTGCACTGCACACCCTCAGCCACACCACGCCTTAACCACTTACCAGTCTTAGTAAGTGATAAACCATACCTATACTATTCAGCGGGGGAGTACTATTTACCATCTAGTCTCCTTACGTTTTGTGACACTACCTACTAATAAGGATGGTTTCAAAAAATCCCAAATGATGAAGGGCGGTCTCGAGCGGTGACTGATGGGTATTTTCGAGCATCCACTGTATTCTTGATTATCCACTAGGGTGTCACTGTGAACCGCCTCAGTAGTCGGTTTGGGGTTATCTATTCTCTGATTGTTCCTTGCTTACCATAGACTCACACTCTGTTTTTGACCCTCTGGAACTTTTTTGTTGTTATATATTCCTGGGGTTGGTTCCTAGAGTTTGGTCTTTAAACATTCCCCTGGGTCCTAGCACACCATTATGTTTATGTTGTTCTTGAGCAGTCGTTGGACTGCGGACCCTTCTTTGGTGCGATAATTGCATATCGCATGTTGCTTGTGACTACTAGTTACTAAGCTTGTGCTCTCCCCTACTGTGCAATACCTTTTGTGATATTTTTCCTTCCTCCCCCTCTTATACGATGGGTGAGAATTCAGGCCTATCCTTTACTGATGACGACTTACTAGCGGCACTCGCAGAGCATCCTGATCTGGTTGATACCATACCCACTATTATCTCTATAAATGAGGATGAATGGGGTAGACTGCTGGGCCTCAAAAAATCACAGACCAGAACGGCACTACATGGTGCGATAATGGCCCAGTATTTGCGCAATGATTGTGCCCCCACTGGCCTGATAGTAACTAATGCCCTAGACTATTCCTCACCGACAAAGAGTTTCTTAAGAGCTGGGCTATGATCGCTTGCAATGCACCAGGGACTGGTTAATTTTAATCATCCAGACCGCCAAACGTATAGCAGACACCATACTTATTGAGATACAAATTTTGGAGTCTAAGATTAAAACTACTCTCTCTTCTAAAGCCTTTCAAAAAAATCTTGACGACAGTAATAAAAACAACAGAGAGTATAAGGAATATACGTTATCAGTGAAAATAGAAAAGTTCAGGAAAGATCTTGATAAGTTTAAATTTGACAAAATCTATCCTTATTCTAGTGATACATATGTTCCTCAAGAGTATAATCCAAAGAGTCGTAATACAGGCTCCACATATGGTACATCAAGTTCTGATGACAACACCTCTGGGAGTGACACTGGTAATAATGGCTCTAATATGCGAGGCCGAGGACGTGGCAAGAGAAATGCCAGGAATAATTGGAGAGGCAACCAGCAACAACAATGGTGGTCACCAAATCCATGGCAGTTTGGAGGAATACCCCCCTTTTTTCCTCCCCAACAACCGCCTCCCTTTCAACAACCTATGGGCCCATGTGTGCCCAATTTTCCAACAAATTTCCAACCAGGATTTCAAGGGAACTTCTCTATCCAGCCTTTTTTAGGGTTTGGCCGGGGCAGGTCCCGAGGAAGAAGAAGAGGGCAAACTCAACTCCAGGTCCATTACAGCCCCCCGTCGACCTCTTCAGGGACGAGGAATCTGAGGAGCAACTCTGCCAAGAGCAAAGAAGCAACACAGACCAACGTGATGCCGGAATAGTAATGAATCTAAGCAGACATTCCTTAACACCAGTGGAAGAAAAAGCTCTAAATAGAGGACTTGGCTTTGTGCCCACTCATCGAAATGACCATTTTCAAACCCGTTTGGAACTTGCCAACTTTCTCAGAAAGATACGGTTTTACTTCTTTTTCCACGAAAAAGAAATTGACCGACAAGATGAGAAGGAAACAAACACCGGTTTGAAATGTAAATCTACTTTTACACCTTCTACTCATCTGATGCCACCACAGGTTCTTGCCTATGAACAGGCTTTGGAGAAAGAGGTTGAAAAGCTCTTTGTTGAAAACAATGAGACCTTTCACAATTTACCAAAATCAGAACACTTGGCTTTGCAATCCCTTACAACCAACAAGGAACTTACGATCAAACCAGCTGATAAGGGCGGTTCGATTGTTCTTCTAGACACTGATGTATATCGTTTAGAATGCATGCGCCAACTTAATAACAGGAATGCCTACAGCTTGCTCGATCAAGATCCTACTGATGAACTCAAATCAACCATCAAGATTATGATTGAAGAGGCGTCATCCGAGGGCTGGATTACCCAAGCAGAAGCAGGATATCTATATACCGAACATCCTAAAATGCCTTACTTCTATATCCTGCCCAAGGTTCATAAAGAGCAACGACCTCCTCCTGGTCGCCCAATAATTTCAGGCATAGGATCAGCTCTGGAACCGGTTTCCACTTTTGTGGATTATTTCTTATAACCGATGGTACAAAGCATGCCCACCTACCTTAAGGATACTACGGATCTATTACGTCTATTACCCGACATCGAATTCGATATTACCACAGACCTACTTGTCTCTTTCGATGTTGAGGCGCTCTACACCTCCATCCCTCAAGATGAGACCTTAGAGGTGATCCATTCCCTGTTGGACTCCCATGAACTTAACAGCATAACACCGGTACATTTCATTATGGCCTGTGCCACCTTGGCCATGAAACGGAATTTTTTTCAATTTGAGGACAATATTTACCTGCAAGTATCAGGCACCAGTATGGGAAGCGTTTTACGCTCCCAGTCTGGCGAACCTGTATGTGCATTCCTTCGAGCAGCAACATATTTTCAACAATCTCAATCCTTACATCGATAACCTGAAAACCTGGAAAAGGTATATCGATGACGTCTTAGTAATATGGCGTGGTACCAGGGAGAGATGTCTCGAGTTCCTCGACTGGCTCAATGCCAGGAACTCCTTTCTCAAATTCACCATCGAGATAGGTGGTTACCAACTTGCATTTTTGGATCTCTTAATATTGGCTACTCCTGAGGGTTTACAATCAGAACTGTACAGAAAACCAACTTCGAGAAACTCACTTCTACTGTACGATAGCCACCACCCCAGATCCCTGAAGGAAAATCTTCCCTTTGGACAATTTTTGAGGGTTCAAAGAAACTGCTCTACACCTTCAGCCTACAAAGAACATGCAAACACCTTATGTGATCAGTTGATCAAGCGTAATTATCCACCTAAGCTTGTAAAACAATCTATGAAACGGGCTATGAACAATAACCGCCTAGCCCTTCTAGAGCCTAAGACTCCTAAAGCACCACTTCCGACTTACATTTGTACAGACATTTGGAACTATGTCAAACAGAATTCAAAAATTGACCAAAAAACATTGGCCCATTCTTTCTTCTGGACGACTAACTTTACAGCAGCCTTTGTTCTCTTTTAAGAGAGGTTCTAATCTGAGAGACAGATTAGTCCACACTAGACCTCTTGAAGTCCAACCTAGGGCTGTTGGATCACTCTGGGATCTTCCTCCGGTTACCGGACACCATCCCTGCGGTTCATGTCAGGCATGTCCACGAACAAAAAAATCGTTGGAGCTGGACATAGGAACACCTAGACCTTGGAAACAAGTGAAATTTACAAACTGTAACAGCGACCGACTAGTGTATCTGATCGTTTGCCCATGTGGACTCAAGTAAGTGGGTATGACCACCCGTAAGATACGAATTAGAATATCGGAACATAAAAGCACTATCCGGTGCAGGAGACAAGCTACCAAACTGACTAACCACTTTTTGGAAGCAAATCATCTGCCTGCCGAATTTGAATGGACTGTGTTAGAACAACCTTTCATTCCATCTTACACCGTAGATGTAGCAACATTTTTGTTGGTCAAGGAACAAAAATGTGTCCTGAAGCTTAATACTCACAAACAGGGACTCAATGACGATATTCCTTGGTCCAGTCTATAATATTGAGCTGTAATTCCATGATTTGAAATTCTTCTGAATAGCAGTATGTCCTTACCAGTGTCACTGCCCATGTGTCTATGAATGTCTGAACAATAATAAGCCTCTGTGACGTGCAAATAGTTTTAATACCATTATTTTCTATTTTCTATACCTGTCAGGCTTCATTGTTAATTTTTCCTATTGAATAAGGGAATTTAACCATCACTGATTTTGGGAAGGTTGCTTCACACGATATATCCACCATTATGAGACAACGATATAATGTAACCATTAATCGGTCGGATTGCACCTATTTGATCCTGGTCACTGCGGTGATGTCTATCTATCAAACATCCAGCGTGATCTCTTCTCTCTTTTTACGTATATGGCAGTGAACGTTGAGCCAATTAAGTTTTTCTAAAGATGAAAATACAATAATTATTCTTAATAATATTCTAGTTGATCTATATGTTATATCTTCCATTTGTGCGAATAAAAGTCACTACACACGATAATACAACTGAAATCCGGTCGGAGTACACTATTCTGACTTCAGTTACCATGGTGAAGCTTAACAACCAATAGCGAGCGCGATCTCTTCACTCGCGGTAACGAATCAGAAACGAGTATATGCCGGTCATGTGAACGATGAGCAAATCACCGTTCCCCTTTTAACAACGGAGTTCCCAGCCGCTCGGTACATCCCCAGTCGGTTCAGACGCCGGCCAGGAAGTACCGACGGTTAGGTGAGTCGCGCACTAGCGTTTATGAATACTTGGGCATTGTTTGAGTCGAGTATGCACAATTTTGAACACCTTCGCTGGTTATGCACATAAATGCCTACGCGGAAACGCGTCCCCGCTTGAGTAGACTTTGTATTATTTAAGCATAGAGACGTGGTTCTCAGAATTCAGTAAAGTACGTATCATTGGTTCCAAAGGGCGCTGAATGATTAGATTATTTTAAGAGGTCTACTACCACTATAAAAACGTTGGGCTGTGAAATTACACCCTTGACTTGCCCTTCTTTTCTAGTGGGGTGACGGAGGGTTTCTGTTGATAGAAGGTTGTTTGCACAGTGTGGTAAACATGTTTTCCTTTGGTTTGCATGTTTCTTAGAGCGGTGCTTCACTCCAATCCTGAGCCGCTGCCAGGTGGGGTGAGGTCTTCACGTCCCACAGACTATGGTAAGATGTGTCTTTATTCTATTAGGCATACGAACTAATATCCTGATATTGAGTACTTAATCTAACTACTTTTAAGAGTATGAGCAGTCATTTGATTGACTTGATCTAAGGTCTATATTTTGTGTACCTAGTTCCACTTATGTGAGTTGGAGTGAGCATTATAATCAGTCAGAGAACTGACCCTTGTCTTTTTGATTTCACAGTGAACGACACTAGCTGTGAGGTAGGACAAAACTCTTTTTACCTGGAGACTGCAGGTGAACTGTAATATTTGTCTTTTTACACTCACTTATTTGTTTTGGTTGCAGTAGCACCTGATTATTATGAGGTCCTGATAAAAGCAAGGACAACTATGTCCGTTAATTGCTGAAACATGTTGGCCTGGTTCCACCTCTTGACAGCGCATTTTTCAAACTGTCTTCACATAATAACTTTTAATCTGGTAAAGCGAGCATTACTTCAATAAAGTCTGTTCTATGCTCGCGTATCCAATTTTAGACACTTTTTCTTCTATTTTTTTCACATTTATTTTGGTTTGCACTGCACACCCTCAGCCACACCACGCCTTAACCACTTACCAGTCTTAGTAAGTGATAAACCATACCTATACTATTCAGCGGGGGAGTACTATTTACCATCTAGTCTCCTTACATTTTGTGACACTACCTACTAATAAGGATGGTTTCAAAAAAATCCCAAATGATGAAGGGCGGTCTCGAGCGGTGACTGATGGGTATTTTCGAGCATCCACTGTATTCTTGATTATCCACTAGGGTGTCACTGTGAACCGCCTCAGTAGTCGGTTTGGGGTTATCTATTCTCTGATTGTTCCTTGCTTACCATAGACTCACACTCTGTTTTTGACCCTCTGGAACTTTTTTGTTGTTGCATAGCTATCAGTACCATGGCAGGGGCACGACAGGAGATACACAACAACCTAAAAGCTGTTGAAAACAACATGAATGCATTAGAGCTGGGAGCAACATGGGATCCCACTTAGACAGCAGTGTTGCAGTAGCCGCCTATTAAGCATGCCGAGCTGCTGGAAAGCCTCAGAGTAATAGCCTATAAGTCATATACTCAGTTAAAACATACAGAGGCGTAAAATCTGGTGCACTGCTGGCGGGTATCTTCCGTAATGCGCCCCCCATAGTCATACATGAGATAGACACACCAGAAGGAGACACTGTAACTACCCAGCAAGATATAAATAAAGCTTTCTGCAATTATTACGAAACCCTATATCAAGCCCAACACAACAAACAGATGACATCATAGATGCCTTTTTCGAAGACTAACCTTTTCCCCAACTAGACCACGCCGCTAAAGATGCTCTATCAGGCCCCATCACAAGGTGAGAAATTAGAGAAGCTATGCAGGTGTTTCAAGTGTCTAATGCCTTGCGACTTGTCCCGGAAGAAGAGAAACCCCGCATATTACCAAAAATCATTGCCGATGCCTATAAGACAATTAGCCGCAATAGTTTGGGTGTTAAACCTTTTGCTAGAAGATAAGCACAGCAGGAAACACAGACGGTGCAGTCTGCAAAAGACGACCGTCCAACATTTCCTAAGGAAAATTGGAAAATAAAAAGCAGGAGAAGCAACAACAGAAACAAGGGTCGCTTGCAGTGTCACCAGAACCAAAGTCTTCTGAGCGCACTTCTGATTTGCGCGACTGCTAGAGAATTAGGTCTCCTGACAGATTTCAGGTTCCTGATCAGCGTTCTTCTCGTTCTTTACAGAACAAATCAGGTTCACAGGCTGGTGGCAGGGAATGCCAGGAGTGCGGAAGAGGTCGAGGTGCCCTGCAAGGACGTGAGCAACCTCGTCAGATTGATATAAAAGGGAAACAGGACGATTTTCCTCGTCAGCGCCCACAGTTTCAGAAAAAGAAAGTTGCTGCTTTAACATTGAGATATGCCACAGAGGGTGAGGACACGGCTCAGGGACCCAACCTGGGCACTATCGCTGCTATACAGCGCAGCAGAGGTTACCATAGTGCGGCAAGCACTGTGTCCATTTCTGTAGGCGATAGCAACTGAAACGTTCATCACAGTTGAAACAGCTGACACACGAGAGGCTCCCCTTCACAGATTATATGACATAGTCCTTATGATTGAAGGTGACATACAGCGGGTAATTATAGGGATTTTTTGGAAAATCTGACTTCTTCTTGTGACATTTTGTTGGCAGATGCAGATTGACCCCCGCCTTTTGTCCTTGCTGCTCCGAGGGGGAGGAATTAATACTCCTGAGTTTTTCACATAACGTCTCCAAGGAGCATGCAAAGGCTTTTGCAGAAGAGTGGGCTTTGGTGCTTGCACCAGCACTGTACTGTACTCAGCTGGGCTGGGATAAAGATTCTCCCCCTCATGAGATACCATTACAGTCTGTGCCACAGCCATAACCCCAGTATCCCATCCGGTGGGTGGCAAAAGCTCCAGTTTCTGAGATTCTAGATCAATTAGAGTATTTAGGAGTTATTGAGACTTGTGTGTCACAGATGAATAACCCTCTGTTTACCTAAACCAAACCCAATGGGTTGTACTGCTTAGTTTTGGATTACCGACATTTGATTTCTCATTGTCACACCTGTGCGGTTCAGAATACCCATAGTTCATCTCTAGTGGACAGTATTGTTCTTAAAAAATATAAAACTACCCTTGATATTTCCAACAGCTTTTTCAGTCACAACCTGTCACCTGAAAGCAGTCATTGGACTGTTTTTACCGCCGGCGGAAAAGAGAAACAATTCCGGTCTTTGGCCATGGGCTATAAGAACAGCCCAGGTGTATTCGCCGCCCGCGTGGTCTCTTTGTTAGATGGCATAGACCCTGATGCCTACTCGTATGTTAATGATATTTATCTCATGCACGCAGAATTATGGACGCATCTTTGTCGAGTGGACAGCATCATATTTTTGTTTGGGGACTATGGCTATATGTTTAACTTTGTGAAATCGCACATTGCAGAGTACACAGTGTTGTTCTTGGACTACGAGCTCAATAATGAAGGTAGAGGCTTGGCGCCTCACTTTTTGGAGAAATGCGCTCATTTGCGACCTCCTACAACCCTGAAAAAACAAGTCTTGTCTGGGATTTTTAAACTTTGGACAAACATATATTCCCGAGTATGCCCAGGGTATTAAACCATTTTATGCTTTGATACAACCGACTTTTTCAAAAGCCTGCTGGCTTCCGGAACATTCAGCTATCCTGCAATCTTTGCAGTCTGATCTTCTTGAATCTAAATACTTGTTGACACGTGATAACCACACTAACCTGGTGATACGTATCGTGCCAGGCGCAGTGTGTTTCACATACTTGACATTTAATGAAGGCGACACAGTGCCTATTGCTTACAAGTCACATTTGTACACTTCGGCTGAACTGCGGTTTTCCACTGTTGAGAAGATTTTGACAGCTGTCTAGATGGCAATCCTGAAGGAACATACACTGGCACAGGGAAGCGCATTTTGGTTGTGACACCATATCCTGCTCTAGAAGCAGTGACGAAGGCAAGTGTACCGAACTCAAAAGCTTTGCATCCACGTTGGATGCAATGGGCTACTTTGTTGACATCTTCGGATATCACCTTTATCTTAGGCCTGGGCGGTAAATTTCATTCCGCTTGCGGAATTTGAGGAATTCGGGTAATTTTACGTTCCGTGAAGAACGTGCAATTGCCCAAAATTCCACGATCCGTGACTTCGCAGAATTTTTTGCTTGTTTGCACTTTCAAAATGCATGTTCGCGAAATATTTCTCCCCGAGCACGCAAACAGTGTTCGCGAACAGAAAAAAGCATTGCGAAGGAGCGGAACAAGTAATTCCACGTGTTCGCTGAACTTTTTCATGCTCGCGGAGATTTTTTACAGTTTCGCAGAGATTTGCGTAGCGGGTCTATGCAAATTCCACCCACCCCTACTTCATCTTCGACTCTTGCCTGCAAACACAGAAGTTTTTACAGTATAAATTTGTTCATCCTGCTCCTCTGTCTATGCGTCCGTTGGATGAGTAACATTGTATCTTAACGGTTCAGCGCAACCGGCGACAGTGTGAAAGCATTCATATTCAGCAGCATGCGCAATTGTGGCAGGTGCCATAGTGAACAGATTGTTCAAGTCCAGTGTTGTACACACTCAGGCACTAGGAGACTGTACCGCCCAATTAGCTGAGCTGCGTGACCTGGTGCTCGAACGTGAGTTGCAGATCCGAATGTGACTACTCTTATTGTAAGTGATTCTACTATGTTCGGTCTTTCAATGACAACTTACTCTTTTGGTCTCAAAATGGCTATCGTGATTCTAAAGGCAGCGAAATTAAGCATAAGATGCTTTGGGTTTGAGTGGCGGATCTTAAAGAATGTCTACCTCTCACACATGTAATTCATACTCTTCGCCACAAGCACGTAGGAGTACATGCGGTTGGCAAACGTTTGGCTGATAGAGCAGCTAAATCAGCAGTAGCCACGTATTCAGTTACAGTGGTTACAAGATCAATTAATAAGATTGATAATGACATCTTGCAGCAATTGCTGCTACAGAGAAGGGTGACAATTACCCGCAGGGTTTCCCATCAAGATACTCTTATCACTTAAGTCCCGATAAAGTTCCTTATGTGAGAATTAATGATGTTGGTGACAGGTGGATTCCCAACGAGGACCGCAGACTTTCACTGATACCAGCCGCACACAAAGGCTTGACTTCGGCCCATGCTAAAGTGTCTGCGACTGTTTCTATCCTACAGCAGCGTTACTGGTGGCATGGTTTATATAGCGGTACAAAAGGGGATGGTGATGGACAGAGCATCTGAACCAATCAAACACTCACACCCAGTCAAAAGAATTGGGTTTAATCCATCACCGTTCTTTAGCCCACTCTGACACCCCAGTTCAGACATGGCTATATGCAAATCAGTCTGACCCTGTGCCTCATGGGAACAGTACAGCCCGAACTACCAAGCCATGCCTTCCCTGGACCGGAAACAAGCTTCCGAGGACCGGTTCCTGGCAGTACAGCCGTCTTCAGCCTGGCTTGCTTGAATCCAGTGGCAAAGTGAGCAAGGGACTCACGTCTGAGCATACCCTGCCACACTTATGGTGGCCAAAAGCGGTACAAAAGGGAGTGGTGATGGACGGAGCATCTGAACCAATCAAACACTCACACCCAGTCAAAAGATCTGGGTTTAATCCATCACCGTTCTTTAGCCCACTCTGCCACCCCAGTTCAGACATGGCTGTATGCAAATCAGTCTGACCCTGTGCCTCATGGGAACAGTCCAGCCCGATCTGCCAAGCCATGCCTTCCCTGGACCGGAAACAAGCTTCCAAGGACCGGTTTCTGGCATTACAGCCGTCTTCAGCCCGGCTTGCTTGAATCTAGTGGCAAAGTGAGCAAGGGACTCACGTCTGAGCATAACCTGCCACACTTATGGCGGCTAAAAGCGGTACAAAAGGGGGTGGTGATGGACGGAGCATCTGAACCAATCAAACACTCACACCCAGTCAAAAGGTCTGGGTTTAATCCATCACCGTTCTTTAGCCCACTCTGCCACCCCAGTTCAGACATGGCTATATGCAAATCAGTCTGATCCTGTGCCTCATGGGAACAGTCCAGCCCGAACTGCCAAGCCATGCTTTCCCTGGACCGGAAACAAGCTTCCGAGGACCGGTTTCTGGCATTACAGCCGTCTTCAGCCCGGCTTGCTTGAATCCAGTGGCAAAGTGAGCAAGGGACTCACGTCTGAGCATACACTGCCACACTTATGGCGGCCAAAAGCGGTACAAAAGGGTTGTGGTGATGGACAGAGCATCTGAACCAATCAAACACTCACACCCCGTCAAATGATCTGGGTTTAATCCATCACCGTTCTTTAGCCCACTCTGCCACCCCAGTTCAGACATGGCTATATGCAAATCAGTCTGACCCTGTGCCTCATGGGAACAGTCCAGCCCGAACTGCCAAGCCATGCCTTCCCTGGACTGGAAACAAGCTTCCGAGGACCGGTTTCTGGCATTACAGCCGACTTCAGCCCGGCTTGCTTGAATCCAGTGGCAAAGTGAGCAATGGACTCACGTCTGAGCATACCCTGCCACACTTATGGCGGGCAAAAGCGGTACAAAAGGGGGTGGTGATAGACGGAGCATCTGAACCAATCAAACACTCACACCCAGTCAAAAGATCAGGGTTTAATCCATCACCGTTCTTTAGCCCACTCTGCCACCCCAGTTCAGACATGGCTATATGGAAATCAGTCTGACCCTGTGCCTCATGGGAACAGTCCAACCCGAACTACCAAGCCATGCCTTCCCTGGACTGGAAACAAGCTTCCGAGGACCGGTTTCTGGCATTACAGCCGTCTTCAGCCCGGCTTGCTTGAATCCAGTGGCAAAGTGAGCAAGGGACTCACGTCTGAGCATACCATGCCACACTTATGGCGGCCAAAAGCGGTACAAAAGGGGTGGTGATGGACGGAGCATCTGAACCAATCAAACACTCACACCCAGTCAAAAGATCTGGGTTTAATCCATCACCGTTCTTTAGCCCACTCTGCCACCCCAGTTCAGACATGGCTATATGCAAATCAGTCTGACCCTGTGCCTCATTGGAACAGTCCAGCCCGAACTGCCAAGCCATGCCTTCCCTGGACCGGAAACAAGCTTCCGAGGACCGGTTTCTGGCATTACAGCCGTCTTCAGCCCGGCTTGCTTGAATCCAGTGGCAAAGTGAGCAAGGGACTCACGTCTGAGCATACCCTGCCACACTTATGGCGGCCAAAAGCGGTACAAAAGGGGGTGGTGATGGACGGAGCATCTGAACCAATCAAACACTCACACCCAGTCAAAAGATCTGGGTTTAATCCATCACCGTTCTTTAGCCCACTCTGCCACCCCAGTTCAGACATGGCTATATGCAAATCAGTCTGACCCTGTGCCTCATGGGAACAGTCCAGCCCGAACTGCCAAGCCATGCATTCCCAGGACCAGAAACAAGCTTCTGTGGACCGGTTTCTGGCATTACAGCCGTCTTCAACCCGGCTTGCTTGAATCCAGTGGCAAAGTGAGCAAGGGACTCACGTCTGAGCATACCCTGCCACACTTATGGCGGCCAAAAGCGGTACAAAATGGGGTGGTGATGGATGGAGCATCTGAACCAATCAAACACTCACACCCAGTCAAAATAACTGGGTTTAATCCATCACCGTTCTTTAGCCCACTCTGCCACCCCAGTTCAGACATGGCTATATGCAAATCAGTCTGACCCTGTGCCTCATGGGAACAGTCCAGCCCGAACTGCCAAGCCATGCCTTCCCTGGACCGGAAACAAGCTTCCGAGGACCGGTTTCTGGCATTACAGCCGTCTTCAGCCCTGCTTGCTTGAATCCAGGTTTATATAAACAAACCCATAATTATGTACTTTCATGTGACATTTGCCATCAGATTAAGCCATCTACGGTAACATGTCCACCACAAACACCGCTGTGTATATCTAATAGACCTTTGGATGTGTTTATTTGGATCACTGTGCTCCATTTTCTTCAGATACTGCCTATAAATTTATCTTAGTTGCAGTTGATTCATGCACACATTTTCTTTGGGTGTGGTTTCAATGCAGTGCTGACGCTCAAACTTTCATCTGGGATTTGCGTGCCTTAGTGTGAATTTTTGCATGTGGCACTTTCCATTCAGAGCAGGGTCCAGCGTTTGCCTCTAAGGCTTGCAAGGAGGCCATGAGGTCTTTGGGAGTGCAGGTCAAATTTTTGTCTCTATACAGGCCTGAGAGTAATTCAGTTGTGGAGCAATTGAACCATGACTTAAAGCAATCCTTGACAGCTAGGGTCTTAGGTACTGGCAGGAACTGGTTAGCCTATTTGTATAGCGTACAACGTGCACTAAATTTTCTCCCTCGAAGATCTCTGGGTGGGTGGACCCTGTACGAAATGCTCTTTGGCATGAAAATGTTTGTACCAGACCTTGATGGTCTAGACATGGCGGCAGCTGCCGCATCCTTTGACATAGATAATCATTCTGCTATATTACAGAAACTACAAGAGACCATAGACAGTCTTTCAAAGGAACACTTATCTTCAGTCACTGATGCAGCACTGCAGATTCCGGTAGTCAGCTGGCTACCCAAAGTCAGAGACCTGGTCCGAGAGAAGGTGGAGAACAAAAAAAAAGTTTGGCCCCTCTTATCCTGCACCTGTCCCAGTGCTTGGCGTGAAGTGAACTTGTACAGTCCTTTTACCACCACTTCCTGGTCGAAAAGACAACCGAAACGTCTCCGTGGACCATGTCAAGTTACAACATCTGGCCAATCCTGAATACTATTACACCAGCGTCTGCTTATCCAGCGATTTCCAGGAATCCGGTGTTGGGCGCTTCTGAAGCCACGCAGCCTGACACTGAAATAGAGATGGACTCTGTCATTTACCCTTTACTAAACCTCCCTACTTCCACTCTCACTGAAGAAACAGAGTATGCTTATCCCCCTACCGAGTCATTGCCTGATTTGCAACCGGATACCCTTGACCAGTCACGTTTCTCTTTTTACTCGAACGCTACATTATCATTGACCCCTACCAAATTCTCTGTTTTTGAGGCCTGGTTTAAAAAGACTTATTTGGTTCTGCCTTGGACATACATCTGGATGATCCTCTTTGCCATTTTTCTATTTATGTCAATTGGATTTATGGCATTCTTTTTCCTTCTCATAAATGGTCACTACATACCTGAAGGCTCCGCTGTGAAACTGGTTGATGGAACTTTGGCCCCGCATTCTCCTTCTCACATCATGAAAAGGGAGCTGCCTGGCCAGTTGCGGAGGGCATAGTTTGGGATGCAGTGGAGTTCCAAATTCATGGCCTTACAGAGATAATTAACGTACCAAATGTACTTCGCATTTCCATGGGTGATGTAGTGAAACACAATATAAGGTCTGATGATTGAGATGTACATGCCATACAATCTTTGTTTTTAGCTTTGAAGTTTTATGCTGCATTTGATGCTGAAGATTTGTATTTGAATACTGCAAATTATGCTGATTTGTTTTGCTACCAGCATTATGGCCATCATTACCTGCATAAAGCTAATACATTTAGAAATGTTTTTAATTACACACAGTGGGAAAATTGCCCAACTCCATTGGAAGTTAGCTCAAAAACGTTTTTGAAAAAATGTACATATTTTACAGATTTTGATAAATCCAAACCGGAATAATTTTATTTTAAATTAAACGTTTCGTCCACTCCTAAAGTGATGCTCACCCACACCAAATTAGTGTATTCCCAATCCTTTACTAATGAATTGTCAGTGGGTGGCAATGATCTGTGGAAGGCCACAGTAGATCTGAAATCTGTGTGGGGTTCTAGATCCTGACAGGTGCAGAGCACTGAAGCTTTACATCGCTGGTGCCTCATCCCGATTCAAATTTTATTTTCGAATGATTTGGTCTATCAGTCTTCGTGTTTTGGATTGGCTACTTCAAAGCAAATGAATGACCCTGCCATTGCTGCTCTGGCTAGGTATCTGAACTGGACCGACCTTACTGATTATTCTATTGACGACTTGCAATCCTTGTTTCAAAATGTAACTTTTAATATTTCTGCTTTAGATCCCCTAGGTTGGTTTGGCAGACCAGCTCAGATGCTTGCCAACTCCGCTTCCATGACAAGGCCCCTACCTATACACAGGATAGGCCTGATCCACGTTTTTCTAACTCCCATTCGGTCACCACCTACTCTGTCGGCAAATGATGTCAAAACTGGTTAAAACACTCAACATTGTCGTCAGTAAAACAACATTTGTCATTATTATCAGGTGACATTGATTTGACAGATTTTATAAAGGGGCCTGCTGGTGCTAGATCAAAATGATTTATTTACGCAACCTATAATGAAAGCTGGAAGCTCTCTCAAATTGAGGCTAATTTAGAAAAAGTCCTTGTTGTTGTTGATAATAGTATTAACACACTTTCTTCCCACATTTACACATTGGAGAGTATTGTTTCATCTGTTGTTGATATTGTACAAGATGATGTGTCTGTTTTGTATCATGGACAGAATCAATTGCATTCAGTAATGCAGTTTGCATGGACATTACAAACTCTTAAGATGGGGAAAGTTCTTTGGGAATATTTGAATGCGTCATCTTTGTTTTTACCTTTTAACTTAACAAACAGTGATTTATGTCCATAAAAAGACGCTGCATACATGCTTTTACATATTAAAAAATTAGAACCTTTGCCTTTTTCTGTGGACGAAACTGGAGTTGCTGTCTGGCTCATCCATGGGGTAATAACCTTACCATTTCCTTTATTTAAATGTAGCTCCTGCATGAAGCATTACCCCTTAGGCCGCTATGAACTCTTAGGCAGTGCTTTCCTTGATGAGGTGTGGTCATTACCATTCGCTTACAGTTGTTTGCGGGATGACAAAGAAGTCTACCTAACTGGGGAATCATGCGACTCGACCATAGGTCATTCTCTGGTGTGCAAAAATATCCAGTTGCATGTAGCCTGTAAACTTACATCCCCGAATCTTGCATATATTCTGAAAGGTATTCCAGTATCAGTTATTATACCTACTTTCACTCTGCTTGCAAATGGTAGTTATCTGCTTTTGAATAATGAGGAATGGTGTGGTATGCTTGCTGGCATCCCTTACATTGTGACAGTCACGCAACGTGTGGTTTGCTGTAAAACTGTGCTGTTTCTGCCTCCACACGGGAGACTCAATAACTCTGTCTGGCCTTCTATTTCGACCTTGAGGCAGGCTTCGATAAGTTGAGCAGAATTAGAGCATTGTTATCCCAAAAAGAAGTTTCTCTCACATCTGCACGCGACACATTTGCCCTTCATGTGGCCAATACCCGAACAGAAGTGCAAACCCTTACTGACCTCCCACTGCATTTCAGTGCGTTGATTTATACCATTTTCAATGCCTCTCATATTACCGGTTTGGCCCATTTTTGTAAAGTGGTGGGCTCTAGCCTTGTAACTTCTTTCCAAACTATATTTGGTGTGATACCGGCATTTACTTAACCTATTTTTTCCAGCGTCTTCAGAGGGTTGCGACTACTACTTGGCTTAGCTGCTTGAGTACTGCCATTAAATTGCCTACTACGCAATGGCTGCTTTTCCTGTGGCCCTACAAAGCCAAGACCGACTGCAGATTCTTCTTAGCTGTATACTTGAATGCTATCGTACTCTGACCCTAGCCATACTCAGTGTGGCTTACGGATTGTCCTTTCGTTTTACATGTTACACTTGCGTGCAACCTATCTTCACCTGCTTGGAATGTTCATTTGAATGGGCATTGGACCTTTGCCTCTCCAATACGGTGTCTCCTGCCCCCGGATTTTGATTTGCTGATGAGTCCCTTACAGGCACCTGCATCAATATTGCTTTTTGCTATTCCTTAATTGCGAAAAATAAGGAATCGCAATTAAGGAATCGGAAAATGCAATGCATCAAGAAATCGCTAATAAAATTGCAATTTCTTAATACTCCTTAATTGTGACTTGCAAATTGCGAGTCGCAATTAAGAAATACCTCCCCATTCATTCCTATGGGCCTAGAAGCCCATAGGGATGAATGGGAAGACATTCTCAATTTGCGATTTGCAATTAGCGAATCGCAAATTGAGAATGCGATTTCAAGGGTGCAGGGGTGTCCATAGGACACCCTGTTGCACCCCTGAAATCAAACTGTGCACATATGTTGTGCACACACATGAACTAAGGGCATGTGTGCGCACAACATGAAACTTTCAAAATTACCATGAGGTTCAACCTCATGGTAATTTGCTCCCCCTAATTGCAAAATCGCAATTTTTTTAAGTTTCATGCATTGCATTTAAGGAATCGCAAAATGCGATTCCTTAAATGCAATCTCAATTTGAGAATTCGCAAATATTTGCGAATTCTCAAATTGCTAGGGCCTTCACCCTTCATGCATTCCAAACGCAGATTTTGCGATTGCAAACAGCCGATTTTTGCTATTCGCACCGTTTGCGATCGCAAAATCCTTTGATGCATGTGACTGTTAGTCTCCCTTGAGCAAGAGTGTTCGGGTGTTCGGATTATGGCCTGCACAGCTGCGCTTGAAGTTTTGGCACAGTGGGATATCTGTGCAGCGGCAAAGGATTTCCTACAACGAAGTTACTTCGAGTATCGCGCAAGTTGTCCGCTGATGGTGCTAAAGGCACCACTTATTGAGGAACATGTGTGTTCTTTCAGTTTGCTTGAACGGATGGCGTCTCTTTTTTCTGACTATTACAATGACTTCCTCTTGGAGGCTGTTGCAAATTACTACTCATACACTTTGATGGATTAACCTGGCTAGCACCGATCATCTGCTGGACTTTACAATTTGAACAGCTCTCCCTCTAATAGAAGGCAACATGCACTCGGATCCCAAACGATTTTCTGGACTTCATTGCCATTGTCCGTGATGGGCCAGGCGGTTATCTCAAAAATGGTAATCCTCCCACGGTTGCCGTATTTTTTCACAAACCTACCGGTGGTAATTCCTACTCCGATATTTAAAACACTAGATACATTACTCTCCAATCTAATTTGATGGAAGGGCTGTCGAAGGGTGGGCCTAGCCAAATGGCAATTAGAGAGTTGATAGGGGCGGACTAGGGGCACCTGATTTCCACGAGTATTGCTATGCAAGCCAATTACAATGGCTGTCATACCGGTTGGCAAGACGGAATTTAAGGAGATGGGATACACAGTTTGTGACATAAACCGGGGTGTCCTACACACTTGTACTGGTATTGCCTCACTCGGAAATCCCACAAACTGCACCAACACTGTTACATACAGCACTTCTGTATTGGCACAGGGTTGTGCAATACACATGCTGGAATATCTCATATGCTAAAAACGTGCCATAACTGGGTATCCCTACACCCACAGATCTAATTACAACCAAAACAACCCGCTGTTGGGCTGAGGAGGGGTTACCACAGTGGGGGCACTCTTCAACAACGGTAATCTCATGGACCATGAGAACTTCACTAGGGAAAATGGGGATTTCGAGCAACTTCTAAATGACACATACAGCAATCCTCGCCTATGTTAAAAGGCACTGGGCCCCAACCAGAGAGTAACCCCAAACACACAAATTAGCACAGGCACTTCATCTCATGGGAAAGGGATGTCACCTCACGAAATGGCTATATCGTGCCAATAGGACACAAGCTGGGATCTGTCTCATTGACCTACATAACATGTGGTCTGAGGACCTTGGGAAAGAATTAACTGACAAGGAATGGGCTTCACTGTTGGAGTACCCCAAAAAGGTGGCTTGCAATGCCAAGTTCAAATTCATACAGTATATGATATCACATAGGGCGTACCTTACTCCACACTGCTTACAGCGTAAGTTCCCGGACACAGAACACCAGTGCCCCAAGTGTAGGTTAGAAAAGGCCGGCATTTTACACATGCTATGGGCATGCCCAATATTTCCACAACTTCCTCCCTTTGACAATCCCTCAGTCATTGCAGTCCCACGAGACTACACATCCTCATGCGACTCCTCCCACTGTCGAGCAAGCTACTGCCTTATCTACATGACAGTTCAGCAACCAGGCACCATCCTGTTCCGGCAGCAGGGTAGGTCACAGGCATGACACGCTTGTTCCCTGGTTATCGACATGGGAACCTGACTCGACCACCACAGAGGTAAGCCTTCTCTGTATGGCACATTGAGTTGCAGGTTTAGAATTCAGCTGCCCCGTGCGGTTTTCAGCCGCCGCTTTTTCTGTTTGTATACCGGCTCACCCACTGTTGCTATGACACGCTGGTGGGCATTGACACTCCATCTATGCCCAACTCAGTCACTTGCATATGTGTGCTGCCCTGGTATTTACTGTTAACTCGGGACTACGGTTGACCGCCCAGTGTTGGACATGATTTCCTTACTGTATCTCCATGCTCTTTACACTCAGGCTGGTACGTTTATTTCCCGTGCAGAAAACTTAACCTGTGGCTAGTCCTTCTGTTTTTCCTAGTTGCGTTTTACTTGCAGGACCCACATCGGTGTCCATTTTTAATCGCCGGCAACTGTTGCAAGTAATTACTATACAACAGTATATGTGAGTTTTTGATCTGTCTCTACTGCTGATGGGGTTACCACGCCCTCTCACGAGCCTTCCCATACCCACACTACCCTGAATATGAGAATACCCACCCAGTATCTTTTTAGCACGGGGTGGAGACAATAATGCATGACTAACATTGTATCCTTCATACATGCCCTTGGTGGTGATAACAATGCATGACTACCTATGTATCCTACATACATGCCCTATCTTTTTTAATTAAGGTTGATGAGATACGGTGTGAGTGCACTGGAGGCACTTTGGTTAACCTTTTTTCATCTTTGTTTGTATTTCAGGTCATTGACCTGACAACGTGGTACGTGGATTTCACTTGACCGCGTAGTTTAGATAGTGTTCACTTTGATCCTGAAGAAGTGCCCAGATCCCCCTGACACTAGAGGCACAAAATATGTCGATCAACTGAGAGTAGGGCATATACAACTAGACACATTGCATCTAGTGCACTGCCACTCTCTACTTTTTAATCAGGCAGTTTACCTTCTGAATAAATGAATGTTAGGACTAACTGACCTGTTTTAATTCACTTTTTTCTACATCTACACACACTAGGCCCCTCACCCTCACTGCACCCACCGGCAGGAACAAAAGATCCCAGCTAAAGAACCCCAGATTTGGAGCCCGTCGGGTATTGCAGCGCTGACCTGACGAGGGGCAGGCTGATATGATGAAGCATGACACCTAGCTTGCTAGGTGTGTGAGAGCCCTAGTTCCAAAAAGGAGAATTCCCCCCTTTCACTTTGTCAGGTGTTTGGTCACGGGTGACCACTCACACCTTACAGTATCTCCTCTCCTTGTCTTTGACTTCAGAGGAACTTCGTACCTTCTTTGTACACATGCCCAATATTAACAGTATTCTGGGGTGTGGGGGGTAGTCCAGAGCTTAAGAACCACAACTAGTACTCCTACAGAGCAGACAGGTGATAGTTGCGAGCTTGGCTTGCTCCAACGCCCCAAATCATAGAAAGTGCAAACCCGCCTCATTGACCTGGCGGTACATATTGCCAAACGCGCTATTACAATGCGGTGGAAGTTGGCGATGGCCCCAGCAGTCTATATTTGGCATAGAGGGGTGGTGTGCTGGGGTAGTGCGGAGAGCACTGCCATCAGATGAGAGGAGGCCCGAGGCCTGTGTAAGACTCTGATATCACTGGAATGGGACCTGTTAATAGAAGCATTCAAAGCCCTAGAACCTGTGCCTGTTCCTAGAATAAATGATAAATAGTATGGGAATTATCACCTGATTCCAACTCCCCCATTACTACCGGCCCCAGAACACAACACATACATAGTATGGTTCTCTAAATCCCATATTCTTCACATGCCTCTATAGGCACAACGCGGAAGCTAGGGTAGACTGCGTAGCTGAGTGTCTTAACTGGGGTAGAGCCAGCCAAGAGGGGTGGAGGGTAGGGAAATTTAGATGGTATGTTATCGTAAATGCACTGATGCATGGTCTCTTTTCCCCAGGTACTAATATAAGAAGGCACATACACTATAACCTGTACTGAAAATATGTAGTGTCAAGTGTAGACTAATGATAGTGAGGTATACAATGTACAGTATTATCTCCAATGTACTGTACTGTAAAGTGTGTTAAAAAAACAAATTCCTCCTGTGTGTGCAGGGTGTTATCTTGCAAAATAAATCATTGTCCTGAGGATGGTCTAAGGGATTAACGCCATAAAGACCGAAACGTTGACAGTTCCATCAACTCCCCAGAAATAGTTCTTGAGCAATTTTTCTCTATTTTTAGTTAATTGTTGCTTTTTAATTACATAGGAGCTGATGTAGGTGATGACATACATTTTCAGATTGATTTTGTATATATGTTCACGACTCTTTTTTGCTGATATTCCCTCCCTTTTCCTTTATGTACCCCCTTTTTCTAAATTAAGATGATGAAAAATAGATAAAATAAATTTTTGATACTAAATAGGATTCACCGTGTGCTTTTTCTCTCTCTTGAAATTCATTTTCATTGTTGTTGTCCTAGTGGACACTGTGAAGTTTGCTCTCTATTGACTTACTTTAAACTTCTAAAAGCGAAAGAATATTTTTAATACAAACGAAATCCCTTGTAGATACCATTTACTTTGAGATTTTCATTGCCCATACCTGCAAAGGTTTACTGGGTTACCATTTTGATAAAACATTAATGTGTATGACATTTTTTATTCTTGTTTTCACTTTTCGTTCATGTTTATAAACATTTACATGTATTGAATACAATTATGTCAATAAGAATGTTCTTCATATTTTATTTGCTGATATTTTTCCATTGGGTAAGTTTGGAGATTGGTGTGCCGATATTCATATTTCTTTATTTTTCTTTTGGTAATGTTTTACTTGCTATATTTTTTTTAAGGAAATATTGAGATATTCGATATTTTCTGAGTTGGTATTTCTATGCCACAATATTTTTGTGCTCGATATTCCATAGTACAATTGTTGGTGTTGAGGATTAGAATCATAACCTAACATCACTTCAACAGTTTTTTAGGGAGTTTAAACGTTTTTTATACCTTCATGTGCAAGACTTTTATATTTGGAGAAAACAAATACATCTTATTAGAGTTTGTATAATTTAGCTACAGGCACCTTGATATATTGACAGGAAAATAGTACCTATGCAGATCAACTGAAAGTACAGTTTGACTTACTACTAGGGTTAAGTGTGAGAGATGGAGCCTTCTGCGAGTTATAATATCCCTACACTCTACTTATTGTCTTATGCTGTGTGTTTTTTCCTGCGTAGAAATTATAAACACAGATGTTTAACAGAATATATGCAGACGGATTATTCTGGACTCGTTTCTCTATTTAACTTCCTATGACAATGTACTGACCTTTGGAATTTGTCAGCAGATTGCAACTTTTCAGGTTCGTTATACTGTATGGTAGAACTTAAATAGAATTTGACCATTACACTGTGGCAATAGTGTTGTCGATGTGCATCTATTAGTATATATTTTGGTGGGCTACATTTATTTTTACTTCGTTGATATTTTAACTTTTGCACATATCACACGCCCTGTTTTGCGCTGCTGCATATATATCTCTCCTAAATACAAAAAGACAAATAGCTGAAGCCCAATTTTTCAGCACAGTAAATAATAAAACCTTGTGGTGGCCTGATCTTTGCACGCCAATTGGTCAATGAGTAATGCTTAGAAACTGCGCGGTTGCTTGGTGTGATTTAATGACCCACATACACTAATGAGGACAGAAAGATTGCCCAGCACAATTAGTTCTGCACTGTGTTTCCTCTCTAGGGCCAATAAAGTCGAAAAGAACAAACAAATCAATGACAGCACTTAGGGGATTATTTACGAGCCCCTTGCATCACCGGAGGAGCGTCACTTTTTTGTGACACTCTGGCAGCACAAATCACGAAACATGTCTATGAGTCCACTCAAACCCACTATGTGTGACTTGCAATGGCCTCATAGATATGGAGCACGGCAAGGAGCCCAAATCGCTGCTATGCCTTACTCTGCACTAGGACGGCATTCCATGGGCTTTGTGGTTGATTTTCCCACACAACGCCCATGGATTTTGACTCTTCCCCATATTTACATGAGCATGCAAACGTAGGGAAGTGCCAACACCTTATGACTCCCGAGGTGAGGTGTAATGAGGAGAAATAACTATATTTCTCCTTGTTTCTTCCACTTCCCATGTATGCTGCATTCTGCACACCTGGCATCATACCACTCACCCTAATATGGTGGATAGTGTAATGTCCTTCCTCTGACAGGCCCTTACTTCCTAAGGCCATCAGAGAAAATATTCCATTGGAGGAATAATTATGGTCCGCCTATTTCTAAATAATGTAGGTGGACCGACATTTGGTGGGCAGGGTACAGCAGAGTACTCTGTCATATTTGTGATGGAGTTCTCTGTCCACAAATCTCTAAATAATGCCCTTCGTTCTGAATAACCAGGGCTTATAGATAATTTGCAGTTTTAGGTTTTTGCAGTATAGTTTATATAGGTATTTTGACTATTTTTTTATGATGTCATGTATTTTTATAACTTATAATTCGATAAAAAAGGCTTTTTTATTCGTGTGATTTATTCAGATCCATCCAAGGTGAAGTTTACAATGTAAAAATAATAAATGAAATACAATTCTGATATATGGGACCGTAATGTTCAGATATGGAATGGGGGATTATTAGATGGTACTTGACCACCCACGGTCTCTTGCTAAATCCTGTCTTAAAGTTCCTGACACTTTTCAAATGACAGGTTATAGCTCCAGGACCTGGATCATGATGCTGGAAATATCATACAGACTTTTTACATGTGTGATTATAGAACACTTATGGGCCATTGGGCTAAAGGGGGTGGATCCATGTTCTCCATAAGGCTCCTTTCTTTTGAGAATTCAAACATCTACCTTAAACTTAAACCACAATATAGGTTTCAGGAGTTTATGTTACTCACATTTTGTTGTAGGTTTCTTTTTTAGGTTGGTTGCTATATATTATTGTCCTTTTGTTTTTTTTCTTGTTGGTTGTTGTTTTCTTATTGTTTGTAGCCTGAAGTTATAAATAAACGAAAAATGTGTGTTTAGTTATATTTTGGCCAATATTTCGCTTGAAAGGAGCTTTTGTAAGATTAGTCTTGGTAATTATTTTTAAATAATTTGACTTACTTTGTGCAGTAGATTTATTTGTTTGGACAACCTGGCAGGTATCGGATTTTTTTTGCTAACAGTTCCCCATTTGAATGTGATGGATGCATTTTTTTAACGTGTTCCTTGTACACAAAATGCTCATTAATGTGTATGACATTTTTCTATCTTGTTTTCACTTTTCGTTATGTCTATAAACATATGTATGTATTGAATAGAATATTTTGTCAATAAGAATGTTCTTGATTTGTTTATATTTTTCCATTGTGTAAATTTGTAGATGGGTGTGGCCATATTATTTATTTCTTTATTATTTTAAATCATGAGATTTGATTTTTAAGTGAGTCTAAAGTAAATATTGAAATATTTGATATTTTCTGAGTTGGTATTTCTATGCCACAATAATTTTGTGCTCGATATTCCAAAGCACAATTGTTGGTGTTAATTATTTGAATCATAACCTTAACATCACTTCAACAGCTTTTTTTAGGAAGTTTAAATGTTTATTCTACGTTAATGTCCAAGACTTTTATATCCGGAGAAAACAAATACATCACATTATTAGAGTTTGTATAATTTAACTACAGGCACCTTGATATATTGACAGGTAAAGAGTACCAATGCAGATCCACTGGATGTACTGTTTGACTTACTACCAGAGCTGAGTGTGAGAGATTGAGCTTTCCGCAAGTTAGAATATCCCAACACTCTACGTATTGTCTTATGCTTATTATGTAATTGTTGCTACTTTGAGTCCGTAATAGAAGAAAACACCCCAGGCCACAATGGTCTAAACGATTTTAAGTGTAATCCAACGAGTACATGATATCAGAGACTCAGTATACACTCGGGGGTATATTCACAAGAATGTGTGATAACTACCGCAAGAGTAGCGTAACGCAACTTTCAACATCGCAGCCCATCGCGGGAAAATAACCCTGTGTCAACGTGGAATTCACAACATGGCAGTAGCATGCAATAGAAACCAGACAACGCAGAAAATGTCTGCGTGAAAATCAACACCACACCGCAAAAAGGCAATACGTGAATGCAAAAAAATGCAATGAGGCCAACTGCGATACAAAAAGTAGCGAAAACCTGCCACAGGACTGCAAATCCCATGCGTCTGATGGGACAATGCACCATAAAAACCACCGAGAAAATAAACCAGAAACAAGCCAAAGCACGTAGCAACAGGGATGCACCATGACCTAGCGCATAGGCCAACTCGATCCCCACAACCCCCACAGACCACCAGCAAGGAACAATGGGGTTGGGGAAGGCCAAGGAGAAGAGGGAGAGGAAGACGGGGTGCAGACTGCAGGAAAACAAGACCAGCGCCACGGAGGTGACAAAGCACTACCAGCAACTGACCCACCAGCAACCTGGTTTGCAGTTGGAGTGCTGAGAAGGCCATTCTAGGAGGCCAATAGGCGCCTGCATGACTTGACTAACCAAACCAGGCACCAACCCGCTGCCAACAGGAAGGCAGCAACGGCGACAGGAGGTGGCAGTCCAGTGCCACCAGAGGAGCTGGAGGAAACACAGGCCACAGTCATGAATGTGGAGACGGAGTAAGGAGTAGGGAGTATGGACACAGCTCAAGAGGACCTGACACAACATCAACAGGGAGTGCAATGAACAGGGACTGGGGGGACGGGGGGAGATGGGCATAATAGCATACATTCACTACGAGGCGTAGCACACTGCACTCACACAAAAACCCTGGATCAAGTCCCAGATCCCCTTTCACACTGCAGCACACACACATAGCAAGAACAGCAAACCCACATTGACGACTATGTGGACCAACAAGCATAGCCAACACTGCCAAACAGAGGGCACAACTGGCTCTGCACATGCACAGAAACATACCCACTACATCTGACAGAACCGGAAACTGTTAAAACGAAATGTACCCATACAACCTCACATCTGTTTAGTAGACCAAATGTACACTGTCCTGCAGGAACATCCTGCACCCCCCAAACAGTCACAATGTACATTGCCATACAGTCTGCATGCAAACCAGCACAATGCGCCAACATATATGTAAACACAAAGTCAAAGTGCACCTCCCCTTCACATCTCAGAGGGGCACACAACACCTTCATCAGAGCATAGAATACAACACATCAGTGATGCCGGAGAGGACCACCACACGGTCGACAACGACGCCCTACAACAGCCCCTGGATAACCCATGCAACCCCCCACCAGCCAAGCTACTCAGGGCGAACACCGAGCCTGCAACAGACCACACAGTAGGAAGCACCTGCAAGCACAGCTGGCTCACAACACTTCACCCACCCACACATTGCACCCCAATGCCATGTGTCAGCATGCCAAAAGGAGGTGGCCCAACAGGTGTGGATGGGGGCCGAACCCATGGAATTCAAATAAGGATACATCACCCTTCAGGACCCACCCACACCCCACTAAGGAAACCCACACTGCCAGAGAGACACAAGCAGATGCACATTCATAGCGCAGAACCACACTTTCAATTAGCAGTCACACATCCATGTTGGCCCTACGTACGATGGCCCTGGCCACTCCCCTAACAAATTGAGTGGGTGACGACTAAGCTACATGTCTAAGCTCTAACCCGCTGCCTGCGGTGACATGTCTGCATCTGATGTACATAGCACAATGTAATGTCGTAGGGCCCAGGGCCCACATGCATACTACAAGACCACAGGGACACACAGAGATATCACGTAGAACTGGCTATTGGCACATGCGCTGGGACCCTTTATAGGCAGGGTCACATGGACTGTGGCGCTTGCGCTGGATGTTTGTGGGGTGAGTGTGAGCCATTCCGCACAGAATGTCTGGTGCTCTTAACCACTTGAACATTGGACACCAGTGGAACTAAAACAGAAAACACATGCAATACAGAGTGAACTGCTGCGCAACATGCAGGGAGCTGGAGAAAGTCCAGAGGACAGCCAACATGCAAATAGAAGTGTCCGTGAGTTGCAGTGCACTGGGGTTTGGACACTAGAGATGAGCGCGCTCATGTGAAGAAATAGTCACGGATTGTGTCCCTTTGAGATATTCCTGATGCAGATGCAGTGGTGTGTGTTAGACCTGCATCATCTTTCCCATCAATGGCTCAGGTCCCCCAAACTGTTTGAGGTGACATACCTGTGCAACCGCTCCACAGCACAAAACACAATCCACAATGGAACATGGCCTGTGGTGCACTGAGTCACTGGCACCTGGAGTGCTGAGCAGGGTATCTGGCCGATGATGGCATCCAGGACAGGCAGGAGCAACTCCGTAAGTCAGTCAGACCACCGTTTCAACTCTGGCAGATGGCGGTTGCAGGTGGTCCTTGCAGTGGTGGTGTGTGCCTCCTGCAGTGATGCATCACCCGGACCGGTCTGGACTCGCTTTGGTGTGTGAGCCCTGGTGGGACACATTTGGGCCTGGAGGCTGCATACAGGACAAGGCCACAGAGGGATGGCATTGATGACCCCAAGGCCTACTCCTCAGGGGCCAGCCAATGTCTCCAGTGAAGGGGTCCCAGCCCGGACCAGTACAGAGTTAGTGGCCCCAGATGCACTGCGGCCGGCACAGGCACCCAGCCACGTTATGGTGCCTTGCGGTGCAGTTAGATGGGCCATGTGACCTGAGCGGGCCACCATCAATGTCCGAGGTGTATGTGGTGGAGGGTTTCGGAGGACAGTGGAAGGTGTCCTCCAGGGCAAGCCGCTGAAAGGTTTGATTTTATCCCGAAGCAGCAAATGGAGGAGCGGAATGCGACAGCCTCGTTGCCACCTCCAATTCGGTATCAGCTACATGAGGATGTAAGCTTCCCCCTAGTCCATAGACTCAGACGCCACCAAAGTTCGACCAGAGAGTGTCCATGAATGTCAGGGAACAGACTTAGTGGCACTGGGGCTGAGTGGGGATGCAGTCTACGATGATGCTGGTACACTGATATGTAGCCTGCCATTGCAGAATAATGACTCTATGACCTACTGGACCACAGTGTAGGCCGGAGATAGCGGTCCACAGTGGCCCACGTCCATGTGGCGTTGACTCGCGATGCACAGCGCTAGTGACACCAGGGCAGTTTTTGGTAGTATACGAACACCTCCGTAACGATGATCCTTTTCTCTCCACCAAGATGCAAGGCGTCATCCACTTACACCTCCCCTTGTGTGCAATGATATGTAATCTGCATTTGCATACTCGATCTCCAGATCCAAATCTGTGACCTACTCAAACGCAGCCTAGGCCGAGAGCAGTGTAGGCTGGAGGCAGCGGTCAGCACGGGCCAGTCACCGAGTATCACCGGCATAGGTTGGTGGGCCCACCCGCCAGCATAGTTCAGGTCTAGTGGCACCATGTGTTCGGTCACCTCCATGACTGTGACCGGGCTTTCGTACGGACTGAGTCGCATCTTCCTCTTACTCCTCTCCAAGCGTCCACTGGCGTGTACTCTGCCATTTGTGAATCGCAACTAGGTGCTTGATGTGAGACCCACAGGTCCGCAGGGTAGTCTTGGTCCCTCATCCACGGGTTGCCAGCTGGCGTTCAACAGAGTTTGTGGCAGCACAAGTCGCTGGCTGGCGTTGAACAGGGTTTGTGGCAGCATGTGTCGCCGGCTGGCGTTGAAATAGGTTTCGTGTTGTCGGCTGGCGTTGAACAGGGTTTGTGGCAGCACGGGTCACTGGCTGGCATTGAACAGGGTTTGTGGCAGCACGTGTCACCGGCTGACTTTGAACATGGTTTGTGACAGCACGTGTCGCCGGCTGACATTGAACAGGGTTAGTGGCACCATGTGTCGAAAGATGCCCATATGGAACTTTGCCTCACGGATCGAAGGGAGTCTGGTGCTGGGTCACTGCCATTCAAGGATGTTATGATGCAGCAATCTAGTGTGTGGGGGGTGGAGTTGTGGGAGGGACCGGAACGGGCGGGGAAAAGAAGGTGAAGAGGAAAGGGCAGTTAGAGTAGGGACTAGGATAAGATAAGGTGAATGGAAAAAAGCATTGATCAAGATTACCATAGTGTCGGCCTCTTCATTGCGAGGACGATGCTACAAGGAGACAACAAGAAGAAGGACACTAGGGTCTACAAATGGTGTCACAGAGTGTGAACTAGAGAGGGACAGGTCATGCAGCTCTACCTTTTGAGTGAAACGCAAGGCTTGAAAAAATTCTCATCAGGCCACCCTTACTGGTGGAGTGTCGTCACATGAGATTAGTAAAGGATCCAACCCTCACCCTGACCATCAACTGATGATACGGAGGTGGATACCAATGGTATACTCCAGCCTATGGTTTCTCAAAGGTGGTGCTGATGTGGTGCAGTGCAGTAAAGAAGTGAAGATAAAAATTGATCAATGGAACAAAAATATGTTTAATGGGGGTTGTTCCAGTGTCAATGATTAAAACAAGCATGCAGGTAGTTATGAATCTATGGCTACCCCGTTGCGTGGTGCAGGAAGGTCAACATGTTTCTGCCATCAGGATTTTCTATCCGGCTTTCATCAGGACCTGAATAGATCGAATGCTACTGCAAAAACCCAACTGTGGTGCGTGATAAATAATAATATGTGATATATGTGATATCGAGAAAAAGTCTTACTGCCAGGACCTTGGAGCCCCAATGTGTCCTTGCGGAGTAGACCACAAATTCTCACCTAAAAGAAAGGAAAAAATTAACAAACTACTCGTCGCTGAACTTTAGACCTATCAACATCCCTTAGAACTCATTCCAGACATGTCAGGAGTATATTACTCTGGTTACTCAATAAAGGAACTAATCCTTTGTATTCTCAATGATATACATCTCTTAGAACTCCTGCTAAATTTACGCAGTGCCATAAGAACAAGAAAAAGAAATTTCGTATATCATGTACTCACCCAGCTTTCTGTGGGTGAAGACCTCACCTCTAACGGCATCCGCTCGGGTATGTGAGGCCCCGCTCTAGGTGTGCACAAACAGAAAGGAAAAGATATAGCCATCCTGCATAATAATTCAATGGTTCTACTACCTCGTCTGTTAAATCTATGCGTGCACCCTACTATAACTTAGTTTTCTCTAAAAAATGTGACCACTCAATTCGGCTCAACCCATATGTGGAGACCCTGCATGGTAAAAGGGAACAAGTCCTCCAAAATGGATACTTTATATTGTCATTAGTTTCATGTAGTGCTCTATATATCCTCTTAAAAATACAGGCTACAAATTTGTATGGACTAGTTTTAAAGCCAAAACTAAGGATTTATATTAAGGGAAAAAAAGAGTCACAACCAAAGTAACCACGTAGCACCCAGTCAGACGCGGGACTCACCTATCCATCGGTACCTCTCTCCGGCATCCGAGAGGAAGTGGAGGTGATGGTAGGCGGGCCCCGCGTCGTTTATATATGCTCACTGATTGGTTAATTATTGTATAATTGGTAAGATAATCGCGCCACGTCTGAGAAATGCGGGACAGCTGAACCGAAGGAAATGCGCATGTGTCAGACCTCGCCGCTGCACCTTCGAGACAGGATAGGAGTGCGCATGCCCATGTCTCGTTATGCCTCCACGTTAGTGTCTCAGCCAGCGGTACGCGAGTGCACATGCCCAGACCTCGCAACTCAATCGCGTCATTTTACCAGTACTCAGACATGCGCTTTGCCAAGTAAAACGGCAGGCAACAGAAAAAATTGAAGGAACACATCTAGTGTGTCGAGGTACCTAATCTCCATGCAGGAGTTCTTTCTAAACAGCTACAGGCGCGACATTACCCCAAACACCTAGTGAAGCGAGCCTGGAAACGAGCCTCCAACTATAACAGAGAGTCTTAGAGAGACGTCCAAAGAAACCCCCCCTGGAGAGGCTCACTTTTGTGAGCACGTTCAGTACTCTCTCCAATCAGATTCAGAAGACTATAAGACACCACTGGGGAATATTGAACATTGCTCAAACTAAGATCCCTTTACCACTTTTTTCATACAAAAGAGCGTCAAGCATCCGAGACAGTTTGGTGCATTCACGCCCCAGGGTGAGGATAATTTCTGACACCAGTACACTGCGGAGAAAGTGGACCTAGGGCGCAGCCCAGTATTAGTCTCCATTTTGTCCTCTCCAACATTGTCTAAGTCTTGACCTTTAAAGAAAAAGTGCAGACGAACTTTCCGGAAAAATTTCTCAAGTTCGCACCTGATTTCAAAATGGTCTCCCTTATAAGTCGGGACAAAGCCTAATCCTTTCTCCAATTTACAATATTTCTAATCAGAGTAGATGCACATGAAGGACCAAACAGGTGCACATAGACTCGTTTTATTATTGGCACTCTACCCACAATCAGGACCCCTGAAATCGATATGGGTCCTAGGTACCTCGACACACTAGATGTGTTCCTTCAATTTTTTCTGTTGCCTGGCGTTTTACTTGGCAAAGCGCATGTCTGAGTACTGGTAAAATGACGCGATAGAGTTGCGAGGTCTGGGCATGTGCACTCGCGTACCGCTGACTGAGACACTAACGTGGCGGCGTAACGAGACATGGGCATGCGCACTCCTATCCTGTCTCGAAGGTGCAGCGGCGAGGTCTGACACATGCGCATTTCCTTCGGTTCAGCTGTCCCGCATTTCTCAGACGTGGCGCGATTATCTTACCAATTATACAATAATTAACCAATCAGTGAGCATATATAAATGACGCGGGGCCCGCCTACCGTCACCTCCACTTCCTCTCGGATGCCGGAGAGACGTACCGACGGATAGGTGAGTCCCGCGTCTGACTGGGTGCTACGTGGTTACTTTGGTTGTGACTCTTTTTTCCCTCAATATAAATCCTTAGTTTTGGCTTTAAAACTAGTCCATACAAATGTGTAGCCTGTATTTTTAAGAGGATATATAGAGCACTACATGAAACTAATGACAATATAAAGTCTCCATTTTGGAAGACTTGTTCCCTTTTACCATGCAGGGTCTCCACATATGTGGAGAAGCGTGGCTCAGTGGTTAGAGGCGGCAGACCCGGAAGCTGAGATCGACCGTGGACCAGCGTTCGATTCCCCGCCTCGGCGGGTCTCGGGCTCAAAATTCCACGGACTCGACAATTCTCGCTCCGGTGCCTACTCGAATCACGGGGTCAAACTCTGCAACTCTGGGCAATAGCTTGCTTAATCTCCACTACAGCCCCTCGCGGCGGGATGCCTGGCTTTCACCTTGTGGACACCCTGCCGGGGTTTCTCACAGGGGAATACCAGGACGGGTTCCCTAAGCAAGCGCCAGGATGCCCTTTGGGTGACAGGTTTGCGCTATATAAGTACACCTACATTTACATATGGGTTGAGCCGAATTGAGTGGTCAAATTTTTTAGAGAAAACTAAGTTATAGTAGGGTGCACGCATAGATTTAACAGACGAGGTAGTAGAACCATTGAATTATTATGCAGGATGGCTATATCTTTTCCTTTCTGTTTGTGCACACCTAGAGCGGGGCCTCACATACCCGAGCGGATGCCGGTAGAGGTGAGGTCTTCACCCACAGAAAGCTGGGTGAGTACATGATAAAGGAAATTTCTTTTTCTTGTTCTTATGGCTCTGCGTACATTTAGCAGGAGTTCTAAGAGATGTATATAATTGAGAATACAAAGGATTAGTTCCTTTATTGAGTAACCAGAGTAATATACTCCTGACATGTCTGGAATGAGTTCTAGGGGATGTTGATAGGTCTAAAGTTCAACGACGAGTAGTTTGTTAATTTTTTCCTTTCTTTTAGGTGAGAATTTGTGGTCTACTCCGCAAGGACACATTGGGGCTCCAAGGTCCTGGCAGTAAGACTTTTTCTCGATATCACATATATCACATATTATTATTTATCACGCACCACAGTTGGTTTTTTGCAGTAGCATTCGATCTATTCAGGTCCTGATGAAAGCTGGATAGAAAATCCTGATGGCAGAAACATGTTGACCTTCCTGCACCACGCAACGGGGTAGCCATAGATTCATAACTACCTGCGTGCTTGTTTTAATCATTGACACTGGAACAACCCCCATTAAACATATTTTTGTTCCATTGATCAATTTTTATCTTCACTTCTTTACTGCACTGCACCACATCAGCACCACCTTTGAGAAACCATAGGCTGGAGTATACCATTGGTATCCACCTCCGTACCATCAGTTGATGGTCAGCGTGAGGGTTGGATCCTTTACTAATCTCATGTGACGACACTCCACCAGTAAGGGTGGCCTGATGAGAATTTTTTCAAGCCTTGCGTTTCACTCAAAAGGTAGAGCTGCATGACCTGTCCCTCTCTAGTTCACACTCTGTGACACCATTTGTAGACCCTAGTGTCCTTCTTCTTGTTGTCTAGCTGTAGTAGGGGACTGGGACACAGAGGTCTTTAAATATTCCCCTTTTTGACCCTCATTCAATGTCTCTTTTTTCGATGCTACAAGGAGCTAGGACACAAATTCACATATGGGACCCACTGGGCCGTGGAGGACGCTGGTAGAATATGTCAACAAGGAAGTAGTATTGTGGGCAGTGTCGGGGGACTAGAGATGGTCTGAGAGGCTGGCATGGTCACGGGCATCAGGCTTGGAGCTTACACAGGCACGTGGTGGGCCCTCCTTGACACACGCTGTTGTGGGAGGCTGATCAGCATGGCCTGGCTGTGTAGGGTCAGGCCTGGCAGGTTCGTGGTCCAGCGGGCCGGGGTATGGTAGGCGGACAGGATATCAGGCAACTCCGCTAACATGGACAGCATCGGCCTCGTGGTGGGGTGGGAGGTGCCACCCTGGCAGAGATGTTGGGCTTTCCAGAAGGGGACCACGCCCAGGGCTACATGCTTTTTATTCACATCCCTACGCTGGCCTGGCGTACGCCGTACCATCCCACTCTGCTCATGCTTACGGGGGGGGGCATGACAGGCAACATTTCCTCGAGGACCCCCACTAGTTGGGTTGCATGGTTGCATCCACTGTCCACTGCCCTCCATACACTAGAGGTGTATGGTGTTGTGGATATGGGTGTGTTCTGCATACTGCGTTCTGGACAGCACTTCGCTGCCACTAATGACATTGTGTACTTTCCCATTCATGGTTCCACTGCTGTTGTTTAGCATTTTAGGACCCTAGTGTAATTTTCCAGATTCATGCCCTTATATAGTTAGGGACTTCCCCTTGCTTGAATATTGATTTGTCCATGAACTCATGGATTTTTCAAAGAATTACGACTCTTTGATGACGTTATTATGTCCAACTGTACGTCAAACTCGGCACCTTCAAGGTATAAATATGCCCACTCTTGCCATAGCAAACACACGGTGGTTTGGAGCAGTTCGACTATCTACTTGCCCGACGCATCTCACTACAGCAAGTGCCGAAGGAAGCCGACCCTCCAGCAGACGCACTGAGAGAGACACTGTCTTTTCTCTTGCAGAGAAATCCAGCTCCAGTGTTTCCAAGCTCCCCTTGCGGGGAAATCAAACCCGGAGACAGAGAGTTACCAGACCTCCTTCATTCTAAACCAAGGTATGGAGCTGATTAGACCCTAGGAGAAATCTTGGATAGATTCTTGGCAAAAGAATACTAAACTTATGCTACACCACACTTACTTCTTCCCTCGTACTAGACTTAGGTTAGGTACATCGGGGTAGGCGTATTTTAGAAGCAGCAGTTGAGTACTTTTAGTCTTTATATATTTATGTATGTATTTTATGGCTTAGAAACCATACCATGCTTTTACAGTATTATTTTATAATACTCTTCTTGCTGTACGATTATAGCAGTTCATTTCTTCTGCATGAGAAAGAAGACTGCACAATAAATCATTTTATTGAAAGCGCCCATCTCTCTATTTCTTTGCACCGGTGATGAAACGAAGCATGCACGAATGACTGATTAAAATATCTATCTGTTGTTTCACAACTCTGAAGATACGTTTTATCTTGGGGAAACAAAGTTGTCATGTTTATTCGGTTCTCAGAAACTAATCCCTTCTTGTTTATTCAAGAAAGTTTCCAGTGACCTCTGAGCTAGCTGGCACTCACAATTAAGTTTAATATATTCGATAGAGACCCAGTCGACCTAAGTCCTATGTCACATCTATAGGATATATTATTTCAATGTGCAGAGCCTATTGGGAATATAGGAACTACACTACACTGCATCCTTCACACATGCCTGTTTGCCACCTCTCCTCACATTCGGCCATTGTGTGGCTGAGGTGCCATGCCATTGATTGGTCATGTTCATGGCTTGCCCAGGTTGCTATTGTAAGCTGTTCTATCGCGTCTTGTGGGTGGGCATGTTGTTGTGCATGTTGCTTGTGAATTTGTGACATGTGTATTGCCAGAGTTGTGGATTGCATGGTTGTGGAGTTAAGGTGAGTGGGGTGTTCATTGGGAACTTGCCAAGGGGCTGTGCATTTCCCTTGGTGGCATCCTGGGAATGCTGGTTGCTGATGGACAGTCGGAGGGTGAAGGGATCATGCACACTGGCTTTGTATTTGGAGGCAACATTGGTGAAGGTCCCACATTGTTCTGATGTTGCCTGCACATTGATGTGTGACATGTGTTTCCTGTTGCGCTGATTGTGTGCTGTGTCACCTGGGGACACAGGTGCGACATGTGTGCAGTGGATTGCCCCCAACATGTGCGTGCATCCGGCTATGGCATATGGTCCTTGCTTGGTCTCCAGCGGGTTCCTGCACATTGTGTTGGACGTATGGGGCCTGGGGTGCCAGGGTGATGGTGATGTCCACGACATGAGTGTCTGGCTGTGAGACTCCACCGATTCTGGAGGGTGTTGTTTGGGTGTACAAAGCAAAACCAAAGGGAATGATGGACGGAGTGTTGAACATTGCAAGCACTCACCCCCATTCAACTGATCTGGGTTTAATCCATCATCATTCTTTAGCTCACTCGCCAACCCCAGTTCAGACATGGCCATAGGCAAATCAGTCTGACCCTGTGCCTCATTGGAACAGTCCAGTCCAAACTGCCAAGCCATGTCTTCCCTGGACTGGAAACAAGCATCTTGGGACTGGGTTCTGGTTAATTGGCCATCATCAGCCAGGCTAGCTTGAATACAGTGGCAAAGTGAGCAAGGGACCCACGTCTGGGCATATCCTTCCAACTTAGGGCAATCAAAGCAAAACCAAAGCGTATGATGGACGGAGTGTTGAACATTGCAAGCACTCACCCCCCAGTCAACAGATCTGGGTTTAATCCATCATCATTCTTTAGCTCACTCCGCCACCCCAGTTCAGACATGGCCATATGCACATCAGTCTGACCCTGTGCCTCATGGGAACAGTCCAGCCCAAACTGCCAAGCCATGTCTTGCCTGGACCGGAAACAAGCATCCTGGGACCGGTTTCTGGCTAATCAGCCGTCATCAGCCAGGCTAGCTTGAATCCAGTGGCCAGGGGCCAACAGGTGCAGCACTGCCAGCAGCTTGCTGTGGGGTGGGTTGTTGGTTGTCTGCTGTGTTGGTGCCGTAAGCCTGTTAGACGATGATCACCAGGATGCGTAGGATGGTTGTCCCTTTCAGCCCGTGGTGGACAGTGACATTGTCAGATGTTGGGCCTGTGAAGCAGGTGCGTTTCCTGGGGGGCCGCTGTCTTTGTCTGCGCTTTCTCTGTGGTGGCCAAGGGGGTGAGGTGCAGGGGGTGTTGTGGCCCTATTGGGTGTTCGGGCTGCATGATGAGTGGCTTCCTGGCATCTGTTTCCCTTCCGATGACGCCTGGGCTGTGCTCCCTTGTGTGGTGCAGACTGCCGTCTGACTTTACACCAGGTCGGAGCAGGTGTAAATTTCCTGCTGCTAACGTGCCTTATCGCGAGTTTTGTTAGTTTGCTGCGCAGCCATCTGCCAAAGTGAAAGGGCAGGAACGCGCTGTATTCATAAAATACTTTTGTTGTGTTCAAATCATTTTTATTGAAAAAACACAAAAACGAAGGAAATTACACACATGAAATAAAGAGTAAGAAAAAAATGAAATAACAATAATAACAAATAATACATGATAATCAATATATACATACATACTAACCTAAAGATACAAGCTAACCAAAAGATACATACTAATGTGCTCAAGTGCCTATTAATTGCTGCAGTTGTTCACCTGTGGGTCGCAGGATAAGAAAATAATATAGAGCATATTAAAATACCAGGCGTGACCAATTGAGTAAGCATTATGATGACATAAAATCACAGAATACACCTTCATAGCAGTGGGGATACAATGCAGAGCCATATATTTCCACAATAGGTTAAATTCACGGGGGATCAAATAATAGTGATGAGCCTCTAGGGATTTCCAAAGTTTCCGATGAGACTTGCGCCATGGGGAGAAATGAAGTGCCGGGTTGTCCGCACCTCTTAGGAAGGACAGCCATTCTTGCCAGATTCTAAAGGACACTTTATTAGCATTTTTTCATTTTCACAATATAAACTTACAGGCTAGGGTAAGCAAGAGGTCCATCAGATGTTGATTGTTATCATTGACCAGAGTTGGATCCAGGGCACCCAGTAAAATATAAGAAAACTCCCTGAGAGGATGAGTGTTGTGGCCTATACATTTGTAGATTTTTCCCAATACGGCTGTAAGGTAGGGCAGGTAAAGAAAATGTATGTGAAGTCACCAACAGCAGAGTTACAGATCCAACATGTCAGACTGTCGCGTAGGTGGAGTTTAAAAAGTTTTTCTGGCGTCCAGTATGACCTATTGAGTAACATGTACTTAGTCTGTGATAAAATAGGAGATATTTTATTCGAGAAGGCTGTGCTATATATTTTTTCCCAATCGAATGAGATATTAGTGGAGTTAGGTTTGGATTCCCACTTAACTTCATTATGTTTATGCGCTTTCCTTGGGTTAGGTGACAGGAGTTTGTGTATTCTGGAGACGGCGTGACCAGACTTCAATATCAATGTCAATTGAGAGACTAATGATGGACCATAAGCTTTAATAGAGCGTGTTGAAAGGAGAGATTTCAATTTGAGGAAGTCATAGAAATCCATGGGTGTTAAATTGTGTCGGCTCTGGAGGGTTGAGAATGGTAATAGGTGAGGTCCTGTAAAGAGGTCTTTAGCTAGATTTATACCTTTGTGAGACCAGTGCTCCCAGCATGTTGAAAGGAGAGATTTCAATTTGTACTTATAAAATACTGATGTAATCCTGTCCTTTCTCCCTGCACAGGAGCCATTTTGGCAGCCTAGCGCCAATGCAGGCACCCTTGCAGCATCATGCAAAGGTGTCTTTGTTGTCAGCAGGATTGTTTTTGTGCAGGGGAACCTTCCTGCACAGAAACAGTCCTAAGAGGCATGTTTCATCCAAATGCAAAGTGCCAGTCATGGAGAGTACTCCTTCCTTGTATGTTGCACCGGTGGGACACTTTGCATGTGGATGACACATTACCTGATTTGCAATCGACACTTTGAATTGGTTTATTATGCCCTATAAGGATCTAGAATACTTTACCTCACATCAGCCCTGATGTAGCCATATGACATAATACATGTTGTCTGGTTGTATATAGTGTATCACCGATTTATTGATTTGATCTACAGAAACCAATTTCCGTGATCTGTGGTATCAGATTAAAGATTACAAATATGTCATGACTCCCTGATTGGAAGTTTGACTCTTGTTGAACTTTGAGTGTTCTGATAAATTGCTTTATAATAATTTAACCCCACCACTTTTGAGGGTTATATTTGGGGTTCTTTGGTAGCCAACCCCTGCTCTAGAGCACCTTTGATTTAAGAAAATGTTCTTCCTGTGTACATGAATATTTTGGTGAGCGCATTGTCTTATACCTGGCTACCCTGCAGTTTTGGATTATTTTCTGGGTGTGCATTTATCTTTAAAATTCTCAGAGATGTTCTTTTATGAGTGGTCCTGCACATCCCAACTACAACTCAAAACTTGATGACTGCCTTCACACTATAATTCTGGAAAGACAGAGATAATGACCTGTGAACAGTGGCAAAAATTGCAGCCTTTCCCATATCGCCAAAGGCACTCGAGAACACTTTGGCATCGAGGACAGGCAGAAACAGAGGGATAACCATGGATTGATACCATATGTTAACAAGCTCTCAAAGAGTTCCTTCCACAAAATCACCCCACTTTATTGCATTTTGCCATACCTTGGATACCAACAAAAACTACAAGCCGTCCTTCAGACTCGTAATCTAGCTTGACTACAACTACAGCCTGTACCTTGGCACACTGGAATTCATCAAACACAAAGCAGAACTAATCAAAAATGCTGTTGCTGCAAGACTCCTTCACTGCCTTCACACAAGAGAGTGTATGAATCCAGTCCTGCAACTACTTCACTAGCTATCTATCTCTAGAAGGGATCACAGACATAATATCAGACTCAATCTTATCATGTAACAGAAATATTCATACAATATCATTTATACAAATATTAATTTCCTATCCTTATAATGTTAAGTACAAAAATATTGGAAACAATTATCGTTTCACACTGATATAATTAAAAAATATATTGTTTGTTCATATTTATGGTGTGAAGTAGAACATCTTGAATGCTTTAATGTATACCATCATGTTAATCAAATAAATCTCACACATTTTTAATACTATATATAGCTATATACATATATAAATATCTTTATATATATTTATTACCCACTAGTGGTCACCAGTAAGTAGGTATGGTTAGGATTAAGCTTCCATAGGAAGAGTGTTTTTTCATTTGCCAATAACGTTTGTGTCGCTTGACAAATCCTCACAAATTTTTCAAAACTAGTAACGCTTACTCCAGCTGCTGTGTTGAAAGTTTTGTGTTGATCCGTCAAGTGAGGGACGAGAAAAAGAGAGGGTCCCAAAAATCATGTGACAATTCCCATAGAGAATTTAGACTCAACTACAGCCTGAACTGCTGAACGGAATTGCAAACAATTTGGCAGAAAGGTAGTTGTTGGGTCAGAAAGTTAACTTTTTTGTAAATTGGGGTAAATCTGTGAAGTAGTTTTTGGAATAATAAGAAACATCTAAATTTGCTTATATAGAGACACAAAAGCTCAGCAAACCCTCACGATCTCATGCTGAGCTCATACTGGCTGCCAGCACATCAAACTAAGAAGTGTTGGCAGCCATCATGGGACTCGGCTTTAGCAGGGTCCTAGAAAAAACATTTTTTAAAAGCCTCCACTGGACAAGTTGTTTTTTTTTGCCGTCCTGGGCTGTGATGTGGCCAGTCAGCGTCGGAGCACGATAAAAGCTGCAGAGGTGTCCCGCAGTGTGGGATCCTCCACTGGACCAGTTATTTTTTCGCCCCCTGGGCTGTGACATGCCCAGTCAGTGCCGGAGCACCATAAAAGTTGCAGAAGTGTCCCACAATGCAGGAGCCTCCACCGGAATAGGTGTTTTTTTGCCCCCTGGGCTGTGACGTGGCCAGTCAGCACCAGATCGGCACACAGGCTGCAAAGGCATCCCGCAACGCGGGAACCTCCATCAGGCCAGTTGGTTTTTCACCCCTGGGCTGTGACATGGCCAGTCGGTGCTGGAGCACCATAAAAGCTGCAGAGGCGTCCCACAGCGCTGGATGACTGAGGGGCATGCCCGGGCTCAGCCCGGGTGTAGACTGGGCCAAGAAAGTCCCGTCTTAGCCCGTCATAGACTGGAAGAGGCCGGGCTTGGCCATCCCTCTTATCTCTGGGGTCTGGACTACGGAGCCTTCGAAGACAATGAGTGGGTATCCTTGGGGCACCTTTCGTCACCCACCGCCCCTGTTTGTCTTCTCCTCTGGCTGGGATCACTTGTTCAGGGCCCCTCAGACTGTTATTCAGCTCTTATTTTTTGCTGAGGGGACAATTGTCAAACTTTGGGAGCTCATTTTACAACGCTTTGTCCTCTGCAGTGTGTGTGCGGTCAAGAGTAGTTTTGCATGCACCTGCCAGTGGTTGGCCCTTAGATTAGTCTCTAAACTCAAATGCTGTTGCAGTAAGGGACAGTGAGGGACAGAAGCAGGTCAGAGGGCCATCAGAAAATACTTTCTATGTTGTACAAGATATTTGGGGGTTTTGAGCTATATCAGAGTTAATCATCATTGTGCCTCCTGTAGTCCATTCATGAGGTGGTAGCCATAATCCCAGAGGGGAACTCATGTTCACTTCCTGGAATGTGGCTGATTTATCTGCCAGGTTTTCCGTTGACAGATGGCTTTCATACATCAAATCATTATATGTTTGCAGGAAACCTCGGAGACAAAGAACAACTTCTTCCTGGAAGGGTATAAGACCTTTTTTTGCCCAGCACAAGACTCCAATATGGGTAGAGCTAGTGGGGGTCTTATCACATTTGTGGCATTAGAACTATGCAATGAGTTGCGGACCATAAAGTGGGATTCCCAGGTGCTCCAGGGTACTAAATTGCATATGGGAAGAGAGCCACCACTTGCTATAATCAACTTTTAAAATCTGAAGACCTCTGACCTCCTGGTCAGGGACCTTCTATCTCCTCCTGCAGCTCTGCTGGTAAGCTGCCCTTGCTGTGCCACACTCTGTTGTGTCATGGGTTGAGGCCCTGTATTGTGCCTGTTTTTCGGCTCAGTTTATGTCTCTCTCCTTAATTACTGTATTCTACAGTGCTGCAACTGCATTATATTGTATTAAACTGTGCCTGTTTCCTTTTTCTGTTTTTGCCTTGCTCTTCACTTCTGCCCATTTCCCTTCCCGCTGATGCTTCCTCCTTGGCCCCTCCCCCTGCATATACCCCGCTCCCACCTCCCAGCTGCAAATTTCTCCTCCCTCCCCTACTTAATGGTGGCTGCTGCAAGGCCACGCCATGGCACACCGAAGGCAAGCCCACCTGTGCCCGTTTGCGCCTGTCTGTGACCCTACCACGACCAGCGCCAGAACCCCTGGATCTCCTACCATCCAGCACTATGACCCTTCCGCCCTCCTCGCACTCAACTCCAGAAGAAATAACACCTACCAGCAGGTCACGCCAAACACAACCCACGGCCAGTTCTCCTGCTGCCACTGCCATCAGACCTTCCCCACTACCCCTGCCGCCAACACCGCTGATGCCCTGAAGTGCATCCTCCTCAACATGTGCTCCATGCACAGACACGCAGTTGAAATCTGGAACCTCCTTGACGCCCTCTCACCAGACGTCGCCTTCTTTAGAGAAACCTGGACCAACGCCTCCTCAGTCCCCAACATCGCCATCGCCTTCCCGGAGAGATAAAGGATCCAGAGGAAGAACCTCCCCAACTCCCCAGGATGAGGAATTGCCATCACTCACCAATACTCCCTCTGCCTCTCCACCTCGAGCAAAGCCTTCTCCACCACCGAACACCTGCACTTCCTGGTCCAGACCAGCCCCAACTCCACTCTTCATTGAACCCTCACCTACATACCGCCTGACCCCACACCCCTTTTGCCTCCACCATCCCCGACCTCATCGCACCCCACGCCACCGTCTCCATGGACAACATACTCATCAGAGAACTGAACATCCACATTGACAACCCAATCAACCACAACTCCCACACCCTCGCCAACATTGGAATGATACAACTCGTCACCTCACCCACCCACAAGGTAGGACAAACCCTCGACCCCATCTTTGCAGGAGGAAACAGAACCCACTTCAGCCACACCACACAAAAACCCCCATGGTCTGACAACCACTGCGTACACTTCTTTGTCAACAAACCCAAGCCACCATAGCCTGATCCACGCCCTCCGCAAATAAACTGGAGCATGGTCATTGAGGAGCAGCTCAATCGCCACCATCAACAGCAACCCCCCCCCCCACCGCCACAACCAATGCCAACATTGCAGCCAGGGGACAAGGTAACCCCACTACGCAACTCCGACATGCAGCACAATAGGAAAGCTGCCTGGTTCACTGCTGACCTCCAAGAAGCCAGACGCACTTGCAGACGCCTCGAGAAGAACTGGCGAAACAGCAAGATGCCCGAAAACCATGCCACCTACAAATTCGCCATGATGGTATACCACCTTCACATCAAAATCACCAAAAGAACCTTAATCCGCAACAAAATCCTCGCCAATGCCAGTAACTCCAAGGAGATCTACAGCTTCATCCAGGAATTCACCAAACCTGGCAGCAAAACCACAGACATCACCCCCTCCCAGGACCTCTGCGACAAGCTCAGAACATACTTCCCCTTGAAAATCAAGAACCTCCATGACAACTTCAACAACCAAACACCTGACTCTGCAAACCATCGACCCCTCCGGTAACACCAACCAGCCCACCATCAAATCCTGGACTTCGGTTACGACCGAAGAACCTGACTTGACTTTGAAAGGCATCCACTCAGGGCCCCCCATGGACCCTTGCCCACTGCACATCTATGACAGAGTCACCATCACACCAGAATTACGACACACTATAAACACTACCCTCATGACCAGCACCTTCCCCGACAACTGGAAATGCACCAAAGTCAGACCCCTGCTCAAGAAACCCCCAGCAGATCACACTGACCTCAAGAACTACAGACCCATCTCTCTCCTCCCCTTCATGGCACAAGTCACTTAGAAGACCATCAACACTCAGCTAACAAAGTTCATCGAAGACAGCTCCATCCTCGACCCCTCCCAATCCAGATTCTGCAGCAACCACAGCACTGAGACCACCTTACTTGCACCACAGATGACATCTGCACCCTCCTCAACCAAGGCCACACTGCAGCCCTGCTACTACTCAACCTGTCAGCAGCATTCAACACTGTCTCCAACCGCACACTCGCCACCAGACTACATGACGCCGGCATACAAGGAGCCACCCTCAACTGGATCCGCTTATTCCTCACCGGCAGAAGCCAAAGAATCAGACTATCACCCTTCCTCTCTGAACCCACGGAAATAAACTGCGGAGTACCCCAGGGATCATCACTCAGCCCAACTCTCTTCAACATCTACATGGCCCCACTCACCACCATCGCCATACAGCACTGCCTCAGCCTAGGATCCTACGCTGACGACACCCAGCTCATCCTCTCCCACACCATGGACCCCACCACCACCAGACTCAACTTCCAGGAAGGAATGCAGGACGTTGCATCCTGGATGAGCAACAGCTGCCTGAAGCTCAACTTGAAGAAGACAGAAGTCCTTGTACTTAGAACCACCCCATCAGCATGGAACAACACCTGGTGGCCCACTGCACTCTGCAGCCCTCTGACTTCCACGGACCACGCCAGAAACCTCAACATCGTACTTAACTACTCCCTATCCATGAACAAGCAGTTCAACACTGTCGCGTCCAGCTGTTTCAACATCCTCCTCATCCTCCAAAAGAACTTCAAATGGATCCCACGCAAGTCAAGGAAGACAGTCACCCACACACTCATAGCCAGCAGCTTGGACTACAGAAACGTCCTCTGCACCGGCATTAAACAAGTCTCTACTTCTTAAGTTCCAGACAATACAGAACACTGCAGCCAGACTCATCCTCAGCATCCCCAGACACAAGCACATCAGCCAGCACCTACGGAACCTCCACTTGCTCCCCTTTGGGAAGAGAGTCACTTGGAAGATACTCACCCACGCATACAAATGCCTCCACAACACAGGACCCAAATACCTTAACAATAGAATCACCTTCCACATACAAAAGAAACCTCCGCTCCACAAAACTCGGCTCGCCGAAAACCTGTGCATCCAAAGAGCCATAACAGGGGGAGGAGCCTTATTCTTCATTGCAGTCAAGACCTGGAATGAGCTCCCCATCGAGACGCCCCCTCTCTGAACACTGTCAGGAAGGCTCTCAAGACCTGGCTCTTTGACTAAATGGAACTGCTGTCCCCTCCCCCCCAGCGCCTTGAGACCCTCAAGATTGAGTTGTGCGCTTAAAAATCCCTGATTGATTGAACAAGGCCAAGGGCAAGCCCTCCAACTTCAATGTCCTTAACATGGCCCTGGATTCCCTAAAGTATGAGGGTCTTGGGCACCTGAATGTTATTTTAGCGAGGGATTTTAATTGTCACTTGTGTTCGGACCTTTGTAAAGAATCCCTCGATTGTACAGCCCTGGCCATTCACAGAGGATTTGCACATGGAGCATACCACGGACGGGGATGAGTTAAATAATCTTTAACTTACTCATATTCATGTACACACCTAAACAACTGCCACACTGGGCCTATGTCACGTCTGATCCATTCCTACAAAGGTAGGGGTTCTACTACCATTATAAATGTGATCTTTGTGTCTGACTCCTTGGGCGTGGGCCCAAGTCCCTTCAACATAGAACACAATCCATTTAGTGACCATAATCCCCTGACGCTTATACTGAGGTGGGTGGGCAGCCACATAATGGGTCCTCAGAAGTCCCGGGCACCCCTAATTCCAACAGACCAGAGTAGGTGCCTACGCTGGTCAGGTATAGATGTTAAGGCCTTTAATTATAACCTTTTCTCCTCCTGTCAGCATTAGTTGTGGTAAATAAAATATTACCCTGGCATAATTTCTAGGCATTAACAATTAGCATGTATCAAATGAGAGGCAGAGAGTCCGTGGTGTCCAAGTTAAAAGGGCTTTATTCCAATAACTCGAGTTAAGGGAGAATCTGTTCCATCACCACTGAGGTTCAGGAAGGGTCTTCTAACAATTAATCTCTGAAAATCATATATATACATTTCTCCTTGTACATAGGGAGGAACGCTCGAGGCAGAGCAAGAAAGAAAGAGATAAGAGCATGTGGGCGTGCATGAGGGTGTACACTTGATGAGTCATAGGTGTGTGATAGGTGGGTCATAGGTGGGTGGCTACATAGAGGAGGAGTTACATGGCAGGCTGGAACTTTGCCCTACTTGTGCACGCAACTGGACGCGCGCAGGGTTCACGCCACCGTCGCGCCGAATACGAGCCAAAGACTAGCCCGTCTGTGCCCGTCCGGGCCCAGACGGGGCCTGGGGCCATGATCCCTGCTCCAACAGTCCCAAATCCTCAGGTATTTACATCAGAACATCTTCTGACCTTGTGCCCCCCCTAAACAGGAAGGATGTACTACACTTCAAGCCCACTTGGCAAATAGCGCAAGGTGTCCAAATTGCAAATTATCACTCTTAAATGTCCAACCATACGCTCCTACTGGTACAAATAAGACAGTAAATGCCCCCTACAATGTCCGTACTGCCGATAATTTTCGGTTTCTTAGTCTAAATTGTCGTTCTCTGCCAAAACACAAAATGGATATTTTTAACCTTCTTTGGGACAAGCAGCCTGATGCTCTTTTCCTGACAGAAACGTGGCTACACTATAGCGCAGGCCCTGATATCGCCACTGCGCTTCCTGCCAACTACGCCATCTTAAGGAGAGATAGAGCTATGAAACCAGGAGGTGGTATAGCTATCATTTTAAAAAATAACCTAAAATGTAGTTTTGACCCTGTAAACATCCCTGACTGTGAAGCAGCTATCTTCAAATTAACATTGACACCTAATTTCACCTTATCCGGTATGTTTATTTACAGACCCCCCAGGAATTTCTACCCAATGGGCTAACACCCTAACAAATTATGTCACCCCATTCCACCTAGGTTCAATAAAGATTTCTCTTATCGGGGATTTCAATCTTCACTTAGAAGACCTTTCAAATATTACTTGGACTAATTTGATTGATGATCTGTCTGCTATAAATATCAAGCTTCGTAATTCCGGTCCTACTCATAAAGCAGGACACTTATTGGACCCCATTTTTTCTAGTATAACAGAACTGGTATGTTTATGCTGGTCCGATCATTTTCTAGCAAAATCCACTATTGAATTACCTGCCCCATCAGCGTCTCTTTCTTTGCCACAAACCATATCCAGGAAAAACTGGAAAAAGCTTGATCTTTCACACTTTAATAAAGCACTCTGTTTTAATCCTCCCCCAAAGGGTTTAAATATGGAAAGTGCATCTAAGTATCCTCAAATCTGGCTTTCTGATGCCACTGACTCATGCTGCCTACACCACACATAAAACTCAAAAACCATCGTCCTCCTACCCCGTGGTTTAACGATGTACTAAAAATTGAAAAGTCAAAATGTAAAGCACTGGAGAGACAATGGCGAAAAAACTATGCACCTGAGAAGAAGGCTATATATACTAAAGCAAGAAACATTTATCATACTTCTTGCATGAAATCTAAAGCCTTGTATGTCTCCGAATCTATACAAGCAGCAACCAATAAATCCAAAACACTGTTTAATATGGTTAAGGAACTAGCAGGTTCCCAAACAGTTGCACCTCCCCAATCTCTTAACGAACAACAGTGCGATAATCTCGCTCAATTTTTCGTAGGGAAAATTGACAAACTAATCGAGGAAATGAATATCTCAAATCTGGTAACCACAAACCAAGAAGCAACGGAAAATGTCCCTGCTCCTACTGTCACCTTAGGTTGCTGGCCTCCCATTAAAATGGAGGAACTTGAGACTATTCTCAATAGTATTAAATCAGGATCACCCATGGATCCAGTACCAATTAATATCCTAAAACAATTGGATTCTTCACATTGGGAAGTAATCCTTGACACTCTTAACATTTCCTTTTTACAATCCATGGTACCCGCTCTTTGGAAGCATGCAATGGTGAACCCTTTACTAAAAAAAACAACGGCCGACCCCGAAGTACCATCCAACTACAGACTCATCTCTCTTCTACCAGCGTTTTCTAAAATCTTAGAAAGACATGTCCATTCCTTGCTTACAGACTTTGCAGAAACCAACAACTGTCTTCACTCCTCTCAATCTGGTTTTAGAGCGGGCTACTCCACCGAAACAGCACTTCTAGGAGTTACCGAAAAGATCCGTAGGCTCCTGGACGATGGCCAAACAGTTGCTCTCATCTTATTGGACCTGAGTGCGGCCTTTGTTACCATTTCGCACAAAAAGCTGATAAACACCCTGAAAAATATTGGTGTATGTGGTGCAGCCCTTAAATGGATTGGCTCCTTTTTGGAAAATCGCACTTTCCAAATTATGTCAAAATCTGCCTGTTCTAAAAATGTTGCTGCACCACATGGAGTACCCCAAGGCTCGATTCTTAGTCCCTTGTTTTTTAATCTTTATGTTAAACCCTTAGCAGACATAGCAAACAAAGCAGGTCTCACCCTCATGACCTATGCAGACGATTCTCAAATCATCTTTTCTCTCTCCGACTCCAGTTCATTTGTTCCCTCCAACCTCAAACTTAGTCTTATTGATATTTTTGATTGGATGACTGCTAACCAACTAAAACTAAACAGAGATAAGACTGAGGTTCTTGTCCTAGGACAAAAAAAAGAACTCTGGAATCCTTCCCATTGGCCTTTCGAAATGGGAACTCTTCCAGTCCTGACTAGTCATTTTCCCAACCTTGGGGTGATTGTGGATAGTACCCTATCTATGAACCAACAAACTGGCAAAGTAGCAGCCCTGTGTTTTACTATTCTAAAATGGCTGAATAAAATTCTGTGGATGCTACCTGTTTCGAACCAAAAGACCGTAGTCAATGCGCTTATAACATCTCGACTTGACTACGGAAACAGTCAAACAAGGCCGTGGTACGCAGATTGCAGTTGATACAGAACTCAGCGGCCAGACTGCTTTGCAAGGTTCCCAAAACAGCTAGCATCTCTGGCCATCTACGAGACCTACACTGGCTAAGGGTGGAGAATCGCATCAAATTCAAAGCCCTGAGCTTATGTTCAAAATAAAAGCTGGTACCGCTCCCAAATACGTCCAAGCACTAGTGCATCCTTATGTACCTACTCGTCTTTTAAGATCCCAAACTTCTGCCAAGTTCTGTGTGCCGAGGTTTAAACTTTCTAGAGTAGGTGGAAAATCTTTTTTATACTTAGGTCCTTCCATTTGGAATACTCTTCCCATCTCTATGCGGAATGAAACTAACTATGTACGTTTCCAAAAAAACGTTAAGACCTGGCTATTTGACCAATAAAATCTACGCTCAGGCTGCTGCTTCTGCTGTTTTTGCTCCGTCTTGGCGCCGGGAAACCCTTTTTGGGTAGCTGTGCGCCTTATAAACTTAACAAATAAAATAAATAAAATAAATTTAGGCTTCATGGTCCTTACATCCATGTTTGATCGAGTTTACCAGACTAAGCTGTGGGACATTTTAATTTCTTTGGGAGTGGACCCTCGTAGTGTCTATTTGTTTACACCACTTCATGCTCAGACGTCAGCGGCAGTGAGATACACACATGAGGTAGCACTTCCAAATAAGTTTAACTGTACTAGGGGGGTTTCCCAAGGCTGTATTTTAGCTCCATTTTTATTTTCAGTTCATATCAATGGCCTCGAGGTGGTCTTTTTGGCACTCCAGTGGGATTTCCCTAGAGGGGGTAGAGAGCCTTGCCAGTGTTACTTAACGTCCATGATGCGGTGCGCATGGCCCACACGACCTGGGGCCTGCATATTTTAATTGATGGCTTTGTTTCTTTTAGGGACAGGCTGGACCTGTCTATTAAATTTGCTAAGTCATATGTGCTTGTTACCGGTTGTTGGGTGCCCCGGCTGAAAAGTTTTAAAGCTGGTCTCCATATTTTCGCTAAGGTTCCGTTTTTTTCCTACCGCGGTGTGTTATTCTATGACCGATTACAGTAGAGAGCCCTCTTAGATGGGAAGCTTAGCAAGTTGAAGAAAGGCATGGGGGCTGTTACTAGCTTTGCTAGCAGACTGTGCTCATGGGCAAATCAGGTTATTCTAAAACTGTACACATCCAAGGCCACTGCGAAAGTCTTATATGTCAGTGAGACCCAGGGATATGTCCCTTCCCATAGGCTACAAGTGGTGGTGAAAACGTTTATGCCGGGTCTTGTGAGTCCCCAAAGGCATGCCAGCTAGGTCCGTGCTCAAAGAGTTAGGGGTTTGTTACTTGGCAAAATAAGTAGCCATTAAACCCCTACTTTGCTGGATAAAGATATGGGCACGTGAAGATAACAGTTTAAACTCCCTGATTTTAGATGGTTTGGCCTTGGAACATGGCAACAAAATTCCTTGGATACATTATATAAAGAAGTCCAGACTTTTTTTTGCACACAACACTTTGAGCCCCAGGGATGTAATCATCACAAAAGACGTATATCTTACATTTGCCACTGCCCAGCGTGAAAATATGGAGCTTAGTAATCCCACAGTGAGGGCCTATGTAATGTTAAAGTCTCGGTCGGGTATGGAGCTATATCTTCTCGCACTTTCTAGCACCCATGACAGATTTTTAATAACACATTTTAGATTTAATCAACTGCACCATCTTTTAGCATTTCCGCTGAATTTCTTTCCTTAACCCAAAAAGGCCCTTGTGGCTGCAATCTCAGAAGGCTGAAATGCCAGCAACCGGTCCTCGGTAGCTTGTTTCCGGTCCAGGGAAGGCATGGCTTGGCAGTTCGGGCTGGACTGTTCCCATGAGGCACAGGGTCAGACTGATTTGCATATGGCCATGTCTGAACTGGGGTGGCAGAGTGGGCTAAAGAATGGTGATGGATTAAACCCAGATCAGTTGACTGGGGGTGAGTGCTTGTATTGTCAACGCTCCGTCCATCATTTCCTTTGGTTTTTCTTTGTACACCATAAGTTGGCAGGGTATGCTCAGACGTGAGTCCCTTGCTCACTTTGCCACTGGATTCAAGCAAGCCGGGCTGAAGAAGGCTGAAATGCCAGAAACCGGTCCTCGGTAGCTTGTTTCCGGTCCAGGGAAGGCATGGCTTGGCAGTTCGGGCTGGACTGTTCCCATGAGGCACAGGGTCAGACTGATTTGCATATGGCCATGTCTGAACTGGGGTGGCAGAGTGGGCTAAAGAATGGTGATGGATTAAACCCAGATCAGTTGACTGGGGGTGAGTGCTTGTATTGTCAACGCTCCGTCCATCATTTCCTTTGGTTTTTCTTTGTTCGCCATATGTTGGCAGGGTATGCTCAGACGTGAGTCCCTTGCTCACTTTGCCCCCGGATTCAAGCAAGCCGGGCTGAAGAAGGCTCAAATGCCAGAAACCGGTCCTCGGTAGGTTGTTTCCGGTCCAGGGAAGGCATGGCTTGGCAGTTCAGGCTAGACTGTTCCCATGAGGCTCAGGGTCAGACTGATTTGCATATGGCCATGTCTGAACTGGGGTGGCAGAGTGGGCTAAAGAATGGTGATGGATTAAATCCAGATCAGTTGACTGGGGGTGAGTGCTTGTATTGTCAACGCTCCGTCCATCATTTCCTTTGGTTTTTCTTTGTTCGCCATAAGTTGGCAGGGTATGCTCAGACGTGAGTCCCTTGCTCACTTTGCCACTGGATTCAAGCAAGCCGGGCTGAAGAAGGCTGAAATGCCAGAAACCGGTCCTCGGTAGCTTGTTTCCGGTCCAGGGAAGGCATGGCTTGGCAGTTCGGGCTGGACTGTTCCCATGAGGCACAGGGTCAGACTGATTTGCATATGGCCATGTCTGAACTGGGGTGGCAGAGTGGGCAAAAGAATGGTGATGGATTAAACCCAGATCAGTTGACTGGGGGTGAGTGCTTGTATTGTCAACGCTCCGTCCATCATTTCCTTTGGTTTTTCTTTGTTCGCCATAAGTTGGCTGGGTATGCTCAGACGTGAGTCCCTTGCTCACTTTGCCACTGGATTCAAGCAAGCCGGAATGAAGAAGGCTGAAATGCCAGAAACCGGTCCTCGGTAGCTTGTTTCCAGTCCAGGGAAGGCATGGCTTGGCAGTTCGGGCTGGACTGTTCCCATGAGTCACAGGGTCAGACTGATTTGAATATGGCCATGTCTGAACTGGGGTGGCAGAGTGGGCTAAAGAATGGTGATGGATTAAACCCAGATCAGTTGACTGGGGGTGAATGCTTGTATTGTCAACGCTCCGTCCATCATTTCCTTTGGTTTTTCTTTGTTCGCCATAAGTTGGCAGGGTATGCTCAGACGTGAGTCCCTTGCTCACTTTGCCACTGGATTCAAGCAAGCCGGGCTGAAGAAGGCTGAAATGCCAGAAACCGGTCCTCGGTAGCATTTTCCCGGTCCAGGGAAGGCATGGCTTGGCAGTTCGGGCTGGACTATTCCCATGAGGCACAGGGTCAGACTGATTTGCATATGGTCATGTCTGAACTGGGGCGGCAGAGTGGGCTAAAGAATGGTGATGGATTAAACCCAGATCAGTTGACTGGGGGTGAGTGCTTGTATTGTCAACGCTCCGTCCATCATTTCCTTTGGGTTTTCTTTGCAATCTCAGATCTCCATAGGACATGTTTTATTTTGTTTCATTGTGCAAACTGTTTTCAGTGCCACGCAAACAATGTATCTGGCCTTTACTAAAGAGCTTGAAGTTTAGGCAGGCTAAAGTGGCACTTTTGCAATTGCAGCTGTTAGCAAACTCCTACACCCTCCATGTAGTGATAGTTTTTTTTGCGGGCAGCTCATAGATCTAGTCTATCAAGAATTGATTGATTTCTCGCCATTTTGTATTCATGAGTTTATTGCTGGTACGATGAGGAACATAGCCTTAGATCCTTCAGGTTTTAGTATCCTGTTTTATTCTAATAATGCTGCGCTGTTTTATCTGTATGCATTGATTTTTATACTGTATGATTGTGTAATATTTCTTTTATGAATGTGTTTCCATCAGAATAAAGGAAGACATTCTTATTATTAAAATAAAGAAAATGGGGCAGGGTAGGAATAGCCTGACCCCCGAGGACTTATGAGGGAGTCCCACTGGGACCTCGCATGGCCAGAAAAGCATTAAAAAAAAGTTGGGATAGGAGTCACATTGAATCTGGCCGCTCCTGATGAAAATTAAAACAAAAAGGAAGTGTGGGCTCCTTTGCTTCTTAAGTAATTATACCCTCAGTGGACTAGGTTGGGGGCATGTACAAATTATAGAGGGGGTACACAGACCTTCCTCCTGTTACTTATAAATGCAATGGGGACCATCACCTCCCCGGGGCCTCATACAATAAATAAGTAGGGGTCCTCATGGACCCCCCAATCCTCGGGTACCATCACCTCCCTGAGGCTATTAAATTTGTAATTGGGCCAGAGTGACCGGCCTCGGGGACCACCAGCCCCCCAGGGCCAACTTCAACAAGAAGGACGGGGTTTCTTGGCCCCCTCGTAGCCATAGATGGTCCTGGGGACTGCCACCTCCCAGTGCTGGCTCCTACTATGTTCTAAAGTGCCCACCCCCGGACATAGCTGTTTGATGTGGCTTTGCGGGAGCTGAACCGCTCCGGCCAAGCCACAACAAATACTTCCCACTGCTTATGAACTCAAATATTACATCACTGATGACATCTCAAATTACATCACTGAGGACATCAGATAACAAAATCACTAATGCACCCACTCAGACCCCCATAGCACCTTTCATACACCCACTCCCACACAGATATTTACAAGCCTGTTGTTCACATACCCATACCACGTACTCATACAGTTACACACACACCCACTTACTTACTCAAACATATAGTAGCACATACTCACTCACCTATACAGTCACTGACACAAGCATACACTCAGCCATTCAGCCACTCTCATATTCACTCACTCACCCATACAGTCCCTCATATACCCCATCACTCACCCATATATCTACTCACACATCCACTCACTCACCCACACACTAATTTACATACCAATTCATGCACCCATAAAGTCACTTATACACCCTGTCACTCACCCATACAGATATTTATGTAGCTGCTCAGTCCCCCATCCAGACACTCATGCACTCCATCATTATAATACATAATACTAATAATAACTCCTATGTGTAAAGCATGAACATATCACCACTTTAAAGGTTTCAAGGGGCCTGGGCGCACTTGGGAGATTAAGTGAGCTACTGCCCAGAGTCAGATGATGCTGAGGTGCCAACAACACTGGCACCGGGTTTCGAACCATGACCCCGAGCTCTGGAGTCAGCCACTCAGGCCGCTGCATCACACCTCTCCCCACTCACAATTTACAGCCACTGAGAGGAAGTGTGCAAAATGTTAGGTAAACAATATCTAGATTAAAATCCTACAACTCACTGTTTAAATACATAGAAGCATCTTTAAAATTAAGTTAAACATTGAATAAAAACAATGTGCTCTTTGAGAGTGGAGCCTGCTCTCAAAAGCCAACTCTCAGTTCTGGAATTGTGCCCCAGTGGCCCAACACCTTAAGACCACATGGTTGACACACAGCTACTGCAACTTAAAACATAGCACCATCATTACTGCTCCACATTAGCACCAAATGGGTTGACTGCACCACCTCCCACACAAAGGGAGCAAGCTGGTAAACAAACTCCCACAATAGAATGTAGAAGGAAGGCCTAATATACTGTAAACCCTAATTAATGCAATTGAAAATAAAACTGAACAAAATACTAAATTACTAAAGTGGGCCCAGTGAAAATTTAAACTAAAATCTTAGCTACTAGTCAATGCATACATTATACACTTAATACATTGGGATCATTGCAAAAAACAACACATCATTATGACATTATTCTTGGAACATTGCTGAGAAGATAAAAAAAATCACTATTACCTATTCAGCTTACCGGTGTATCAACAAGTCTTCTTCCATTTTCATACCCACTGGAGTTATTTTATTCAGCATGAGGATGTACCTAGATGGAAATTGTCTTAGACAATGTTCTCTTTTCCCAACCCAACTTTTACAAGAGGACCATGTCCAGGACAAAATAACTCAAATCCTCTTGCTTGCCCCCATGAACCTCTTCAAAATGGCATTCTACAGGGTAAGTTTAGTCCCTATTCCTGATCGCCCTGATGTGCTTTAATGTAGGTAATTGGCTTTTGAGAACAGGGCTGCCAATGTGCATCTTAGTAATATTTTAATTGGGGTGCACTCCTATTACTAGTACGTCTAAACCTCTATAGTTATGAGATATTATGGGGTGCTGCAACTGACAAGGGCTGTCAACCCTTGTGATTCTAAGAAGGTTAACACAAGCAGCGTGGCTTGATTCAGTCACACACACTTGACCCGGTGTGTAAACACCTTTATTTAAAGACCAAAAAACTACACAATTCTTCAGTTAATCCAACTGCATTTTCAACCATATTATTATCAATCAAGTAACAATTTCACATCATTGTACATGATATTGTCAAATCAATCATAATGGATATTCATTGTCATATATACATATATACATAGAACAAATTTCATCTTAACAATGTATGAATCTAATGCAAGTAATGTTCAATGTTGGCGCCCAATGCCTTTCGGAACCAATCTGGTTCCTTCCTCAGGTTCTCATCTTCTAATGATATGCATAAACCAACACAGAACATTCTGTGTTGGTTTATGCATCCAGATAACATGGCCATTAAGATGTAGTGACATGGCATTTCGTGCAAGAAAGACTTTTTAAAACCGTGACTTTTGAGCCTTCCTGATATCATTAGAAGATCTCACTGTGGCAGGCACTTGTTTCAAAACAATAAAAATTCTCAGAAAATGTTTCGATTTACTTCCTTTGCCTGCCAGGAAGACAGTTGCAGCAGCCCTAATATTATCACGCTTGAACTACTGCAATAGTTTATATGCAGGCGCTAAAAAGGCGGTCCTGAAAAGATTGCCGGTGGTCCAGAATGCTGCAGCGAGGTTGGTACTCAAACTGCCCAGAGACTCCTCCTCAGCAACAGCACTTAAAACTCTTCACTGGCTGCCTGTTCATAAGAGGATCCTTTTCAAAGGCCAAGCCATCATTTACAAAGCTATAAGAACAACCGGACCAGAATACCTAAGATCCAGAATTATTCCATACCCCACACAATGTACTCTACGGTCATCCTCAGAGAATCTTCTAACAGTTCCCAATTTCAAACAGAAATCTAGAGGTGGCAAGACAATGGCGGTCCTAGAGACCAAATCGTGGAACACCCTAACAACTCAACTTAGACAAACGGAACCTATTTTTAGGAAGATTTTAAAAACATTGAGTTTCACTATCCCATATAATACCATGCTATCTTTTATCTAAGCTTTGCTATTAAGTTCTATTCTCCTCTGCAAATCTTTCAGGTGCCCTCTCTCCGCTAAAGTGCCAAGATACTCCTTGGATTGAACATTGCGCTATATATAAATCATACCTTCATACATTCATCTATATCTGCTTATCAGAAAAAAGTGAGAATAACTGGGAAGTGTTTACACCACACTTTAAGGTCTTGCATCTTTGACATTACTTGAAGCCCACACCGCCACTAAGACAACTCTCATGCTTTATACTTCAGGGCTATTAACTTCTAACTGTTCTCTCATAGATTTGGATCTGCAAAATTCAATTAGGGTCATATTTGTATGCTGAACCCTATCACAGGGTCACTTTAAAGAAGATGCTAGAGGTTCTTCAAAATCTGCCTAACTTCTCTATGTTTAATACTAAAACTCATAGCTAAATGAATCGCCTGATTTCCTTCCACTGGCCTTCTTTTTCCAGAGAAAAGCAATTGTTCCTTTGTCTTACAATTCGCTCTGATTCTAGCCCCTTGGGACCACCTCGTGGCTATTTCCATGGTCCAGGAATCCACAGGCTAGCTCATCTTGGGCTCGATTCAATTGTTGGTCATTGCTACAGTTTCAGTGCATAGGTAAATTCTCTGTGTACACAATACAAAATGTCACTTTGTTCAGATGGAAACTCCGAGCATGCAAAACAGTATTGCCTGCAGTAGGCTTCCTGAAGGTTTTGGTGTATAACTTGTACTGCTCTATGTAGATGGTCAAATCCGAAAAGTGTACTTCCTGTTGGCTTATACTGGATGTAAAATGCAAGTTCAGGTTATTGATGTTCAGTCTATCCACAAACATACGTGGTGCAGATTTAGTACCTCACCATATGATGAACAAGGCGTCTATATAGCTCCACCAAAATATTATGTCATCTACACACCCCTGTGTGCACACTTGAGCCTCCACCTGCTCCTCCCACCAGCCCATATGCAAATTTGCATAATTGGGGGTGGAGCAGGTGCCCATGGCTGTTCCTCTTAGCTAACTGAAAATGTCATTGTTCATTGTCATTAGGACAAAGCCCTCTTCCAAATTGATGTCATAAACTCTCCTAAAAAAATCACTGGTGTCTTGTAAATATGAGGACAAGTTTTGCCAATGCTCCTGAATAAAAAAAAAATCTATTTACCTAGATGTAATCTCAAATAGGCCACCTATGGCCGATATAATTGGCCTGCCTGGTGGTGTCACAGGAATTTTATGAACTTTTGGTATCAAATTGAGGATGGGCATGATTGGAAAATCTATTTTGAGGAATAAATATTCCACCGCGCCCCACTGAGACAATTCAACATGATACTTTGTCTTGGCAATTTTACAATAGATTTGCGTATCTCCTGACTGACTCATTGCTACTTCCATATACATCTGAAATGGCTATTGGACATTGTTTCCCCCTTTGTCTGCCTGTCGTACCACTACATCTTTTCTTTAGTGGATCTTTTCAAGTAGTAAGTTGTCCTTGTGCATTTGGAGGCTGTCTAATGCTTCTTTAAGGCCCTTGTCTCCCTGAGCAATACAACATTTTCAAATCTTGCACAACCATCTCAAAAAACATGTCAATAGAGTCTTGTGGAGCTATTGGAGAAAAGGTAGATTTAAGGTTTAAAAGGTGTTACTGAACTTTCATATACATCCAGGCCTTGTTCCTGAATCAGCCTGTCCTCTGTGATAACTACTGTGTACTCTCTAGACTTGGTATCCATGTTCCTCAGCAGTTCCATATCAGATCTCTGCAGGTTACCTATATCCTTTGGGGGATGCAACACCCATGGTGGAACACTCTGCCTATTTTTGTCAAATGTACAAAGTTGAGCTTCTGTATAAAGTTATAGCAATCAATCCTTGTCTGGGCATAGTCCAATTGGGTTGGTGCACAATATGATAAACCAAGGGCTAAAATAATCAATCCCTCTCCACTTAAGACAATGTCTGACAGATTGATGACATTAGCCCCATTGTTAAGATGTATTTCTTGTTCTGTTTGTTGATTTACTTTTGACTTTTTGGTTCCACATCTACTGTTGTTCCTTTTCCTTTGCCTCCTTCTCAGTGAATTTTGCCCTGACTCTGTAGTGGCCTGAGGGTTTTGTTTTAAAAAATGTTTTTTTTAATCAAATTTATTTTTTACATTTTCCGTACAGTGTCAAATAAAAATAGGTCATGTATAACAGTGTCACAGTGATATATCTCCCAGTCAGCATTCGTATACCCCCCACCCTCAGACTTTACACAGTATTTCGGATGAATCTCATATGATGAGAAGCACACAATTAGATATTGCCAAATCATGCTGTCCAATATTTTAGCATTCAGTACTGCGTGATACAGTGTCCATATAGAGCCATAGTCCAGTGTCCATAATCCACACACTTATGACCGCAGGAGTTCATACAGCCATTCCCTCTTCGTTATCAGTATCTGTCTCATCCTCTCGCACAAAATATCCCTCTTATATCTTTGGGCCGGGATGCCACTGGTAACAATTCAGCATATGTAGTGTGTTGCTCTTGACAATATAGCAAATCCGTCATCCACTCCTTAAATTTCAAGGCACGACCTCGTCCCCACCTGCATGCCACCCTCCATTTAACTAACAATAGTGAAATAGCTACGAACCTCCTGTGTAGCATAGGTATCTGTGCTGTGTACCCCAACAATGTGATCAATAGGTCTCTTTCTAGTACACTCCTACACTCCCAGTCATGGTGCCCAGCGCCGTTAATACTTCCTACCAATATGCAAGTACGGACGGACACTCCCACGCTAAGTGTAGGAATCCTGCTCCCAACTGTCTGCATCACAGGCACCTATCAGTGTCGACCAAGTTGAACCGCAATTTCCTCACCAACGTATAATATAGTCTATGGAGGTACTTATAATGTATAATTCTAAACCTACAACTGGACGAGATTCGCGCTGTCTGTCCACAACAATATTGCCATTGTTCGTCAGTTAATTCCCGCCCTAAGTCGTCATTCCTGTGCTCTCAGCACTGGCTGCTTATTCCGGTCCTATGCACCCTGATACTGCTGTAGAGCCCTGAGACAAGATGTTTCCCATTCGCTGACCCCAACATATGATGTAGCGTTATAAGGCATGCTGGTTTGTGGGGGAAACCCAGGAGAATGGACCGCATCCCTTGCCTGAGTGGAATATATAAAAAAGTGTCTAAAGGCGTGGGTTGTAGTCCTGACATTAATTGGTCGATGGACCGAAACGTTCCATCTTGGAAGAGATCTCCCCATGTGGCAATATTTGCACGCTTGCACAGGTCCTGGGAGCCTCTTTCCTGCAACAGCGACAGATCAGGATGATATGTCAACAGAAGCAGCGGTGAGTAAAGAAGAGTCATCTTAAGCAGCGCTGCTATCCAGTGCCATGCATCCACCGTACCGGTGACAGTAGTAGGTGGCGTAGCCCGCTCCCGAACAGGCCCCTGCATTATACATTCAGTGGGATTGGGTCGGCAAGCCAGTCTTCGACAGCTACCTGAGGCATGTAGAGAGGAGGATGTATCCAATAGTAAACATAATGAGCCCGTGCACTTAACAAATAGACCTCAAAATCGGGCATATCAAAACCCCCATTCATAAGGCCTCGTTAATACTGACCAACTAAGCCCTGCCTGTTCCATCCCATAACAATCTGAGCAATTCAGAGTGCAGCGTTTTAAAAAAGAATCGACCCGGGTCATAAGGGATATTGAGAAATAAATAAAGAAACTGGGGCAGTACAACCATTTTAATAAATGAGGCTTGCCCGACAATTGAGAGGGGCAACGATATGCATCGAGTAACATTAGAATTAAGGCGTGTTATGGCTGAACCATAATTCGCCCGTATAGTGTCATCTATCCCTGGTCACTTGAACACCAAGATACCGCAGCTCCGAGTCACACCATTCTAGCGGAAAGTCAAGTGGGAATTGCCTTACTGCAGTTAATGCCTATGCCAGACAATCGACCAAACCGGATACATTTCCGTAATATAGGATTAATGTTCTGTTGGGGGTCTCTGATATAAAGCGTAATATCGTCCGCGTAAAGCGAGAATAGGATTTGTCAGAGGCAGCATCGAAATGCTTTATCTTGATGTAATTGCCTTAGTCTACAGGCCGAGGGTTCCTCTGTTAAGAGGAGTGGGGACAGCTAGCATCCCTGGTGAGTTCCCCTTGAGATGGCTATGGGCTGAGACAAGTGACCATTGATCAATATCTTAGCTGTAGGGCGAAGATACAATAGAGCAATCCAGGACAAGTACACCTCAGGGAAACCCATCCTACGCAGCACCCCTAATAAATGATCCCACTCCACCGAGTCAAACGCCTTAGTGGCATCTAAAAAGACTGCGGCAAGCGGGAATTCCGGCACTATGTTCTGGAGTAATGAAAACAGAGTCCTAAGGTTATGAGACATAGCTCTCCTGGGCACAAAACCCGACTGATCAGGCAACACCAATTTAGCTAATAAGAGGGATAGCCTATTGGCATAAGACTTTTGCCATTATTTTCGAATCACAATTTAGCAAAGACAGTGGTCTATAGGAGTCACAAGATTCCGGAGGTTTTCCAGGCTTAAGCAATGAAGTAACTATTGCCTCTCTCATCGAGGCGGGGATTACTCCCACTTCTAATGTTTCCTCGTAAACCTCTTTTAAGACAGGCGCCATAATATCAATGTAGGCCTTGTAGAATTAGTTCGGAAGGCCATCCGATCCAGGCGCCTTCCTATTCTGAAGCTGCATTATAGACTCCCTAATCTCATCTATCTCAAACGGAATACTAAGGAACTTACGCTGCATGTCCCCCAGCCATCCTATTGCCATGTCCTCCATATAGCTCTCCAAATCAATGGAATCATGTCGTTTTGAGGTGTAGAGTGCAGTGTAATGCTCTGTAAATGCCTCTAGTATGTGTGGTGTATCCCTATGTATTGCCTTGCCAACCTCCTGAATTTCCAGCACATGTGTGTTGAAGCGAGGGCTCCTTGTCAGTGCAGCTAACACCTTCCCAGGTCTTTCACCTTCCCCATATACACGTGCTGTCAAATACCACCCCCGGAATTTCACCTCTCTATTTGCAGCTTCCTCCTATTCAGTGAGCATCTCACAAAAGTCTTTCTGCACTTGTCCCACCTCGCGCCTCCCCATCCGCCTCTTAGACTCTTTCAAAGCTTGCTCCAGCTTGCGTATTGTATCTTGTATATCTCGTAAGACCCCAAAACTCTTAGATATGCAATGTCCTCGAATTGTTACATTAAATGCCTCCCATATAATTTCAACATTGTTCACAGAGTCCTTATGCCAGTAAAAAAATCTTTGATCTCCTCAACTAACTCTTCTCGAAAAACTACATCCAACAGAGCTGTGAGTTGAAGCCGCCAGCAGGGCCGAGGCCTATCATATCCCGGCAGTGAAAATGTAACCTTGACGGGGCAATGATCAGAAAAAGTTCAGGCCAGATGCACAACACTACTGACAGTCGGCCCAAGACCTCTGGTGAGTAAACATTAGTCTATGCGTGCCCATGTACCCCTATATGACGTGAAATGTGTATCCTCATGCTGCAATGGATGACTGTATCTTAAACTATCAATCAGCCCACTCTCCTTTATTATTCCCCGCAGGACCTCCTGCGCCCTAGTATAATGCTGTGAGCCTGCATTGGCCCTATCTAAGTGCGGATCTAAAGCCACATTAAAATCACCCCCCCCTCCCCCCAGATAATATGAGTCGACCCGATCGCCAGAATCTTGCCCCATATATTAGTGAAAAATTCTGGACAGTCATGCGTTAGGGCCATAACAATTAACCACTGTGAATGTATCCCTGCCCAAGCGCCCCCAGAGTATGACATATCTCCCTTGCGAGTCTTCCAAAACCCCCATACGCTCGAAATGTATAGCCCTACTACAAAGTATGGCTGTGCCTCGAGCATAAGAAGAATAGGAGGAGAACACTAGGCAACTCGCCCAGCGGCTAGCAAATGAAATTGTGGTTCTTGGTGCGATATGGGATTCCTGCAGAAGCGCTATCTGAATCTGCTGCCTAGCTAAATAAGCTAAAACCTTTCTCTGTTTTCTAGGATCCCCGAGGCACCGGACATTCCAAGAAAGCACCCTCTCCCGTGCCATTAAGCCAATAATCCATCCCCTGGCTCACATGTAATAGATATGTGCATTCCATTTCCCATACATACCGCGAGACAGTAGTGGTGGTACGCATCCTCATACCTGTATCACTGTGACAATGAACATCCCCTGTAACCCCTCCCACTGAAGCATCCCAATTATGCCAGTAGCAGACAACCCTCCCCCCTCCCAGCAATCCTGAATCAAACCAAAGCGGCCAACTGGGCCAGGGCCACCCTCTCGGAACCTGAAGAGAGGACTAAGAACAGACCCAACTGTAGGAACAACGATCATGGGGCTCTCCCTGGGGGGAAAAAGCGCCTAGGTGGCCCACGAATACCCCTTGCCAGCCCAAGTGCTGCATGTTTCGCACTAGCACTCTAGGGCTAACACGAGGGTGACTGGCAGTTCATTAAAGTCTCTTGCCCTCTGAAGCATCTGCATGTCTCTGGATAGGTAGTGGGGTAGCATGGAGTCCTATCCCACAATCCCATTATCATTTATTCCACTGTCCATGTCCATAAAGCATGAGGTGCGTCTTCACAATGCAGGACATTCATGTATCGAAATCCTCACGCTTCATCCGATGACTGTGATCTAGGGGAATTCTCCAGGTCATGTCGCGATCGCTTCTACTTCTTCAGCTGTTTCAGGTAGTCCTCTACCCGCTGTGGGGTATTGAAAACATTTTGCGATCCCTGATGCGTGACTCGAAGGTGGGCAGGGTATAATAAGGCATAGTCTATTTGAGCTTGCCGGAGCTTTTGTTTAACTCCCAGAAATTTGCGGCGCTCCTCCTGCACATGCAGCGTGAAGTCCAGATACATAGTGAAGGTAATACCGTCATAGGACAACTGCTTTTTCTCCCGAGCCACTCGCAGAGCAACCTCTCTGTCCCTATAGTTTAAGAGACGAGCAATGATAGGCCGGGGGATGCCACCAGGAGGGGGCCGAGGTCCTAGCGACCTATGTGCTCTTTCCACTACAAATTGAAGAGATAACAGTTCAGTACCCACCACAGCTCTTAGCAAGTTTTCAATGTACTCCTCCATCCTTCCCGTGTTTGTACTCTCCGGAATACCTAACACACGTATGTTGTTTCTCCAGCCTCTTGCCTCTATGTCCTCATTCTTTGCCGCGATGATCTTAAGTAATTTATCAATTTGCGCCGTCGCCTTCTTCAGCTGGGCAGTGGTATCCTCCACATCAGAAACACGTTGTTCCGCTTCTTTAATATGCGTCTCGTGCCCTTCAATGGTGCGCACAATGGCATCCGTTTGAGTGGAGACCGTGTCCATTTTATCAGCACTGGCTGGGAAACCCTGTCGAACCTCAGCAAGTAGCGATTTGAGATCATCTCCCTGTGGCTGAGGGGGATCCTGCCGGTGGGCCTCCGTTCCCCCTTCGTCCTCCGCCTGTTGCTGTTTATTTGTCTTTTTGGCATCAAAATCGAGTCACGGTTGACGGGCATCCGGACGCCACATCGTCCGGATGCCCGTCAGCTTCACACCCAGCTGACCCCACAAGTCCTGTGTCAGTATAGAAGGTAGTGTTGTCTCACCACTCCACCAGTGGTCTGCTGCAGCAGGCAAAGCACCGATCGTTATCACACCACAATTGACAGAAGGATGTCTGGAGCCATCACGCCACTCAGCCACCAGCGCCCAATGATAGCGAAATGAAGGTATCCACACCGATCAGGCCCACACCTCAACAGTGCGACCCCGGTGTAGCCCCTCGTGGCACCTTGTTCATCAAGTTCCCAAGTGGCGCCAACTCATCCAGTCTAATGCCCACTCCTCTCCACCGCTGACCACCAGGCGAAGAAGGGCGCCTCCCCTGAGCCAAGAGCAGGATATGAAAATCGCGACCAATAGTAGGGAAGGATCACCTCCAGCCAGCTCAGCCACATCCACAAGTGTCGACCACAGGGCTTTACAGAGACCATCCGACCTCCACTTCTAGATATGAGTAGAGCAACCTCTCCCCTGCCACTTTATTCTGCATCCAGTGCTGAGCCTCTCTTCCCCTCGCTCTCTAGCAGTCCTCCTAGAGGCACTCACAACAGCCCCGTCCACAAAGTCACAGTCCTCCCTACTGCCCTCCACCAAGTCTACTCATGCAGCACCCTCCATCCTCTCACCGCTGTTCAAAATCGGGGCAGCAGCTGTGGTACGATATCTCTAATCTGCTGGCACCGAGTAGAAAATGGCGGTACCCTCCACAATGCACCACAACCGCGGGCTGACCTATCCAGCAGATATGTGGCAAATAGGCTCAGCCACCATCAGATGGGGCACCTCCACCACACGCACCAGTATCCCGGGCAGCAGGGGGTACTCTCTCCCGCAGCAGTGATGTAGGCCCTAGCGGGACAAGGCCCATCTCAGTTGTCCTCAAAATAGCTGCCCAGCAAAGCCCCAAGACGGAGGGCACACCACCGCCGAGGCCCTGGGGCCAGCCTGCGAAAACTTTGAGGCGCACTCCTCTTCTCTGCCTGCAAGGGGCCCCTGCACCTGGAGGGCAGCTGTCGGCAGGTCCGTCCCAGGGCCAGCAACCAGGTAGCTCCTTGTGGCAGCTCTCCGCTACGGCCCAGCCACCACATGCGAGGCCGGGGCCTCACGTAATTAGCCTCGCCGTCCAGCAGCTCCAGGGCCAGCAGGGGTAGTCTTTAGTCGACCCATCTCATGCTCGTTGCTCTTCTCCCGCACTGCAGACAGCCTCAGTATCAGCACTGCCGCAGCACTGGACGCAGAGGACTCGTCCCCCGCACCGTCACCGGTTTTGATATGGATAAAGAGCCGGATTAATGTCGGATTTCAAAGCCGGTCTGCGGGAGCCTCACTACACAGCGGCCATTCTGCCCGTGTGCCACCTAGCGCCCTAGTAGTGGCCTGAGGTTGAAAGTGCAGTCCCATCTCAAAAAATGTAACTCATTCTCCAGGGAGGGCACATGCTGGCTCTGTTTACCTTCCTCCGTATCGGTCTCTACTTCAGAGCTTTTCAGAGCTTTTGTCCTTATTTTTCACTGGTGCCCCACTCTGTGCACTCTCTGAAATCTTCTGTCTTTTCACATTATCAAATCCTTTAGAGAAAGTGACTTGCCGCTAATGATAATCAAGCTTGTCACTTGTGAATGTATGGCTTTTCTGTCCTTAATCAACTGTTCATATTTCATCAGCTGTACTTTCATGTCAGCTTCCATTTTGCCAACTGCCATTTGATCAGATTGTTGCAAGTGCCTCATGATCTATCACAGCATACTTGATGGGCATTACCATTATCCTCCTGGAAGATTCTGCATTATTATCAGCGACCTCATGGTGCATGTCCGGATTACGAATCTCAGAGGTTGGCATTATCAGTATATGTAAGCCCCTTGGTACATGCCCAACGTCAAATATTGCTAGAAAGACTTGCTCTACCACCACTTTGATGTCACTTTTTTCTGTAATTTTTGCAACTGCCACATAAGGTCTTTAGCCTCTGCAGGCTGGTCACTCCTTCTTTGTGTGTCTTGGTTCCTAGTGTCTTCAGGTACCTCCTCCTCACTGAACAACTTCTCAGTCAGGAGTGTCCTTATCTGCAGTAGAATATTGCTATCCTCTCTCCACACTGCCTCTAATATTACAGCACAGCTTACTGTAATTCTATGTGTCCTTGGACACCAGGATGATGGCAGCTGGGCAGTATTTTGTGGTTAATGCTGGGATGGGGCTCAGTGGCATGTACCTCCGTAAAAAGCCACCTTTTAATGCCAGTGACCATGGTGCACCTTATCGAAAGGGCGTGCCGGACTTCAGCATCGACTACTTGAACACACATAATCCAAATGCCCATCCCATCCATCTGAAACAGGCTCCAGCACACTCTGGTTAACTACTTCATTTATTGTGGCAACTTCAAGCTAACAGGTAACATGTTTTGGCCATCAACGTGGCCTTTCTCACTAAAAAAAATCAGTCGCCATCTGGTTCTTTTTATACATCATTTTTTCACCCTTTCTTAAAGTGACATGTCCAACTTAAAATCAACATAGATGATAGACTTAATTTTTTCATAGAGCCCGCTACAACTGTTGTCTAAAAACATCACAATTTCATCTTCATTTTAAAAACATTTAAATTATAAATACGAAGCAAACATTTTAAAACATCACACTTTCAAAATACTTTGTGACTTTCGGTGTAATATTTCTTCTTGACCTATTCAACCAATTGTGCAAAATTAAGCAGAAATCATTAAGCATAGTTGCTATGTGCAAATCTTGGATATGTACAATAATTCTGTGTGCAAATGTCAATGTCAATGTCAATGTCAATGTCAATGTCAATGGTATTTATAAAGCGCAAACAATCATCCTGAATGGGATATCACGGCGCTATACTGACAGTAGTAAGTGGTTGACAGATAACAGAGTCGAGATTATATTTAGTCATATATGGGGAAAAGGAATGTTTTTAATTGTTTCCTAAAGGACAAATAATAGTCTGTGAGTCTGAGTTCCTGTGGCAGCTTATTCCAGTTATTTGGCGCCAGGTGGGAGAACGCCCGTCCACCCATCCTAGCTGTTTTCACACGAGTGTTACTTGCTCTGGCAGCTGTACGGGAACGCAGGTTCCTCATAGGAGCATAGAATCTGATTTTATTTTTTAGGATGTGAGGGCCCGTATTGTGCAAAGCTCTATGTGTTATGCACATTAGCTTGAAGATGGCTCTCTGTCTCATTGGTAGCCAGTGAAGCTCACGCTGCAGCGTTCTGTACGACTTGTATTTTCGCGAACAGATAGTCCGCCATTCCCACGAACAGGGAATTTCCATAATCCAGCCTACTCATTAATAAGGACTGGACCAGTATTTTCCTACACTCAATGGGGATCCATGGGAAAACTCGCCGGAGCATCTTGAGTAGTGCAAATCCTTTGCCACAGATTGTAGATACATGGGTTTTCATGCTCAAGGTATTGTCTAGAATCACACCTAAGTTCTGGGCCGTTGATGCTGGGCTAGGAGCAGTGCCCAGAGTGGTGGGCCACCAACTGCTGTCCCACAGATGAGTATGTCTACCAAACAGCAATATCTCAGATTTGTCTGCGTTTAGTTTGAGACAATGATTGTGCATCCAATTGGCTAGTTCAGTCAGACAGTTCAGTAGCCTATCCTTAGGGTCATCTTCTTCATCTAATAAAATCATTAGTTGGGTGTCGTCTGCATAGGAGCAGATCCCGACACCCCACTTTCTCCCTATTTTGGCTAGAGATGGGACAAACACGTTAAATAGAGTCGGACTCAATGAGGCCCCTTGCGGGACCCCATACTTGATGTTCCGGGGAGGGGAAACAAAATCACCCATCCGAACTGACTGTGTTCTGTCTTGCATGAAAGACTGCAGCCACCCTAATGCCTTTACCCGGATACCCTTGGCTGCAAGGATTTCCAGGAGTCGGTGGTGTGGGACGGTATCAAATGCCGCCAAGAGGTCTAATAAAATCAGGGCGACTGTCTTTCCCTGATCTACCTTAGTTCTGATATTGTCCGACACTGCCAAGAGTGTTGTCTCGGTGCAGTTATTGGCCCGGAACCATGTTTGAGAACTATCTAATAAGTCGTTGGTCACTAAGAAATTGGAGAGCTGCCTATTGACCAATTTCTCCATCACATTAGACAAATAAGGAAGTTGGGAAATAGGCCGATAATTTGCCGGGTTGTGAATATCAGACCCTGCTTTTTTAGTAGGGGGAGTAACTATGGCGCTTTTCCAAGACTTCGGGAATTCAGCAGAATTCAATGAATAATTAAAGACTTTGGTTACAGCTGGGCAAATTATTGGTGTTAGCTGTGAGAAGATATGATACGGGCACGGGTCCAGCGGGGAGCCTGATTTTACTTCCAGCATAGCATTGCCCACCTCCTCCTCTGAGAAAGGGCCGAATTTAGTACAGCTAGCCAGAACTGGGGATGTTACACGGGGTTGTAGTTGCTTCGATTCGGTAGTGGAAAAGGAGGCATAGATCGTATCGATCTTTTTGCAGAAGTATTCATTAATTTTGTTACAGCCTTCTTGCGAGGGAGTAAGATCCAGTGAGAGATTAGCCGGGCTGCATAGCTCTTTGACTATTTTAAATAGTTCTTTTGATGAATTTTTGCTTTCTGTTATCCTCCGTGAAACAGAATCTTTTTTTGCTTTCCTAATAGCTTTATTGTAAAGCGCAAGTTCCCTTTTGTATATGGCTCTCGTTTCTGGGGTTTTATTGAGCCTCCATTTGTGTTCACAAGATGTACATTTCCTTTTTAAAGATTTTAAATCAGGTCCATACCACTTCTCTGAAACTGTGCCTCTCCGTTTGTGTTTAGAGAGTGGAGCTGAGCAGTATTCCAGCGCACTCCTGATATTATTCTGAAGCTCTTCTATTTCAGCATTGATATTGGTGTTTCCTATGGATACATGTGTAAAATATTGCTGGAATTTTTCTACAGAAAACATTTTCCAGCTCCTAGCTGATGCTGCTGCTGGGGGCAGGGATTTAGAATGTTTGGTAGGTACTTTAATGGTGAACACAATTATAGAATGGTCAGTCCATATCATTGGTTTAATCGCATTAATGTCAATGGCTCCCATATTGGAGAAGATAAGATCTAAAATATGTCCTGCCCTATGCGTTGACTGATTGATTCTTTGTGTCAGCTGAAGAATTTCCATGTCCTCCACTAGCTGTTTGGTTAAAGGGTTGTTGCTGCTATCGAAATGTACATTAAAATCCCCTATCACTAAAATACTCTTGTTCTTAAGACAGACCGGCAAGATTTGGGTGAAGAGTTGGGCACTGAAGTCTAATGTGCTGGCAGGGGGGTTGTAGACTATCACTCCCCCAAATAAGATATTGGTATTTATAGATACTGAAAATGCCATTGCTTCATGGCTGTTGGACTGAGTGATCACTTCTTGTCTACAGGTGAGGGATTCCCTAAATAACAGGGCTACCCCTCCGCCCTTTTTCTTCACTCTATTCAAGTTAAGTATTTTGTATTCCGCTGGAAGGGCTGTCGCGATGTCTGGGGTGCTATGGGTATCAAGCCAGGTCTCAGTTATAAAAACCAAATCTGGTTTGGATTCGGTCAATAGGTCCCACAGGTCCGTCGCATGCTTGGGTAGGGATCTGACATTGAGGTAAATGCATTTAAGGGCCAGAATTGGGGTGTCTGTTAAGCAGACTTCTGTCCCCATGTCACTTCCCCATCGGCAGTTCCGACAACAGAAAGGGCCCATAGTATCATGTGGTCCCAATCGATCACAATGTGTGGTCTTTCTTACCCATAAGTTGTTAAGACTCCTAAGCTCACAACTGTTGTACGAGGTAGTGCGGCTAGTATCTTCTGTGGGTAATTGGACATGGGGTGTGGCCCCTGGTCCCAACCTGTCGCGGACGGGCGCAGACGGGCTTGCCTTTGGCGCACCTTTGGCGCCCCGCCGGCGTCCCCGCTGCGCCCGTCCGCTGCGCCTCCTGTATGAGGGTGCCATTTTATCTTGTTGTGGGCGGGAGGGCGGGAGGGGCTTAGCGCTAGTATGCTAGCTCTTCCACCTTCTCCTCACCCAAAATGGCGGCCCGATCAGCCCCTACTTGGCTACAATCGGGTAGAAACAAAGTGCAAGAGCCTTTAAAACCTAGGTACAGTTTTTAAGATTGCAAACAATGTTTGAGTACGGGTCCCGGCTTTCCGCCTCAGGACACTGTAGAATTTTTAAAAATGACGATTTTAGCGAGTACAACACAATTCTGTGCAAATAACAATTTTTAAAACAGATGACAAGTAGAAGGGGCAATTTCAACGTCTTCAAGCGCTCAGTTTACCATACCACGCACACTAGCAGTCAGTGGGGGAATGGTTATTTCTGAGGTTTTTATCTTGTTGTGGGCGTGAGGGCGGGAGGGGCTTAGCGCTAGTATGCTAGTTCTTCCACCTTCTCCTCACCCAAAATGGCGGCCCGAACAGCCCCTACTCAGCTACAATCGGGTAGAAACAAAGTGCAAGAGCCTTTAAAACCTAGGTACAGTTTTTAAGATTGCAAACAATGTTTGAGTACAGGTCCCGGCTTTCCGCCTCAGGACACTGTAGAATTTTTAAAAATGACGATTTTAGCGAGTGCAATACAATTCTGTGCAAATAACAATTTTTAAAACAGATGACAAGTAGAAGGGGCAATTTCAACGTCTTCAAGCGCTCAGTTTACCATACCACGCACACTAGCAGTCAGTGGGGGAATGGTTATTTCTGAGGTTTTTATCTTGTTGTGGGCGGGAGGGCGGGAGGGGCTTAGCGCTAGTATGCTAGCTCTTCCACCTTCTCCTCACCCAAAATGGCGGCCCCGATCAGCCCCTACTCGGCTACAATCGGGTAGAAACAAAGTGTAAGAGCCTTTAAAACCTAGGTACAGTTTTTAAGATTGCAAACAATGTTTGAGTACAGGTCCCGGCTTTCCGCCTCAGGACACTGTAGAATCTTTAAAAATGACGATTTTAGCGAGTGCAATACAATTCTGTGCAAATAACAATTTTTAAAACAGATGACAAGTAGAAGGGGCAATTTCAACGTCTTCAAGCGCTCAGTTTACCATACCACGCACACTAGCATGCTATATAAACAGAAGTGGAAGTGTGCAAAATGTTACATACGAACAATATCTAGGTTAAAATCCTACAACTCATTATTTAAATACATAGAACATAGTGACATTATTTGAGATGGCATGAGTGATGTCACTGACCATGTCATGAATGATGTCATATGTGAGGTCATATGCAAGAAAAACAGTGGTCCTTAGCACGGAAAATAACAATTATAATAATTATAGGCCACAATATGCGCTATAATAACCAAAAAAGTCCAGCCGGACTTGCAAATTTATTCAATAATTAAATAGTTTGATTTGGAAGGGAACAATAAAACAGTGGGACACAGTCCTGCATCCACAATGCTATACGTACATTAGGACAATACAAACATATAGGCATGTAAGGAAAACTAGAGCAAGAAGGGGAAACTCTACAATGCACTTGCTTCACATATGTGGGGAACAAAACATTTTGGGCACATAATAGTGAACTAGTGTTAAGCCCACATATCATGTCGACGGCGTTTCGATCCAGTCAGAGATAGTGGATCATCATCAGGACAACCATTGCCTGCCTGAATTAAATCATCAGCGCGAAGAGAGGTGTGTCTACCACGCTGTTCCAAGTGGTCTGGAAGGGCTGAGTCAGGGTTAGCTGCCGCAAATAAGCCGATGTGATTGTACCATGCACATTGAGGTTAAGGTGTGCGAGTGGAAGCCTGGTCAGTCGGAGCAGTTATGGCTGGGCATCAGGGTTGCGTGTATCTGGAACTAAATGAGGAATACGCAACGCGGCTAGGCGGAGGATCAGAGATGTGCTCCAGGGAGGAGCGGTGTCTCGGTGGTATTGCGGCGTCGGTCTGCGGTGGACATAAGGCTTGATCACGTGATCATGGTGGAACCTTGCAAATAAAACTGCCACGACTTCTGTGAACAAGTGTGTGCGCTTCATTTCTTTTTTACCGCGAGGTAAAAATCCTGTTGTGAATACGTACCGGCGTGACCCTGCCGGTTGAAACGCACCGCCACATCCGAGAGCGCCAGCGTCCATACTCCTTGGGTCACACAGCTGCATATATATTTTAAAGCTCCAAATCTCCCAATCCGGAGAAGAAATTACCGCATTCCAGGGGAATAATTTAAGATATGAAAACATACTATATGAAATGTAAGGCACTGAGGAAAAATGCTGATTGTTGGCAATTCTAATTAATTATAAGCCATACCGGTTTTAATGTATTGAAAAATTCCCTCAGGAAAACGTTCATGTAGCATTAGCAGACTAGAAGTTTTGGTCTGCACACCACTACAAAATGGCACCTGCTTTTAAAATATGAATGTGTGTCCCTTCTTTCTTTCTTTGTTTCCATGTATAGGAAATACTGCTTTATAAACATGCTTCCTCTAGTGTGTCATTAACACTGAGGAAGGCATACGCCGAAACGTTTGTGTCCTTTGCGGTCTGAATAAAGTTTTTGCAAAGGTTCCCCTGGAGTGCGGTAATTTGTTCCCGGGATTGGGAGATTTGGAGCTTTAAAATTAGCGGTTGTCCACTACCGCTGCCTGCACCCGCTCACAAGTGCTCTGTTGGATAGTGGTAACTGAGCGTACATATTTCGCGGAGCATCGCTGCGAACTGCCGAGTACCAGGCAAGCCGCATAAGAAGAACTGTGCATGGGAGCACACAGAACCCGCCCAGATGAGAGAGCGAGTTCGGCACAAACGCGGGTAAGCCTGAGACTTTTCGATTTTGGAAGCGGCAGAAAGCAAGCGGCAGAGCGTAGCAGGGGGACACGCAAATTGCGTTAATCACGCACCGGCTGCATTGTGACTTTTGCGAGGAGACATGTTCTGTGAAACCACATGCCGAGAAGCATCGAAGGATATGTTTAAATCCCAGGGGGGAGGAGGGGAGGCGCAGCCTAGAGCACCCACTCCATCACAAGCGCAGCCACATAACAAAATGAATGAACTTTTGACCAAGATGAAAAGACTACATGAGCATGAGGTCAGAAAGTGGTGGGAGGCCACCAGCCTCCAGAGCTACATTGAAGAGAACAGGGTCCCTAGGGGGCTGAGGGTGTATACCGTTCCATCGTATGAAAATCCAGATCCCCAGCTCCTAACAGACTGGGCTGAACACACTGCACAGTACTGTCGGGGTACCCTAGAAATATTTGTGAAGTACGCCTGTAGCGACCGTGAGAAGGCATTGGCAGAAATTAAGGAACTGGCCAAAAAAGACAACAAGAGTCGAGTAGAGAGCTTAAAAAGCAAATGAATACAAGACTACTGAAATATGAACAAAAAATTAAAACTAGGAAGCAGGAGAAGTTTATCCGTGTTGAAAACGATTATTTGCAGGGGAGAGTTTTAACATTCGCCCGGAAATTTGCTGCACCTCGGAAGGAGTTTAACCAGAGAATACAACAAACAGCCCAAAGGGTTGAAACCTCAGAGTCTGATTTAACTGAGAACGAGTCAAGTGATGAACAAGTAGGGAGAACAATGCAAGGAAAGAAGGTCCCTTTTCACAATGAGTTCCAGATAATACGCCAATCATGGCTACGGGGGGGAGAACAAGCCCCCAGAAAAAGGAAGAGAAGAACCTACCGAGGGAGTGGGGCAGGAAGAGGGAAGCCACCACCAGCATGGGTCAACCGCAACAAGAAGAGGTCCAACAGGCGTTAACAGAGACCACAAATTGAACAGTGGTCAATTTGACAAATCGAGTACTCACATAAACTGAAACCAAAGTTTTAAGCCTTGGATTAACATTTTGCCCGACAAGCCATTTATAATATACCCAAACAAGGATTGACCTCTTTAGTTTTACACGAAAACTGAAAGTACATAAGTACTTTAAATTGAGGGCACACACAAAAGACTCTAAGAAAATGTTTAGTAGACTAACCGCCACAGATCTGTCAACTATTGAACTTTTGGAAGCTCTGCGATTAGAGAATGAAGACAATTCATCTACCATGGGGACTATACCAGAGAGAACAATCAATATAGGTGTTAAACAGGATAGGGAAGAAAGCCCGTTCAAACCTGTATCAGTCTTCAATCCTCAAATGCTATTAGACGCTATTGATGTCTTTACGGAAGCTATGGCGAATGATTTACTTAAGTTTAGATCAAACAAGACAGGGCAACGAGGAATAAGAGGAAACATCACTATGGCAGAGACAACAGCATTACAGAACCTCATGAAGGATGTAACAATAATAATCAAGCCTTCAGATAAAGGTGGAAACGTCGTTCTCCAAACTAGGGACCAATATCGGAAGGAAGCATTACGCCAACTCTCCGAAAAAAAGACCTATGAAAGGGTGTCAAGAGGAATTTACCAAACTAGTATCCAAGCTTACGATGAACTGATAAGCAAGTGGTATGGAAGATCTATGCTAGGGACAGAGGAACATCTATTTCTTGGCAGTAATAACCCGGTAGTCCCCACCTTCTATCATATCCCAAACTGCATAAAGATAATGTAAATCCACCGGGGAGACCATTTGTTTCTTCAGTTAATAGCTTAACGGAACACTTATCTATGTTTATAGACCATTTCTTGTTTCCCTTTGTGGCACAGTTAGAGTCACATACATTAAAGACACTAAAGATTTTTTAAGCAAGACAGCTAAAGTATCATGGGATCCCAGCTGCCTATTAATGGTATTAGACATAACAAGCTTGTACACCTGTATAGATCATCAACAGGTTTAAAAGCTGTTCAAGGTTACTTAGACACTCCGTAGGCGGATAGCCGGGAGTTTTGGATTTTAAAGCTTGTTCAGAAATTTTAAAATTGCACTTTGTATTTCGTGTTTGCTTTCTGTACTTTTAAATCGCATTTCCTGCACTGCACGCTAATCATTGGGGAATTGAGCTGTTTGTTGGTCTCTAGATATGGAATAGTTGTTACTGACACTCACCAATTCAGGATTAGCCTTCTAAACTTCTAAGCGGCACCGCCAAGTAGGCGCGGTAAACCGCACGTCATTACGATCTGCTGACACACCCCACGCCCACCTGGAGGCGGTGCGGCGGTGCACAGTCAGCTGACGCGATCGGCGTCTGTACAAAAGCAGTAGAATTGGTTAGCTCGGCCACTTAGACACTCCGTAGGCGGATAGCCGGGAGTTTGGGATTTTAAAGCTTGTTCAGAAATTTTAACATTGCACTTTGTATTTCGTGTTTGCTTTCTGTACTTTTAAATCGCATTTCCTGCACTGCACGCTAATCATTGGGGAATTGAGCTGTTTGTTGGTCTCTAGATATGGAATAGTTGTTACTGACACTCACCAATTCAGGATTAGCCTTCTAAACTTCTAAGCGGCACCGCCGAGTAGGCGCGGTAAACCGCACGTCATTACGGCTGCTGACACACCCCACGCCCACCTGGAGGCGGGGCGGCGGTGCACAGTCAGCTGACGCGATCAGCGTCTGTACAAAAGCATACGCAGAAGCCTCCGCGCAGCGGACGTGAGCAGCGGGCGCACCTTGGGCGCACCGAAGGTGCGCCTAAGGTAAGCCCGTCTGCGCCCGTCCGCGACAGGCCGGGACACGGGGCCGGAACCTCTATTCCATCTGAGTTAGGCTCAGTGCAGGCTAATAGACTGGTTTATTCTGCCGCATCGCTCAGACATATTGGGAGGATTAGGGCCAGCACACAGGACGCGGCTCTTAACTGCCGCTCCAAGTTTCCCGCATATCTAGAGGGCCCAGTGGCCTGTAGAACATGCTTGTTTCAGAGTGATCCTTCATTCAAACCTCCCAGACCAGATTGCCTTTGGAACTCCCAGGCGAGTGTAGAACACCCTACTTACTTGTTGTGTAATGTAAGGTCTGTAGTAAAACATCAGTTTGAAATTTGGGATATGATTAATTCGGAATCGCCTGAAATCATTTTTATGACAGAAACCTGGCTAAAACCCGCTAATCATCCAGCGATAAACATTGCCATCCCAGCTGACTATAAGTTCATTCACTTGGACAGAGCAGGAAAGGTGGGAGGTGGATTAGCCATTGCCTGTAAACACCACATAAACATCTCGTGGCTGAACTCTATATCAGAGGAGGAGCTGGAAATTGGTGTTTTTAAAGTAACCTTCTCTGCTTCCGAGAGCTGGTCAGGAGTCCAAAGGCCAGATGTAGGAAGCCCTTTACCGGTCGGTAACGGCCGAAAATCTGTATTTTTGGCCGTTACCGACCGGTATTGAGCTTTCGGGATGTAGGAGAGCGAAAATAGTCCGAATCGGTAAATTTACCGAATCAGTAAAGTTACCGAATCGGTAAAATACCGAATCTGAAATATTAACGAATCGGTAAATTTACCGATTCGCAACGTTACCGAATCGGTAAACTTACTGAATCGGTAAAATACCGATTCGGTAAATATGAAGTGGTAAAAATGGATATTGAGATGTAGGGAAGCTCTGAAATACCGAATTTGCTTGAAATTCGGTATTTAAGAGTCAGTATTTACCATGGATTGGAATCAGGTGGTAACCAGGTGAAACCTATAAAAATGGACCCAAAATGCAATTCTGTTTGCACAATGGCGGCATTTTATGTCATTGCAAGATGTCTACGGCTACAGGAGGAAGGAGAGAGGGAATGGCAGAGAGAGGAGCAGGTCTACAGTCAGAGGGTCACCTTGTTCATGCTCACAGAGGCAGAGATACTGCAGAGGTACAGGTTGGCCCCAGACACCATCTTGGAGCTCATCAGGGACCTCCAACCACTGTTGCAGCACACTACCCCAAGGGCACATGCAATTCCACCCCATTTGCAGGTGCTGTGCAGCCTCCACCTGCTTGCGTCTGGGAGCTACCAGAGAGTGGTTGCTATGGTAGGTGGGGTGACACACAGCAGCCTGTCAAGGTTTTTCCACAAATTCCTTGACGCCATGTTACACAGGATGGAGCATTACATATCTTTTCCAGCTACCCATGCTGAACTGGTGCAAACAAAATCTGACTTTTACCAGATGGCTCGATTTCCCAATATAATTGGCTGCATTGATGGCACGCACATTCCCATTTGTCCCCCTGCTGCCACAGAATACATCTACAGGAATAGGAAGTCCACCCACACCATCAATGTGCAGGTGATCTGCAATGCAAAGTTCGCCATTACTGACATTGTGGCAAAATTCCCTGGGAGTACCCACGACTCCTATATATTTCAAAACAGTGGCATCTATGCACGGCTGACTGCAGGGGAATTTGGTGAAGGATACCTCCTAGGTAAGACCCAGTGTGCGACCCACATAACACCTATTGCATTAAGAAGTACCTGTATGCATGTGAGTGATGTATTGCCATTACCTTTTAGGAGACAGTGCATATGCCCTCCGCTTCTTCATACTCACCCCCTACCTCAACCCCTCAACACCCAGCCAAAGGAGATATAACCGGGCACACAAGAGCACACGCAATGTAGTGGAGCGAACATTTGGTATCTGGAAAAGCAGGTTCAGATGCTTGCACAAGAGCGGAGGTGCAAGGCAGTATACCCCCATCACCTGCTGTAAGATCATTGCTGCCTGTGCTATGTTGCACAATCTAGCTGTGAAGAGGGGTACTGAGGTGGAGTTGTCAGACTATGAGGATCATGACGACGACATTGCTGTGCCTGAAACACAACCTGCTGGAGTGTCAACACCAAGTGATGGCAGATACAGACGTGAGGAAATAACACAGAACTATTTCTGAGTAAGTGATGAGACTGAGACCTATCTTGAAAGCACGAGAATGTGTTTTTTTAGTATATTTCTAGGTATGTTAAAGAACAAAAGTGCAACAGTAAGCATTTCACAGCAATGCTCACAGTGAGCAAACACACACAGACAGGTGTGGAATCCAGCCACCGTAGTTGTATATTGTCACTAGGCAGGTATAAATGGCCCAAATGTGCAACAAAAACATTAATATCTATAAACTGAATGTCCATTGGCAGTAGGCCATAGTATTAAGTGTTCATTTGCGGCCACGCTTTGCACTGGCAAGTGTTTGTGGCTCACCCTGTTCACCGGGCGTTTGGCCTGTAGCCTCACCCTGTCGCCTGCTGCTCCTCCTTGTCTCTACGACATGGGGGCTTGCCGTGCTGCTCCTACTGGTGCTACCTTCAGTGTCCGGCACGTCAATGGCAGCAGTTTGTGCACTTTGAGCATTGAGTAGAGCCTCCAGAGCACCGGTCATTCTGGCTATGCCCCTTGTCAGCTGATTGCTGTTTTGAGTTAGGACTTCCTGACTATTCATGCTACGCCTGCATAGCAGGGATGTGGCTGTAGCCAGGCGGTGTAAAGATTTCTCTGTTCTCTCTGCACGCTGTTTCTCCCTGCGCCTTGATGTAATTCCAGAGTCCAGTTTTGTGCACAGTTGCTGCATGGATTGGGTCATGTCATGTATGCCTGTTGCCATGCTCTTGTTAACTTCCACCAGTTCCCTGATGCCCTTACCAATTTCCTGCATGTTTATATTGAGGTTGCGCATTTGTCTTTGCCCTTGCCCTGCATCCTCTGAATCCTGACCCTGGATCCCTCAAGCCCTTGGAAGACACTGGACCCCTCCCCACGTGCACCTACACTCCTTCCTTGTACTGTGCGGCGTCTACCGGTACTTGGTACCGGCTCTGTGCTGGGCTGCATTGTGGCAGAGATGCCAGCTTCAGGCAAGTTGTGTGAGTCTTCACCCACCATTTCACCAGCAGCTGTCTCCATTACCATCAGTGGGGAAACGACATGCCTCCTGCTAGGGTGTGCTGCAGGTGTTTCAATTTCTAAGGATGCTGGCATTTCGGGTGACGAAACCAATAGTGGGGACTGTGAAGGTCTTGGGGAGGCCTGCATTTCTTCACTGATGTCACGTTCTTGGGAAGGTGGCTGCCCACTCGGAACACCTGTGTCCTGTGATGCGCTGGGACCTGGCTCATGACTGTCATCCCTCTCGGGTGCCGTGCCTTCTGCCTCCTGAGACTGCCTTCTGGATGTGTGACCTGTGGACATATGAGCACATATCAGCTAGGTGCAAATGTCTCACAGCCACTACAATTAAACATATGAAATTGCACTTCTTACATGCTGCCTGCCCTTCATTATGTCTGCATTCATTTGCCTAACTTGGTGGTTACAGTGCTGTGTGACATGCTCTTTGATTAACTGACTACATGTACCAAGATGCATTGCTACTGTTTTGCACAGACACACTGGGACTGGGGTAACTTAGCTGCAAGGGGTGAGGGATGGATGAGGGTGTGAGGGGGATTGCTGTGCATGCATCTTACCTTTTCTAGATGCAGCTTTCGCCGAGCTGTCCACTTCTCCCAGTCCATGGACGCTTTCAGGCTCCAAGGTTGTGGCTACCATCTCCTCCAGGTCGGTGAGGGGGGTGCTGTGTTCTTTCCTCCACCTGTTTGTGAGGCCTGTTTGTGGTGGTCAGCTATTTTCTTTTTTGTGAGGCTCCTTAGGTCATAAAACCTCTTTTTTAAATTGTCAGTGACTCTGGTGGTCACTCCCACTGCATTGACTTTCTCTAGGATTTCAAGCCATAGCTACCTTTTTGCTGATTCAGGCACAGTAAGGGAATGCCTTCCAAACAGTCTGTGGTGCACCTTTACCACCTCCTCCACAAGGACCTGGAGCTCCATGCTGCTGAATTTGAGTTTATTTTTCTTTCATGCTGCTCTGTGTCCTTGCTGCTTGCCATGTTTTAATTTTCAAAGAGCACAAACTCTGTCTGCTGCTGCTCCCAGTCTCTCTGCTCCAACTGCCTCTCCAGAACCTTCTAATTAGTTGCAGCTGCCTGTGTGGCCACTTCCTGGTAGGAAGGGGGAGTGTGGTTGCACCTGATTGGCTGTTGTGTTTAGTTTCACTTTTGCTTGCTGTCCGATTCGGTATTTACGGATTCGGTATTTACCGATTCGGTATTTCCAATGCATTCCTATGGGCCTTTTGGCCCATAGGGATGAATGGGAAATACCGATTCGGTAAATACCGATTCAGAAATTACCGATTCGGTAATTTCTGAAAGTCCGATACCGAATATTACCAATTCGGTAAAAAATACCGAATTTTCCCCTACATCTCATTTACCGATTTTTGAATACCGAATCGGTAAAATTCGGTATTTAAGAATCGGTAAATTCAGATTACCTACATCTGGCCCCTAGTTTATCGGCCGCCTGGCCCCAAAACAGATTTTTCCGATAGGTTAATCGACCTGATAGCTATGAATGCTCTGGCAACCAACAAATTCCTAGTCTTAGGAGACTTTAAATTTCATGGTGAACTGACTGCCACGGCGGAGGTGAAAAAACTCCTTTCGGACATGGCACAGATTGGGCTAGTACAAAGAATCCAAGGCCCTACCCACATAAGGGGGCACACTTTAGATTTAATTTTCACTAACATCACCTCTTTAGAGTATGAGCCACCATTGCCCCTCACATGGACCGACCACTCCCTGATCAAGTTTTCCTCCTCACGGGCCTCACAGGATACTAACAGCCGGGCTAGAGTTAGCCGTAATACGGCTCTGAGACCATGGAACAAACTCACCCTACAAGCCTTTGAGGAGGTCTTCCAACCCATTTTCCAGTCAGAGGAACAGGGGGTAGAGTCAATGTTGGCAGGATTTAATGAAGGGGTAAGGAAGGCACTATACTCTATTATCCCTAGTAAACCTAAAGCCTGTGCAAACCGAAAGAGGCCGTCAGCCAAATGGTTTACATCTGAACTCAGCCAGGAAAAGTCGTCCTGCAGAAAATTGGAGAGACAATGGAGACGACTAAAAACTCCCCAATCCAGACAAATCTATAAAACAGCCTTGACAACTTACCACCAAAACCTCAAGGCGGCACGTTGCCTGTTTATTGCCAATCAAATTAAGGGCTCAAAAAATTGTGCCAAAGCACTATTTGATATTGTAAAAGGCTTTGTTGAGCCAGAGGTATGCAAGCAAGCGGTAATTGAATCCAAAGACCTATGTAATTCACTGGCTGATTTCTTCCAGGAGAAGATTGAGAAAATGTATACCAATTTTCCTCAAATGAATCAGGCAAGCTCACCTGGTCTGATCGACCCCCCCCCCCCCCACTAGAGCAAGTACTGTGTGCTTGTTGGAAAATTTTGATCCCATCTCCCTAGCGGATACGGAAAGGGCCTTAGTATCAGCAAAATCAGGCTCTCCTGCAGACCCTTGCCCTCCTAAGAACCTGGCATTACTGGCCCACGCCTTAGCCCCGGGGGTACAAAACATTTTTAATTGCTCTATCTCAGGAGGAGCCATTCCCCTATCATGGAAAGAAGCGTATGTCCGTCCGATATTTAAAAAACCTACAGCAGATCCTATGGATCTGGCCAATTACCGCCTGATATCTTTGCATCCTTTGCTAGGTAAGATAATTGAAGCCCAAATCAACAAGCAGCTAAATTATTTCTTAGAGACCAATAGTATTCTGGACCCCTCACAGTCGGGCTTTCGGCAAGGATATAGTACAGAGACGGCCCTCCTTGCAGTGACCGATCCCCATCAAGCAGGAAAAACATCACTAGACAAAGGCGTTCCCCAGGGCTCCTGCCTTAGCCTCACCCTGTTTAATATCTATATGGCCCCTTTGGCGAAGGCAGTGGAAGCTCTGGGGTTTGAGGTCATCTCGTATGCTGATGACACTCAGCTGCTATTTAACATCGGGCCAAACCCGGAAGCAGATAGACTTTGTTTTGTATCAGGGATTATTACAATCTCTAAATGGATGACCGACAATCGTCTCCAGTTAAATCCGGGCAAAACTGAAGTTATGCTCCTAGGGAAAGCCGCAGCTGTTTGGTCGCAGGATTGGTGGCCATTCCAACTTGGCCAGTCTCCAACACCTAAACAGTGTGTGAACAATTTGGGTATTAAACTAAATCACACCTTATCCATGCTAGACCATGTGGCCTCAGTCTTAGGATCCTGTTACTATAGGCTCAGGATGTTAAGGAAAATTCTACCTTTTGTTCCAACTGAATGTCGCCAAACCTTGACACAAGCCTTAGTCCTAAGCCGTTTGGACTATGGAAACGCTCTACTGGCAGAAGTTGGAGTGACCTCCCTAAAAAAGCTCCAGGTTGTTCAAAATACGGCAGCCAGGATGGTCCTGAACATGCCATCAGGTTCACCGTCCCGTCCCTTGTTGAGGATTCCTATTAATCAGAGGGCTTTTTTAAAAATCTGTTGCCTGACTTATCGTGCTCTCCAGGGACTTGGTCATTTGTACCTGCAAAGGAAATTTAAAAAGTATACCCCGAACCGTTCTTTGACATCCTGTTCCCTGCAACTTCTCCAAGTGCCCCGCATCAGGCTGCAAAGAACTGGGGGCATGGCCTTTTCCTTTTTGGCCCCCAAGTATTGGAACAGCCTCCCTGCTTATTTACGAGCCATTCCGTCCTATTTAACCTTTAGGAAAATGTTAAAAGCCTTCCTATACTAGGTCCTTCTTTCCCTGGGTTGGTCCCTTTATTGGAGTACTCTAAGTGAAGCGCCGAGGTGCCTCCCGGTGAGTCGAGCGCTATATAAGAGCACCTGACATGACATGACATGACATTTGGAGAAACGTCAGTTACGCTATGCCATGCACAACCAGATGCTACTTGAATGTGTGGAATTCTGCCTTAAAAATAACATTTTCTTGTTCGAGGACCAGTTTTTCAAACAAATATCTGTTATGACAATGGGCACCTGCTTTGCCCCCTGCTATGTGAACTTGTTCGTTGGCTGGTGGGAGGAGCAGGTGTCCAGAATCGTTGAGGGCATGAATAAAGGCAGAGTAGTGCAGTGGCACCGGTAAATAGATGATTTATTCATCATATGGCAAGGCACCGTAGAATCAGCGTATGATTACATTGAGGTCCTAAATAAAAATGATTTGAACTTGCACTTCTCGGGGACAGTGAGTCCAGTGGCAGTGGACTATCTGGACCTGAGGGTGTTTGTAGAGGACCAGAATATTCACAATGCACTTTTCTGAAAGTCCACGGCTGGGAATTCAGTAATGTTTGCTAGCAGCAATCACCCCCCCAAACTCATCCAAAGTATTCCTTATGGCAGAGCTTTCCAAAGTGTGTGCCGCGACACCTTACTGTGTTGCCTCCACTCTGTGGGTGTGTCGTGTGACAATGACCACCCCCTCCTCGTGTGTGACAGCCCGGGCTCAGACAGCTCCCGGGCACACACACAGCCGCATCCGAGCACTTCACAGGTCATTAAAAGACTGTGTGCTTGTTAAAGAGGCTTTGTTGATGTTTCACCCCTTCTAAGAGCCCCTGCAGCGCCACCCTACCTACTGCTAAATGTTTCAGCCCCCCCCCCCGAAATGTGGCTCTCGTTGCGCCTCTGCGCTGGGGGGTGTCTGCTGCTGTTAATATGCTCTGTAGCGCCTCCCTCCACCCTGGGCCCAGCAGGCACCAATCTCGCCTGCCAAGCACCAGCCTTAGCCAGGGGCACCGGCTGCTGCGAACATGATTCCTGCTCTTTGACCTTGTCGGACACCTGGCAGTGGCAGATTCCGAGCAGTTTCGAAAGGAGTCTCTGCTTGGCGCACTGGTTCAAGGCGCTGCATCTTATAAATTAGAAAACTCGGGCATTAGCAGAGAGGTGGAGACTCTGTCCATTGTATTTGTCTATTTTGTTGAATTTATTTCTCAGTAGTTGCATTTAATAATAATATCACAACCAACGGCTCCCTGTAATGCACAAACAGCAGAGGCAATGCTTTACCAGGGGCGGCTCACATGAGAAGTTGAAAGGGTGCCACAGAGATATGTGGGGGGCAGAGATAGAGGGAGTGATAGAGAGGGAGAGAGCAAGAGAGCGGGAAGAGACAGAGAGAGAGAGATACTGAAGGATGGAGAGAGGGGACGAGAGACATACCGATGGAGAGAAACACACAGCGAGAGGGAGAGAGACTGAAGGATTGAGAGAGAGAGATAAAGAGAGATAGAGAGAGAGGAGGGATAGAGAGGGGGGATAGAGAGGGGGAGAGAGACTGAAGGATGGAGAGAGGGCGAGAGAGATACTGAGGGAGAGAGCCAGAGAGAGAGAGAGAGAAAGAGAGGGGGAGAGAGAGAGACTGCAGGGAGAGGGAGAGGAGGGAGAGAGGGAGAGAGGGAGAGGAAGAGGAGTGAGAGTGAGACGGAGAGGAGGGAGAGGGAGGGAGATGGAGAGGAGGGAGAGGAAGAGGAGGGAGAGAGGGAGAGGAGGGAGAGGAAGGGAGAGGAGGGAGAGGGAGAGGAGTGAGTGGAAGAGGAGTGACAGGGAGACGGAGAGGGAGAAGAGGGAGAGAGAGAGGAGGGAGAGAGGGAGAGGAGCAGGTCAAAACCTTAAGAGACATTAAAGGTGTCTTTCCTTGTGGCAGGTGCAAGGCCTGTGCCAATAGCAAGCGGGTTTTCACATACACAATACCGGGGATAGATAAGACTAGGGAAATCAAGAAATTCCTAACCTGTAGTACTCCCTATGCAGTGTACTGCCTAGTGTGCCCATGCGGGCTGCGCTATATAGGCAGTACTATTCACCAACTTAAAATTAGAATATTGGAACATTTGAGAGCCATAGATAAAATAGATCCATCTTACCCAGTGGCTCGTCACTTTGCAGGAGTTCTCCAAATTGATAGAAACAAACTCCAGTATTATGGCTCAGATTATGTTCCTGCCAATCCAAGAGGGGGAGACAGGTTACGTAAACTTAGATGTCTTGAGTCAAGGTACATCATAGCTCTCCTTACAAAATCTCAGAGAGGAATGAACAGCGGGGAAGAGCTAGCTGTGCATTTGGGGCCTTGATTCATTTGGGATTTGATCTAGCATGAATATATAATACCAGAAAATGTAGCAATGAACTGAAGTAGGGGAATAATTTGAGAGAAATCTTAATGATTATATTAATCTTGAATATGGCTGTAATTTTGATTGATTTTGTGTTTAGTCTTTTCAAGGAGTCATAACAATTATAGCTGTGATAATAATGTGATGAAATGAAACCACCTAGGGTAATTTGAGATGTATATACTGAGCGTACTTTAATATTTTTTATCTGAGCAACAAGATTCACGCTTAGAGGAAACATGACGAAGGTACATTAGCCGATCCACAGCATTATGAATAAGTTAAGGTATAAAAACATACTATATGAAATGTAAAGCACTGAGGAAAAATGCTGATTGTTGGCAATTGTAATTAATTATAAGCCATACCAGTTTTAATGTATTGAAAAATTCCCTCAGGAAAATGTTCATGTAGCATTAGCAGACTAGAAGTTTTGGTCTGCATACCACTACAAAATGGCACCTGCTTTTAATATATGAATGTGTGTCCCTTCTTTGTTTCTTTGTTTCCATGTATAGGAAATACTGCTTTATAAACATGCTTCCTCTGGTGTGTCATTAACACTGAAGAAGGCTTACGCCGATACTTTTGTGTCCTTTGCGGTCTGAATAAAGTTTTTGCAAAGGTTCCCCAGGAGTGCGGTAATTTCTTCCCGGGATCGGGAGATTTGGAGCTTTAAAATTAGCGGTTGTCCACTACGACTCCCTGCACCCACTCACGAGTGCTCCGTTGGACAGTGGTAATGGAGCGTACATATATGTATATATGTATACATATATATATATATATATATATATAGACTCATTGTGCCCTATAGTGCCCAAAAAGGTGCGATAAATAAAATCATTAATCAAAATTGGGCCCTTATTCGCTCTGATCCTGTAATAGGCCAAACCATGCCAGCAAAGCCCAGTATCACCTACAAGAGGGCTACTTCCCTTCACAATAGCCTGGTATCTAATTGCCCTGAAGTTACTCCTTCCAAAGATTGGTTGAAAACCTCACGGGGGTTCATAAAATGTCATTTATGCAAAGCATGTACCTATGGCATCAACAAAACCAGTTACCGTACAGCTTTCAGTAGCAAAGACATTAAAATTTCTAAATCCCTCCACTGAAAAACCGAGTACGCCATTTACATCTTGGAATGTACATGTCCCTTACGGTACGTGGGAAGTACCAAATTACCAGCTAGTGTAAGGATATTGCAGCACATTAGGGCAATCACTAACTCTGATCCTACCTACCCAGTGGCGAGACATTTTTGGGAGGTCCACAAGAACAACTTAACGGATCTCAAGTACTATGTCATCGACACGATTCCCAAAACTAAACAGGGAGGTGATCGTGAACAAAAAATGCGCAAGTTGGAGACAAGGTACATCCTGAACTTCAATAGCAAAAGCCCTGGAGGACTAAATAACACCGAGGATTTACACACCTGTTTATGATTATAAATATTTCACTGAACCCCCCTGGAAGTGACAATTTCGTTTCCTCTCCCCTGATCTTTTGATGCATTGAGAACCTGTCCCTTGTGTCCTTTTCCTCCCCGTTTTCCTTGTAACCTATTGTGCATAGACTTAACTTTTCAGTTAAATCATCCTGTCAAGCGGCATGAAAATATTTTCTAAACCACACATTTATTGGACTTTGTACCATGTGGCTGCCATTTTCTTCTCCTAATTCACAACCTTTATACTGAGGTTTTTTAAACTCATGCACTTTATTCACTCTCTGCACCTAATGACACTTTAACCAATATTTTCCTTCAACCACCATCTGTTTTTGACCTCGGGTAATTACATACCTGTGAGGGTTTTTTTATAATAAAGTATACTCAGATATACCACAACTAAGCATTTATGCTAAAAATTATGTTATGACCAATAGGCTTTAACCCTCGGGTAAAAATACTTGTGTAAATATATGAAATGAATTTTTTATACTGAATCTATTTTTGTATGAAAATAACCATTTTAAAAACATGTACTTATATATTTCTATTTGCACTTATTACTTTCTTCTAAACTTAATGTTGCGCAATGATCCAGATATTTATATTGTTATTTATGCATTTAAGTTATGAGTTCTCCCGTTTTTTGTAAATTACGATGGTTAATAACCTAGGTCGTTACATGCATTTTTTACTGAGTTACTCCTAAATCTCTATCAGATGGTGAATGCTTTGCTTTTAATAGCTTCAGTTTTTGTAAAGCAAGTCTTTTTTCGAAGGAAGGAAAATAGCTGTATTTCACCTTTTCTGTATGTCTATCACCATCACAGTCACGTGCATAGGGTGCTAGCTGTCTTAATGGTCCATTCAATGTTTAAACGTTGTCATGTGATCAAGCCACTCCGGTGGTGAAACGCGTTATGGCTGACTAACGAGAAATAAACGCTACTTTCTGCACTCAACCTGGGTTCGTGTCTGCTTTTCTTTGCATGCTGGAGACAACGCGCTGCATCTGATTCCCTCAAGCGGCTTCTGGGATATAAATATATATATATATGTATGTTTCAAACCCTTTAATTTATATAAAAATGAAGTTGCGTACCAGACGAGGTTCTTCTTAGGGGTAGTGGTTTATTTGCAGAGTAATATAATGAATATGTAGTTATGCTAAACATAAATTAAACATTAAATATAAGTATTATGCGGGTTCAGAATACCATCGCGCACACTACTGGGCATCACTTCTGGATCCGCATACGAATTGCGGCTCCAGAGTGATTTTTAACAGTTATAGTTCACATAATGCTAAATTTACAATTGATAATTACTTTAATATTTTGGTTTGAATTATAATAAATCTCCTTGTTTCTTTCGAAAATTTAAATGCAGAATCACGACCCGGACGTGACTCTTTGTTTTTTCTTTGTAATAATAATACATATATCTAGACAATAATTATCCTAAGTTCAAGAATACACTTTTGTTAAGATAGTGAATAAACTTGTATATTAATAAAAGAAAGTTATTAATAATGTTTTTTATAATAAATTCATAAATCGTGGTACGTCAGCATAGATTGCAACTTCCAGAGTCACGTACAGGACGCAGATCTAAGTTTTTTAAAACAATAATATCACAAGTACATAAATACTTATTTAATACATTTTAAATGAAGAGGTACAGTTATTTGTAAATGAAATATTATGAGATACCACCAAATACTGTTGGAATGTAAATTTAAAAGAAGTTACAAAATCGCATCCGGTACGCGGTGGCACCACGTAGGAGTCGCGTACCGCATGTGACACAAAAAAAAGATATTTGATTTGTTAACTATCCTGTCATCTTTAAGTTTGCTAGATCCCACCCTCTTTTTTTAATAATGGGTGTGGTTGGCAAAAGTCAAACTCAATCCAGAAGAACCTATTTTGCATGTGTTTTGCTGATTTTGGATTGCGATTTTGAAAATGTAAATGGCAACATCACAAGACTTGCATGCGGAGGAGGAGCAGATCCTTTTGGAGGAGGAAGAGAGGCCACAATGCAAGAAAAAGGAGAGTGTGGTATGGGAATTGTTACCATTCCAGAGGGCCAGAAAGAAAGTAAACACGTAGAAGGTGACCTGAAACTAATGCAAAAAGGTGATGTCTTGGGGATATGAGAGAAAATATTCATGCAGGACGTCTTCTATGTACAAGAAGCTGTAGATGATGCATCAAAACTGTTTCGCAAGAGCAGAACTTGCAAGACTTAATGCAAGTGAAGGTGACCAAGATGTGCAGTCTTCTACATCAAGACCTGGCGATAGACTGTAGACCATTCCACCTTTCTGATTTTGCGTGGGCTGGACTTTTCTGCCCAAAAAGTATTACTGTTTTGAGTGTGGGTGAATAGGTTGTCCAAACCAAACCGTTGTTGTTAATTCCTTTTTTCCCCTAACGTGGCACGCTGTTATGTGATTGTATTTTTGTTTACATTTTAAAATTCTAAAAAAGCCCCAAAAACCACAAAATAGTGAGAAAAAAATATAAAAAAATGTAAACAAACAGAAAAATTTTTTCTTACGGAACCACCTATTCTGGTATAAAAAAAAGAAAAAGTAGATTCTGTGTGAATATATGAGTCAATGGGTAGAGTCTGTGTGATTGGATGAGAGCATACGTAGTGTCTGAGTAATTCGATGAGTTAATGGGTAGTGCTTGAGTGAATAGATGAGTGCAAGGGTAGTGCCTGGGTGACTGGATGAGTGCATGGCTAGTAGCTGAGAGTATGGATGACTATATGCATAGCGCCTGAGTGAGTGCATGGTTGAGTGTAAGGGTAGGTTCTGAGTGATTAGAAGACCGCATGGGTAGTGCTTCAGTGATTTGATGAGTGCATGGGTTGTGTCTGAGAGAATCAAAGAGTGTATGTGTAGTGCCTGAAAGGATGGATTAATGCAAGGATAGTGTTTGAATGTTTGAATGACTGCATGGGTAGTGCATCAGTAAATGCATGAGTACATGGGTAGTGCCTCAGTGAATGGTTCAGTACAACGGTTGTCCCTGAGTGATTGGAAGAGTACATGGGTAGTGTTTTGAGGATTGTATGAGTGCATGGGCAGTGCATGGGTGAGATAATGAGTGCATGCATAGTGTCTGGTTCATTGGTTGAGTCCAAGGGTACTGCCTGAGAGAATCCAAGACTGTATGTGTAGTGCCTGAAAGGATGGGTGAGTGGAAGGATAGTGCTTGCAATATTAGATGAGTGCATGGGTAGTGCCTTACTGAATGGATTAGTGCAAGTTTAGTGCCTGGGTCACTGGATGAGTGCATGGATATTCCATGAGAGAATGCTTGAGTGCATGGGTAATACCTCAGTGAATGGTTGAGTATAAAAGAGGAGCCTAAGTGATATGGTGAGTGCATGACTAGTACCTGAAAATTGTATGTGTGAATGTGTCGTGTCTGGTTAATAGGATGAGTTAATTTGTAGTGATTTGGTGATTGCACAAGTGTATGAGTAGTGCTTGGATGATTGGATGAATACATGGATACTGCCTGAGTAGTCCTTAAGTGAATATTTGAGTGCAAGACTAGTACCTGAGTGATTGGATAAGTGTATGGGTAGTGCATGAGTGAATGGATGAGTTCAAGGATAGTGAGTGTGTGATTGGATATGTGCAAGGGTAATGCCTAGGTGACTGCATGACTATATGGTAGTGCCTGAGTGAATGGATGCTTGCAACGGTACTGCCTGGGTCATTCGATGACTGCATGGGTAGTACTTGTGAAAATGCATGAGTTCATGGCTAGTGCATGAGTGATTGGGTGGGTGCATGAGTAGTATTTTAGTGATTGAATGAGTGCATGGGTAGTGCGTCAGTGAATGGATGAGTGTATCCATAGTGCCTGGGTCATTGCATGAGTGCATCAGTAATGGCTAAGTAAAAAGATGAGTTTAAGGGTAGTACCTTGATCATTGGAGGAGTGTATGAGTAGTGGCTGAACCAAAACGAATGCTTAGTGCCTGTGTGTATGCAAGGGTTGTACCTGGGTGATTGGATGTGCGCATGGGTAGTACCTGGGTGAATGGATGGGTGCATAGATAATGGCTGAGTGAATTAATTAGTGCATGCATAGTGCCTGAGTGAATTGATGAGTTTATGGGTAGTGGCTGGGTGAGTGCATGAGTGCAAGGCTAGTGGCTGAGAGAATGGATGAATGTATACATAGCACCTGAGTGAATGGTCGAGTGCAAGGCTAGTATCTAAGTGATGTGGAGAGTGCATTGGTAGTGCCTGAGTTATTATGGTTAAGTGTAATAGTAGCGTCTGGGTGATTGGATGAGTGCAAGACTAGTACCTAGCTGATTGGGAAAGTGCATAGATAGTGCCTGCGTGAATGGATGAGTGCATCAGCACTGATTGGATGAATGGATTAGTGCATGGATAGTGCCTGTTTGATTGTATGAGTGCGTGGGTAACACATACATAAGAGTGATACTGCTCCTTTGGAATAGGAAAATGCTTTTTAAATAGTCTAAAACATGTACATTATTTATATTAGAAACAAACAGCATATAATTAAATGATAAACATTTCTGCAGTTTATCATGCATTATAATATGTACTCTTAACTTTCAAGTAATTTAGATACATCATTCAGTAAAACTATTTTTGAGTAGTATTATCCTACCCAACATTTAAATTGTTTTCAATCTTGAATAGTACCTACTATAAAGAAGAAAAAGAAAAAATGTTATTTAATGATAATATTATAGAGAAAATATATTATATTTTTGAGAACACATCATTAATTTACAATGACATAACATTCTCAGTTTCCCTATTTTGCTTAGCTCATGTTGCCCATAACATCACCATACAGAGTAATTTGAACCTAGCATCATCATTGAACTGCGGGAAAAAACAATCAAATTGATTGTACAAAAAAATCCCAAATCAGCATAGTACATCAATATCAATATGTGTACATTTGCATTTTTCCTATCTACACTTTATCACTTATTTCATCTACATTAACTCTATCAATTATCACAAATACATTAAAAAAAATGTACAATCTCATTTACTTCTCGTTCAATATTTATAACAAATACAGAAACTATTTACTTTTAAGCACATTTTTCAAAATGTGATATCAATTAGGCCAAATAATATTCGAAAACACTAAATATAAACACTAATAGATTGCAGTGCGTTTTAATTTCTGTTGACATCTTCCCCAATAGTCCGAATGATGTACTCACAACTTTGGCCAATAAGAAATAACATGTAAAAATCTGCAAATTTAAAAGGCAATTCAGCATTGAATTCCAGGTGGGCATTGTCCATCCTGTGTTACACTTTAAATTATCAGTATAGTGCCCAGATGTTGTAGTATTTCCATCATGGAAAATAATAGCCACTGTTTTATAAGTTTTTCCCGAAATAGATATTTAACGTCCTTTAAAATCAGTTATTTTTGTTTCCAATTTTCTTTCATTTGCTCTGCAACGCAGTAACATTAAAATGGCATATTTTCCAAATCTTTCCATATGAAATGTAGACAACATCTCCGATCTACAATGTGAGCATGTCATATCCTGATTTGTTGTTTTAATAAAGTTGTTAAAAGGTACTGATTTGCAGTCTGGTATTGTTAAGTATAGGAATCGTTCCGATTGTATTTGAGTGGTAGAACTCTAAGTTATGGTCACATTTGAAACTTAGTTCAAATATGTTATGAATGTGTCTTCCTTTGTGTTCTAATACTCCAAGCATGAACATCAGAAATTCTTGTGCATCTTGTTGTATGTTTTGAGGAAATGTCAATGAACCAGTACATATATCTAAAAGATTTTGAACGCCAGAAGCAGTATGAATTTTACTTCTGTCACTTACCAACTTTTGAAATAAATGAGGCAGTGCAGAAAAGAGTATTTTTCGCAAGTTTCCATGATTTCACAATAAAGTTGTGGTTAATGAAACACAAAATTCAGAATCACATTAGCATAACAGTTGATACCTGAACTGTTTTCCAACTGGTATCCTAAAATCTCTTCATCGGTTTCCACTTTTTTTTATTTACACCTTCAACTTTGTCTTCAATTGTTTTCTTATTTTCATCATCAGTTAAATGTTTGCTGTATTTCTGTTTTGGACACAGTATACGTCTGTCATATATTGGATATTTACCTAAATGAGGAGCATTATTCCTCTTAAATGATTTTATTTTCTTACACAATTTGCATCAGCACTAATCTTTTCAAATACAAACCAGACAATCTTCTTACTCGAGACAATCCAATGGAAGACCTTCCCTCTTTGAATACTGTACTTCCAATATTTACAAAAGCTCTGTCTATACTTAAACCTTGAGATTTATGAATAGTTGCTAGAGACAGAGGGAACTGTTGTCTATCAGCATACAATTCTTTTTCAAGCAAAAAATGTACAACACAATGTCCAATCTGTGTTACCTCATCAATCTGGTCATATTTTATAATCAAAAAATTCTATTCCATCTCGATTTTGAAAATTAACAAAATTAACATATTTTCCCATTGAATACAAATAACAATCCCCAGCACACGTCGACGGTGTTTTAAAATTTCTTAAAGGGCAAAGTATCAGCACAAATTAGACAACAAGTGTTGGGATTCTTTTTTCTTTTTCTTCATTCTATTGGTCTCTAGACAGCCGACATGTGTTTTGTAGCTTACAGGGGAAATTGTCCCACACATTTTTCAAGGCTGCACAGATATAACACAAACTTAAATATTCTCACTGTGAGGAAGGTAAAGCCTAGGGTCAATACATTTACATGCAAAAGATGGTAAATATCTAACAAATTCCAAAAGGGTGTCCTATGAAAATTCCAAATGGATACCAAATAAAAAACAAAACAAAGATGGAGGAAAGAGAAAATCGAAAGTGAAACTCAGCATCATCCAACTGCACGTCTACAGGTCCATGTGAAAGATTAAGAAAAGTGAGTCGCAAAGGAAAACCATGAAATAGAATATGTGATAAAATAGGTGAGGATCCTAAATATTGATCAAAGTAGTGATGGATGAATTATTCCTACGGGTCCCTATATAGCCCAAGCTGTAAGAAGGCACCATAAATACCTATGTCCTCTTAGTAGAAACTTCTGTCAAATGAAAGACAATGCATGGTAAACATATTATTCTGCCAAATATTACACTCTTAGATATACACAGTGCATAGTCCAAACATAGGGGCCAATTAGGATGTCGTGGCAAGGGACCGTCCGCCATAATGGCGGAGGTCCCGTGCGCCAAATTAGGAAGCACCCACCACAGTGGCGGGTGCATCCCGCATTTTTAAGATTGCGGCGGGCGGTGCTGAAAGCACCGCCTGGCGCAATGCTAAAAATGCATGTTGAGCGTTTGAAAGCACAGCATGACAGGCACCGCGCGATGCCTGCCATGTTGTACTTTGAAACGCAGGGGGGTACCATAGAGCGGTGAGGGACAACGAAGGTAACAGAACGCAAAAGGGGCACAGAAACGAGGGAAAAGCGAGGGCAGAAGGGCACAAAAAAACGAGTGGAACAGAGGGCAGAAGGGCACAAAAAACGAGTGGAACAGAAGGCATAACGGCACACAAAAGCGAGGGAAAAACGAGTGGCACAGAGGACAGAAGGGCACAAAAAATGAATGGAACAGAGGGCAGAGGGCACAAAAAAGGAGTGAAACAGAAGGCAAAAGGGACGCAAAAACAAGGGAAAAACAAGTGGCAAAGAGGGAAGAAGGGCACAAAAAACCGAGTAGAACAGAGGGCAGAAGGGCACAAAAACAAATGGAACAGAAGGCAAAAGGGGCACAAAACGATGGAAAAATTTGTGGAACAGAGTGCAGAAGTCCACAAAAAGCGAGTGGAACAGTAGGCAGAAGGGCACAAAAAATGAGAAGAAAACAAGTGGAACAGAGGGCAGAAGGGCAGATAAAAACAAGTGGAACTGAGTGTAGAGGGCACAAAAAAGGCGTGGAGCAGAAGGTAAAAGGGGCACAAAAACAAGGTAAAAACTAGTGGTACAGAGGGCAGAAGGGCACAAAAAACGAGTGGAACAGAAGGCAGAAGGGCTCAAAATACGAGGGAAAAACGAGTGGCACAGAGGGCAGGAGGGCACAAAAAACGAGTGGAACAGAAGGCAAAAGAGGCACAAAAACGAGGGAAAAACGAGTGGCACAGAAGGCAAAAAGGGCACAGAAATACTGGAAAAATGAGTGGCACAGAGGCAAAATACAGAAATTCAGCTCGTCATGAGCGTGGAAGGTGTTAAAGTGTCAGCTACCTTGGTGAAAAAAGGCTGTGTTATGTTCTTTTAGAACTTAAAAGAGGCAGAGATTAGTGCTTAAGCAATAGAATTTGAATGTTCACCAAGGACTCTAAAATGTTATTATGGGCGTAATATCCATTAAGGATGCTTTCTATGAATAAGACTTTGTACAAGTTTTAGCTTTCAATTATAAATACGGAGGGAAATTAAATGATCTTGTCTGCAAAGTGCAATGATAGCCAGTGGGTTTCCTAGCGCTAATCTAAATGTTCTCAGAGAGTAGTAGATGAGAGCTCTGGGTATTTAGAATAGTAGAGGGAAAGGTGATGTAGATTATCAGATATCCATGGCCTAATTTGCTTCTAAAAGAGTTGGTGAAAACAGTTCTAAGGTTTTCCATTTGGTGTAACATGCATGCCTCTGGTGATGTGCATGATGTACTTTGTAACCTTAGTAATAAATAGGTTGAGGCAACAATTTAGCTATCAGTAACTGTGGAATTAAGTTCCACACTTTATTTAAAGGCAGTTCAGATTTTACCTACATTTTCACATCCTTCATTTATTTTCATTATTTGATACCTTGGCCATACATTATGAGTTGTCAAACCTTTCAGTCAACATGTGCTTAACAGCCTAAACAGTGTTAGCTAAAGGGTGAAATAAATCATAGCTGGAATCAAATGTTTGTATGTAAGGATGCGCTGACAGCTGATACCAGTGCCGTGAGGGGAACGGCTTCTTTTGATTCATTTCCAGCCTGGACACTGCTGTGAGGGGAACGGCTTAAGAACAACTCCTTAGCACCCTAGCTCCCGCCGTGAGGGCAATGGCTGAACTACCATCCCCAGCATGCACTGCTTGCCGCTTGCTGGGGATGTCATCTCGGCGCCTGGGGGCACTTATCAGCCCTCCCGTGGACGTGCCCGGGCGCTGCCATGGGCGGGCCCATCCACGCCCGTCAGAGCCTGAAAGAGGCTGGGCTGGGCCTCCCCTCCAACGCTCATCCATGGGTAAGTGCAAATATTTGGGCAGTCAAGAACAGGGGGGGTTTAAAAGCCCAAATCCCTAGAAAGTCACCATCTATAATTTCATATCTGACCTTGGCTGTGGGGGCTTTGAATAAGGAAATAGCCAATGCTGAAAAGGAATTGGGACTGGATACAAGTCAGAACCCTGGAGAAGGAACTGTGGCAACTTATACTCTGTCACACATTCCCGTACCATTGGAACCGGTGGTGTTGATTAGAGGCCCAAGAGCGAGGAGTGAAGTTCAGACTCACGATACTGCAGTGTTAGGGGGTGTGGATGTAATACCTGAAGCTTCCCCCTCGGATGAGGAAAGGATACCAAGGGGTCCAATTGTGGGGACTTCGGGGAAAAATGTACTAGCAGAAAAGCCAGAAAGCAGCATAAAGACTCTAAAATAGTACACCCAAGTTGGCGCCTTTGGTGGATGAGAACATTCAAATGACATTGCGGAATTTGGTAGAGGACATTTTTAGTGCGCAGTTTGAATCCATATTGATTGGTATCGCTAAAGATGTAATTGATACATTGAACTCTTGTGTTGTGGATCTGAAGAAAAAATGTGAGCAGTTGGACTCCTTCCTGAGGGATACAAAGTATACCCCGCAAGTTATGCCAAACTTTGGCTTGCTACTTATTCCACCATTAGAGATCAGGTCCAATTCCCGAGGGAAACATCTAGGTAATCTACCATTATAACTTCCAGGGTGGGGTTAAAGTCTAATTCTGTTGGTAGACCTGAAGTCAATCAAGCTCTGGGCCCAGGGGGAGGGAAACCATTCCAAGTCGACACAAGTCTAGCCAATTTGCCATCTAATGGCTCGACTTTGGCAATTAATGAGAATTGTGCCCCTCAAGAGAGAAATATAAGCCCTAATGGTTATAGAAATATTCTTCTCCCAGAAGCTACTCCTTTGGTTGCGGTCCTCGTAGGGGTTCCTCCGCTTAGTGCCCCTGACAATGAATCAACAGCGGCCCTGCTGAGTAAGACAAAAAACTGGTGTGACCATTGCTGCACTGGTCAATCTGAGATCTCTGCTCACATTATAATAGCTAGACGGGTGGCCTGGGTGGGAAATGGCCCCACACATGTACTTGGCGACTGTATTGTAGTCAATTTTAATAAACAGGATATAGTTGACAGGCTGTTTTGGCATGCCACTGAGCTACACGGGGGCATTAGGGCCTTGCCATTAGGTTATTTTTATCACCCAGTAAGTACATTACGAGCTCTTGGTAGTGTAAGTGTGGCTAATTCCACTAGTTTTCATCAGTCTTTGATGTGCCCTTCTCGCAGTAAAAGCCTTATATTTTGCTCCAGTAAAGTAAGCGGGGAAGGAGTAACCTGTTTAAAATTGGTAGCCCAGTCGCCTAGACCTGATGAGGGAGGCTTACCCCTCTCAAATAGATTTCTCCCATTTACCCAGATGGATGTGAAGGATTGACTGGCGGGGATGGAGGATTGTATACTTGAACCATGCTCTAACGGCCATGTCATAGGTGATACAGGTGCAGAAATCCCCCTCATTTGTAGAATTATCAGTTGGAATATTGAGGTTTGCGGGTCTTAGATCTAGTTGAACTTCATGAAATCATACAATATAATTGCTCTCCAGGAAACCTGGGATGGGGGGATAACTTTTGGTTGGATGGGTTTAGGTCTTATTTCCTACCTGCTCGCCCTGCTCCGGCAGGTAGAGCAAAAGGCGGTCTAGTGCTTCTTCTTTCCCTTAAGTTAATGGTGTCCTCAAAAAGGATAGAAGCAGACTCTTTTAATTGTCTGATAGTAGAAGTAAGCACTTCCAATTACCCCAAATTATTACTTGTAAATTTCTATAATTCTAGGGAATGGAATTTTATGATTCAACACTTGTGTTGTTTGAATTTTTTTTAGAAGAATATAGGTCGAAGCAATCCACTTCCTATTATATATTACTCATGGGTGATTTTAATATACATTTGTGTGATTTGCATTGTTTTATTGATGATCATCTAGGGCATAGTCATTCAGTGATTCCTCATTTTGAGCATTCACCTCAGGGGGAGGTATTAGAGGCCCTTTTGGCTGAAGCTGATCTTTTCAAACCTGGATTTTTAAATCAAGTTGATCGGTGCTCTACGTTTAAATCTAAGGCTATAGATACTATTATTGATTACATGTTCCTGTCTCCCTTGGTGCTAGATAAGGTAGTATTTTATAATGCTAGGCTGTCTCCTTTTAGTGACCACAACCCTGTTATATTAGAACTGGATAAAGATTGTGGTCTTTTGGGAATAGGAGGAAAGAATTTGGGAGCTAACTGTATGGTAACTCGTGACCAGGGGAGGAGGCTTGAGTGGTCCAAAGTGACACCCGATTCCTTTTTTACGGACTTTTGTTCCGAAATCTAAAGAGAATATCGCAATATGCGTTGATTCTTCAAACCCTAAGGGTGTGGTTCTCAGAGCCTTTGATGGCATTTGTGGACAGATAGCAGCGGATCTGACCATTAATACCAAATCCAGAATTACTCATGGAGAAAGGAGGTTTGAAGAAAATTGCTCACGAGCCCACCGTTCCCTAGTTTTAGCTTTGAAAAGCTTACCTCGAGATAGGGTATTGATATCGAGATTACGGAAGCAGTATAAGATAGCAGTTTGTATGCGGAAATCAGAGATTAAGGCAGAGGCTTGGAATGCTCTTTAATCTGTTGAGGTTTTAAAGGATAGTTCAAGATTTTGGGCTATTGTTAACACCCCTTTTTTCTCCAGTCTGGAGAATGATACACAGGAAAGTAATATCACAGAGGCTCAGTGGCTGTCCCATTTTGAGGCAATCTATGGCTCCAATGAGGTACTGGACTCCACCTCCAGGTCATTACCTCAGCAGGACATAGCACCACTTCTCTTTAACTAGCAGGATATTGAGATAGCAATAAAGGAGACCTCTAATAATAAAGCACCTGGCCCTGACTGTGTCCCTGGAGATCTCTATAAATGTGATCCTAAATTCTGGGTGAAAATATTAGTTACTGTTTTTAATGCCTCTGGAACACAACGGTTTCCCGCATCCTGGTCTCAGTCGATTATTATTTCAGTTTTTAAAAAGGGCCAGAGAGGGGACCCGCGGTGCTATAGACCAATATCCCTGATTGATTTGGCAGTTAAAATACTGGGTAAAGTGATCTTAGCTAAAGTTACAGTTTGGGCCACTGATAATAAGATTTGATCTAATTTACAGTACGGTTTTAGACAAGGCAGAAGTACTATGGACCAGTGTCTTAACTTATACCTATTAATAAGCAAATACACTATGGCTAAAGAAGGTTCCCTGCAGATGGCTTTTATGGATTTATCCTCAGCGTTCGACCTGGTTAACAAGTCGAAGCTGTGGAGTATCTTGTTGGAAATGGGTATTCACCCGTGTTTAGTTTATTTTCTGGCTGTTCTTCATCGGGACCTTTTTGCATCAGTTAGGATTTCCCGGAACGGCAAATGCACAAGGTCTTTTAAATCAGGAAGGGGCGTTCGTCAGGGGTGTATATTGGCACCTCTGATTTTTACACTTTATATTAATGCCCTGGACAAGTCTCTAGTTCAGGCGAGCCCGGATATTTCGCGTGTAGGAGATTGTCCAATCCCGGCCCTACTATACGCGGATGACGCTGTCCTTTTAGCTCATACTGCGGTAGGCCTCCAGCGGCTTTTGGATGCCTTTGGGGCCTAAATGCAGTCTTTGGACCTGGTAGTGAACATCGGGCAGTCACATATTATAACAATGGGTCACAGAATTAGAAACGCTAAATCTTTTTACTCTAATGGGGTGGAAGTGTCCATGGTGTCTTTTTTTTACATTCCTAGGGGTACTATTCGATGAAAGATGTTCTTGGGCCACCCAACAATTTTTTTTTTTAATGCAGCTATTCGATCTACAACAGTTTTATTGGGGTTTGCTCAGCGTTTGGGAGCTGGGCCTGTAGAGGCCATTCTCAAGATATATAGATTGAAGTGTCTGGCTATTGCATCCTATGGCTCGTCTAAACAGCAGGCAGGTGTGCAGATAGCTGAAAATAGATTTATATGTAGCCTCCTGTCTGTACCTCAATCAACCCCAACCTTCGCTATTCATCAGGAATTGGGGTTGGGTTTAGTTTCTGATATCTTGAGCACAGCCCGTTACTCTGTTGGCTTAAAACCTGGCTTAATCCAGAATTGACCTTGAATGATCAGATCCTGCAGAATTGTGTTAAACTGGATAAAGGTAGTAACATCGAGTGGCTGTCTTATGTTCAGCTTATGTTATCTAAAATAGGGTGGCCAGAGTTATTTGAAGCCCCAGAAAAGATCAGTAAGGAAGACGTGAAGTGGGTCAAAATGAATTTTATGAATACATTGATGATGGAACGGGACGAACAGGAGCTACAGAAACCTCTAGTTAGGGCACACTTCTTGACAAAAACAACCTTGTTAATTGAACCCTACCTGAAAATTGTGACCAAGCCTCTCCATCGCTGGCTCCTGACCAGTTTCCATTTTAATTTGATTCACTTCTCGTTGGGTGATCTACCTGGGTGGTGTAAACCTGAGGATGCAGGCCTGTGTCAATTTGAAAATTATTCTTCACAGGACACTTTACGTTTTATGATGTTCTGTGATTTTTATAATTATATTCGTAGGAAGTTTTTAGTCCCTATATTGAATGGAAAGGGCTTTTTACAGGTTAGACCTGTGTTACTTTATTTGAAAATGCTGAGTAATTCCTGGGATATTTTTGATATTGCTTGCTTCCTTGTTGCTGCTGTACGTCTCAGGAAAAAAAGACACCCTATGTTAAACAATGTATAAACCTTATTGTTAATATTTTATGGAATTGTTTAACCTCGAGATATCTGGCTCTGCTGAAATACACACATGCTGTTGTTTCATATATATATTGCTCACATGTTTTTATAGGAATGTGTCTTTTTTGTATATTGTGTATTGTACTTTTATGATTTTAATTAATCGAATAAAGTGGATTGATTGACTGACTTGTTCATATTTCGCATAGTCAGTAATCTCAGTATGCAATATAGTATTCATCATAGGTTGAGGCACATTCAAAATAGCAATTTATAATAATAATAATGAAATGCTAATGACTTCTGATACTCGTCCTTGCATATTTATTTTTTTTGGCAAACCTTTTAATTACAAATTTCACATTAGAGCTTTGCAGACAGTGTCCACATGGCATTCAAGAAGATTACAAATAAAGTTACTGTTTACATTACTCCCCCCCTCAAATAATATTACAAGATAAATATTATGCGAAGGGGAGTAATCAACACAGTAACATTATCAGTATTCGTCTGGAATGCCATGTGGATACTGTCTACAAAGCTCTAAAAGGAAAATGTTTTCCTTAAATGTGGGGTTATATTCCCAAATGTATTTGTTAGATTGTGTTTTCCATGGAAATATTTAGGCAGAAGGTTACAATAACCATACCTGTGTCATTATTTTTAGTGATAAGGCTTCTCCATGTTGGTGCTGTTGGTAATCAATGAAGTAAGTGTCAGGTTTTGAGGTTCAGAAAAAGCAGCATTGACTATGTTTGATAAAAGATATCAATTGCAATATAAATTTCTTATTGGTGATGTCATACCAGTTTTAGGGATAATGGTGATTTCAAAGATGATGTTACCCTGTGAAAAATACCCATCCTTTGCTGTGAAAATCTTTAAGAGAAAGCAATTTAGCTAATGATTTTCTGATGGAAACTATTGTTAGCCTTCCAGAAGCTAATGTGAGGGCACATTATCTTTAAATTCTCCAACATTTTCCTTGTTTGTATAAATAAAAATGACTGCCACGCTGAGTAAAATGTGTACTTATAATAGCAGCAAATTCCCTGGTACTCAATTGCAGCTTCATTACAGAGTTCTAATGAATCGTTACCTTGTATATTCATGATACAAATGAGCCACATCTGGAACTGCTAAAAGTAAATCCTTACCTGTGGAGGAGGATAAAGTAAATGAGCAATAAGGGGTTAAGGCAGATATGAAACTAGTTGTTTCAAATTGAGGGTATTATGTTTTTATTTGTAGCATAGTATATATTCAAGACTAAACATAGTTATTGAGAGACATCATTACCTACATCTAACATCCTCTCTCTACAAATGTTTCCTCAGACAATCCACCCTCTGTCACTTGATTCCTCCCCATTTTTAAATTATTTACATTTGGTAAACAGAAATGTTTTTATTTTTTCATTTACATGCATATGAGAAGATTGTTTAGGGGTAGAGAAAGCTCTTTGTCTACAAATCTCAAATTCAAAACATATGGATGTGTGTTTCTATGGATAATGAGATGCCCGGTACAGACATAAAACAATTTTCATGCCTCTTGCTTTTTTTTGTTAGCTACTGCATATCAGTACATGAATATACACTTATAAATATAAGGAAATGATAATTACATTTTAAAATATATCTTTGATACTCTGTAGCTTAGAAACAACCACATTCAAAGATAACTAATTAAAACATATTTTTAACATACATATTGTAGTTCAGACAGAACAATGAGGCAAATAGGTGCAGTGAAACCTTACAAGCACTAGACAAGATTCACAAGCTGGGTGCACTTTAGAAATATAATATACATGGAAGGGAATTATTTGTGAACTCATTTAGTTCAGGAACATTTATATCCAGCCTTCAGAATGCCGCATATTCTGTGGGCTGTGTTAACAACCTAGCTCTTCACTAGAACTTTAAAGGTATATGTAGTATTCTGAGTGTTTCCCCTTGTTTTACATAGCCTCCTTACCTATGTCTATCCCCTATGTTCTATCACCATGGATTCATAGAATCCTGTTGTGCTCGCAGAGTGCATTCTACTGTTTAGTCACTCTGGCTTAGACCACGACATGACCAGCTGTTTGTTCCTGTACCTCTGAACTGAATAAAGCTACTTCAGCAAACAACCTCGCCTCCCTTGGATTTCTACATAATTTTACTGGCGACGATGCGTGCTTGGCACTCATAAAACCCCGGGACCTGCAAGGTTGTCTTCCTTCAAGAGAGAGACGCAACAGAGCTCTGTTCCTGTCAAGAGCCTTCACCTAAACCCTCAACTGTGGCGAGTACTTGGGTGTTATATGACTATATTCGACCACTAGCGCCTTCCCCTGCCATCCTCAACAAGAAGGAACAACGAGTGTTTTCTCCGCTGGCTCCGTCAACACCGAGGCTTCACTCAAACTGTGAGAATTTCGTGTCCGTCTCTGTGTGTTTGACCTTTTGCCTTTCTGCGTGAAAGTGGAGCCCTTCGGCTTTTCGGAGTTTGTTTTTCCTCGTGTGTTTCATTTGTAATATTTGGGGCTCTTCCATTCTGCATCAACGGTTGCCTGCATTTTTCAAACAACGTTTCTCTTTGTGCCTGCTCGAGACTCACCTTCTATGTCCGAATCCCTCTCTCCCAACGTTCCTGTTTCTTGAGGAGTGCGCAGTCCTTCTTCACGTTACTCCATGCGCGTCTTCTCTGCACGCTGCTCTGTGTGCGTCATCTCCTTCCTGATTGGACAACTGAGGATCGTGTTTGCTGTTGGAAGTCTGAGGATTCTGATTGGTGATTGGATGGTATACTGATTGGGCATTGGATGCTGTACTTTGTGACTTTGTGACGTCCTTGTTGCCCAGCGACGTATTCTACGTGTTCATCGCTGATGCGCACAGCTTGAGGACCTCCTTGTGACGTTCCCGTTGCCTGATGCGCACAGCCTGACGAATTTCGCGTGCTCATCGTTGATGCGCACAACTTGCGTTGTGTGATTTCTACTTGTTTTCCACGCACACACTTCATCCTCCGCTGATGTGCACAGCTCACGCTTTGTCTCTGCATCACAGCACACTGTGTCAATCTCTTCGCAGCTAATGTGCACAATCATTTTATTACACTAAGTTTGAGATGTGTTTGCTTATTTTTTTCTCTTTGCTATTTTCTTTCTTAAGTTTTCCAATTTGCTTACAGCTGGGTAATATGTCCACATTGCAGTCTGTCAATCCACCTCCACCTTTCTTGGAAACCTCTGGTGAACCTCCAATTAGGTGGGAAATTTGGCATGATGCTTTTGAAAATTACTTGGGAGCGATTGGTGCCTCTAGGTTTCATCCCGAAAGGAAGAAATGCCTTCTTTTACATTCTTTGGGCTTTGAGGGCAGGTCTGTTTTCAAGCATCTCCCTGACTTACCTATTATTGAAGGTGTTGTGTCTGATGATTACAATGATACATTACAAAGACTTAAGATTCGTTTTGATAAACAACCTAATTTAATGGTTCGCAGACATACCTTCTTCAAGAGAAAACAAGCTGATTCTGAAGACATTGATTCTTACATTTCTGTTTTGCGGAGATTAGCATCTGAATGTGAATTTGAGAATTTCAATGAACAACTTATTAGGGATCAATTTGTTTGTCATTGTAAGGACAAAAACATTAGACAAAAATTGTTAGCCATGAGTAATCCTTCTCTAGATGACACTATAAAATTAGCTAAAAGCGTAGAAACATCCATGGTTTCTCTTAAAGAATTGGAGGATAAGGTAATTGAACCTATAAACGCTTTAAGTCTAAACTCTTCTTCTAAATTTAACAGAAAGAAATCTATGTTTAACTCTACTAAAGGGAACGTTTTAAATAAGTCAGAAGTTTTAACCCATTCTCAAATGTGTATAAGGTGTGGTAATCCACAACACAAAAAAGGATCCCCTTGTCCTGCTTCTAGTGTAGTCTGCAACTACTGCAAGAAGATTGGACACTTTGCAAAAGTGTGTTTGAAGTTGAAAAACGAGAATAATTCCAATAAACCGGTGGTTGGTGTTGTCGATTCTGATTCCTCCTCTGAATCAGAAACAACTATTGGTGTTGTCACTGATGGTCCGGAAGAGTCTATTATTGAAGGAGATCCTGACTCTTGTGTTGATCCTATCATTGATATTGCTATTGGGAGTAAAATTTTGAAACTTTTAGTTGACTCAGGTGCAAAGATCACTATGATAGACAAGGAACTTTTTGACAATACATGGAACGATGAACAACCTCTACTACCTCCAGACCGTACTCCTGTGTCCTATGAAGGAAGGAAAATCAATCTCCTTGGGTATTTTGAGGACATTTTATGTTTCCAGGGGAGGAAAATTAGCGGTAAAATTTATGTTTCAATCAAAGGTCTCAACATTTTGGGTTGGTTCCATCAAGGTCTTTTTGGTATGACGCTTAGACCTGGTGCGAAAGAACAAGTATTTATTGCTACTTGTTCCGATTACTTACAAATACTTAAATTCAAATTTCCCTCTGTCTTTAGTTCCAAATTGGGTAAAATAAGAGAGTTTAAGCACAAGATTATTGTTAAAGAGGGGTCGACACCGGTTAAGCATAAACTTCGCAGTGTCCCCTTCAGTGTCAGAGATGACTTGAAGAGGGAACTTGAGATGTTGTGTGAGAATGGTGTGATAGAACCTGCTGAGTCTTCCCTTTGGCTTTCGCCTTTAGTTGTAGCTCGCAAGAGGGATGGGAAACTTAGGGTCTGTGTTGACCTTCGCTCGGTAAACAAAGCTATTTGGGTCGATTCTCATCCCCTTCCTCTCATTAATGACCTTTTTGCAGCTACCAAAGGGGCAACATTTTCACTAAATTAGATTTAGCCAGCGCCTACCATCAGGTTGAGTTACATCCTGATTCCCGTCACATGACTGCTTTTATCTCTCCCTTAGGCACTTTTCAGTATCGACGTATGCCTTTTGGGCTAGCTTCGGCTGCGTCGGTTTTTCAGAGAGTCAGGAGTAATATTTTGGAAAAAGTAAAGGGGGTCACGGTCTTCCAAGACGATGTTTTGATTTTTGGGAAGGATGTTCCTTCTCATGACTCTGTTCTTGACAATGTTCTGAATTTGTTTCAAGATTATGGTATAGTCCTGAAATTGGAGAAGTGTAAGTTTTTGTGTACTGAGGTTGAGTATCTAGGCCACATTTTGACGCAGGATGGTATTAAGCCTAGACCTGGGCTTTTGGATGCCATTTCTAATGCTCCTATCCCGACAGATAAGACTGGAGTTAAATCTCTTCTAGGTATTTGTGAATACTACTCCAGCTTTATTCCTCATTATGCTACCATCGTACGTCCAATTAGTAACCTGTTGAAAAAGGGTGTGAAGTTTGTTTGGTGTGAGGAATGTGTTAAAGCTTTTGAAGTAGTGAAACAGTCTCTGACGTCTAATTCTGTTCTTAAGCCGTTTGATCCTACTCTACCGTGCTGTTTGACTGTTGATGCAAGTCGTGTTGGTCTCGGCGCTGTTTTGACACAACGTGAGGGTGGTGTTGAAAGAACTATTAGTTTTGCATCCAGAGTTTTAAGGTCTACTGAGGTTCAATATTCAGTGATAGAAAAGGAGCTTTTAGCATGCACATGGGCCATTGAGAAGTTTAGACCATTCATTTGGGGGAGACGTTTCTTGCTCCAAACTGATCACAAACCCTTGGTTAGCATCTTGGGTGGTGGTATTACTAAATGTTGCACACCTAGGATTTTGAGGATGGTGACTAGACTTTTGCAGTTTCATTTTGATGTTGAGTATATTGCTGGAGGGAAAAATGTGAGAGCAGATTTTTTGTCACGGTTTGCTCCTCCTGTGTGCGACGATGATGTTGACATTTCCTTTTCTAGTCTCATTGAAGAAGACTGTGATGATTGTTTTGTTGCATGTGTGGACATTCCTGAATTACAAGTTTGTTCTGAAGCAGAGTGGAGAAAGGCCTTTGAGCAAGATAGTGTCCTGCAGGATGTTTGCCATTTTGTTAAGTTGGGTTGGCCGCGTGAGAAGGTCTTGTCTTTCTCCCTTCAGCCCTATTCTAAGGTTGGACATGAGATCTCCATTGAAGATAGCATTTTGCTTCGCAATGATAAGATCATTCCTCCTTTTGCGTTTAGAAATGACATCATTAAGAAGGCTCATGAGGGTCATCTGGGTTGTTCACTTACTAAACGCAGGATTCGTGAAGTGTTCTGGTGGCCCGCGATGGACTCTGATATTGATCTGTTTGTAGCGGACTGTTGTATTTGCAGGTCTTCTGACAAGAGTCTTAAGACTTGAGTTCCTCCTCTTATGCCGGTTGAGTGCCCTGATCGTCCCTGGGCTAAACTAGGCGTCGAAATTATGGGACCTTATGCTGTGTTGAGTGGGACCTCCAGGTTCATTTTAGTCTTAGTTGATTACGCTTCCAAGTGGCCAGAATATAAGTTAACTAAAGATGCTGATTCTAAAAGTGTGATTGAATTCTTGTGTGAGGTTTGGACGAGGGAAGGTCTTCCTGAAGTGCTAGTTTCCGACAATGGGAAACAATTTGTGAGTTGTGAATTTGATGATTTTTTATCCAATTCGGGTGTTAAACACATCAAGAGTTCACTCTATCATCCTCAAGGGAATGGCCTTGTCGAGAGGATGAACCGAGTTATTGGCGACTGTGTGAAGTGGGCCAGAAGCAACAATGTTGAGGTCAGCAAAGCTTTGAAGAGCATGATTTGGTTTTATAGGACCACACCTCACTCCTCTACTAAGATCTCTCCGTTTGAGTTGATGAGGGGTCGTAAACCTAACTCTTCGTTCTGTCCAGGGTGGATGTCCAAGTGGATGAAGTCTTGTTCTGATGTTTCAAATCTCATGTCCATTGTAAAGAGTAATGTTTTACATGCCCAGTCCAAGCAAAAGGAAAATTTTGATACTAGAAGGGGTGCAAAGGAGAGTGTTTTGGAGGTTGGAGACCGTGTGAGGATTAGAAAATCTGTCCATGTCAGCAAAGGGGAAAGCAAGTTTGGACCTCCTGTGAAAGTTGTTAAGATTGTAGGAAATGCTGTACAAGTTGAGGGTGGTTACTGGTGGAATCTCAACAGAATTGCCAAAGTGGTTGGTAACTCGTCTGTTGTCTCTGAAGCCTCCTCAACCTCTGATGTTCCTAACAATTCCACTAGTTCATTTCCCTCAAAAGCTCCTGTCACTGATTTCGGTGTCAGGAAGAGTTCCCGTGTGGTTAATAAACCATTGAGGTTTAGAGAGTAATTTTCTGTTTTAATTTGTTTTTTTGTTTCATTTCATTTTATTGTAACCTTGTTTATTTTATTGTAACTTTGTTCTTTTAAGAAAAGGAGGTGATGTAGTATTCTGAGTGTTTCCCCTTGTTTTACACAGCCTCCTTACCTATGTCTATCCCCTATGTTCTATCACCATGGATTCATAGAATCCTGTTGTGCTCGCAGAGTGCATTCTACTGTTTAGTCACTCTGGCTTAGACCACGACATGACCAGCTGTTTGTTCCTGTACCTCTGAACTGAATAAAGCTACTTCAGCAAACAACCTCGCCTCCCATGGATTTCTACAGTATACACATTTATGCTCTGATCCTGTAATGAGGAATATATCAGGTAGTCTCTATGAATCTCCTGGGTAGATATTGTCCAGTTAGAAACCAATCAAAACGCAACATTTTGATTGTCTATAGCTATTTAATGTATTAATACATTTATTGAACAGCATTATTGGACGTCTTAGGGATTAGTCTGTATTAAATAAATTATGAGAAAGTGGCTTTTCACTAATAAACTAGAGTGTTCATGCAATGAAAGCGCACCATCACTATACTTTTCCAGTTACTTGCTGATTCTATCCTCTATGTATCCCTCATTTGCATGCAAATAAGTTTCCAAATCCATAATATCATCAGTTACTTTAATATTCTGTTGTTGCAGCACTTGATTCATTTATCTCTCCTCTCATGTTTATATGAAACCAAATGTCAATTTATTTTGAGGCTTAATTTATTTTTCCCCCTTTTTAGTTGAGTCTATACAATAATCAAGCTCTTCAATCAGGTTCTAAATATATCTATATGTGTTTCACCTCTAAAGAAGACCCTTTTTGCCCGCCATCTTCCTGGTGCATTTTGACACCCAGTGAGGACATTTGCAATGCCACCAAGAACCCCAGTGTTTGTCTGGGGCTGACCCTGCCCGTGAACTCCTTGGGAGTGAGGTGCTTCTCTTCACTCCTCTATTCTAACATCCCATTCTACCCCCATCCAAGGCAAATTCTTACAATTCAATTCTATCTAGATACTAATATGTCTTCAGCAATGTACCCCCATAAGCACCTCAACACTGCCCTCACGAGATATGGCCAAAACTCGTGGAGCATCACGTATCCGAAAAATATCTCAAAGACCGCGAAGAAGAACCTCAAATACAAACTACTGAAACAGCAACCGTAAACAATAATAATGAATACCTCCCACAGCATGACAAATGGCACTAAGAAAACTGACTTTATCTTCTATTCCAAACACTAAATGGAAAAATAACTTCCTTCTCCTCATTCAAGTCACTAAAACAACCAAAATATAAATAATAACCTATGAAATAAAACCGACAACATCCCCTTCCCCTTTTTTTAGAGAAGAAATTGATATATCAATTTGCAGGACAAGGAATATACTCATACAAGCACTGACCCTCACCTCAACATCTTCCGTTCATTGTTCACTTCACTCACACAACAGGGCTAATCACAACAAACGCCTGTCTCTCCTGTATAATAAATTATCTACCCAGAACAGCCCCTCCTTCTTCCTCCTAAGGATTCACCATCTAGCTCCGTGTCACCCCTGTACATTTTCATCAACCTTGTCACACCCACAACAAAGCAAACACAGATGATACCCACGCCTAGCCTATGGGCATGGACCCCTCCCCTCGTCCTTCATCCACTGATCTAACAGCAGATGCTCTTCCATCTAATGATAACCCTACTCTACTAACACAGACTATGGACAATCCCAGGCCCTTTGACACTGATCACCCCCATAGCTTAGCGCTCTCTGCTCCCCTTTACTCAGGATTGGCCACGTTTTCTCCCACTCTCACTCTTTCCAACTCTTGGTCTCCCAGGATACAACCAACAAACTTGACACCCCCTCCAACACTCACTGCAGACAATTGTCTACCAGAAAGACCCCACCTGATCCCACCCTTACAGGCAAGCTCTTTGTCACAAATCCTGATGATGCCTACTGCAAACCTAGTGAAGAGGGCCCCATTCTTTGACCATCATTGACGAAATAGTAAACTGACACCCCCCCTTCCCAAGGCAGACCCTAGGCATCCCACCCAGACTGTCTTCAGTCCTGGTCCTAACGATACAGACCACACTCATAGTGCTATTATTTCCACTCCCTCATATGTAGATCTCACTGTATTTTTCCCCACCCTCAATGTGGGATGCACCTCTAACCTTCTCTCTCAGATTCTGAAATGAATGGAGTGTAAACTCAACTCTTTTGCTACCGACTTAGCGCATTTTAGACAGCATCCCTCTAACTAGGCCATCCTTGTACGCTATCACACTTACAAAAGTCGGAAATTGCACCTTCATACAGGTTCTCCGACTACCTTACAATTCTTCCCCTGTTCCACCATTCCCCTATGCCAGTTGGCCCACAGGCCCATCCGCTAACACTGCCCTCTATCCGCACTGGAAGCAAACCTTACCTCCCCAAGACCAAGCCCATGGTCTATAACCCTCCTGCTACAATCCCAGTAAAAGTGGGCAAAAAAAGAACCCCGGTAATTTCTAACTTGCCGAGACCTCCTGCTCAATACAGCACAATTCATACTCTAAAATCTGCTAAGGATAATCCTTGCCCTCTATCTTGAATGCCTGTCAACTGTAGATCGGCAGCACAACAGGCTACAGATATTGCTGAAACCATTCTCAGTGAGAGAATTGATATTGCTTTTCCTCACAGAATCTTGGCTCAATGACCACTCAACTGCCATACTTGACCTACTTACTCCTCCTGCTTACACCATCATTAGACATGACTGGCTTGAAAGAGCAGGTGGAGGTCTAGCCGTAATGCACAAAGGTAAAAGTCAACCTTCTATTTTAAAGAATGCAGAATACTCGACTTTTGAATACCTCGGCATTGAACTTAAAGGTAAAGGCTCCATACCTATCAAACTTCACACCATCTACCACCCACCTGGTGATCGCCCACTCTTCCCTGAAGAGTTATCTGACCTACTTACTCAGTACTCCCTTACCGACTTGAAGGTTGTATTTTGGGGTGATTTTAACATTCATTGGAACAACGCAGAAGACTCCACCTTCTTGTGATCAATGACCTAAAACAACTCTGCAAAGAACAAACCCATATAAAAGGCGCTACTCTAGATACGATTATCACTAGAAATTAACTGGTCCCTCTCGGTGCCATCATACCCATTGACTGATTTGACCACCATCTCATACTGTTCAACATCAATACCATCGCCAAACCTCACTCAGACTTAAGCAGTGGACAAAAAACCTAAAACTAGTCCCTTCTACGGATCTTGAATCTAAGATTTGTGAACAACTTCAATGTCACCCTCACACTTAAAATGGAAATGATCTCATTGTTCACTTTAAAACAGCAATAAGGGAAGTTCTCAACCAACGTGCGCCACTCAAATTAAAACAAATAATATCAATCCAATCAAAATCATGGTTTTACTCTTATCTCAACAACAAGAGAAGACAGCTCAGACTAGCAGAAATGACATGGAGACAAAAACCCTCGCCATTGCATCTAACTTTACTCAGAACAGCTAGATTAGCATACCAGAAACACATTTACAGAGAAAAGGACTCGTTCTTCCGCATCCAACTCGATCATGCATAGAATAGGCACACAGAGCTCTTTAACATTGTCAAATGACAAATAATAGCCTATAAACAACAAACAAAATTGCTAAAATTGAGAAATACTTCTTTCAAGTCACAGCCCTACCTCCCTTGATAACTACCCTCACTGACCCACCTCCCTCCACGGCAGTCGGCTACTCGAACTTATCAAAATTAAATTATCCCTAAATGGAACATACAACATTCTTTTTTAGCACCCAATTGAAAAACAATGCCAATTGGTCGGACTTCAAACCCATGACTGAACTAGAAGTCTTCAATAATATTGAATAATGAAAGCCTACTTCAAACAGCAAAGATCCAATACCTGCAAAACTAGTACATAACCTAAAGCACATCAAAAATAATCAATACTTCTCTCGCCTATGGTTGTATACCACATTCCCTCTAATTAGGTTAAACCACACCTATTCTCAAAAATCCCAGTGCAGACCCTAATGATCTCAACAACCTTAGACCTATCTCTAACCTCCTGTTCCTAGCCAAAACTATGGAAAAATGCATCTTAAAACAATTCAACAGGCACATAGGTGAATCCAACCTACTTGACTCCTACCAATCTGGTTTCAGGAAAGGCTGCAGAACAGACACCGCCATGCTCAATATTGCAGATGACATCCATAGATCCTTAGAGGATGGAGATGCTTGTCTACTTATCCTACTTGACCTATCAGTGGCTTTTGATACAGTCAATCACCAATCCTTACTGGAGGCACTGATGATTCACTCCTGTATCAATGGCTCAGTATTAAAATGGTTTACATCTTACCTACAACACCGATCACAACAATTCAAAATTAAGTCTTGCCTCTCAAAACCCACGCTGGTCATGCTTGGTTTCCCCAGGGCTCATTCCCCCCTCACTTTTCACCCTCTTCATGGAACCCCCTACTACCATGCTGAAACAATCAGGGATCAAATACCATCTCTATGGAGAATACTCAAAACTCTACTACAAAATCAAATCACCTAGTGACATCCTACATCTCAATGACACACTGAGTAAGATACAATCTTGGTCTAACTCCAACCATCTCAAATTAAACCTCATCATACTAGAAGTTATGCTGTTCTCCCCCAAATGTCACCAACTTTCAATCCACGACTTGATCAGCAACCTGAAGGCCCTAAATCTTTCGCCACACTCTATCTCAGTTAAATCCCTAGGGTTCACCCTGGGCAAAAATGTGTCAATGAAGGATCTCATAAAAAACTCAGCCAAAGGAGCACTTGACACATTAAAGCACCTAAAAAAAATGAACCATTCATTTCACCAGATGATTTCAAATGAGTTGTTCAATCTCTGGTCCCCACTAAACTTGACTACTGGACTGCTATCCTCACAGGGACCCCAAAAACCCACATTGTCCCCCTCAGATCAGTACTAGACATGGCAGCCCAGCTCATAACAGACATTAAATGATATGAACACATCAAAGGGAGATGCTTCTACAAGACTGCCTGTGTCACCCACAAAGCACTTCACTTACATTCCCCTGACTATTTAGACAACAAACTCACAAAACCAGGAAGAACCAGGACTCTGAGAAGCTCCACCACACTTCTTCTTCTTGTTCCAGGCTTGCTTTCAGTATTTGGAACTCCTTCCTGAGGGATCCATGATGCAACCCCTCCTAGACGGGCTTCAAAAGAGACCTGAAACACCATCTCCTCAACAAATACTGGAACCCATGAGCAAACTAAACTTGATTCAAATAGGCACTCTTGCTCAGTTCAGACTCCGTTGCTCAGTTGGCTGTTTTTCTTTCTTTGTGTTTGCCTCTATTGTCTTGGATGTCTTTCTCTCCATGGACTCTAAATGTTCAAATTGACCTCAATTCAGTAATCCACCCCAAGGCCAAACGACTTAATGTGTAAATATGTTTGTGTACTCTTCCCGCTCTGCCTAACTATATTTCCCTTGTATACATTTTACCTAGGGACTTTTTTGTTTAAAAGAGGAGGGGGTCGGCACAGCTCCCCTCCTCAGGTCCCAGCAATTCCATTCCCAGAGGCCAAACGCATTAAAAAGGCGAGGGGGCATGCGTCCCCCTCCCTGAGGTTCTGAGGCAGGTAAATGCTTTTAATCGCTGCCACCTTGGAGGAGCAAAGTAAAACTGCTCCCTTAGGGTGAGAGCAACGAAGCCTCCCGCTACTCCCTTGATGGGTGCAAGCAGGGGAGCCTGCATGGCTGCAGGGATCCGGTGACTCGCCCTTCAGTCCCTAAAGTGGGAATAGCTACAGGGAGCCCCAGGTAGGTACTAGGGCACCCCACATTAAAAAAAGTCAAAACCTGTAAGGAGCCCAATGACTTACTTTACAGGTGTCTTAAAAACCACAGTAGTAACTCTTTTTCCATACAGAATGCAGCACTCACTCATCCCTGTGAACAGCATAGCCTCGCACCCTATAACTCATAAACTATTCTTTACCATAAGTACCTATTGTTTTGCTCATCTTTTAGACTGTCACAACGCCTTCGCCTCATCCGTTGCCTATGAGGTGGATTGAAGAAAACAATAAGGTGATAAAAACAGAATTACTTTCTTAAATAACATGCTTTGCCCATATCGCCACATGTATACACTTCTGTTTGCCTATAACACTCCTTTATGACAAGTGGATATTTGTATCCCCACAATGTTGAATTTGTATACAAATTTAAGGAATTCATGTCTCTTTCGCTTGTTTTTTCCCTCTCCTCCCACTCCAATTCACCAGTCCAAGTAGGATTGTTTTCAAGAATATTCCCCACCCTTTCTAACAAGATTGTTTATAAAGATGGTTCCCCCTAACTATTTGATTGCAACTACCGCGCAGAACACTGTATGATCCTAATATATAGGTTACATACAAACACTTGAGGTACTATGCAGCCCGAGGCTAGAATAGAATGTATTCACTTCACATTGGGTAGCCTGACTTGACAAAATAGACAGAAATGTAAAATGATGCACCAATTGGTCATCAATCTTGAACATTTTTTCTTCAATAAAACACAGGCTCAATGAAAGTCAATGCAAATTCCGATAAAGTTACCAGAATGAAGACACATAAGTAAAGACTTATGAGTCGGCAAAGTGATAAGTGATCTGTTGATCTTGGTATTCAGTCCTGACGAAGGCCTGAACCCCCATGGGCAGTAAAGGCCGAAACATGTTACACGTCTGAACAGCATCACCACCTCACCTTTTAACCTTACCCCTATATACTACACCTATATTATATTAAACAGCTGTTTTTAGATAAAGGAGGTAATTTTACACATCACTAGACCACTCCCACTAGTACTTTTCCTCAGACGATGATACTCACCTAGGGAAGCGGGTACCTAGGTTTAAAATCCAATCATTTAATTGTAATATAAAAGCATTTATATAGCACTTACTACCCCTGACGAAGCGCCAAAACGCTTTTTCTGTAAGTAGCACGCTACTCCAGAACCCATAATGGATTAGTGGTGAATTAGTATAGTGAAATATGAAAGTAATTTGTGTGGTGGATATGTTAGTTATTAGGTTCAAGAAGGATAGTGTATGGATAGAAGAGGGAAAAAGGTTTGCATTTACATAGCGTCTGCTACCCCTGATGGGTTGTTGAAACGCTTTGCGGCAAGTAGCAGGCTACTACAGAACCTTTAAAGGTTTAGTGGTGAATTAGTGTTGTCAAATATAAAAGTAATTTGAGTTGTGGATTTGTTAGTCAGTTATTTGAATTGAGAAGGATAGTTGAGGGGTAGACGGGGGTAAAGCATTTTGCATATATTATAGTGGTTGCTATCCTTGATGCGGTGTTGAAGTGCTTTTTCAAATAGTAGCACACTACTTCGGAACCCATAAAGTATTAGTGGTGTAGTAGTGTGGTGAAATATGAAATTAATTACATTAAAATACAATTCCAACTCCTGCAGGAGAAGGGAGCCATAATAATGATCTGGGGTGCTCCGAGTGGGTACCGGGACACCCCTTAAATAAAAAAAAAAACACTAGTTCCTATGAGGTACATGGCTAGGTCCTGCAGCCCACCCCACACTGTGCATGTCTGAAAGCTGTGTGCAGCAGGGAGTTGCTTTTATGTATGCTAATAAAATCTTTCTTTATGCAAAACAAAACTGAAATTCTTTGAATAAAGCTAAGATTAAGGTAACATTATTGTTATGTAAAATGTTTAGTAACAAAATCATGTCAGATGTTAGAAGTCCACCACACTATGTTGCTAATGGAAAAAGTTACTGTACTGGAGTTTTAAAACTTTTCCATAAGAACCATTAGTCGTAGCTACAGACTCTGGTAAAGATCTGGTAAAGAGTTAGCCTCAGAATTATACTTCAAATTATAAATATGGTTTGTATTGGGGACCGCTACCCCCCAAAAAGAAAAGTTGTATATATTTTTTTTATTAACTTTTATTAAAACAAAAATAAATAACTGGAAACGTAACTTAAACATAACAATATAATAAATAACTAGAAACATACATTTAACAAAATAATATAATAAAATGTGATATGGACTCCAATAGAGGTAATCTGCAAAACAAAAAAGAAAATTAGTGTGTAAAATTAGATTGATGTGACTAAATGAGGTCAAACATTACAAGTCAAGGTAACACTAGACGATATTTACTTATTTTTACGTGTGCAGTTTGCCTGATACATTTCACTTGTCTTATAGGCCCATAGTCAAGTGGTGTCTGTATGGAAGTGCCCACTGCGTCAGATTTACATTACAGATCAACAGGTCTTTAAAATGATTCAGAGATGAGACAGAATTAGGTGAGAGATCAAGTCACTATGCAGGACAATATTCTTTAGGGCTTATTTAGAAGAGTCTTGCGCCACTTTTGTGTTACTTTTCTCATGTTGAAAGTGATTCAAAAATGGCGCAAGGGGCTTGTAAATAATCTCTTTTATTTCTAATGTATTTATTTGGAGCTATTGTATATCTAGGCCGCTCTGCTTATCTTCTGTAAACACTGTGGCCAAAAGAATTCACAACTTGTACTCAGCTAAGGTTGTACACGGCAAAGTGGACAGCAGAGTCCATGACTTTAAAAGAGAAAGAGAAACGATGTGAGAGAGAGTGAGAAAGAGTGAGACAGAGAAAACAACATTAAAAAGTGGGAGAGAAAAAGTTATAGATGGAGCAGATACTACTGGAGAAAATACTCGTAGCTCACCTTTTGCCTCCGTTGTGTGTCAAAGGACATGCTGCTTCATAGTGCACCCTCCAGATTAGTGATCTGAAAGATAGTATATAGAGTTAGTACACTTACATTTTTGGTTTCTTTTTTGTACACTCAGTATACTATATTAAAAGTTCCACTGTAAGGAGAGGTCTGTGTGGTGTTTTTTTTCCAAAGTACTATATCCCATGCATTCCCACTGCATAGCGGTGAGTTCTCAATATTGGGTATCTAGACTGTTGCATCCCATTGACTCGCAGAGTCTGGAGGTGAGTGTTTTTCTTGGGAAGTCAGAGGTAGATTTAGATGGTCCTTGCACCACTTTTCCCATGTTAAAAGTGACACAAAAGTGGTGCAAGGGGCTCATACACCTACCCTTCAAACTGTTGTAACTTATCTATTTTAACTGGCCGAAGGTAATTGTACATTCCTACACAGTGAAGCTGCTGCACACTACCCACTTTCTCATTTTACTGATGACTTGTCGTTGTTTCGGAAACAAGTTTTTTTGCTCACCTTTTGCCATTGGTCCGATTCAAAGAGGGTGCACTACGTGTCGAAGCAGCTTTCTCAGAAGTTGTTATGATGGCCACGCATCATCGTAGGATCCTTAAACATTGAGTTTTAGAGGTGCTGGGGGGAAGTCAATTTGTGAAACACAATCTGTAAGAGAAAAAGGAAGTTAACATTGTGCGTATTTTTTTTTAATCTAAGGAGAGAGGAAGTGAGAGATTGACTGCAAAGAATATTCGCAGCTCACCTTTCTGTCAACAGTGTGTTTTTCACCATGTGCCGGGACATAATGCACCCTGAAGCTCTACATCTAAAAGATATTAAAAGAAAGATGTTAAGATTGGTAATTGTTACTATCTAAATGTGGAGTTGAATAACATCAGCCTTTCACACACGTTCCCTCTCACATTTAAAATGACTATTTCTATAGTTTATATTCCGGATGTTTGACCGATTATAAAAACGTTCCTGCTATTGGAAAAAAAATATATACATGTAATTTGAGACACTATATAGGACTGCGTTCGTCTAAATCGTTGCGTCGCTTTTTTGTATCCAGTCTGAAGCACCCCATTGACTCCCTCCGATGCGCACCCAGGCCTCACTGCTCATCTTTTTGTGGACAGGGCAGCTTCTACATCATGTAGTCCCGATCTGCCACTAACAAGTCCCACATATAGTGCTGAGTCTTGATATCTCTTTGGCTAACGACATACTTGTGCTCCCATCATCATCATCACAGGTCCTTCACCCACTCAGTACTTCCGATACCACTAACTCAGTGACCAAAGACTCCACGCACGTGGTAGTGGGCCCCCCTGTTCAGTGGTTCAGGCCTACATGAGGCGTTTAAACCAGTAGGACGGGCCATCACAGCTCTTGGGATGGGAGCAACTCTAAAATGGTGTAGAGCACGTCTGACCGGTCTTTTGTATTGGTAGGGTCACGTGTGTAGTGATGCATGTGCTGGATGGGTGTGGTGTGGGTGTATACCAGCCATGAGGGAGTGTGTGTGTACCATTTTTACAACTACACCTGGAACTAAGAAATCACTACAATGAAATCTGGGCAATGTTGCGTTTTTGTTTGTTCCTGGTAGCGTAAGCGGAGTGGGCTGGCCTGACGTTTGCCAGTAATGCGCGAGGCTCTGAACCATGATTCCGGAGCTATGGGCGTGGTCCCATTGTGAACTATGTGAGAAATCAAGTGATTTGGGTGTCCGTTTTGTAGTGCTGACGTCACCCGGGTCTTAAAAGCAAATGTGTAATTATATCTGTAAAGACTTAATTCCCCAACTTACAACGTGCCAGGGGCGCATTTGCACAGTGGTGCAGGGAGAGGCAAGGCCTAACATACCAAGTGAGCAAATGCACCCCCTGGCACATTGAAAATTGGGGGATTAAGTCCCCTTCAATCCTGAGGGTCCCTGGGGGGCAACTAGCCTACCAGGTACCTAAAGTAAGCACCAAAGAGCTGCGTTGCAGCGATGTGTAAAAAGGGGCATGGCCTCTTTGCAACGCAGGTCTCTGGCACATACTGGAGGTACCTGGTGGGCTAATTGGCCCCCAGGAACCCTCAGGACTCGAGGGAACCTAAGACCTTAACTTAAAATTAATTAATTCCCCCACCTACCTTTTTGGCCCTGGGGGTCTTTGTGTGACCGCCTGAGCTGGCCTATGGGATCAGGGTGTTTCTACCCTACCCTGACCCCTTTTTTTTTGTCACCTTTGTTTTTCTGTTTTCTTGTGCATATATATATGCACATATACATATATATATCCCAAGAACCTGCCTCCTCCAAAGCCCCTTCTATCGGGGAAAAGTAGGCACGGACCACAGAATAAGTGCTCAAATTTCTTCTTTATTCAGAAGTCTGCCATAACGCGTTTCAGCCCGAAGACCTTGATCACATGACAACGCTCAACTATTCTGACACCCCTTTTAAAGTGACAAGTGCAACAATGACTTCAAAATCGGCTTGTAGACATGATAGAAATACCCTATAAAGTATTTCTTCATTACCTCAAACTGTATTGGCAAATAAATAGGATAAATAAGGTTCTTATGTTTACAATAGCTGCTTTTACATATAATACACAAACATAATTTATAAATAGATCATGTGTCCCTAAATAAAGCATAAAACTGTTGGGGTGTCAATAAAGTTAATTTCTGTAAAAACACTTCATTGTTCAAGAACATAGAATAAATAAATAAATATATAAATAAATATAAATATATAAATATTCAGTTTTAAAATTCTAGATGCATATTAGTATATGCTGTCCATAAATTCTTGTGGGCAAGAAAACGTTTTTAATTCCTAATCATAATTGTAGCATAAATGCATAGTTTTCACCTAAGGTAAGCATTCGCTTATTAAAATCCATAACAAAGCCTTTTATTTACCGTAGTCTACTGTCTTGTATGTCCAAAGTTTATATCCTCTAACACCAGTGCAAACATATCACTAAACATAGATAAGTTACAATGTGCAAATCCTAAATCCTAAATAGTGCAAATTCTACAAGCAACTAATGCTTGATTGTGACAACTTTTGCATCTTTGAAACCGTTTTGAACCCAGTTCTGCAAGTATTCATTGTAAGATTGGAAGCAGTAATATGAATCGCACACTATGAGTGTGGGGAATTCGCGATCAGTATTTTCAAGTGCCATCTTTAAAGCCTGTAGTTCAGCTCGCTGACCTGTACAGTCTCCGAGAGATTGAGTTTTTGTGACCATAGGTCTGATTTTACCATTGCGCCAGCGACCTTTAACAATCGCACAGGCAGCACTATAAGCTTGTTTATCCCCAGTTGCGGGCTGTGCTGATCCGTCTGTATAAATTATACAATCGTACTGTTCCAGAGGCAGAATCTCAGTGGGAAGAGGACATTCTTGTTCGTATTGTAAAAATGTTTGTGTTTTCAAGTAGGGGTCAAAAACGTATTTAACATCTGTTGCAGCAACAGAATTAACCCATTGTATCCATCTCGGATGTAAAGCTTTTGCATTAGGAATGCTTACTTTTGTCACTGCCTCCAAGGCAGGTACAGGAGTAACAACCTCTATGCGTTTACCCTGTGCGAGAGCTCTCTCTTTTGCTATTGCAGTTTGAACTGCTGTCAGAACTTTTTCTGTTTAAGTGAATTTCATTTCAGCTTGTGTGTACAAGTGTGATTTGTAAGCAATTGGTACTTTTTCACCTTCATTAAAGGTTAAGTATGTGAATCCGCATCTTCCTGGGATGATTTGGATTACAAGGTGGCATAGGTTTATGCGTGTCTGTAAATGTAATGTTGCTAACATGTCTGTTTGCACTGAACGCAACATTTCTGTGTGTTTTTGAGTCCAATTGGTTTGATTAATTTGTACAGTGGTTTAACTCTTGCTGCGTAATTTAGAATGTATGTTCTTCAGAAATTCAGGAAACCTAGAATTGATTGTAAGTTTTTCAGCGTTTTTGAGTTTGGAGCAGCGCATATTTTTCAGTTTACTGCCAGTCTTTTGCCTTCACTTGAAAGTTTTTATCCTAAGAATAGGACGCAGAGGTGGGCAATTCTTGATTTTTTAAAGTTGAATTTATACCCTTCAGATGAGAAGCCAAGTATTATGGTGTTCACTCTGTTCAAGTGCCTATCCAAGTCATCGTCTGTTAGATAGATGTCATCGACATAAGATAATGCCTCATCATCATTCGTTTGTATTAACTCTGTTACTCTGGCTGAAAATAATCCTGGACTATTCTTGAATCCCTGGGGGAGATGGCAGAAGTGACGCTGTGTCCCCATAATTGAGAAAGCAGTCAAGTACCGGCTTTCAGGTACAATGTTTTGACAGAAGAAACCGTTTGAAATATCTAATGTAGTTTTATATTTTTTGCGCATGATGTTATTCATCAGTGCTGCACTGTGTGCATTTTGTACTGCAAAGGTTTTGCAACACGAGTTTAAATTTCTGTAGTTCAAAATAGATGATAGGTATTGTCTGGCTTGGAGACAGGAAACAAAGGATTGTTCATTTATGAGGTGCATTTTTCAATCACCCCTTGGTATTCAAGTTGATCTAGGATCTCCCTGACCTGTTCTTTAGCTTCTTGCTTAACTGGATACTGCCTCTGAGCAGTTGGTTGATTTTTTAACTGGATTTTGTGGTGAGGAGAATCCTCATTCCATCCTACATGATTTTTATATAATGCTGGAGCCTGGGCTACTGCCCATTTTCTGGCATAGGTGTATTTTTCATGAATCGGAATATGATTGGAGAAGGCTGGCATAATAATAACTTCGCCATGCGGGCACTCCCTGACACATTTTGGACAGTCTTTTTCAGCTAGGAGAATGTCATAACCATTAGAGAGCTTCTCCCAAAAGAGTGCTCTTATTTTCCTAGTTATGTCCCCCTCCGTCATGAGGGTTACTTCATATAACCTATGGTGTACATTAACCCTGGTATCTGCAGTTTCAATTTGAATGTATTCATTCAAGTCCACTGTCTCCAGATGATCCTTCAGGATCTTGCGAGCTATGGTAACTTCTACTGCGCTGTCCAGCATAGTCTGAGCCCACTCCCCGTTCTTGAGTTGTGTCCTCAAGATCCTCGGCATGTCTGATTTTTAGACCTGCTACCTTCTTCTTGGTGAATTGCGTTTTCTTATTTTTTGGAATGTGTTGATTGTCTTTGGACTTCACGCGTTCTTCCTTGTGTTCTGACCATCCTCTTCTTTCCGATTTCTGTGAGGAAGTCTGAAAGGTATGAGAGGAACGTGTATCAGTATCTTGATATCTATCAGGTTTTCTCAAATTACCCCTATTTCTGAGGGTATACCTCTTTTTAGAGGGCTCCTTTTGAGGAGACCTACCTCCGGATTGAGAACGCTTCTCTTTAGGAAGTGTCTATCTAGTATTTTCCCACTTCTCTTTAGGAGTAGTGAGAGCGTTTTTAATAAAAACCTTTTCAGGATTTTCTGTTAGTTGGGGTTTAACTGGTTTCCCACCCAAAATATCTCTACCTAGCTCTTCATAGAATTTTTCAATTATTCTGGCCAGTTCATATGGTTGCTCAGTTACATCAAGTTCTTTTAATTTTTGTCAGATCGCCACAGATGCTGCTTCACCTTTAATGTTAGCTAATATTATAGCTGAAACCTGTTTGAAATCTTTAAGTAATTTCATACCCAGATTTCATTTAGAATTTGTTTCAGGATGTCTGGTATTACCGCCATAGACGGAATACCATGAGTTTTTGTGTAGATTGCAGCAAAGACTGTACCCCAAGTGTCGCAGTCCTCCAGGTGTGGTGCGATCCCCATTGGTAAAAAGATTGTTAAAATCCTGTGTTTCTCAAGAGGTGTACTATCTGGAAATACTGCCTCTATTTGAGTAATTTTTTTAGCTAACCAGAATGGAATTTGTTCCCTTTTTGCGGGCAATTTACCAATGACTGATTGTATAGTCTGCGGTGTAATTTTATTTGTTTTCCCTTGGTAAGGGGTTTGCTGTGGAATCCTTATAGGAGGTTGGACTGTTAGAGTCCGCTTGACATATTGAACCAATTGTCAATGTATTTTTATTAATTATTTTTGTTGAACTAATAGTTCTGGACCTGACATTTCTTCAATGGCAGGATGCGGTGTATAGCTGGCTAGTACCGGCCATATTGCTCCTGGTCTACCTAGTGGACCGAGCCTGGTAATGTGATTTTGATGTTGTAGGGCGCCTTTAAACCAGAGTGCATGCTCTTGGTATGTTAATGGAATTTCAATGTCCTCAAAAGGAACGTATTCCGTTGGAGGTTCCTCTACTTTGTAGAAGTGGAACACATGTGTTACTGGATTTGCTTCAGGGAAGACAATCCATGAATAGAATACCTCTGTCTGCCAATATTCTAGTGCCTCTATGACAAAGATGACCCCAGCACCTCTTGATGATCGGCCATTTGTTATAAGCTTTATAGTGATGGTTTTCCTTACATTTTCCGGGATGATTACAGCATCCGGGGCATTTTGTTGGAAACCTGTAACGTCTAAACCCGGTTGGGCTGCAGTTCTTGCAGCTCTCCCGTTCTCGTTGTCACTCATTTTGTTGACTGAAAGTTTGCAGAGCAAGTTTCAAGGAAACAAATATAAGGTGCACAATATTTTGGAATATTGTATCCTTCAACGTTGAACAAACCAAAAATTATTACATAGGATTTTTCGTCCTACTCATGTATGGAGGATATTTTATCCTTTTACCCACTCCAGACGTCTATTGGAGTATTTTACGGGGAAAAAAGGGGTCTCTGTGAAAAGCACAACTGAGTTACTCTAGTATCTAGCGTTAAATTAGTGCCTAACCAAATGTTGGGCGCCATGTAGTGTAGTTCTTATATTCCCAATAGGCTTTGGGCATTGGAATATTATATCCTATGGATGTAACGTAGGACTTAGGTCGACTAGGTCTCTATCGAATATATTAAACTTAATTGTTAGTGCCAGCTAGCTCAGAGGTCACTAAAAACTTTCTTGAATAAACAAGAAGGGATTTGTTTCTGACAACTGCATAAACATGACAACTTTGTTTCCCCGAGATAAAACTGATCTTCAGAGTTGTGGAAACAATAGATAGATATTTCACTCAGTCAATCATGCATGTTTCGTTTTATCAGAGGTGCAGAGAAATAGAGAGAGGGGCATTTTCAATAAAAGTATTTATTGAACAGTCTTCTTTCTCAGGCAAAAGAAATGAACAGCTACAATTGTAATACTGGCTGTAAAGTATAATGCGTACAGCAAGAAGAGTATTAAAAAATAATACTGTAAAAGAATGGTATGGTTTCTAAGCCATAAAATTCATGTATAAATAACAAAGACTAAAAGTACTCAACTGGTGCTTCTAAAATACGCCTACCCCGATGTACCTAACCTAAGTCTAGTACGAGGGAAGAAGTAAGTGTGGGTTTAGTTTCTTTGCCAAGAATCTATCCAAGATTTCTCTTAGGGTCTAATCAGCTCCGTACCTTGGTTTAGAATGAAGGAGGTCTGATATCTCTGTCTCGAGGCTCGATTTCCCAACACCCGGCAAGGGGAGCTTGGAAACACTGGAGCTGGATTCTCAGCGAGAGAAGGGCAGCCTCTCTGTAAGTGCATCAGCTGGAACGTCGGCTTCCTTCGGCACTTGCTGCAGCGTGATGCGTCGGGCAAGTAGATAGTCGAACTGCTCCAAACCACCGTTTGTTTGCTAGGGCAAGTGTGGGCATATTTATACCTTGAAGGTGCCTGGTTTGACGTAAAGTCAGACATAATAACGTCACCAAAGAACCCCAAGGGAATGGTAGTTCTTTGAAAATGCCATGATTTCTAGGAGAAATCAATATTCAAGAAAGGGGATGTCCCTGACTGCTGAAGCCGAGTTTTCCAAGAAATCGTTGCGGCTTTTTGGAACTAGTGGAAGTAGCCATGTCGTATTTGGACTGGATGGGTTATGTCTAAATATGGGTATGATTTCTATGCCTATATAAGGGTAATGTGAATTATACCTTTATAACGCATGAATCGGGAAAATTACACTGGGTCCTAAAACGCTATACAACTTCAATCAATTATTAACTACACATACATTTGTCTAAACTTTCACACACTATCATCCAAGTATAGCTCTTTTTTTAACCAGAGTAGTTAGTTCTGAAAACATTTTTTTTTAGTTTTATGTTTTTGGGTGGTTTTTTGAACAATTTTTTGATTTCTTTGGTTTTTTTTAAAGGAAAAAAGGCAACTGGTGGAACAAAACAATGAACTTCAGGGGGAAAAAAACAACCTAGCACCGATGGTTGTCTATTGCTCGACAAAAAAAATCCACAGACTGCTCTCCATAGCAGAGCAATCTATTACACTTAACGCATTGCATTTTTGCTTTGGCAAATTGGGACGTATGTCCAGATGTTTAGAGGACGTAGCAGCAGCAGAGGTGCTAGGAAATGCAGCTGGAGAGGTTTGAGCCAATCTTCTACATTCCTCCTTCATCATCATCATCAAAGCTTTATTCGAGGATTATACTCATAAAAGCACAAACATACATTTAAAATACATCATTTAAAAGATTAAATTCGAATTTATACACAATTTTAAAACAATTGTGCAGACATAATCAATATAAAACTTTGATGTACAATTTCACAGAACCCACTAAAAGTACCCCGATCAATTTGCATTAGTAAGAATTGCCCTCCGTCTAATGGACCATGCCCACCCCAAGTACTTTGCTGTTGCTAGGACAACAGGCATGTCGGTGGAGGTACAAAGTATTCGTAGTGCCTTAACACCCCTAAGTGTCCCTAAATTTCTGCAGACAGGGGCTAACCAGACTTTTCTCGGGGTGGTATAAGCTATGCACATAAATAAAAAATGGCCTATGCTTTCGTCTGCTGCACCACAAACTGGGCAGCAGGAGGTGGTGGAGCTCCTCCACCTTCCGGTCAAAGATCTCAGAGGAAGGGCACCTGATCTTAGCTGGAAGAAAAGCTTCCTATCCCCTGGGCTGGTAATACTGTCCCAATATGGTTCCAATGCAGGATATTGTTTAACTTCGAGAAAGCGCCCCGTCATGGTGTCAGATCTCGTTTTATTCCAGAGTCTTCCAGCTACCCAGTCCCAATATAGGCTTTTAATCGTATTTTTACTTGGGAAGGGTTCCACAGATGGATTGTCCCATAGATTTGAGAGGCCAAGATCGCCTAAGGCAGTCCTGAGATTTTTTAGCCAAACTATCTTATGGAAAGTATCAGCTTTAAATATGGCCGAGAACCCATCTGCATAGTGCCGGATCTCCGGGGTAGTCCAGAGGCGTCTCCAATAGAGAATCGGGCGTAACCTCGCTTGGTCGCTAACTGGTCTTCTCCCTAAATCGAGACCAAGTGGGATTAGTGGTGTACTCTGCGGGAGTCCTGTGATTCCCCTAAGAAACCTATTCTCGGATAACTGCAAAGGGAGGAGCTTCCCAAATCCCCACAACTCTGCCCCATAGAGGGCAGAACCAAGAGCCTTGGCGTCATATACAGCCAAGACGGGTTTTATTGGCCTAGTCTTAGACTTTTTATGTTACGCCCGAAGTGCCCCCGAGATCTGTTGGTGCCTCAGAACCGCCCTAGCTATGTGTTGGGACCATCTTGAGTCGTTTGCTACCTGTATCCCAAGATAGGTAAATACACTAACCACCTCAAGCTGACAGTTATTCAGAAATATTTTCTGCCGGGGTCTGCGTTTTGATGTAAAGGCCATCAGCTTGGTCTTATCCATGTTGACTTCTAGGCCATGCTCCCCACAAAAGAGATCGAAGATATTCAAAGCTCGCTGCAGGCCATCCGGGGTTTTGGATAGAATTAGCGTATCGTCGGCGAACATCAGGATCGGAACCCTGAGGCCCGCCAACGAAGGCGCGTCTACACTGGCGTCCAGCATCCGAGCCTCTATCCCATTAATAAATAGGGAAAAGAGCAGGGGAGCCATTGCGCACCCCTGATGCACTCCACGCTCAATCTGGAAGTCGGCAGATGATTCGCCATTCATGCCCCATTGGACTTTGGTGAAATTACACTCATGCAACCTCATTATCAGGGTAAGTAGCTCAGCCGGAAGACCTATTTCGCTCAGAACTGCCCAGAGCTTTAGTTTGTTTACCACCATCCTCCCTACCACTTTTTGGACAGTGGCGATAAAGCTTATCGGCCTGTAGTTACCTGGGAGAGACCGATCCCCTTTTTTATATATGGGTATGATGGTTGCTCCCTTCCATAGTTCAGGGACAGCCGTTCCCTTTGCTATAGCATTACCCAGAAGAAATACATATATGGCCCACCTCACCTTATCGTTTGTAAAAACATCAGATGGTACACCATCTAAACCCGGGGCCCTTCCCCCGGGGGCAGCATATATTGTGACTTCAGTTTCTTTAAGGGTAAATAGATTCTCAGTGGGGAATACAGCCAAAATTACTTCCACATCCTTAAACTCTGCAGTCTCAGCATATTGGGGTTTGAAATATTCCACCCAGGCACCCTCGGCGACATTATTATCAGGTTTGTCTGGAGTTCCACCACTACCCCACTTGACAATATTCCAGAATAACCTGGAGTCCTTAGCCCCCGAAGCCACCTTTAGTTCAACCCAATGCTTTCGTCCCATGTTTTTTTAGCTAGGGATATGCTAACCTCGTAGTGCTTCCTGGCACCACTAATTGCTACACTGTCCCTGCTCCTAATTGCTCTGCCCAAACTTCACCTGGCTACCCTGCACTGGTGGTTGAACCACCTGGCTGGTTTGGGTGGTTGTTTCCTGTTTGTCTTGCAAGGCCTCAGGAAGTGCGGTTTTAGGAGGGAGAAGAGCTTGTCATGTATGTCAGTTATTTTCCTAGACCCAGGGATTACTGGGTTTGCATCCTCCATAACGGTGATTGCAATATCTACCTTAGAACTTAAAAATGCCACAGATTCTGCATTAGCCAATACGCTCGGCCATTTGAGTCTGCGCATGTCGTTGGCCATAATAGGCAGTGGGCCATCAGTCGATGAAGAATTCCCTGATTTGTCCAACCACCAACTGTGGGTCACACAGAGAGGATTATGGTCACTCTCCAATCTGCCCTTGATTTCCATGTCGCATACCAACTGCCACAAGTTTAGGCTACAGAGGACATAATCTATCCGGCTTTGGCGACGACCATTGTCGAATGTACAGGCGCCTTCCCTATCGCTCTTCGTTCTCCCATTTAGGGCTCTTAGTCCTTGTTCCAAGCAAATGGCATTCAGTTGTAGTATATCTTTCGTCCATCGCTTAACCGGGGCAAGATTTAGAATAGGGACGCCCCACTGCATGTCTTCCTCTTGCCCCAAGGGAACATCGGAGCTATCCAATGGTTCGAAGGTCCTATTTAGGTCACCAGCTACTACAACTTTATTTCCCAAGGACTGCATTTCCAAAAAAGTGGACAAAGCCTCTAAAATTCCTCCTTCGCCAAGTTCACAGGATGCTGTGTTTTTAGGTGTTTTAACATACTTGCGGTCCCGCAAGAGTATTATTTCATGCGGTTACCTCTGGAGAGGACCCTTTTGCAGATCTTGCACGTGACCTTGACAGCATTCACTTTCTTCTCTTCCTCTGGTATAGAAAAAAACTTCCACACCACTGAGGGGTACCTCTCAGGAGGTGAAGGTTCATGAACATATTCCTCATCTGAAGAATGGTCAGTATCAGGTGCTGGCTGCTGTGCTTAATATGTGTCCAATTTCCCAAAAAAGGTTCTTCTCAGCAGAGAGATGTTCCTCCCAAGAAAGTCTAAGAAGAATTGAAATGAGTGGGGTTCTTGAATAGTTAGATAGGAAGTGTTATGAACCAATAAAATTTATTTTTTCGAGGTCCGCGCACCATGCGCACAGGCATCACACACCCAACGCGACTTCCGGAAATTGCATTTAAAAGTAATATAGGTTTTTTAAAAGTAAAAGAATATTTTTATGATGGACCCTATTGGATCATGCTCCAGTATGCATGACCATCGCCCCCCCAACTCGATTGCCTCCCATGCACCTGGCAGCTAATGCCAGAAGCCCTCTTAGACACTGCCTTCAAGGCGGAGCTTGAAAAGGAAATCTCCGATTTCTTTGAAAGGAACAAATGTACAGTAACCCCTATGAGCTTTCAAAGTCACAATGTGTGGCTTTTGCATCTCAAAGAGCTTCGAAGTCCTCAGAGACATCCGTCGTAGTTTGCTTCATCTTAAGGGAGAACTAAAACAACTAGAAAAGGACATATGGGAAGACACCACTGGGACTTAGAAGGCTACACTTCGTGACAAACTCACGGAATACACCACCACAGCTGAACGGGAGGTTCTCTTTTGCTACAAAAATGTTACCTCTCGTAGGTTTGGGGAGGGGGAGGGGGAGAGGCCTGGCAGGCACTAGCGATGGAGATTCGCCTGTCTTGGTTCTCCAATCACATTACGGAAATAGTAGACAGCTCGGGGACACATCGGGATAGTGTTGAAATCTTACAGACATTCATTGGATTCTACTCGAATCTTTATCGCTAACTTAGGTCAGAGACTCCGAATTTTGCTCCTTTTATTACAGCTCTCCAGATTCGTCCCTGTCTACTAGGACATGGGGCTAGCTGCTGCATACTACTTTTAGCCCTCTTTCTTGATGGATGGATAGAGCGGCATGATGGTCCTGTCCTATCTGCTTCCACTCAGCAGGCCCTGCTTCGTACTCCTGAGTCCCACCTCACAGCGGTGCCCATGCATCAGAGTGCCTCACAAGTCCTGCCCTTCTCCTTGTGAAACCCAATTCTTCTTGTTATTGCTCCCCTCAGCAGACCCCATGCTGCCTTTCAGGAGCTGCTGCCCCCCCCCCAAAAAAACTCTCCCCAGAAACACACCCCGGTTCATTTAAAAAACTAACACACTTGTCTCAAAGACATTACAATCTGGCTTGGGAGACCCAATCATCAGGTCGGCTGAAATTTGTGACATGTTATATGTTATTGAAACCTTGAGTTGTCTCAGTACTTAATTTGTAAAGTAGGTTCTGGGCCCAAGCATTTGCTCATGAGGTGCCTCCGATGCTGCAGAAGGTCGGGGTGCCGAATATCAAGACTGAGCACAACCCATATCCAGACACTCCCAGCCCCTCAAATTCACTAGTTCACGTTCTGTTTCATACCAGTTTTCTCGCTTTGTCTGTGACTTTCTATTCCTCCATGATCATTCACAATACGTTTTCTTTGCTCTTGTTCTGATGTCAAAGTCTGATGAGGTTTTTGTGTGTTTTGGCAGAGCCAAATGCACTTAGGTTACCAGTCTGTGTGACGAGGAGGACCCCTTTTCTAATTAAGTGATTGTGAACATTTGCAGTGAAGGTTTGCAGATGTCATATGTGTGTGGGGGTGGAGGGATTGCCACTTGTTAAGCGTATTGTAGAGCCCAGTGGGGGGCTCAGCTTTATAATCACACCCATCCAAGCTATGTCACCAACTCGGGATCTCAGTTTCTGTGAGGTGAAACGGACAGTGCTTCAGACATTTCGTGTCTGCGTGGATAGCTTGGTCATTCTTTTTATTCTTCACATTCAACCTTTTGTAACTGTAGATAATGGGAAAGCAGAACTCCCAGAATGCAAAGTAATACTAGACAGGGACCCTGGATAATTTGGAGGTCAACTAGGAAACAAGCTGCCAGTATACCTATCAATAGGTCCCATATTAAGAAGCATATCACATGTCTTGAAACAAGTACAGGGTTGCTTGGTAAAGGTTGCACAGGGTTACAGGGAAGTTCAGGGCAGAACTGTGGCGCAGACCTGCTTAGGCAATGCAGGACTAAGATCACAGGGTGACAGTGGCAGGGCAATTTCCCTTTACAAATGTATATAAGAACAGCATGTTTGGTCCATTATTACAGAAATAGTGCTGAAATTTCACAAATAAGTGTTCTTGGGAGGCGAACTGCCTCCGGTACCTTCCTGATAAACTTCAAGCTCGCTCGCTTTATTCACTTGCATGGCTAAATTGTTTTTTTGTCATACGCCTCACCATATTGAAATTCCACCAGCTGCCACTAGTGCTGAAATGTCTCTCGGAGGCCACACCTACTTTTCTCTGACTCCACCCATTGGCTCCACCTACTTACTCTATTTGCTCCACCCACAACTTCAATTGGCACTGCTAAGAGTCAGATGTAATACCTGATCTGAATTTCAAAAAGGGAGCCTTCCTCATAGGTAAGCATCTAAGGGAAGAACTTGTGGTGCTAGAAGAATCAGTGATGTTGGGTGATTTTATGTTGTGGAGGGGCAGCAAACACCTAAGTGGAGTTTCCTGGTTGTCTAACCATTGTTAAGTTCTAACCTTAAACCAGCCCAGCATTCCAAAGGTATTCTAGATACATCCAGGCTTGTACCGGCAGCCTGGCGCTCAATATTTCATCTGCCTCAAATCACACATGCAGTCTGGCTTAAAACATTATTGCCTAACTGCGGGCAGTTTAGACAAGCACAACGTTCTGATAATACAGTGCTCCGAATGGGATCATACAGCCACAAGAAACTCACTTAAAGAGATACCGTAGAAGTACTCCTGAGTCCTGAAGCAGCACCCAGGTGGTGTAAAATCCACTGAGTGCATTGGGCTCTAAAAATTATAATTAAGTGTACATCATGAGAAACTACAGTACAGTTAAAAATTCCAAATGAAGTATTCGCACAAGTCATTTTAACCTCAATATTAGTGATGGAAGCCACAACAGGCCGTATTGGAGTTGAAAAGAAGATTCTTGGGGCAACAAATTCAGAGCCAGTCTGCATGTGAGTGCACAGGTTAACCTTGATGAGCCTAACCAGACTTGAGGGCGATGCCGCCTCCAGTAGCTCAAACCGAATGTGGAGGAGACGACTTCATGCTGCTTTCAACCAATGAACTGGCAAATGGAACATTTAATAAGAGCATCACAGCACTTAAGAACGGTTTTCTTCACTGTAATGCATGGATTTGCAAAGTCCAAATGCATCATGTTTTTGCTTGAATTAATACATTCTTTACTACATTAACTCAAATAAACAAAATTACAATACAAATTTGAGAAATAACATTCACCCTTTAAAGTAGGTTCGACACTTAAAAACATTTGTAGATGACCTGTATTCAAAACATCCTGAAAAATAAATGCCAGACTTTACCTGAAAGAATAAAATACATTTTCTTGCACTTACATTTCTTAGACTTGCTGTATTACAGAACTGTTACATTAGCAAACACGAGCAGAGGAAGTCATATTTTTTACAGAAAATGGGGACCTTCAAAGTTTGTAACTTCACTGGACCTACGCACACACTCCTGCACGGACTCAATTAAAAACACTAGCAAAAAGGTCAGAAAGACGAGGATTCACATACTAGTATCAAACAGGCCTGAACGGTTTTGTCTAACCTGCGTGTACAGGCCTCTCCAGTGCTTGAGGGGGTAAGGGTACCGTACCACCTATATATAAATATTGATGGCATGCCCATGTAGATTTGGGCACACGAGCCTTACGCAGGCCTCTTTCAAATGCTGCCTCTCTCTCTCTCCAGCTGGGTGGAGAGGTCTGGGGGGCAGCACCTCCTTCCACAGAGGGAGGGCTACTCTGAGCCCGGTGAGACTCGGCCTTCAGTGCTCCCTGGGCCTTCTGCCTCTCCCTCCCTCCCTCCCTCCCTCCCTCTATACCCCTCCGAGTCTGTCAGCACGTATTCGGTGACGATCAGGCCAGAGGTCAGTTGGGGTCAGACACAGGTCTCGCTATTCCTGCCCTGGTGGGCAGACCAGCTAGATGTGCCAAGGGAGGGCGGGGAGTTCCCTGAGGAGGAAGAGCTATGGTTGGTGCATGGATGGAAGAGCTAGTGCAGTGAGGTGTGCGTGGCGTTATAGGGCACTGGCACTCCAGAGGGGTGAGTGCCATACTGCTGCAGTGGGGCGAGATGCTGTGGTGGCCACTGGCACTTTCGTGGAGAGGGTGGTATAGGGGCTCAATGTATGGGAGAGTGCAGTGTGTGGAGTGGGGCTCCTGTAAAGACGAGACGTGGCTCTATTGAATGCGGAATTGTGGAAGCACTATAGGGGGAAAGGGTGGTGTATGCAGTGGGGCACCTGTATGGACAAGGCAGGGCTGGGGTACTTTATAGGGGACAGGGGGTGTATGGAGTGGAGCACCTGTATACATACACAAGACAGGGCTGTATTGCGCATGAGTGCTATAAAGGGGACAGGGCGGTGTATGGAGTGGAGCGCATCTGTATACATAAGGCAGGGCTGTATTTCGTAGGAGTACTATATAGGGGACAGGGCAGTGTATGCAGTGGACTGTGGAGCACTGCACACGGGTCTGCTATGAGGGCATGAACAAGGATACAGCTTTAGCACCCAATGTAGGACGCCTATCCTTACCTCATACGAACGGACCCACTACCCGCCCTGTTGTTTGGTGAGCTGAGTCAGTGTCAGTCTCAGAAAGAAACACAGGCATAAGAAGCTCAGAGGTAGAAACTAAACATATTTTGGTTTTATACAAAGAGCATGTTCGGTTTGTTGATAACAGCTTGTGAAATTTCTAACTTACTGTACACTTTTTTCTTCGCCGGCGCTGTTGTGCATGTTGTCAAACGCCTACTCTGGCACAAATGAGAGAGCACTAGTCTGAGAAAAAAATGTATAAGTGCATCATATTTACAAGCACGTAGTTAGTTAACATATACCTTGCACCAGAGTGTCTTATATTTAGTAGTGAAACGTATAGAGTGTTCAAGTAGGGTAACAATAATCATAACAGTGTGAGACTAATGTAGAAATGTTGGAATGAATATGAAAACCTCACGTTCTCATGTTAAAGGAATCATGTAAGAGTTAAGTGGAACTTTACAAAACCAGTTATATTGTGTAGGCCTCATGGCAATTCACAGAAAATCTAAACGTGCTGCTAAAATAATGTGAGGTGGGGTTAACGTGGTTCTTCCAAAATGTATTATCGAATTTAGTTTGAAATATATGCTTTATAGATGTGTGCTTTAAGAAACGTATGTTAGTTAAGAATGCTGTTTAAATCAAGTTAAATGTTTTCAGAGCGCAGGGACCCGCTTCATGTAAATCAAGTAGGCTCTAACTGATAGTGATGTTCCTTTGAACTGAAATGTGCTCGTTAGAGGAGAAGTCGAGAGGTGCCAAGTACTGTGCTTTCCATATGCTTTATGACCTATAGATATGGGGGAGCCTGGAATTTGAGGCCCACTGTAGGATGGCCTGTATGCAGGTGCGAGGGGTCCTAATCAGTCGAAATGAATGGAGCTTTGTTCAGTGGCGCTTGGCGCAGGCCTGTAGGAGTCTTCAGGAATTTCAGGGGGTATCGGCGCACTGGAGAAGAAGTCTGGGAACCAAGGTCAACTTTAACGAGGGTCTTGAAGAGTACCATCATGGAGTTTACCGCGCAAAGATGTACCACGTGAGGGGCGGCCCAAGGGGCGTTCCTATCGGAAATGTGATTTGGTATTAGGGAAAGCGACCCGGGAGGAGAGCAGAGCAGATGATTTTGGGAGCCTAAGGAAGCAGATGGGTAGGCAGATAGGCTGATCAGGAGAGACCCATTATCAGAGAAGAAACAAAGAGAAGTGCGTGATCTTCTTAGGAAGTCACCACGGCTGACACCTTTTTGGGGGTAAAGATCTTGTTAAGTAGGGATGTCACTTAGTCTAGTGTAGGGACAGACTAACTTGAATTTCTTTTCTGTAATGACTCTTAGGTTGCAACTCATATCAATCCTTGCAAACCTAATGATCTTCGAACTTGTACTCATTATTCTGTTTTGTAGACTCAGATTATTCAAAGAATTTATGTTCATAGTGATACCAGTTTACCTTTTGAATCTCATCTTAAGAAGTTTGTATCTTCAGTTATCTTTGGTTTTATATTAAATTTTTGAAACTTAATCCTGGTCAGTGGTCATTTAGAGTGGTGTAAGTTCTTAATTGATTGACTTAATGTTAGATTGCCTTTTACTCAATGACAGGTACCAACGATCCAGTCGACTTGGTTTGGGATCTGGTAAGGTAACTAGTAACCAGTAACCAGTAATCCCGCGTTAACAGTTGGTAGCAGAGTAGGATGGTTATCTTCTTGAGGAAGGTAATCTAGATTAGGTTCGTTTACCCCAAGGCCCCTAGACATCGAGAGACGAGCAGCGGAAGAATCGTGCGCCGAAGGTGCAGACGGGGCGAGAAAAGCAGCAGTATCGGAGGAGAGTGAGTATAACAAGGGTCATGCGTGAACAGATTGCGGTGTTGTATTTGTATTGTAATGTCTTGCGGAGTTGAATGCCTGTAGTGTGAATGAGAGAAGGTTGTGAGCGCGCGCAACCTGGTGAACCGGTTACCTGGTAAACGGGTGAACTGGCAAATCTTAAGTTCAGGCCAGAGCTTAAGTGGTTTTGGGTGTATCGAACATCCAGAGTAGTTGTCGACCATAGTACGGAGGTCACGAGGTACCATTGACCGCCGTGGGACCGAGATAGGGGGAGTGTAAGAGTGAGAGTATGAGTAACGGACGCTGGTCGAAAGTTACTGTGTGTGAGTAACCTATCAGAGAAGGCGATTGTCTGGAAGCGGAAAGACATTTCGTCAAGTTAAGGTGACAACTACAGAAAAGACTGTGGGCGTACAGTCAAGAAAGGTGATCGCTTGGACGGAAGTAATCATTTTTCAGAGTATGAATGAGATGCATGCGTGACCGAGGAGACGAGCTGAAAAAGGAGGGGAACTGCTGCAAAAGGGGGACGAGTGACGTCAGAAAAGAGCCGCGCTGAGATAGGGTGGGGAGTGAAGAGCCGCGACGTGATAGGACTGTTGGTGTGACGTCGGCAAGAGCCGCGACGCGATTGGGCGGCTGGTGCGACGTCAGTGAAAAGTCGCGATCGGATAGGCCAGTTAGCGGAAACAGCACGGCGATTGGTAGATTGTCATTAGGAAGTAAACAAACGCGGAGAAAAGAGAAATCATGAAGTGTTTTAAGTGTTTGAAAGGGATTTTTAAAAGAAAAAGAAGTGAACATTATTACGGGGAAGAGGCACCGCCGGAGGGTACACCAGCTCATTATATGGCAACGAATGTGGGGCTGCATACGATATTATGGATTGGGGCTTGGAATAAGCTTACGGAAGGAAATGAGGAAATGCAGTTCCCAAAGTACGGAACATTTAAGCTAGAGGTGTTACATCGGCTAAAAGCAACCATGTCCTCATTGAAACCCTCACCTAGACCAACCCAGTTTGAGGCCCTTAATGCATGGATTAGGGCGGCACACGATAGAAATTTGGACAGGCGTCAACAAAGATTGACGCGATCGGTAAGAGCAGTGCGAGATTCCAAATGGGACGAGGAGGCAAAGAGATGGAGGGTACAAGCTATTGAGGTAGAGAAGTTGTATCCAATGAGGGAGGTGGTAGGTGGGAGGAACCTCATGGAAGAGGATGAGGAGAGCGAGTCGGAGGACAATGTGATAAATAGATTATTGATGGACAGACCACCTCCGAGAGTTGAGGAAATTGAAGATAGAGGGCTCGCAAGGGAAGATGGGAATGCCATAGAGGGGTATACACCACTCCCTATATCGGAATGGACACCTATCAAAGGTGGGGAGACACCTCAACCTAGTACAGTACAGAGTGTAGTGGGAAGGTTTGTGGTGCAGAAAACGCCAGCCACCGAAAGCGTTGAGTCTTTTGGATTGCCAGACACTCTTCAAGTGCCTGTTACCATAGGACCTATAGTATCGATCTATAACCCTGAGAGAGATAGAGAGGAAGAACAGAGGCAATTGGATAGAGAAAGGATCGAGATGGAAAGGAGGAATAACGTGACAAATGCATGGAAGCAATTGCCAGGTTCGGTAACGTGGAACACCGCATTAGATACAACTGTAGGTCCCAACACAGGACAGGGAGGTCAGAGAGGACCGATGGACCTAAGGGGACCGTGGCCAAAGTCCTATACAGAATTAAGAGCTGATTTGAGGGAATGGGACGGGTCCGCAGTAACCCCGAGTAACAGGTCAAGAACAGAACCAGAATGGGAAAGCAGAGATAACGGGACTGTATCTCATTGTGGGGCCAGCGAAAGCAGTCAGGGGCGGGAAGGCCAAAGTCAGGAGAATAGAGGAGTTACACGTCCTACGGATGAGAGGGAACAACAGGAGCAAAATGGTAGGAGTGTAGAGTGTGAGGAGATGTCCCGTCTCTGGGAGAAAGGTGGAGGCCAAATGGTACATGCTTTTCAGAATAGGTTTAGGTGCCTTCATCATGTACTAGGAGAAGACGTCCAACATTGGAGAAAAGAGGACAGTGATAGGTCCCGCCATGCCTCGAATAATCAGGAATCACAGGGAAGTAGTGAGGAGAGAGGGAGTAACGGAATATCTTACCATGTATCCCGTGAAACTAGACAGGATGGGGATGGTGGGGCTATGAGGCGTGAAGGAGTGTTTCACCATCCACCCCGAGAAGATGGAAAGGCATGGGACCTAGAGAGATGGGAACAGGGGAGGACTCCCTATAACTCACCAGTGCCTAAACGTAGATCTCGGAGCTGGGATGGGAGAGATGCGGATGGAGTAACTAAATTTAGTGTGTTGAAAGCTGAAATTAAGGCAAAGAGACTTGATGTCACCAGTTTAAAATCAGATGTCGATGAGATAATTGATGGTACATTGCCTTTAGAAAGGATAGAATTGTATGAACAGGATGAGCTGTTGTTCATGGCAAAGGATATTACTAGGAAAGCTAGAGCGTTTCATGAGAAACTGACCAATTTGGCAGACAGATATGCCGTAGATTTATCTAGGACAAGGGCATTGCAGAGTAACCACAGATTGCAATACGCAGACCAAGACCTAGATGAGAAGAGAACTACTGGATTAAAAACACACATAAGAGAGTTGGTATCAGGAATAAGAGTGTGGAGAGAACTGGACAAATTGGAAGAGAGGTGGTCGAAAAAGGGCACTGTTAGACGGAGTACAAGTATGATGACCCCAGAGGGAAGGATAATGCAGATGGAGGCATTCCCTTTGCGAGAAATATCGAACGGAAATTATGTACATGTGCCCTGGAGTAGAGGAGACTTAGCTGCGTTTACCAACTCATTTCCGAAGTTAAGGGACAATCCAGTAGAGTGGTATAAGCAGGTAGAAAGGTTTGTAAAGATCTCGAAGGTATTGTGGATTGATTTGAACACGTTGTTTGACATCGTGGTTCCATCTGATTTATGGACACCATGCAAGACTAGTGTTGAATGGCCGAATACTGAACCAGTGAGGGATGCTCGGACTAATGGACCGTCCGAGATTGTCATGCAAAAGTATGAAAGGGTAATAGCTTGGCTGAAAGATAAAGTGCCTCCACAAGATATAGATTGGGTAAAAATAGACCGAACAAGGCAGGAACCCAAGGAGACAGTTCACGAGTTTTATGAGAGATTATTGAAAACATTCAAACAATACAGTGGACTTGATGTAATGGATCCCAAAGATATAGGGCAGTTTGTGTCAAAGTTTGTCTTGGGGTTGAGACCTGATATTTGTTTGATGATACAGCAATATTTAATCTGCTGGCAGAACAAACCACTAGATGAGATCTTGCAATATGCGAGATACTGCAGTGACGAAATAGATTCTAAAGCGAAGAATCTAAAGGAGAAATTGATGGTAGTGCAGATGCAGTCAGCAGGGAAGGGTGGACAGCAGAAGCAGGGGATGGGACGAAAACCAAACGGTCAGAACAAAGATAATGAAGAAGGGCAGAGACCTAGGGTAGACTTTGCCACTTTAAAGAAAACGACAAAGTGCCATTTGTGTCACCAGGTGGGACATTGGCGACGCGAGTGTCCCTTTAACCCTGAAAATGGAGAGCTAGAAGTAGAAGAGCAGGTTCAAGAAGTTCCAGCTCCAAAGGTGACAGTTCCAGGAAGCAAGGTGGCCAAAGGGGGGACTTCGGCTCCACGGGCACAGTTCCCACAGCCACCGAAAATAGCGACAGGGGGAAAGGTCTTTAAACAAATGCCTCTCTTTATTGAGGAAGAAAAGTGTTATTATATTGATCCATTGACCGGGCAACGTGTGAGTAGTGAAGAGGACTGTACCCTCGGGGCAGTCCTAGAGGTGGATCACAGAGGGCCGTTTGTTGAGGCAGAAGTGGCAGGGTGTCCTACAACGTTCTTAGTGGATACTGGAGCTACTCGATCAACTCTGAGGTCAGCGGTGGTTCCAGACTTGCCGATGTCAGGGGAAACAATTCAGGTGGTAGGAGTCGCAAACAAAAGGCTGACTAGTCCATTGACAGAACCAGTGTCTGTGAAGATAGGAAACCATATGAACGAACATCAGTTTGTGGTTTGTGATTCGAGTCCTGTATGTCTGTTAGGAAGGGATTTGTTGTGCAAATTGAACTGCACAATATACTGCACCCCGCAAGGAGTGGAGGTACAGACTACAGACGATGACGCTACTTTCAAGGTAGCCAATTCAAAATCCTGTGTAGAGCTATATCCTACTCTGACAGTAGAGGATCTTCCCCAAGACTTAAGGGATGCGGTAGCGTCAGAGGTATGGGACTTCACAGGAGAAGAAATAGGATTGATTAAAGGGGTAGAACCAGTAAAAATAATGGTAAAACCAAATACTGAGTTTCCAAGAACGCCTCAATACAAATTGTCCCAAGAAACGATTGCAGGAATAAAACCTGTGATCGAGTCAATGATACAACAGGGAATACTGAAAGAAATCGTGGGTAGTCCCTGTAACTCCCCGATTATGGGTTTGCAGAAACCTAGCGGGAAGTTCAGGATAGTTCAGGATTTACGAAAAATTAACAATATAGTCGTTTCATGTTGTCCCATGGTACCGAATCCATCAGTGATACTGTTTCAAATACCATGTCAAGCAGAATGGTTCACAGTGATAGATCTTTGCCAGGCTTTCTTTTCAATCCCATTGGATGAAGAGAGCAGGTATCTTTTCGCTTTTAAAATGGAAGATCGCGTTTTAACATGGTGTCGAATCCCACAAGGATTCACAGACAGCCCATCTATCTTTAACCAGTTGTTGAAGAAGAATCTTGAAAATCTAGTACTGCCGCAGAATTCGGTTCTGGTCCAGTACATAGATGACCTACTTGTTGCGTCAGAGACGGAGGAAGCTTGTAAAGTAGATTCCATTGCCTTATTGAACCATTTAGCTGAAAATGGACATAAGGTATCTCCGAGCAAGTTGCAGTACTGTCTGACAGAAGTACAGTATTTGGGGCACCGGTTAGAAAAGGGAAAACGCAAGGTGTCCCCAGAGAGGATTGAGGCAATAATGAAGATGAATGCGCCTACGACACAGAGAGAAGTTCGGATGTTTCTAGGAATGGTTGGTTATTGTCGACAGTGGATAGCTAACTTTTCACTGAAAGCAAAACCCTTACAGAAACTGATGCACAAGGAGGTGAGTGATCCGGTACCATGGGATGACGAATGCCTAGTGGCGTTCTTGCAGCTGAGAGACGACTTGTGTCGTGCTCCAGCTCTGGGGATGCCAGATTACGAGAAATCATTTTCACTTTATTGCTGTGAGAGGGAGGGATGTGCTTTGTCAGTCTTGGCACAGACCCACGGAAATGCCCGTAGACCAGTTGCATACTTTTCGGCTACATTAGATCCGGTAGCCGCAGCGTTGCCCGGATGTCTCAAATCCGTTGCTGCAACAGGTGTCAGCATTGAGAGGAGCGAGAGTATTGTGATGGGACATTCGTTAGTGGTGTATGTACCGCATTCTGTAGAATTGTTAATGACCAGGACGAAGACGCAGCATCTGACTAATAGCAGGCTCACGCGCTACGAGCAAGTTATTCTTGCCGCGGAGAACGTGACCCTCGGGAGATGCTCTGTCTTGAATCCTGCTACTTTGATGCCATTACCTACTGTAATAGAAGGCGAAGGATGTGAAGACCACGATTGCCTTGATGTGACTGAACTATGCACGAAACCCAGACCAGATATTGTGGATGAGCCATTGTCTGACCCTGATGAGATTTACTTTGTCGATGGCTCATGTTTAAGAGACGATACTGGTCGGTTGAGAGCAGCTTATGCTGTTTGTACCATTACTGGAGTTGTGGAAGCCGCTTGCCTGGAAGGAGTACATTCCGCACAGGTAGCAGAAATCATTGCCCTAACTCGTGCCTGCATAGCAAGAAACGGAAAGAGAGTCACCATATACACTGACAGCCAATATGGTTTCGGTGTGGTTCACGATTTCGGGCAGTTGTGGTCTCAGAGAGGTTACATGACCTCCTCTGGTTCGCCCATTCGAAATGGAGAATTTGTGCGATTGTTGTTAGAAGCACTACAAGGTCCAGTTGCCATAGCAATTGTGAAATGTGTAGCTCATACTAAGAATACAGATTTTGTATCACAAGGCAACAGCTACGCTGATGAGGTCGCACGCTATTGTGCGGAACAAGATTATTCTTTTTCAAAAGTGGAAATTGATGGTGCTGAGGAAAAGACAGAATTAAGCATGATGTTAGAGACTGTAGACACTTGGGAGGATTTAAGAGTGATGCAGGAGAACGCACCTGAAGCGAAGAAAAAGGCATGGGAAATAGCAGGTTGCGTGCGAAGTGAAATGGATTTTTGGATTTCTGCCGATGGGAGGGCTGTGTTACCTGAGGAACTAGCGAATCCCATGGCAAGGCAAATACATGGTCCTGTACACCTAGGAAGAGACGCTATGATGAGAGTATGTAGGCAGTCTTGGTATTGCCCTAAATTTAGAATAGCAGCAGAATCAGTATGCAAGCGATGTGTTACCTGCCAACAACTGAACATAGGCAAAAGGACACCAGTCACACTGAGTCACATTGGGAGGTCAGGGGGGCCTTTCAATAGAATGCAATTGGACTTTATTGAAATGCCAAGAGTTAACCGCCTTAGGTATGTGCTGGTGGTTGTGTGTATATTTTCCAGATGGGTTGAAGCGTACCCTACACGTAGGTGCGATACACTCACAGTAGCTAAATTGTTGCTCAGGGAGCTGATACCGCGCTTCGGGGTGCCTGCCTCTCTGGAATCGGACAGAGGAAAACACTTTAACAGCGAAATAGTGAAGATGTTGTGCTCCACATTAAAGATCGATCAAAAACTGCATTGTAGTTATCGACCAGAAGCCTCAGGAATTGTGGAACAAGTGAACGGCACTCTGAAGAATAGATTGGCTAAAGTAGTGGCATCCACATCTTTGAGTTGGCCAGATGCTCTTCCTTTAGTGCTCATGAGCATGCGCAGCACACCTGACAGGAGGACAGGTCTCTCTCCACACGAGATTCTGATGGGGAGGGCCATGAGACTTCCCACAGTTCCAACTGCTGCCCTATTGAATATTACAGATGATCTGATCTTGGATTATTGTAAGGGACTGTCTGACGCCATCCATTCTGTGTCCCTTCAGGTGCAGGCGGCTGAAGTTCCAGCATCAAGGAATCTGTGTCATGATCTGAACCCAGGAGATTGGGTGTTGGTCAAGAAGCACGTCCGGAAGAACTGCCTAGATGTACGCTGGCGTGGGCCCTTTCAGGTAATCCTGATCACGAACACCGCGGTGAAGTGCGGAGGGCTGCCAAATTGGATCCATGCATCCCATACTCGAAGAGTTCCAGCACCTCTAGAAGAAACAGCTCCTATCCCAGACGAAAGTTCAGTCGTGGAAGAAGAGTCACAGGAGGGGATCGGATCAGCTGAGGGGGTGTCGGAAGAAGTTGGGAACGCATCGGATCCAGAAGAGGAGAGAAGACAGGACGGCAGTGAGACTGAAGACGCAACCGAAGGAGAGAGCTGCAGTGAATACGACTCAGACACAGATCACTACCAGAGCGACCAAGAACCGAGTGTGAGGACGAGAAATAGGAGAACAAGGCTTGGGGCTGCCACTTGACCGGAAAGAAGAAGGAGGCTAAGTTTAAGGTCGGCTCAGGAAGAAACGCTTGCTCCTATATCCGAAGACTCGGATCCAGAAGAAGATACCCAGGATCAAGCCGAGGAAGGTCTTAGAAGATCAAGGAGGGTGCGAGTGCCTAGCAGAAGGTACTCTACTCCCGACTGGACCTACCTCGTTGCAGATGTCCGTGGGACACCGAACCGGGAGGGTCAGGGAAGTGAGCCTGATCAGAACTGATCCGATCATCACAGTGCAAATAAGATTCCTGCTGCCAGGAGCGGAGACCGAAAGGTTGCTGACTCTCAACATCGTCTATCCTCCTCTCCTGAGCGGAATAAGAAAATTGATTTTAGAGACAGTTGATTTTCCGGTTTGCTGTTCACGATATCCAGTGTTGGAGGGAACTCTTTTCGACTGGAAATGCTTGAGCGAGTAGTGGAAGTTCTTGGAACACTCATTGTTTTGGATTAATACCTTGTTGTAAATGTCTTCAAAGGGGCGTAGGACTGGGAAAGTGAAGAAGGTGATCCTGGTCAGAACGGACCCCTTTGTAACTGTGGATGTAGAACTGATAGTACCAGGAGTGGAGATTGAAAAGACATTAACTCTTCATTTTGTTCGTCCCCTGGTCCAGAGTGAAATAAGGAGAATAATCCTAGAGACAGTTGAATTCCCATGTTGCTGCAAGGAATGCCCAATACTTGAGGGAATGTTTATTCGAATGGACATTTATGAAGACGTAGTGTCACTCCTTGCAACATACATAGATTCTGCTTGATAAAAGACTTTTTGAAAAAGACTTTGAAAAATATGGCTGCAAGATAACCTAGCGCCGAGTGGAAGAAGAAAATGATAGGGTCTCCCTTTTAGAGGATGGAGAAGGGCTAGGGTGTCTATTTCCTACAGGACTTTAAACTGTTTTGCGGAGCAAATTGTCAGCTTCTAAGTGTTCAAAAGAGAGACATTGTTTGAAAGAAAGTCTTTGTTCGGAGAGAAGAAGAAGTTGATGCTGGAAGAACATCCATAACTACACTGTTGAGATCATGGAGGCTGGCAACCCGAACCGCAGGGCAAAATGTATAGTTGGCACACTTTTAGGGGTGGTGATTTCACTTATAGTTTTAGTGGTTACTGTTTCATATATAGTGGGACACGAGAGAGATGCAACTGCAGTTAAGGAAATCAAGGGAGTGTCAACACAGAGGACAATCACTGTTAATAGTAGGGGAAACATCAATGAAAAAGACAAAGCGTTGTTAGAAGCGGAAATAAAAAGATTACACACTGACGAGTCACAGGGAAACTTCAGGTCAAATGCTTATGCCAAATTGCTTTACGAATACATTGATGTCATGGAGGCGAAGAATTGCTACGTTTGTATGCAATTACCAGCTTCGGTAGAGGAGGGTATCAGATACCATCATCTTCCATTGACATATGGAATTACATGTAGTTTATTGTTGAGCATATTCTATGGACGAGAGGGGTTCGAGTATTATTTCTCGAACTTTGATTCGACATTGCCAGAGGTCCCAAATTACAAGCATTTGAACAAGTGGGACTATTACAAGAGCGAAGACAGATTACACAAATGGTTCATTCCATGGAAAACGTTAGATACTTCACATGCCCGAAGAAATAATCTGACTTGCCAAGTATCAGAAATCGAGAAAAAGTTTATAGGGCAGGTAGATACTAGATACAGGAGGCAGAAGATTCTAAAGGCCTCAGGACAATGGGAAACAGATTGGACCAAGGAGGAAAGGATACATCAAAGAAAGGGTAGCTTTGGCCCAATTGCTTTAGACAAGGAGAAATGGGGGAAACTGTGCATTCACAGGAGTTACTCCTATTATGAGAATCTGTATGTAGGTCAAGTCAGTTGTGAACATGCTTTTCAATTGGAGTACTACTCCAAGGATTTTCTGAAAGAGATGCAAGCAATTCCAAATGTATATTTTGTATGTGGAAGAAATGCCTATGTGAAGCTACCAGATAATTGGTACGGATCATGCTATCTGGCAATTGTCTTCCCTAAAATATATCATGTTGAGAATTTAGAAACGACAAAGAAAGGAATACCAACTAGAGGGAAAAGAGGGCTAGGCGCAGCAGAAGTAATTGGGGATGTATTCGGTGCTGCATTCCCTATCCTAGGAGTGATACTGAATGACATCAAAATTAGGAGATTGGCTACAGTCGTAGATAGGTTATCTGCCAGTACTGCTAGATCATTAATGCTGGTGGAGGGTGAGATGCAATCGATAAGGGCAATGGTTCTTCAGAACCGACTTGCTTTAGACGTTCTGTTAGCCAAAGAGGGCGGAGTCTGTAAGGCTTTGAAGGTCCAGGAATGTTGCACTAACATTCCAGACAATTCAAAACCTCTAGAGAAGTACATACGAAACATCACTGCCATACACCACGAAATTGAGGATCTGACAAAGATAAACGTGTGGGAAAAAGTAGGTCATGGAATGGGTAAAGTTGGAGGTTGGTTTGCCAACCTAGGAAAGGGTATCGTTTGGTACATACTGAAACCCATCATCATAATTGTGATTTGTGTAATCACTTTGTGGGGATTGGTGCGTTTGTATCAGTGGTATAGAGCAAACAGATTGCAGAGATCTATGAGAGAACAGGAGAAAAGGTTGACAGCGATGCAAGATACGCAATATAAGAGTCTGAAGGCATTGGAGACAATGAAAAGAAGTGGTACTGCCACGACCTCACTTTGAAGAGTCCTACATTTTTTGTGATGGTGTTTTGATGGTGATGACACCTGAAGGTCATCAAAGGGGGGACTGAGAGAGCACTAGTCTGAGAAAAAAATGTATAAGTGCATCATATTTACAAGCACGTAGTTAGTTAACATATACCTTGCACCAGAGTGTCTTATATTTAGTAGTGAAACGTATAGAATGTTCAAGTAGGGTAACAATAATCATAACAGTGTGAGACTAATGTAGAAATGTTGGAATGAATATGAAAACCTCACGTTCTCATGTTAAAGGAATCATGTAAGAGTTAAGTGGAACTTTACAAAACCAGTTATATTGTGTAGGCCTCATGGCAATTCACAGAAAATCTAAACGTGCTGCTAAAATAATGTGAGGTGGGGTTAACGTGGTTCTTCCAAAATGTATTATCGAATTTAGTTTGAAATATATGCTTTATAGATGTGTGCTTTAAGAAACGTATGTTAGTTAAGAATGCTGTTTAAATCAAGTTAAATGTTTTCAGAGCGCAGGGACCCGCTTCATGTAAATCAAGTAGGCTCTAACTGATAGTGATGTTCCTTTGAACTGAAATGTGCTCGTTAGAGGAGAAGTCGAGAGGTGCCAAGTACTGTGCTTTCCATATGCTTTATGACCTATAGATATGGGGGAGCCTGGAATTTGAGGCCCACTGTAGGATGGCCTGTATGCAGGTGCGAGGGGTCCTAATCAGTCGAAATGAATGGAGCTTTGTTCAGTGGCGCTTGGCGCAGGCCTGTAGGAGTCTTCAGGAATTTCAGGGGGTATCGGCGCACTGGAGAAGAAGTCTGGGAACCAAGGTCAACTTTAACGAGGGTCTTGAAGAGTACCATCATGGAGTTTACCGCGCAAAGATGTACCACGTGAGGGGCGTCCCAAGGGGCGTTCCTATCGGAAATGTGATTTGGTATTAGGGAAAGCGACCCGGGAGGAGAGCAGAGCAGATGATTTTGGGAGCCTAAGGAAGCGGATGGGTAGGCAGATAGGCTGATCAGGAGAGACCCATTATCAGAGAAGAAACAAAGAGAAGTGCGTGATCTTCTTAGGAAGTCACCACGGCTGACACCTTTTTGGGGGTAAAGATCTTGTTAAGTAGGGATGTCACTTAGTCTAGTGTAGGGACAGACTAACTTGAATTTCTTTTCTGTAATGACTCTTAGGTTGCAACTCATATCAATCCTTGCAAACCTAATGATCTTCGAACTTGTACTCATTATTCTGTTTTGTAGACTCAGATTATTCAAAGAATTTATGTTCATAGTGATACCAGTTTACCTTTTGAATCTCATCTTAAGAAGTTTGTATCTTCAGTTATCTTTGGTTTTATATTAAATTTTTGAAACTTAATCCTGGTCAGTGGTCATTTAGAGTGGTGTAAGTTCTTAATTGATTGACTTAATGTTAGATTGCCTTTTACTCAATGACAGGTACCAACGATCCAGTCGACTTGGTTTGGGATCTGGTAAGGTAACTAGTAACCAGTAATCCCGCGTTAACACAAAGGCGATGAAGTTTGGCTCTGTTCTATCTGTACTACTAGCACTGGGTGATCCGATCAATGGCTGCACAGACTGCTTGCCCTCAATGTTGTCCTCGGTCGGTTCACAGCGGCTGACTTGAACAAGGATGAAGACTCGTTTGTTGTGGTGAGCTGCGGTGGTTATGCTGGGGCGTGGTGTGGCCATGTGAAAAAGTTTTGTGCACGCTGCAGAACGCACAGTGACCCGCACAGCCCCTACCCCAACCCATCGGAACCAAAATCCAGCCTTCTGAGGCTGAGCCCGCCCAAATAAATCAGTGTGTGTGTCCCGCGGCCGTAAACTAAAGTAGCAACACTCTCTGTAACAGTCAACAGCACTGCACTGTGAAGTGAACTAAGGGCTGCGGCCAGCGGTTGCCATGATCAAATTTATGAATCTTCTCTTGGATTTGAGAATTAAGATTAAGAAGTCTGACAAAGCCGCAACCAGTCACTGTTAACCACCGTGACTCACAGTGAACACACTGTGGCTGCACAGCCTGCACCAAGTACAGTACGGTACATTTTAAAAAACATCAATGTGTGAGGTGCACAGCAGATTCGTAGACCCGCCCTAATAATTAAGTGCCAGTGCTAAGCACTGGAAAGCCCCGGCACAAATTCAGCACTGTATATAGGGGACAGGGCGGTGTATGGAATGGACTGTGGAGCACTGCACATGGTCTGCTATGAGGGTATGAACAAGGATATAGCTTCAGCACCCAATGTTGGACGCCCATCCTTACCTCATACGTACATACCCACTACCTGCCCTGTTGTTTGGTGAGCTGAGTCAGTGTCAGTCTTAGAAAGAAATACGGGCGTAAGAAGCTCGGAGGTAGAAACTAAACATATTTTGGTTTTGTACAAAGAGCATGTTCGGTTTGTTGATACAGTCAGCTCGTGAAATTTCTAACTTACTGTACACTTTTTTCTTCGCCGGCGCTGCTGTGCATGTTGTCAAATGCCTACTCTGGCGCAGAGGCGATGAAGTTTGGCTCTGTTCCAACTGTACTACTAGTACTGGCTGATCCGATCGATGCCTGCATAGGCTGCATGCCCTCAATGTCATCGTCAGTAAGGTCTGGCAGTGGCTGATTTGAACAAGGATGATGACTTGTCGTGGTGAGCTGCGGTGGTGATGCTGGGGCGTGGCGTGGCCATGTGAAAAAAATCTGTGCACGCTGCAGCGCGCACATTACCTCCTCGTCCTGTCTCCCCGTCCCATTCCTTACATGTGAGCAGCTAGTCTGCTCTACAGAAACCCCTAACCTAGCTGAGCTGTTTGCACTTCCCCCTAGGATGACGTCACCATCACGTGACTATAAAGGGGGACGTGCATCATAGAAACATCCTGTTCTTTTTTTTTCTTCGATCTACGACCGTGTTGCCTGGCTGTGCTGTTCGGGGTTCCGGGTAAGTTCCCTGCTGTTCACTGTTTCGCTTGTGCGGCGGCCTGCTTTAGCGGCCGCCTTTTGTTTATCGCGCTGTCATTTCCCCCGCGCTTATGACCTGTCTTCTTACACGCGGCTCGCGTTAGCGGCCGTCTCTGTCTGCATGGTTGGGGTTTTACGCGCTGCTCGTGTTAGCGGCCGTTCCTCCTCATTGTACTCACCGGACGTTGGTCGGCCTGCTTCAGCGGCCGCCCTGGGTTTCTCTGGTCCCTCTTCGCCCTGCTTTAGCGGGCGGGGGCTTTTCTGGAGTCGGTCTTGTGTTCTCTCATGTTCTGGGAGCATTTAGGGGGCGTTTTTGGCAGCTGGTTGGGCCTTTTATGTCTGCCCATTTTTTCCTCCAACCACACGTGTTCGGGTCCTCGGTCCTTTATACGTGGGGTCTTTCTTGTGTTTTTTTGTCCTTGCTTGTGCCTGTTTTGATTTTTTTTGGACTTGTGCTTCTGCAATGGCTTCTGAGGCTTCCTCTTCTGCGGCTCCTTTGGATGCCCTGCGCCTCCTTATCAATGAGGCTGTGGCTGCTGCTTTCCTGGCTAGAGATGCAGCTGGGCCTCCTCCCAAGAGGCCTTGTGTTTCTGTGGATCCACAGGCTGACCCTGAGGATGACTTGGGTCCTGATGAGGATGTGGATGTGCGTGGTCGTTTTGTTCAGGGTGCTGAGCTCACTGAACTGTTCACCCATGTTCGGTCCAATTTGGGGTTCTCTCCTCCTGCCGCTGATGTTTTGGAGGATGATTTCTTCACGCAGTATGTCCAGCCTGATCCGGACTCTTTGCCTTTGCACGGGGCGATCCGCAAGGTGTTGTCTCACGAATGGAAGGAGGTGGACAAGTCTGCTTTTCCTCGTTTCCTGTCTCGGCGTTACCCTCTTGAGGGTTTTGCTGCTGAGTTCCCTCGGGCTGTGAAGGTTGATAATCTGATGGCTGGCCTTTCTTCTCAGGGTTTGGTCGTTTCTGAGGACGCCCTTCCTGCGGACGCTGTGGATAAACGTGTTGAAGAAGCTGTGAAGCGTTCTTATGCTGCTTCAAATTTTTCTATCCGTGCGACTGCCTATTCGAACTATATGGTTCAGTCGCTCCTTAAGGATTTCCAGTCCCTGTCCGTTCTGCTGCAAGACGGCGAGGATGCCACGCCTCTTTTGTCTTTGATGGAGTAATAGGTGCGGTACCTGTCTGATATTTCCTTTGACTATTTGGGGGCGGCGGCGGCTGCTTCTGGTGCTTCCATCGCTGCCCGTCGTCATATTTGGATGCGTTCCTGGAAGGCGGAGTCTTCCCAGAAGTCTGTCCTCCTTAAGTTGCCCTTTGAAGGTTCCAAGGTTTTCGGTCCTCGGTTGGAGGATATGGTCAAACAATCTGCGGAGAATCGCAAGCTGGTGGCTCCTGTCCGCCCCCCTTCTCGGGGTCGTGGGTTTGGTTACCGTCGCGCCTTTGGGCCTCCTGCTCGTGGCGCTTGTCAGCCCTTTTGTGGCATGGGCCGTGGCCGGGGGGCCCCTGGAAGTGCCAAGCCCCGGGCCGCTGCCGGTGTTGCCGCCTCCGCTTCCTCCTCTTCCCAATGACCATCTGCCTTTGCCGGTTGGTGGTCGCCTTCAGTCCTTCCGCGCCCAGTGGTTGTTGATTCCGGATGCCTGGGCGATTCGGACTGTTTCAGAAGGTTACCGGCTCGAGTTTTCCTCTCCTCCTCCTCCGGGTTTTGTTCGGACCCCTCTGCCCCGTCTTCCTCTGCGAAGAGATGCTTTGTTGGCCGGCATGCGGCTCCTGTTGGAGAAGCGGTCTATTGTGGAGTTGCCTCCGCTGGAGAGGGGCTTGGGGTGCTACTCGATTCTCTTTCTGGTTTCCAAGAAGGACACTTCGGATCTTCGGCCTGTTCTGGATCTGAAGCGGGTCAATCGCTTCGTACTCCATCGTCCTTTCAAGATGGTGACTCTCCAGTCCATCCTGCCTCTGGTCCTTCCGGGTGGATTCCAGGCGTCCCTGGACCTGATGGACGCTTATCTTCACGTTCCTGTCCATCCGGACGACCAGGGTGTCGTGTATTTCTATAGGTTCTGAATCAGTCCCCCTATTCCTGACCCTATTCTGGTTAAACTAACTATCAAGTTAACTAACAGTCAGCCCATGAGGCAAGAAATCCCCCATGATGCAGATACCGTTATCTGACGCAGTCACACTACGGCACAGGAACGTGTTATCTGATTAGGTCATAACGCTTGAGATCTAATTAGACAAGCGACATTCCTCCAGCCCCTGATAAGGCATACGACGTTCTCATAACAAATCAAACCTATGACAACCTGGAAAATCCGTGCGGCCATTGTTTTGATTTCACAGAGAACTTTTGCAAAAGAATGTGCTAACGAGCAAGTCGTATGACATCTTTATTGACGTACCTATGTCCATCCTTACGTCAATCTCGGCACCTTTAAGGTATAAATATTGCCGACCTTGCCCTATGCAAACACACGCATGGTGACAAGACGGAGCAGCCATACTTGCCGAAGCCGAGAGCAGAAGCAGACCCCGCTGGCAGCAGCCCCGCCTTCCTGACGCGCTGAGAGACGCGCTGCTATCTCAAGCCGAGAGACCCAGCACCGGCGCTTCTGGGCAGCCCTCGCAGGCAGCCTGGAATATCGAGAGCAGAGAAAGAGATACCATTCCTCATTCATCCTAAATTCCAGGTACAGAACTGAATAACCCCTCACAGAGAATTCTTTAGTTATTCACTTGGCAAAAACAAACTTAACTTAAACTGTAACTTTCTATTCCCGCCCACGCATTAGACTTAGGTCAGGTACACGGGGTAGGCGTATTTAGAAACACCAGTTGAGTACGTTTAGTCAAATGTATATGTGTATGTAAATATATTTTAATCATTTTAAACATCACATGGCTCAGAAACCATATCAATGTTTTTACAGTATTATTTTATACTATTGCTTTTAATGTATGCACTTTACTTAACTATAAGTATTGCAATAATATCGATCCATTTCTCTTGTACGAGAAAAGAGACTGATCAATAAATAACACCTTTTTATTGAACACGCCCGTCTCTTCCTTTTCGCTACATTCTGATGAGACTAAGAATGCACGTACTGACTGAGTAAAATAATTGCCTTGTGCTCACACGACTCTTGAGATTGACTCTTGATTAGGGGAGAGCAAAGTTGTCATGTTCTATGGTTGTCAGAAACTAAATCCCTTCTTGTCTAATCAGGGAAGTTAACCCTTCCTTGAACATTCGAGAAAGTTTCTAGCGAACTCTGAGCTTAGCTGGCAAACCCAAAAATTAAGTCTAGTATCGACAGTAGTAGACCTAGTTAACGTCTGGCCTAGGCCTTTACTGCTGTAGGTACTATTCCAATGCGCAGAGCCTATTGGGAAAATAGGAGCTACACTACAAGGGTTTCCTCCGGTTTGCTGTGGGGAGCCTGCATTATCAGTTCCGGGTGCTCCCGTTCGGCCTTTCATCGGCGCCCAGGGTGTTCACCAAGCTCTTGGCCCCTCTGGTGGGTATTCTTCATTCCATGGGGCTGCTGGTGTTTCCATACCTGGATGACTGGTTGATTGTCTTTGGATGTGGACCGGGTGTGTCTTCTGCTGGGGTCCTTTGGGTTCCTTATCAACCACAGGAAGTCCTCCCTGTTGCCCTCCCAGTCCCTGAAGTTCTTGGGGGCTCTCTTCCGCATGGACTTGGGAATGGTTTTTCTCTCGCAGGACCGATAATTGACATTGTTTCGTCACCTTTCCTGGCTTCTGTCCCAGTCCCGGGTGTCTGCCCGTCTCTGGTTGCGGAGTCAGGGGGAGATGGCGTCCACTCTGCATCTCCTTCCTTGGGCCAGGCTGCATCTGTACCCCCTGTTGCATCATGTCCTGTCTCACTGGGATCCTGCCTCCTTGGACTACAAGGCTCTGATACCTGTCTCTCCGGGGATTCGGGAGGACCTCCAATGGTGGTTGTCCCCTCTCTCTCTTTCCCGGGGGTTCGATCTCCTTCCTCCTCGGTCTGTGGTCGTGTTGTCCACGGATGCCAGTGCTCTGGGGTGGGGTGCCGTTCTGGGTGCCTCCAAGGCTCAGGGTCGGTGGTCCAGCTTCGAGTCCCTCCAGTCGTCGAACTGGAAGGAGTTGAGGGCGGTTTGGTTGGCTCTTCTTTGGTTCGCTCCTCTCCTTCGGGGTCGGGCGGTCTCTGTGATGACCGACAATCAGTTGGTTCGTGCTTATGTGAATCACCAGGGGGGCATGTGTCGTGCTCTGTTTCTCCTTTCCCGGAAGATCGGCCTGTGGGCCGAATCGAATCTCTTGTCTCTGACGGCGGTCTATCTTCCGGGGAAGGAAAATGGGCCTGCGGACTCTTTGAGCCGGGTGTTCCCCTCCTCGGTGTCCCTATGTCTGTCCCCGGATCTGTTCAATCTGATTGTCCTCCGGTTCGGCCTTCCTTGGCTGGATCTTTTTGCCTCGGAGGATTCCGCCCTTCTTCCTTGGTTTTGCAGCATCATTCCCTCTCCGCTGGCGTGGGCCACCGATGCTTTCTCGATTCCTTGGTCGGAGGATCTGCTATTTGCCTTCCCTCCGTTTGCCTTAATTCCGAGGGTCCTCCGGAAGGTTCGTTGGGATCGGGCGGAGGTTCTCCTGGTTGTTCCGGAGTGGTCTCGGCGGTCTTGGTACCCCCTTCTGCTGACCTTTTCTGTTTGCCCTCATTGGAGGTTTCCCCTGTGTCCCTCCCCTCTGAGGGTTCCTCTTCTCGGCCTTGCCTCCCTGCGTCGCCTCCGGCTGGGGGTTTGGCACTTGAGAGGTTGAGTTTGCTGGATCTGGGTTGCTCGGTGGAGGTTGCCCAATGTCTTCAGCTTTCTCGGCGTCCTTCCACTTTGAAGTCGTATGCCCGTCACTGGAAGAGTTTCTCTACTTGGTGCCTTGGGAAGGGTCTCTCTTCTGCCTCCTGTGAGGCCGTGAGGGTGTTGGACTTCCTGCGGGACGGTTTCCTCCTGGGTCTTGCGGTTTCTTCCCTGCGTGCTCAGTGGCCTGCCGTTCTTGCTTTTCGGGGTTCCTCTGTTGCATCTGTCCCCCCGTTGGTGGCTCGCCTTCTGAGGAGTTTCTTGCTTCAGCATCCTGTCTCCCGTTCTCCTGTGCCTCCTTGGGATCTTCCCCTGGTTTTGCGGGCTTTGACGGGTCCTCCTTTCGAGCCTTTGGACTCCGTGGCCCTGAATTTCCTTTCTGCTAAGGTTATTTTCCTGGTGGTCATTACTTCTGGGCGGTGGGTTGGTGAGATTGGGGCGCTGATGGCTTCCCCGCCCTTCTTGCGCTTTTGCGCGGATAAGGTGATTCTCCGTCCGAGTCAGTTCTTTCTCCCTAAGGTGGTGTCTTCCTTTCACTGTCAGGAGGGTATTGTTCTCCCTGTGTTTTTTCCGGCTCCTGCCTCTCCTGAGGAGGTGCTCCTCCATTCGTTGGATGTGCTGAGGGCTCTCCGCATCTACTTGGAGCGTACGGCTGCCTTCAGGAAGGTTGATTCCCTCTTTGTCACCTATGGCCTCTCGGGGCTGGGGCTTCGTCCTTCCTTGTCCACTTTGTCTCGGTGGGTCCGGGGTGCTGTGGTTTCCTCTTACGACTCTGCCCACTGTCCTCTGCCTTCCTCTGTTCAGGGTCGGTCGACTCGGAGCGTGTCGTCCTCCTGGGCTATGTTCAAGGGGGCCTCCTTGAGGGACATTTGCAATGCTGCCACATGGGCTTCTCCCCATACTTTTGTTACCCATTACCGGCTTCAGTTGGGGATGGCGGCCTCTGCTTCTTTTGGGGCTCTTGTCCTTTCTGCGGTGCATGATTTATGAAATGTCCTGTTTTCTGTGCATTAAATGGACCTGTTTGTTTTCTCAAACCTGTTTGGTCTGTTTTTTTCTGGCAATCACCGTGTGCTTGGGTATGGGCTCACATGTAAGGAATGGGACGGGGAGACAGGACGAGGAGGTAATGCCCGGTTACTCACCGGTAATATCCATTACTCCGTGTCCTGGTCTCCCCGTCCCATTCCTGAGCCCTTCCCTCCCTCCCTGGTTTGGGTTTTCTTTGGGTGATTGTCTGTTTTCCGTTCTGGTTTCTTTGGTATTCTCAGGATGTTTCAATGATGCACTTCCCCCTTTATAGTCATGTGATGGTGACGTCATCCTAGGGGAAAGTGCAAACAGCTCAGCTAGGTTAGGGGTTTCTGTAGAGCAGACTAGCTGCTCACATGTAAGGAATGGGACGGGGAGACCAGGACTCGGAGTAATGGATATTACCGGTGAGTAACCGGGCAGTAACCTGCACAGCCCCTACCCCCCATCGGAACCAAAATCCAGCCTTCGGAGGCTGAGGCCACTCAAATAAATCAGTGTGTGTGTCCCGCGGCTGGAAACTAAAGTGGCAACACTCTCTGTAACAGTCAACAGCACTGCACTGTGAAGTGAACTAAGGGCTGCGGCCAGCGGTTGCCATGATCAAATTTATGAATCTTCTCTTAGATTTGGGCTCGGCCTAAGGGCAGGCTAAGTGATTAAGAAGTCTCACACAGCCACAACCAGTCACTGTTAACCACCGTGACTCACAGTGAACACGCTGTGGCTGCACAGCCTGCAACGAGTACAGTACGGTACATTTTAAAAAACATCAATGTGTGAGGTGCACAGCAGATGCGTAGACCCGGCCCTGATAATTAAGTGCCAGTGCTAAGCACTGGAAAGCCCCTGCACAAATTGGATATTTGGGGCCCATTTACATCGTATCTACTTAACCACCCTGTGCAGACTACTCATGAGTCTTAGTTATCCTCCCCTATTTAGGCGTTAAACACATGAATGATCCATGTTTGCTACATCTTTCTTTGCAGCACTGGGGTATCGCCTAACTATCTTTCCTCAATTTATCTTCACATCTACACATGGAGATGATTTGTGAAGTACAATCTTGATACCTGTCATTTGTTTCAGTGTATGTATGTGGCAATCTACAAAATTCCTTGATCACTGTTGTGCATATGCAGGTCTCTGTAATGTTAAATATCACGCTGAAGTGTGCATTCTTATTGGTTATGTCTGGGATTACTCTGCTTGTTAATTTGGAAAATTCTCAAAAATAAATACATTTTAAAAAACATTCCTTCTGCATGGTGGGCATTGTGCCAACGGGTTTGGTAAAGCGATTTAAAGTGGTGCTTCCTGTCCACCAAATTCTCAATGAAGGCTTAAGACTTTACAAACTTGGCCCACATTGCTTAGCCAGTACCAGTGCAGATTAATATTTTTGTATTCTTATCCTAAAAGTAGGTTACCATTCCTTTCATAGGTGTAATTAGAAGGCAGGGATATGATCACATGCTGTTACTCAGAAATGGTTCTCACCATATTTGTACTATTTGCAGTTTAGAATATACCATTGCTGAATGAAGTAGCATGTCAGTCCATCCCATATTAAGTTGGCCTTAATTACGACTGTAAAGTAAATTAAGAAAAACCTCAAATGCAATGAATAAAAACTTTTCATTATTCATATATTCTAGGTTCAGTATTTGAAAATCAAATGTCTTGCATGACAGGCCTTTTGATTAATGTATGTGATATTGTAGACATTGCTACATCATCTCTTCAAGGATGAAATGAGAATCCTGCAAAGGGGAACACATTCCCTTATCCATTAAAGTGATCTTCATGTTCATTGCAGTGCATTTGTAGTGTGGAGAATGTAAACATAACATTAATGTACCAAAGGCAAGGAATTCCTTGGTTCTATGACCAAAGAATTCCCTTTTCATTACCCCATCTCCAACTCCAAGAAAAGAGCATCCCTTCAAGCCTGAGATACCTTGTTTTTAAATTTCAATGAAGCTCAGCTCACCATTTGCTTTAACGTCATTGGAACTGAAACTGAAAGCAGTGGATCTTTAAGCCTCTGGGCACTATTCGTTTGTCAGTCCTCGAGGGTATGGCTCTGCTCCCGGTTCATGTATTTGACAGTCACTGGAAAGTGGGATGTGTCCCGAGTGGAGCCCTGCTTAATGATTGCTGCATGAGAGTTAGCCCTGGGAATTACTTCAGTCCACTGGACTCCCAGGGATGATAATTCAGTATTAATAGCCCCCCAGCATGTAGTAATACTTCTGACTACTTTTAGCAACACATTTCTTTTGGAGGTGTTTCCCAAATCTTTCTGCCCTAGAGGAGGATAAAGCCGACTACACACTAGGAACTTTTTGTGAAAATGAAAGGGTAGACGTGAAGTCTGTCTGGTTCAACCTGTCCGCAAACCTGCTTGGCCATGCACAGTCCTTCGGACCCCCAGGGATAGCAGATTGAAGGTTTTATCCCAATCTATATGGTCCAGGAGGAACAGAAAGTTCTTTAGACATGAGAGACATTGTGGTGATGTGTTTATACCAGAGGACTGTGAGCATTCTGTGAGGTCATCTGGAATGTTATGCTTGGCATTCTCGAGGTGCTCCTAGTGACAGTTGCTGCCTGACTCTCAGCTGCACTAGGCACAGCTCTCTGCACTCGCCTCCACTCTTCAATAAAGAAGAGTTGAGGAACCAAACAAGCAAGGTGCAACCATTGAATTTACTTTTCTCTCCTCACTATCCCCCATACCCAGTATACTTAGGACCATATGTAGGAAGCCTAATTGCGCTTGTAAATGCTGAAATTTGCTGAATTTCAGCATTTGCGATCGCAATTAGGGCAGTGTGCTATGAAGCACACAAAAACCCACCTGCAAAATAAGGAATCTCAAAACTTGTGATTCCTTGTTTTGCTATTGCATTTAAGGAATCGCAAATTGCGATTCCTTAAATGCAATGTAGGAAGCACCCAAGTTGTGCAAATTTTGGCTTAACAAATCGCGAAATACCACCAACTTCAGGTTGGTGGTATTTTGCGATTTCTTTGAAAAATGCACTTTTTGGCATTTTTCAAAGTGCCATGTGGGTCACATACATGCCCTTAGGGCATGTATGTGGGCGACATGAGCACACATGTTAATTTAAGGGGTGCAAAAGGGTGTCCTATTGACACCCTTACAACCCTGAAATGCATTCTCGATTTGCGATTCTCTAATTGAGAATCGCAAATTGAGAATGTCTTCCCATTCATTCCTATGGGCCTTCTAGCCCATAGGAATGAATGAGAAGGTATTACTTATTTGCGAATCTCAATTTGTGATTCGCAAATAAGGAATAAGTGGGATTCGCAAACATTTTTGCTAATCCTACCTACATTCCCTAAAAATAGCAATTTGAGAATTGCAAAACACAAATTACCCACCTATGGCTCTTAGTGACTTATTTGTGATTGAAGTGCATGAGATTGTTAGTAGAGGGACCTTATCCCTGAAGAATACACCAGATCAATGAGGTTCACAGCAGCAAGGAGGCAGAAACTTGCTGACTTACTACTGAACCTCCGTTGAAAAAACGTCCTAGTGCATTGCTTTTAATGATGCAAAAGTTAGAAATTAAAAATATTTCTTAGTATCTTATCGTCCCATATGCATCTTTGATAAGTTGGTTCCATTACCTCACCAGAAGGGAAGCAAATGTATACCTCTTTATAAAGAGCTCCAGTTGAAGCCTAATCTGTATACTATGGAAAACTATTGTGAGGAGGGACCCAGTGGTGATGCATACCACCTCGATAGGTGAGGGCCTTCGTCCTTTTTTGAAAAAGAAGGCATAAAATGCACTTGTAGAGTGTCCATACCTCAGTGCCAGGTTATCTGAAATAGAATTATTAATTTGAATAGGCACAAGCTCAAGAAACCTACTCTAATTAGGTAAAGAGATTTCTGAGACAATCTCTGCTTAATCCCAGGTACTATGGCATAGAACAGTTTATGCTACGTTTAAGCAGTACAATTGTATAGTAAAGAACACAATGAAATTCCCAGCCAATGTAGAACAAATAACAAGCAAAAAGATGCATTGATCATCAGAATAGGTTTGGTGCAACTGGAGATATGGATTTTTAGGTTTTAGTGCAAAACACATCTAGAAAAAGTCAAGTACTATACAATGAAAATAGTTTGTGGTGGATCAAGGCCTAGGCACGATTTCTGTCCGACTTTGATGGAGTGGAGGTCGGATAAACTAAGCGGGTTGTCTTGGCTACATTTTTTATCTTCAGACTTTGCCTTCAACTGCTGGGAGAACTTCTTCTGGTCAGTCCTTCAGCCCCTAGTTTCTCAGGACAGGCTTTTGGGTCCCCCTTCCAGCCAGGCCTGCAACTTCTAGTCCTCTGCAGTCAGCTTGGCACTCCTGGAGGAAGGAGCCCTTCTGCTTTTTGTGTACCTAACACAGGAGGCCAGGTGGCGGATGGTGTGAGACACATTTTTGTCTCTATCTTCTCCCAACAGAAGGCCCCGATGACAGAAGCATAGAATGAGCAGAAGTTGAGCCCGCACAGTTAACCGGGGCGTCCTTTGGTACCAAGTGGTTCGACCCTGGCAGCTGCTCCATGCTCTTGGGGCTGCGGACGGGCCCTGGAGGCAAGCAGGCCACGTGGATGGCGCCCGATAGCAGTACCAGAGCTGGAGAGCTGGAGGCCTGGCTGTGAATTTGGGGACTGCGCAAACTTGCCACAAGAAACTGGAGCAGATCTGCCCTGAGGAGATCCTCCTGGGGTGGAGTCCGGCCTGTTCCTCTCATCCCGCTGGCTTGGAATGAGCTTAGGACCTTGGAGGGCTGCTGCGTAGGGGACACGTGGACGGCACCCAATAGCAGTGCCTGGGCTGAAGAGCTGGAGGCCGGCTTTGAGTTTGGGGACCAGACAGCCTCACTGCGAGACACCGGAGCGGACAGGGCGAACCCCGGAGGGCCAAAGAGCGGAGTCCTGGCTATTTCCCACTGATGTCCTGAGAGGAAAACTTGGGGGCCCACTGGACCAACAAAGCACCATGGCCTGGAGCAAAGGGTTTTGGAGCTGGAGCCACTGAGGGCAGATGCAGAGGATCGAGCCTGTCGATGAAGTGAGGAGGGGGGTAGCTGCAGTAGAACCGGTGGAGTGACACCCCCCCCCGGGATACACCTACCTGACGCCAGCGGACACGGCGGCGGACGGCGGGGGCCCTTTCTTGAGACCGTGAGTGCAACGGATATCAATGGGCACGCCTAGGAGGCTGGGCTGCCCTGAAGTCCTCAGTGTGCTGCCTTCCATGCCGTCTCAGGCCTACACTGGGGGGGGGGAACCTGGACTCTGCTCCTTGTGCTCACGTGGCCTGCTGCCTAATATAGGCCTGCTCCCTCGAGCCTGTCCCTGAGAAGGGAAGGGAAGGCCTGTTTGCTCAGTCGTTGACCACTACAGTTACCCTCCCAGCTGCTCTCTCCCCGCGGCAAGAGGGTGAGGACCTAAAATTCCTTCAGGGCACCCTTGGACTCCCTAGGCCTGAGAGGTGCATCTCCAGCTGCCCCTGCTGCTAGCAGATCGCAGTTGTGACCCTTCCTCCAGCGATGAGTGCCGGAGTCACCACCGCCACCATGGCTTCGGGGAAGACCAAGTTGGACAGGACAGTGAAAGACATGCTCCTCCGACCGTCGGGGGCTCCTGCTGGGGACTCTGCCCCACCCGAGAACGAAGAGGACCTGTCCGACACCACCTAATCAGAAGCTCCATTCACCCGATCGTATCTGAAATCCCTTTTTGCAGCTCTCTGTGATGAACTCCAATCATTTAAAAAAGAGCTGGTTGGGGAGCTTCGAGAGGTGCACAGGGACGTGGAGGGCCTAGGTGACAGAATTTCCACCCTGGATGATCACAAGCAAGGCCGCAAAGAAATCATAGAGCAACTTCATTGATTTTGCCTTCTATTCCCATGCCCACAAAATGTATGCCAGACTTGATTATATTTTAGGTCCCCCAGACTTGGTCTCTGTGGTTCAAGCGTCAGAGATCAAGCATCGCTCAATTTCTCATCACGCAGCTGTGCCAGTGACTCTCATGGTGCCACGGTCCAGCCCATCCACTACAACTTGGACACTTAGAGACACCATGGTCCACCGTCCGTGGGTCATAACTCAGATCACCAAGACAATCCAGGACTATCTGGATATTAACGATACCTCTGAGATTTTGGTTTCCATGCTGTGGGATGCCCTAAAAACTGTTGTCAGGGGTGTATTTATAGTTATAGTGGCAGCAGACATTATAATCAGACATGATAAAAGGGAGTGCCTGTCCCACCAAGTGGGAGAACTAGAGCATATACATAAGAGAACAGAGGCCCCTAGGATCTGGAGACAGCTCGATGCAGCTTGAGCTTAGCTAGTGGGACTGGATATCGACAGGGCTGAATACGCTGCACTTAGGCTTCGGCATAGGTTCTACATGGGGGGCGACTGGTCTGGTCACCTCTTTGTGAGTCAGCTTCAGGGCCAACACCAGGAGACAGGAGTTCAAAAGGTCCGCGACAAGGAGGGACATGCATGGGCAGATGATGCACGCATCGTAGACTCCTTCCTGTCACATTACCAGACCCTTTACACAGCACAAGACCGCCCACCTGATGCAATCCCTAGATATCTCAGGGGTGCAACTAACACCTCTCTGACGCCTGCATAGGTGGTAGATCTGGAACATTCGATTTGGATAGAAGAAGTCATTTCCAGCATTTCCCGCCTAAAGATTTCCAAGTCCCGGGACCGGATGGTTTTCCAGCCTCCTTTTATAAGACATTCTGCCAAAGCCTTGCCCCAATTCTTACGAGGCTCTTCAATGTGATCGGGACACAGTGCATCTCCCTCTGTCAATGCTCTGAGCAGACATAGTAGTAATTTCCAAACCCGGGAAGGATAGGACCCATTGCTCCTCTCATCATCCTATCTCCCTTTTAAACACAGACCTTAATCTCTTTAAAGGAATTCTAGATACTCAGCTCAATCCCCTCCTTCAAGGCTCATAGATCCAGACCAGGCTGGATTAGTACCCCAACGACAGTGCAGTGACAATACAAGACGGATCCTGCACATAATTGATCACGTTTACAGATTTGCCCAAGAAAGAATGCTTTTGGCTGTGGATGCCGACAAAGGGTACATTGACCTTATCTGTCAGCCACTTGGACCACTTCTAAAGATGGATTCGATTCTCAGTAGCTATTCCCAACCAACAGTTGTTGTTAGTGTCAATGGATGCTCCTCTGCCCCTTTCCCTTTTACCAGGGGGACCTGGCAGGGGTGCCCCTGCTGTTTGCTCTGTATGTAGAGCCCAAGGCCCAAAAAGTACACTCCAACCCACAGAGAAGAGTCCAATTAGGCGGGGTACCGCATACCATTGGCCTATATGCAGACAATGTCTTAGCCTCTTAACTCATAGGCACTCCACAGAGACCCTCAGTTGGATGGCCTGGTAGTAGTGGAGAAGATTATTTCTTGTTGTAGGGAAAGTAGTGTCACGGGCGGGGGTGAGGCCGGTAGCACCTGGAAGAGAAAGAAGATCTTGAGGAGTGTCGTCATTTTAAGTGCCGACATACGTCCTAACTAGGATAGGGTGTAGGACCGCCACTGACGCAAATTGAGTTGATCTGGTGGATTCAATTTGGACAGTTAAGAGCTACAGTGTCTACGATGGTTGATGTTATCTGGAGGCCTAGATGAATACCAGAGCCCAGTGCATGGGCAGAGACTTATGCTAGGCGTTTAAAGTCAGAGTGAGATTGAGGGCTTGCGATTTGTGGATATTTATCTCAAAGTCTGATGCCAAGACAAAAGCCTCCAGCTCAGCTAGTATGAGTGCTTTATCCAACAAAGAACAGGTTGTTCATGGATCAGGCACTGGTGGACCAGGTACTATGGACCAGGTAATATGGAGCATCTCCTTCCTCCCTAAGCAAGCACAGCCCGAATTGCTATACCTCTCACCCCTAACCAAGGCATCACTGACAATTTGTGACAGCTTAGCAGCACAAAGGGGCCTCACAACCTTCCCTTCACCACTCAATCCCATAGCCTATAACCCAGATTTTCACCCAGGTTACCAGGAAAACTCATTTCAAGCCTGGGCTAATGCAGGCTGCAGGTCAGTGGGCAACTTATTTGATTTGGAGGGCCCACTCTCCTTTGAATCCCTCCGTGCAGAATACACCCTTCACGAAACGGAGTGCTGGCATATACTGAGATCCGATACTGGGCATTGCAACCCTCCATGTGCCCTTGTGCAGAGCGACAACTTTTCCCCTTTGAACGCTAGCTCCTGTTGAGGACTTCTGACAAGCGCCTGGTTTCAGATAAATACCACCTGATCAACTCTCCTATGGTGAGCCCCAAATCCAAGAGCCAGTTATGATGGGAATCAGAAATGTGTAGGGAACTCACGACTAAAGAATGGGGTGACATCTACTACAGGGAACGGCACACAACACAATGTGGGCAACATTGAGACAGCCACAAAGATTGTCACCTACTGGTATTACACACCACACCAGATTCCCAAATATAATCAGTCCAAATCCCCGGAGTGCTGGCGCTAGCATGTATCCCCTGGTACGCTACTTCACATCTTATGAGAATGTCTGAAACTTAGGTCTTACTGGTCACAGGTGCTTACGGACATTGACACTCACTCGGACAAAGAGCTCACTAGATTTCCTGCTTGCTTGATCTTAGGTATTCCGAAACCTATCATCTTCCCCCTCCATTCCTGATGGGGTAAACAAATCAGTGTGGCCTTGTGCGCGGCCTTGCAAAACGTTTTCTCCCACTGGGGTACTGAGCACATTCCGATGCACCTGGGTTGGCTACACGGTATGTGGTATACACTGTGGATGGAACTAATCAATCTCACTCTGTCTAACCAGGGATTGGCATTTCCTAATCTATGGGCACCATTCCTGACATTATTAACATCAGAATTCTGGGAACTCACCTGCCCTAAATACCTTTGCCTGCTGCGCCTGTCAGATCCTAGGTTGCTCCTGGGGTTGGATATGATGCTCAAAAGGGGTCCACCTCCCGACGTCCCCCCCACTCTGGATTAGTACAGAGTAAGGAGGCTATCAGGTGAGGGAAAAAAGAAGGGGCCGGAACCGCTGGGATGAGGGATACCTGCAAAGAAGAACACAGGGTCAATACCAGGTAATACAGTCTAGTCTACAATGGTCTCGCTAGGTCTATGCTAATACCTGAGGCTGTCTGTTAACCGACCCGAACCAATAATCCTTCCTGAAGATACTTCTCTCCAAGATCAGAAACGAATATCTACAACACAAAAACACATTCCACATTAATCACCTGAGCTTACTGGTCAGTCAATCCCTTCTCACATACCATGAACCACAACACACTGCTACCCTTAAAAGCAATCCAAATTAATGAAAGGGCTCTGCAGTGATATGAATGTGTGAAAAAAAAAACAACAGGAATGAGACAGCAGTGTTTCCGGAATTCTCCCAGCCAGCTCTCAAAAATAATAAACTCAAGGTCCATAAGAAAGCAGAAAACCAAAACTCCCAGCGCCCGAAAATGACGCGAGTATTCAAGAAAATATTCCCTCCATGGAATACAGGTAGGATACAATCCAAAGTTTCAGACTCAGAGTCAATGTCACAGCGAAAGGAAGATAGCGCCTAGAACGCTGATACCTGTGCAGACGATTAAACTCCACTCCTCAGCACGCTGGAAATGTAGATTAGGAATCCACAGTTCTTTCCCCTTCCCTGACGAGTACTCCAGGGATTTCGAATGGGCTCCCACCGCTTCCAGCAACGTGAGGAACACCGGAAAGGAAAAGAAGGAAAGAAACACAACGCGGCTCTGAAACGAGAGTCCTAGCGTTGTTCCCTTTTCAGCCTGCAAAACGAACACGCTGAAAACGGCAGCCCCGCGCCGTTTCAAGACTGCTGAACAGCAGCTACATCCCAGAAGTATTCAAAGGGAGAAAAGTCTGACACAAAATCCAAGGTGGCGAGCAACGGTGGAAGGAACACTCCAACCATGCATTCCAGCAAAACAGGATTACGCGCACAGGAGGTGCGCCTGGCCAGACCTATATTAATTAAGCTCCTCCCTACATGTTAAGCATGCTGGGAGATGTAGTCCCATACTAGGTAGGCGCCGGGATCACTACCTGACAGCGCCTGCCTGCCTGAGGACACACGGCCTTTGACTAGAGACCATCACTAGTGCTGCAACCTAAAGGAGCAATCCTGCTCTTACTATTACTTTTCTTTTTTATTCTTTTGGTCACCAGGTCCAGGTGGTGGGTGGGCAGAGGTTTGTTGGGTTTTGGGGGACGTTATGTCACGCTGCATCATGCCCTGATTAGATGGGGTCCCGAAAATGCTACTATAAGTATGACCTGTTCTTTTCTTGTATGTTTGAAAACCCAATAAAAAACTTAAACCATAAAACAGGAGGCCAGTCACTTGCCCCTTGAAAAACAGTTTAAATACCTAAGTGCCAGCAGCGTTCCGGACCTCTTGACTCCTTGTTTAAGTTCTCTTGTTCTAGCAGGAACCAGGAAGCAAAAGTAAAAATTGAAGATTCTCCTTTGTCAGATGGAGTCTTCCAGGGTCTAGGAATGTTCTGAAGAGGTGATAGTGGAGGTGCCTGGTTTATCCTGTGCGCTCTCCGGTGATTGGAGGAATTATACTGCCCAATCCTAAAAAATGTCTCACAGTTACCCACCACCTTATGACGCACTCCCTCTTTGACCTACTGTAAAATTACTGAGAAGTCCCTGTTTCAAAATGGTGGAACCTAGCTGCCTCCAGGCAGGCCTGTCTTCAGCTTCTTGGCATCCCCCTAACTAACAGGGTTCAAACTGTTTTTCTCTCCTGCTATGGCTGGAACCTAACTGTCTAGGAGGACATGCATGTGGATAGTGTAAATACACATGGAAGCCCACATATGATATCTAACTTTCCATACCATACGTGAATCTAAGGCACCACTTGCAAGGCACTTATCTGGCAGATAAATAGACCAAATATAGAATGCCAAAGTATGGAAAATGTTTTAGAGGGGCTTCACAAGTACCTTACTACTGTTAAGCAGTTGTAAAGGAGGACATAGATTTGCAGGACCACAAAAAAATGAGTTCTTTCTGACACAACAGTCCCAGATCTCCTTGGATTGTTCAACTCAGAGTGGCGCTGCTCTGCTGTCTGGGATGTCTCGTGAAGAGGGCTGTGAATAGCCACCCACATGCAAAAAGTTGTAGAAAATATCATAATGCTAAATTTTAATGAATGTTGTCGAATTTTGGACAGCAAAAATTATGAAAATAAGCATTTTCTGTCTATCACCTAGTCTCTAGTCACATGTGCAGTGAAGTACTTTTCACCTTTAGGGGAAAAACATTGGTTAGAAATTGATTTACTGGTATTGTTTTTGTTCTGTGTTTCTAGCAGCCTCTCTATCCTCATAGTCAAGTGCAAAAAAGGCATTTGATCCCCAGTTTGAGGCACCTCTGTGCAGAGTCCCGGGACATGGCAGGTAAAAGACACACATTTATAAAATTGTGCAAATCACTTCTGCTAGCTCTGTCTGTGACCTGGGTCGGATTTCTCATAGCATTGATCGATCATCTTCCAAACATCTCCTGCTGTATCACTGGTTTCTTACTCATGAGTATTAGTCCTTTGCGCACAGAAAGTAGAAGGCTTTTAAATGTGTTGTCATAGGAACCACTTTCTTCATATTCCGGAAGCTAAATTTTGTAAATGTATCAAACAGGTTGAAATGGTTCTATTTTAGTCACAAATAATAGCTGCAAGAAAAATAAAATGCCTCTGTATATTGCTAATGAAAACTGATTTTTGATCAATAAACCTTGCACACACTATTACACTTAACAAAGGTCCACACATCAAGGATCATAACTTGCCAAGGATAGAGGCTTACCACTCAGTATTTTTGTCATTAGTCATTTCACTTCTCATTTTTCCGGCATTCTATGTCATTGAATTTTTGTAGCAGCACTTGAATAGAACAAACAGTTGAAAATCAATGAAGAGCGGTTTGCAGCACTATAGCAAAGCACATATTAACACAATTCCATGGAGCCCCTCTTTTGTGTTGTGGTTATTGTTTGTTGTAGGACTGTAATTTGTGGAGCAGAAACCCTATAGGCATTGCCATCTCCAGGAACTATATCCCTCTGTTGGCATCCATGGACAAAAATTGTTAAAGTTAACTGTATGTGAATTACTAAATCCAACAATCTCTCAACATCTCAATCCTCATTTACTTGACTATCGTTTTTCTTCACATCATTAACTACCCATCTCATTTAAGAATCATTCCCTATAGCTGGTAGGTGTCCACCATGCTTCCTCTCATATGAAAAAATCAGGGGGCATATTACCAAGCAATAGCGATAATTATCGCTATTGCTTGGTTAGAGACAAAACTTTACCGCTGAGCTGCGGCGATTTTTATCGCAAATAAACCTTGGTATTACCAAGGTTTATCGCAAATGCGATAAAAATCGTCCGCAATGCATGAATATCGCTGAAAAGTCAGCGATATTCATGCATTACCGAGCTAATGCTCTTAGCCATATTATCCACCTCCCATTGGATAACATGGCTAAGAACTGCTCAGGGCAGGTGTTAGCTTTTGGAGATATTCGCGCTTAGCGCGAATATCTCCATAAGTTGGTAATAGGAGATAGCGATGTTAGCGACTGTTTCCAGTCGCTAACATCTTGGCACGCCCACTTTGCATGTCATTAGTGATAAATATCACTGACATGCAAAGTGGGGCCCAAGATGGTCGCTATCTCCTACTAGCTGTCGCTAACTGGTGTTAGCGACAGCTAGGTAATAGGGAGATAATTTGATCTCCGCTTTCTTGGCTTTTAAAGCCAAAAAAACGGAGATAAACCCCCTTGATAATATGCCCCCAGATGTGTGGTTTTTCCACCACTATAGATCCAAAAAATAGAACATGGGAGAATTCGCTTCTTGCTATGCTATGTTGAATTGCTATTTGTAATGAGGAAGCTGTCATTGTTTCACATTAATTCTGTTGTTAACCCTGAAATAGAGCGCATTTGACAGTATTTACATTTTAAATGTATCTTGATAGTAATTACATAGCACAGACCTAACTCTGGTAGGTAGTGGGGTACTACATTCTCCATCGTTGCACGCCCAGGACCAATCTGAAATAGCAATCTAAAGAATTGTGTTTTGGTGGTGTAATTAGTGCTAGACCCCAAACATTCCTCTTGGCTTGGTCCTGTTGTTTCAAACAATGAATGGTGGATCTGGACAAGGGGAATCCTTGAAACATGTTTCCTGCGTTTCTGTGATTCATAGCCAATCCAAGGTTGATCCAGCATTAAACCACTTTTCCCCTGGACTTTGTTTTCTTATATTGGGTCGAGTAATGCTGGCTCAGAGACGCTCTGATTGGACTTCAGTCTCTGCCATCATACGATGCTTAAGCAGAGCTGAGATGATGATGTGGTATGCTGTGTACCAGCAACTAATGTTCTCCAATCATAACCCAGGAGATTTAGAAAGCATACACATGTCTCCAGAAAAGCCCTTCATGGGACCAAGGGTGTGTATACAAATTAATATTGAGAAAAAAATATTGTGTGGACAAAATATTATGACAATAATTTCGAGGAAAACCAGTTTGTGAGGGTACATATCTATGGGTCAGCAAAGTTTTTCTACATATAACGCCACATATATGTACTTTCAAGGTACGTAGATGTGGAGTTAAGAATAATAATGTGATACGGGCTCATCGGTCAGAATAGCTTCTTCCTCTTTAGCCCACATATGCCTAAAACCATCTCCCACATGAAAACTGCCAAAAGTCTCTAACTGTGGGTCAAAATTGTCCTGCACGCACATCCCAGACACCAGCCTTAACATCTTTGTGTACCAGCTCCAACAGGCAGCACACGTCCCTAAGTTAATGGGGGGGAAATGGATGAAGGGAGTCTACAACTAATTTTGCTCTAGAATGTTAATGTAGATATCTAGAGACATTTTCTGACCAATACTTTTGTATTAATACAAAAAAGCAAAAGGTGCCTCCTAAGGTTGGTCTTCTCCAGATTTATAGGGTGAGGGACATAGTGAGGTTCTCCCATATGAAGTTTGTGAGAAAATGAGGTTTAATTGACAATTTTACAACACAAGTTCTTGATCTTTCCAACCAGATGTTCATGCACATGTTAATACTGACCATATAGATGAAGGAAGAAGTGTAGTGAATTGATAATATCGTAAAAGCTTTAATAATATAAATAAAGATATGGATCTTCACGAATTATGAAAGTAACAACCATAGCAGCATTCTAGCACCAAAAAACAGCATTAGTTACAGGAGCCTCAAACTCAAAAAGGACGGACTAACCAATGATGAAGTATACTACTAGATGGTATGACTAACCTATTTAAAGCAGCTGATCATTTCAGTGGGATCAGAAGCCAGTATCCCCTAGATCTTGTACCTGATGTATTTCTTCAGCAAGAAGACAGTTTCAGTTCCACGTCCTGGTCGGAACCCCCAGCAGCCATGTGCCTAATGCGTTTGAATCGCCTAGAAATGTTAATAGTTGTGAAGAAGCAATTTCTCCAAAATTTTCATAAGAGCTGCTAGGACAATTTGGCGTGGTCTTCATTTCTTTCCAATCAAAGGTTAATTAGTATCCCAGGGTCATAACTGATTATGTCATGCATGCATTCATGGCAGGCACTAACCTGCAGGCTTCTTTAGCCTTCTGTGTTTTAGTTTGTTCTTTTTTTCGGGTTCTAGAATCTGTCAAAATGATAGTGTGATGCAAGGATGGCTTTGTGACTAAAACACAGCAGACGCTGAAGTTAGGTGAGTCCTTCTTCTGGGAAATCGATAGAACCAATTAACTAGGCTTTGGGTGCATTTGAAATGAAAACTCAAGATACCCTCTTATTCTTGCAACACATAAAAATCTCATATAAATACCATGGCAACTCAGCAGTACATGTGTGCATACATGAGAGTGTTCTGCAAGAACTATGCCAACTGTGAGACGACTTGGGGTCAGTGTGGGCAATGTGGTGTTGCGAAGGGCACATATCAGATCAACAGGAAAGTAAGTGCAGTATCGGATCTGCCTACCAAAAAGTGGTCAAAAAGTGCAAGGGAATGGTTGCACCTAAGTCAACAAGGTATAGAGAGGAAATCTGGTACTGCTTGTTAGGAGAAATGTAGCTGAGGCCTGACGACATCTGTTGGTATAGCGACTCATGTCAACTTGTGGGCAGCAGAGACAAATCTTATCCCTCTCTATTGTCGAAAGTGGAATCTTCCACTTCCTTACATACCAGGCAGTCAATGTGATGCCTATGGAGAGTCTAACTCGACACCTTCCTTCAGAAGGACATTCATAATACCCCCTCCACCATAGGCTTATTGTCTAATGGATGCTTTGATCTGCCCCGTGGTGCAGCAAATTAATAAAACTCACACAACCAAGGAAATCAATGGACACATTTCGATCAGTCCTAGCACTGAGAAACACCCTTTTACTGAACTTAAGGACTCAATCCATTGTACAAATTACTTTGAATCTAGATTTCGGTACCAAGAATACATTACATGACAACAAAGGTGATTCTTAATATGTGTACCAAGCCATCATTACAAGAGAAACGAAATTAAACACAAAAAACACCTAGTAAAAAACTCACTACACATCCATGCTCTTTATCTCAAAAGGAATTGGGCAGTTTATTATTGGGAGTTATATAACCATAAACATGATGTCAGTTAAAGCACCGCTACCATACAATTTCTCTATTGCTCTCTGAACCGTTTTTTAAGTGGGAGAATGTTGTTGCTGGGGGAAGTGGGATTGCTTCCTAATTCTGTTTAAATAAAAAGCCAAACTGCAGAAGACCTAGTGTTCCAGTTGGACTGTCGGCCATCTGTGATGCGCATATCATGAGGTAGGTCATTGGGAAAGATGCATACTTACCCCATTAGCGGGTTAGTTGTTTAGTGTTCCTGGGCCAAACCTCTACTTAAACATGGCCCAGATGCAGACGCACAGTGGAGGCATGTAGCAGGTGATCCCATGGCATGCTGAAGGCACCCCTAAGGCAAGCACGTTTGCACCCATCCACCTCCCACTGGGGCCAGGGACACTGTCCGTGGAGGGTCAGATTCAAAGGACTATTCAGCGGTTCAGCTAAAAGGTGTACAATCAGAATGTTTTAATACATCTTGTTCATCCTTTAGTTCATTGAAGGACACACAGTTTTGTATATACTGTAACTTCTCCCTTAATGTGGGGGCTGTTTGTCTGCAAGGGGCCAAGGAGCTGGTGGTGTGCACTCCATCTACAGGCAGCAGGACATCTACATCCTCAGGTAAAAAGACAGAAACTAAGCTTCACTTTTTCTTTGTCAACGTTCGCTCCCTACCATGCCATCAGCAAGATTATTTTAACTTTGTGGTTGACCATGCACTTTAACAGTATTTTTGACATAGACATGGCTACATGAGGCATCCATCCCAGGCATCATTGCTGCCCTGTCATCAAAGTATTTGGTAGTGAGGAGGGACATAATTGGGAAACAGATAGCTTTACACTGTCAGGGGTTTCGATATATCGTCCCCCAGGTTATGCCGGAATATGGTGCTCATCACTTCTGCAATTATTGGCGCCACATATTCTCAAATCCTCAAAATTCCTATTACTGGGTGACATGAACATCCATTTTGAGGGTAATGTGGGTGGTCCTTGGGGTGGTCCTTGGGGCACCTTCACTGAGGAACTCAGAGTGCTAAGTCTAGATTTAGCTAATTCTTCACCCAAGAAACACATCAATTGGACCCAATCTTTTCCAATATTAAGCCCTTAGAAACAGCCTCTCCTCTGCCATTAGCATGGTCAGACAATTACACAGTACTGTTTTCGATCCACACAGGTCAGGTTCCGGCCAGTGTAGGGAGGGGGGCCGACACTAAGTACAGATATTGGTTCCAACTAGATATATCAGGCCTTAACAACCAATTGAGGAATACACTGAAGGAATTCAATCAAGTGGTTGAGTTAGACCCAACTAGGATGGATGACTAGCTGAGGGCAGCGCTGGATATAGTTTTGCCAGCCAAAGTTGTTCAATCAGTCAAATCTCACCCACGTGCGCCTTAGATTACAGAGGCATTTCTGGCAGAAAAGTCAAGGTGCAAACCTGAGAGAGATCCTGAAGATGGACCAATAATGAGGAGAGTAAGAACAGATATGAAATGGCCCTCAGCAATTATCACAGGCTTTGCAACGTGGTCCATGTTACGTTTTACACAGACTACATCAACACCGCTCAAAACTGTCCAAAAATTATTTTTAGAGGAGTTGACAAACTCTTGGAACCCCAAGAAAATCACATCTTCACCAGTCCTATCCCAGGCTCTCTTTGACGATTTGGCTTATTTTTTGTCAGAACGGTGACAGATATTCAGGCTTCTCTTAAGATTGGAGGGAAGAAGGCTGTGTCCCTAAGTTCTACTGGTAGTCCTCTGGGATCAAGGACAAGACCGGACTGATTTTGGCACACGTTGGGCGGATACTGAATTGCTGGGACACTCTGTACCTGCCTATGTCCTTGCCACTACTGCCCTCAGTTAGGTCGGGCTTACCAGGAGATCCTCTCTCCCTGGCCAAGTTGAGCCCCCTAAAACCTAATATTTTTCAAATTCTAGTAAAACTCCCTTACGCAAGGGCAGATTCCACAGGCATGGAAACATGCCTTGGTTAGGTCAGTTTTGAAGAAAGAGAATCTGGACCCTAAGAAATGGTCTAATTAAAGACATGTCTCAATTCTACCCATCATGGCTAAAGTAATGGAGAATCATGTCAACAGATAACTCTATAATTTCGTAGAGTCTCAAGCGTATTTTCATCTCTTTTAGTCAGGGTTTAGAATGGGACACAGCACTGAATCCGCCTTGCTAGGGGTCACTAAACATCTTAGACAGCTGTTACTGGAGCTGCACTGTATCCTAATTGAGAAGTGAATTCAGTTGAAAACCTTGTGTTATGTCAAAAAACTCAAGAAAGCCATAAACCACGTGGTGTGGAGACTCCAAAGACGGGGCCAGGTCACCAGAATCCAAATGAACTGAAACATTTAAAAGCAACACATAAAAGACTAATCTGGTGACTCAAAAAGGCATCAGATGAGTGCCTGTGGGTCAAACTTTTGTACGACATTAAGAGCAATAACAGCTCATGATTTAAGTTAAACTTAAGACCAAAACTTAAGTTTAACTGAGGCAAAATCCTAACTTTACTATTTCTAAATTTGCTTTGTGAATATCGAAAGTCATAGATTTAGGATTTTTATTCAGATTACTTTTGTGAATCAGGCCCACTGTCTTGTAATTAATAGTGTCTTCCTACTTTCCAGGTCCTTTGGAGTTCCTTTTGTCCAGCACCATCGACAGAAGTCAAAAAGCAGTTAGGTGTCTGCACTTATTTTCACTTCATATGAGTTGGGTTAGTCGGATGTTTTGTTTTCACTTATACTTTTTTGTGAAGAGTGTTTGTTAGCAAGTAAGAAGAATAGGGGATCTAGTGAGAATTAAATAGCCCAAAAGAAATATTAAATAAAGCAGTGGTGAGACGAATAACTAATTAGATTTCAGGGTTCTAGCGACTCTTTCTTTCTACAATCTTCAGCTTTCTCTTCTTCTCCTTTTCTCTTTTTAATTCTTCTCCTCTCTCCCGCCTCTTAAGTTTTACTCCTGTTTTCTCTTCCCTTCAACTATTATAAGTTCTTTTTGTTCCTAACTCAGAACCGGGCACACACCTGGTGAAGCCATGTCTCTACCGGGACACGGCGGGGGCCCGGGAGACAGCCGGCGGACAGGAGACTCCGCTTCTGCCAGTACTTTCCGCTCCTCACTCGGGATGTCGAGTTCTTCAGGAACTGGCCTGCCGCTTACTCTCTTTTTCACTGCTCCTTCGGTTCCTTCATCTTTTCCCTGCTCACCACCACCGAGACGCTGTCTCTCAGGTTCTTGTATGCGTTCTTCAAGCCGCCTGCCGCTTTTCGTCACCCTCCTCTTCCGGGTCACGTGGAGAGACATGACTCCTCTCCTCAGCCTGACTTCCAGGACAGACAAGAAAGAATTAAAAATTTGCAAACATTCGTGACAAGAATTTTCAATTCTATTAAGGACACGGAGGCGAGGATTATGCTTTCTCGATTTCTTTACTACCAACAGCAGCCAATAGGAACATAGTAAAGAAAAAAGCAACTACAACTCCCATGAGCCCTTAGGCAACCATAGAGACTACATGCTATATAAACCACCATAGAGGACAACACTTCCTCTTTCTTTGTCCACGAATCATAAACAGTCAAAAGTAATTGAAGAAAATACCGCCAACCATCCTGAAGGAAGAAGACCGAAGGCAACTGCAAAGTGGGCCAACAGGAGACAGGCAACCAACCAAAGGCGAAGAGGCCGCATCAGGAAATACAGCAGATCCAACATCCAAAGTGGCGGAAAACACTGCAGGAGAGACCATGACGAAGGATCACTTCTGGTCAGAACCTGAAAGAAAAAACAGAGCCGTAATACACAACTCCAAAACCTTGGAAAGGTAGCATCACATAGGGTGGGGAAAAAATCAATGCAAGAAAACAATGCAGATCATAGCAAAGCAAAGATGCAATATAAACAATGCAGTAGAATACAAACGGGTGGGATAATCCTCGCCTCCGTGTCCTTAATAGAATTGAAAATTCTTGTCACGAATGTTATGGCAGGACAGGAGGCTTAGATTATGCTTGTTCAAAGCTGGTCCACCACAACAGAGGCAATATCCACAATGGGTTTGAAATAATACGTCTTAAACATAGTATCAGAAGACCAATCAGCCGTCTTCACAATGTCCCGCAAACTTACACCAACATGGAAAGCCTTAGAGGCCATGGCACCCCTTGCGGAATGAGCTCCAAAAATGGAGACATCAATACCTGCCTCAGACATAAGCCAGCGCACCCAACGAGCAAGAGTAGCTGGCGCCACAGGCTTAAAAGGCTTTTGCAAAGCAATCAACAACTGCCCAGACAAATCTTGACGAAAAGGAGCAGTACTCACCTCATAATCCTTTACGCACCGGACCACACATAACTGTGGGTTCTGAGGAAAAGCTGGATAAGTAACAGTAGACAGATTAGTCTTTGTACGTCTGGAAACCGTAAAAGTAACGCCGTCCGGGGAAAAAGAACGGCCCGCAAGATCCAACGCGCGGACATCCGAGATACGCTTACAAGATACCAAGCATAAAAGCATTGTCAATTTTGCCGACAATTGTTTACGAGACAGAGAAGCGTTGGGAGGCCAAGCTTCCAGAAAACGTAAGACAACGGAGACATCTCAAAGAGCTACATACTTCGGACATGGCGGCTTAGCCATCCGAACACCACGAAGCAATTTAGAGATTAGATGATGTTCTCCAATAGGTTTACCGTCGACAAAATCATGGCCCGCAGAGAGAGCGGAGCGAAAAGAGTTGACAGTCCTGTAAGCAGAGCCAGAAGAAGCGATGGAAGCAAGAAAATTAACAACTAAAGAGACATCAGCTGAAGCGGGATCCAGGTCTCGTTCAGAACACCAATCACACCATCGTCGCCAAGCTGACGCATAACGCTTGCGCGTGTTGGGGGCCCAAGCTTCATTGATAAATTTCTCAGCGTCTCCAGATAAGCCAGGGACTTTCCAGCGTTCCCCGAAAGACGCCACGCCACCAGACGGAGCTGGCCCGACAGAATTAGAGGATGCGGCTGGAGCAGAGGATCCAACAGCAGGTTCCACTTCGTTGGAAGCAGAATCGGAGTCGAGCAACTCATTTCCAGAAGGTCCGGAAACCACGCTTGAGCCCTCCAAAGAGGAGCTATCAGAATGATCTCCGAATGAAACTGCTTCGTCCTGGCCAAGTCTCGCGGGATCATTGCGAACGGGGGAAAAGCATAGCAAAGCTGAGGAGGCCAAGTCTGGAGAAAGGCATCCGTGGCAAGAGCCTCCGGATCCGGACGCCAGCTGTAAAACCTGGGCAGTTGAGCATTGAGGCGAGAGGCGAAGAGATCGATCCAAGGTCGACCCCAAAGGCGAGACAGAGTCCGAAAGACACGGGGGTGAAGCCGCCAGTCGCTGTAGTCCAGCAGGTGGCGAGAGTTCCAGTCGGCCACCTGATTCTGGCGACCCGGGAGATACTCTGCAATAAGAGTGATCTTCCTCTGAAGGCAGAAATGCCAGAAATCCTTCGCAATCTCTGCCAACAGTCTCGACCGTGTTCCCCCAGTTTGTTCACATACCTCACCGCCGATATGTTGTCCATGCGGAGCAAAATGCAACAGCTGGTGGCCTGAGCAAGGCTGCGGATCGCAAAAGATCCCGCCAGAAGTTCCAGGCAGTTGATGTGAAGGGCTAGTTCGTCCTGAGACCAACGGCCGCCCGTCGTCATGTCGCCGCAACGGGCTCCCCAGCCCCACAGACTCGCATCCGATTCCAACACCAAATCCGGAGTTGAACCGAACAGGGCTTTCCCGTTCCAGGCTTCCATGTGCTGGAGCCACCACAACATCTCCGACTTCGCGTCTGGTGACAGAGGAACGAGGTCGGAATAACGAAGACCTTTCTGCAAGTGCCGGATCTTGAGCCGTTGCAGGGCCCGATAATGCAAGGGACCTGGAAAGATCGCCTGAATGGAAGAGGCGAATAGTCCGACAATCCGAGCGATCGACCGCAAAGATACGTTCGGTGCGGACAACAGTAACTTCAATTCCCTCTTGATAGACCTGACCTTCTGGGCAGGCAAGAGAAGCTGGCAAGATATCGAGTCCACAAGGAAACCCAGAAACTCTATCGACTGAGTGGGTTGTAAATGAGATTTCTGAGGATTCACTAGAAATCCGAGAGACTGAAGCAGATCGATTGTCCACGATAAATGGGAACTCAGTTGCAGCGGGCACTGAGCCATCAAAAGAATGTCGTCCAGATACACGATCAGCCGCACCCCGCGCGCTCGCAGCGATTCCATAACTGGTCTCAGGAGCTTCGTGAAGCACCATGGAGCGGACGATAGGCCGAACGGGAGAACCGTGTACTCGATCCACTCCCCCGACCATTGGAACTGAAGAAAGCGGCGATGAGGCGGAAAGATGGGAACGGACAAGTAAGCGTCCTTCAAATCCAGGCGAACCATCCAGTCGCCCTTGCGAAGAAGATCCCTGAGAAGATGGATGCCCTCCATCTTGAAGTGACGATAGACCACCCCGTTGTTGAACTCCTTGAGATTGAGCACAAGGCGAGAACCTCCCCCTTTCTTCTCCACCAGAAAAACATTGCTGACGAACCCCTGGGAATGCAGGGTCGTTCTCACAATGGCCCCTTTGAGAAGAAGAGAATCGATTTCCTTGGAGATCACCTCTCGATCTCGTTGGGAAAAAACAAGGGGAAAAGGGACGGGACCTTGAAGGGGTGGGTGGTAAAATTCGATGTGGTACCCTTGAACAGTCTGCAAGATCCATGCATCGTTTGAGATTGTGCACCAACTCTCTAGAAAAAATTGCACCCTGCCCCCCAAAACAACACTGTCGTAAGGAATCAAGCTCACCTGTGGAGGAGAAATCTTGGCGACCTCCCTGGTTGCCACCGTAGCCTCCTTTGTTGCCTTGACCACGACCTTTACGGGAGGGGTAGAAGGACGTCTTGGAACCTGAATAGGAAGACTGTTGTTGTTGACGCTGTCCGCCCCCTCCCTGGTGGGACTGTTGGCCACGCTGCTGACCAGAACCTCGGCCGAACGAACGTCCCCCAGAACGTCCGGCCCTGGCAAAAACCGGGCGGAACGCCCTGCGCAAGGAAGACTGCGCCTTGTCAAGGCCACTAAAGGTCGCAACGAACTTCGTTAATTCCTTCAAAAATGGTTGACCAAACAGGAGACCCTGAGCCTGGGGGCCCGACTCCGACGTTGCCAGTTCAGACAACCGGGGATCCATTTTCAACAGGATGGAACGTCTACGTTCGGTGGAAAGGGCACAGTTCGCGTTTCCCAGGAAACAGATAGCCCGCTGGGCCCAACCAATAAGCTCTTCGTCAGGGGGCCAAGAAGATCAAGCAACTTATCCTGACACAGGCGCCAAGAGCGATCAATCCCCTTCTTTGGATCTTTAGTGAATTTTTTGAGGTATGTCAAAATAGTCGGATCTACCTCGGGGGTGTCAGCCAACTTATCTTCCAACTCCGGGCGAGGGCACTCGGAGCGTAACCGAGAGCGCACCTCCTGATCAAAGGATTCACGGATGTGAGCCTGTATGTAATCAGCAACCTCTGGTGCAGGGGACCAAGATTTGGAGTTGGGATGGATGATATCCGTAGGCTCAAAGGTCAGGACCGGAGGATGGGAAGTGGCGTCAACAAAATGTTCTTTGCAGGATTTTTTAGCAGGGGGAGGACCCGAGGGACCTGAAGACGAAGAGGAGGAGGTGTCCTCCGTGTCCGGGGGAGGGGAACGGGATCTTTTAGTAGGGGCAGACAAAGACTTAGCTAATTTCATAAAGTCAGACTTATGAGGATTCTTAGGCGACTTAGAGGAGTGCCTGGTAGAAGATGACGGAATCCAGCCTTGCTGCTGAGCGTAATCTGTCAAATGGCGCTTCAGAGGTCCGATAGCGCGGACTAGCGCAGTATTAACTGACTGCTGGACCCCTTGGTCAAGGGCATCGACCAAGTCGTACTCAAAGGACTCCTCGGGCTCCTCACCATAATAATATTCCTCAGCGTCGTCATATGCAGCCATGGTGGAAGAAAAAAAGACAGTGCACACCACTGAGGGAATATATATAAATATATATATATATATATAGATAAGCCCACTAAAGTAATAATGAAAGGTCTAGGCGTAAACCAAGCGACCCTGTCAGGGGGAGTGACAGCCCCAAGCAAGCCCAACAGGCAGAGCAACAAACTCGACCAAATAAACACAAATTCAAGAGTGGAGGGACAGGCTTGCAGATATAGTCACCCTAGGCAACGCCTCTATAGATTATACAGCCCTAAACCCTGTTTTGAGGTAAAAGGGCGTCTTGAGGGGCTCTCCGGCAGGCAGTGGGCGAGGCACAACAAAGCAACGCCGCCTCTGTCACGTGGAGTATGTCAGGTCAGTGGCATATTATCCCCATCCCTGGATTTTCCTGATCGGGTAAAAGGGGAAACGTGATAGAAAGTCTGGACCTGTTAGGTCTTTACCTGATTTATGGAGCACATCAAATAAAAAGGGTTGTAGTGAGAGGAACCACCTAAGAACTTACCTTTATTTCTACTTAACCAAGTTAGGGTGCATGGTCTGTGTATCGGACAAAAGGTTTACTCTCAAGGTAATAACGGAGTTTCTCAATTGCCAACTTAATGGCTAAGCATTCTTTTTCTGTTGTAGAATAAGAAGTTTCATGCTCTATGTTGGGATCCTCCATGATAATTTTGGACTAGTTTGGTAATAAGTGAGGCGGACTCTTGCTAATTCCTACTACCTTCTCCTGGTGCTTGTAACGCTGATACACGTCCAAAAAGAAAGTGGCTGTGGAGTTGCTTGAAGGGGTCATTTTGCTGCTTGTGTGGTAAGGGGAAAATTCAGTGATTATTTAGTTCCACTTCTTACTGTGCCTGTGTTCTGGCAGAGCATCAGCAAGGCATGGGCATATGTGGTGGTGGACTGCAGGGGCCAGGCCGTTGCACTGAGTGGTCTGCATGGGGGTGGACTAATTCTATACATCATTTTTAATAATTGTTTCGGCATAATAAAAAACTAAATTACTCTAGCTGGGAATGTATTTTTTAACTAAAACTTCAGAAAAATAATTTTTATCTAATGTAATATATTTAAATTAATGTAATTTTTAATAAAAAATAGACAGATAACTTTTCCATATAATTTACCATGAGGAGATCTTTATCCAGACAGCGGAGCACTCCTTACGGTAAAGTATGGGAATCTTTTCACTATACTTTATCGTAGGGTGATCTTATTTTCTTTTTAATTTTACATCCTTCCCTCCATTTATTTTTATGGGAGGATGTTGACTAGCCACAAGCTGGAGTAATTTACTACCGTTTTGGGTCCTTTTTTGGCTGCAATAACTTTAGAAGAGCAGTTTGCGACTAGCAATTGTTTTACTCTTCCTTAACCGTCCCATACTCCCTCCTTACAATCTCAATCACCCTCTTCACTCAAGTAGTGAATGTTCACCACCCCCAGTCCCTCCCACATGTAAAACTAAAATGTACACTTATGTGTGTCGAGACTGCAGTCGGAGGAGAGGTATCCCCACAGAAAAAGATAGGAGAGGCAGATACAGTGGCTGAAATTCTCCAAGCGGAGCTCAAAATAGGATTTTTAGAATATTTGTAGTACTATTGTAGTACTACAAAACATTCTACAAAAACAAAATGCAGTTTGTAAATAGGCCCTGATGTGTCTTGCTTTAGGACAGAGTCTTTGTTGCATTATTAGCGAGTGCCGTCATGAGGAGCTGTAGCAAATTTATGCTAAAAATGGAGATTAGAAACTGTTGCCCAGCTGGACCGAAACTATCTGAACAATGCCTATATGCCCTTATGTTTAGCACTACAAGCCCGTCCCGACGTTTTCCGGGTATGAAATAGAATGTGTGTAATGTGTGTATTTGGCAAGGGCAATTTATTTTAAAATCTCGCGGTAGGCAACATTTTTTGTTTCATTAGAATAGGGATGGAGAAGGCCCAGCTGGAGCCCTGGTTGATGTTAGCAGGCGCGTGTAATTGGTGTAGTGATCCGCCGCCTGAGCCCGGCTACAGCCCTGGTTGATCTTAGCAGGCGCGTGTAATGTCGTTGAATGAGAGAGCTATCAGCCGCGGGTAAATCCGTTTAATGAGAGAGTTGAGTGACAGTGAGTAGGAGAGGCTGCAGTAATTGTCCCCGCAGACACGCTCATTTGCGTGTTCCCCCGCTTGAGGCCCAGATGCAGGCCTGTTTGATGTTAGCAGGCGCGTGTTCCCCCGCTTGAGGCCCAGCTGCAGCCCTGGTTGATGTTATCAGGCGTGTGTAATTAGTGTACTGATCCGTCGCCTGAGCCCGGCTCGAGCCCTGGTTGATGGTAGCAGGCGCGTGTAATTTCGTTGAATGAGAGAGTGCAGTAACAGCACGCAGGAGAGGCTGCAGTAACATTCCGTCGCCTGAGCCCGGCTCGAGCCCTGGTTGATGGTAGCAGGCGCGTGTAATTTCGTTGAATGAGAGAGTGCAGTAACAGCACGCAGGAGAGGCTGCAGTAACATTACTTACCAGGCCTCCAGGTGAACGCGTTTGTCAGGCCCAAGCACACGACCACAGCAGGCGATCTTCTGATTAATGTATGACCCACATGACATGAAGGGCGGAACATAGCACACGCCCTCAGCGTTTCTCACGCCCCCAGCGTGCCCCTTGATGCGGCACAATTGCGTTCACATGGCATGAAGGCTGAAAACACGCCCCCAGTGTTTCTCATGCCCCCAGCGTGCCCCTTGACGCTGCGCAGCAACGTAATTGCCGCTTGTATGTACGACTCACATGGCATGAAGGGCGGACACACGCCCCCATCGTGTGTCACGCCCCCAGCATTTGTCACACCCCCAGCACACGCCCACAGCCCACGATGTGATGGCCGTACCACACGCCCCCAGCAGTAGTCACGCCCCCAGCCCACGCCCACAGCACAACGCAGACATGCCCTCAAGGGACTACTTTGCTGGCACGGTACTTTTACCTTTTAAATGTATAGAGGAGTTGACCTAACGGCTAAAGCGCTCGCCTAGGACCTGGGGATCTGGGTTCGAGTCTTGGTAACGACGCCAAACATCCTGTGATTCTGGGAAAATCACTTAATCTCCCCATGCCTAACAAAAATGAATGTGTGTCCTCATGTAACGGAACTGGTGCTATGTAAAGCGCTCTGATACATGATTCAGTTTGGGTCAAGTTCGCGCTATATAAAACTCTGCAAAAAAATAAATATATATATATGGTGGCCGTCTGCATAGCCTATGTCCTTCTGCTGCAACTGCACTTTCCAACGTTGTATTCAATGTTGTGATTGGTGCTGTGGTTACTGAGATTACCCGCCTCAAAGGTTTGGGCTCTCTCTTTATAATATTAGTATGGATTGCATTTGTGAGACTCTGTTACTGAATGTAACTCAATGAGAGATACCTGTGTGGATCTCATGTTCATCAATGCACCTATGACCCTTCTTAATTACCATAACATTAGAGGTCTTTGTGCCTCTTAAGTTCAGCAATGCACCAGTGGGAGGCCTTGAGCCACTAACCACTGACTAAATTCCCTCTGAGAGCTCCCGTGTGCCTTTGGGTCACCATGTTTTCTGTAACAGACCATTACAATCCATGTCTCCCTGTCTGCCTTAAGTGTGCTAATATATTTTAGAACTGCTGTGAATGACTATGTATCCCTGTGGGAGGACCAAGTGCCCTGTGTGCCGAACTTTTCCCTGACATCTGTTTACCCTATTTTATTTATTCATACCAATTTGTGTGCTACACTGTAATACTACCCATTCCCACATTGGAAAGGAGACTTAATAACAGGCTGCTAGCGGAAACATCGTTGTCAAGCCTTCTTTGCAGATATACATGTAAGAACAATGAGTATTCTGCATTCTTGAGTAAGATAGCCAAATTAATGATGCCTGCAACAAACACTATGAATGGTTGTAGCACTCCATTGCAACTCTATGTTTCCCTTAGTGAAAACATCTCAACAGAGATTTATTTTATTTATTTATTTTGAAAGTTTTATATAGCGCGAACAAGATCTTTGCAGATATCAGAGCGCTTTACAGAGGAGGGGTACGAGCATGTGAGTGAATAACCATTGGGGTGGGGGTGGTATATGAGGGAGCATAGACAAACAGATACATCAATAATGATAAAAGTACAAATAAGTGGTAGCATAAACAAACAGGTAAGTCAATATCACACGTCATACAAAAATGCAAGGGGTTCGCACAAGTGGTACAGCTCGGTATCGAGTCTTTGAAGTTAATCCCCAGTAGTAATTCAAGTACATTTAGCCATGAGGATAGCTTTTACTTCTTTCTTAAAAAGTATGGTAGAGGAGATGAGCCTAGTTTCAGGAGGGAGATGCATAATTAACGGAGTTACCTACTTATGAGATTGTGATCCGTGCCAATAAGGTGCTAGTCATATTTCTATTGCTGTAAATACAAGCATACTTTTCATACAAAAAGAATAACACTTCATAACAATAATTTACTGTGAGAGATATATATGTCATCAGAAGTAAATGTTCTATCCCACACCACCCTACAACAGGAAGTATTGATAGTTGAACCAAACTGTCTCTTGAAAGTCTTGGCTTAAAGAATAGGTACATAACAATTCAGTGATCTCACAGTAGGACTTAGGTCAAGCATTTCCAAAGACAGTGGTATTGCTTTTCACAAGGGATAGTAAACTGCTCTTCAGTCGCAGATGCCCTGTAGAATTGGGTTTAGAAGGACTCAGTTATGTTCACAACATAATCAAGAGATAAGAGATCATGGGAGTCAAGCCTTTTTCTGTTTCATAAATTCTCAAAAGTACAAATATGCTGTACAAATGTATTTGCCTCTAAATTAGAATATTGTTTTTTTTGTCCTGATTGTTACAATATCAGCTTTACAGCATTTGATTGCTAACTGGTTCCTTTTTATAGTTAATCAAAGACTGCAGCACCATCATATAAAGATATCTGGCATACCTGTGTACCATTTTCTAGAGTGAGGCAATTATCTGACATTAGATCTTTGCTTCTTCCATATACTGTAGACAATAAAAAACGACTTACCACACATCCCTGATGTATATGATGAAACATTTAAACATATGGAGAATCATTCTCTCTTGTTATGTCAAACATTAACACAAGTATTAAATATAATAATATGACTGTCCAGATATTGTTATTTTTCCAATATGAACCCCTGTAGACGCTGTAACAAAACCCTACCCTGCTGGCAATTAAATCAGCGCTCTAGCTCTGATGGGTATTATATTGTTTCTGGATGACTTGCCTGCATGTTGTGTTATCTTACACACTGCACATAATGATACAGGTTTCGTTTTGCAAAGAGGTAAGTGAGGAAAGCAATATACACATGCAAACATGAACACAGAGTCACACGCGATGTAGAAAGGAGCACGTGAGGACAATGTTTTCAGTGTGTCTGGGAATAAATTCCTTGCCATTTAGGACAATGCAGAGGAAGTTTAAGATTAGCTGGTAAAAAAAGTTTCTCTTCTGCTCTCTTTGACTGTCTTCATTTTCCTAGGACCACTACCATGCTACAGTGCAGTAGTGCAGGTCTGTTGCATTTTAACATGTAAAGTAGTTGCACCCTTATTTTCCTAACTTGTCAGTATTGTATCCACTAATTAAGCTATTTAAATTACTGCTGGAAGACTCCACGTTAACCTTTTCTTTGTGGTAAAGAATACTTTTTTTGCTTAGTATAGCGTTCCATAAAATCCGAGTCTTATTTCTGATAATCGGATAGATGAAAAATACAAACACATAAAAAAAAAGATATATATTATCATCACAAATTTTATAATGGAATTTCCAACAGCAATTCTATACATACATCAACAGGCAGGGTGAATTTAATGTGATCATATAGAAATCAAAAATTTGAGTGAGGATAATCTTAGGGTTTCTCAGGAAAACTCAGACATGAGAGGGATCAATAGCTAGAATTGGTTAACCTTCTATCCATGTGGTATAAACAACATGATCCTATAAATCTGTCTCATCCTATAGAAATCAACAAACGGATTGGACTTCATGATGGAACTTCAACTTTGAGCTGAAACATTTTTTATTATTTGTCAGGGCTGAAGATAGACATTATGTATTTTAAAAGGTTGTCGCCAGTGCCGTGATTTCGATGACAAGGTTTAAAGTAAAACTCTCTAATTGTTGACTATGTTGACCCATTTTAACTGGTGACTAAGGGAAAGATTTAGGGGCCACAGCTCCTGTAACAGAGTGTGCTTCATACCCTTTAACATAAATATCAGACTCCATCATGGCCCAACAAACTCACCTAGATGGAGTGGGGAATAACACTGATTGAAAAGGCTGTCAGGACTCACTTTCAGATGCAGGATTTTCTAGGGGTAAGTCCTACACAAATAGATTTTGAGTCACTTAGGACATTGTTTTTCAAAGGTCTTAACAAGTTACAGAAGTGCTACAAAATATACTTGCCAGGAATCTTTAGATAATAGGTGGATGGAAACTGGGAAGGCCGTTTATGTCTATGAGCAATGAAGCTCAGGCCTGAGGGGCCAGCTACTGATTTCACCTCTGAGCTATGATAGGCAGTGACAGTTATAAGGACAGCATTTCTATTCACATGTCCTTACAATGACTAGTATCTAAAATATATTTCCACTGTAGCTTGGCTGGCTGTTTCATAGAGAAATACTGGTATGCACTATTCGATGTAATAATACTATCTTTGGGTAAGAAACTTCTACAAATATAACTCAATAACTTTTTGTAATATATATATATATATATATATATATATATAGTTTTTTTTTTTAAATCTTTTTTATTTTAACTATGCTCATAAGACCATACGATACAATGATGTATACACATTAGGGAACAATACAGACATCAGTCGGGAGTTACACGTCAGGGAATCACAAATGTCTTCCATCAATACGATTTGACTATTCCTCCACAAGGGCCCCTGCCTCTCTGTATTTGCGCCATGGCACCCATATTTTCTTCCATTTTTTCGTGCACCCCCTGCTTTTATATACCGTTTCTTCCGCTCTTTGATACCAGTCTAGGTCCCGCTGCCAATCATCCCATAAAGGGGGCAGTCGCACCCCCCATGTCCTAGCAATATATTCTATTTCGTTACCCCCGCCGCCAGGGACAGCCATATCTCAACATACCTCGACAAGTCGCTGTCCCCATACTCAGACATGAGTCCCTTTCTCACTGCTCCATCAGGATTCAAGCAAGCCGGGCCGAAGAGGCTGAAATGCCAGAAACCGGTCCCCGGTAGCTTGTCTCCTTTCTGGTGAAGAATTGGCTTGGTAGTTTGGTCTGCCCTGTTCCCATGATGCACTGGGCCAGGGACAGACTAATTTGCATATAGCCAGGTTCTGAGCTGGGATGGGGCAGTGAGATAAATAACGGTGATGGATCAAGCCCTGATCTTTGGACTGGGTAAGAGTGGTCTGCATAATTCAGACACTCTGTTCATCACCACCCCCTTTTCTGTATCGTTTTTGGCCACTATAGGTGTGGCAGGGTATACTCAGACATGAGTCCCTTTCTCACTGCTCCATCAGGATTCAAGCAAGCCGGGCCGAAGAGGCTGAAATGCCAGAAACCGGTCCCCGGTAGCTTGTCTCCTTTCTGGTGAAGAATTGGCTTGGTAGTTTGGTCTGCCCTGTTCCCATGATGCACTGGGCCAGGGACAGACTAATTTGCATATAGCCAGGTTCTGAGCTGGGATGGGGCAGTGAGATAAATAACGGTGATGGATCAAGCCCTGATCTTTGGACTGGGTAAGAGTGGTCTGCTTAATTCAGACACTCTGTTCATCACCACGCCCTTTTCTGTATCGTTTTTGGCCACTATAGGTGTGGCAGGGTATACTCAGACATGAGTCCCTTTCTCACTGCTCCATCAGGATTCAAGCAAGCCGGGCCGAAGAGGCTGAAATGCCAGAAACCGGTCCCCGGTAGCTTGTCTCCTTTCTGGTGAAGAATTGGCTTGGTAGTTTGGTCTGTCCTGTTCCCATGATGCACTGGGCCAGGGACAGACTAATTTGCATATAGCCAGGTTCTGAGCTGGGATGGGGCAGTGAGATAAATAACGGTGATGGATCAAGCCCTGATCTTTGGACTGGGTAAGAGTGGTCTGCTTAATTCAGACACTCTGTTCATCACCACCCCCTTTTCTGTATCGTTTTTGGCCACTATAGGTGTGGCAGGGTATACTCAGACATGAGTCCCTTTCTCACTGCTCCATCAGGATTCAAGCAAGCCGGGCCGAAGAGGCTGAAATGCCAGAAACCGGTCCCCGGTAGCTTGTCTCCTTTCTGGTGAAGAATTGGCTTGGTAGTTTGGTCTGCCCTGTTCCCATGATGCACTGGGCCAGGGACAGACTAATTTGCATATAGCCAGGTTCTGAGCTGGGATGGGGCAGTGAGATAAATAACGGTGATGGATCAAGCCCTGATCTTTGGACTGGGTAAGAGTGGTCTGCTTAATTCAGACACTCTGTTCATCACCACCCCCTTTTCTGTATCGTTTTTGGCCACTATAGGTGTGGCAGGGTATACTCAGACATGAGTCCCTTTCTCACTGCTCCATCAGGATTCAAGCAAGCCGGGCCGAAGAGGCTGAAATGCCAGAAACCGGTCCCCGGTAGCTTGTCTCCTTTCTGGTGAAGAATTGGCTTGGTAGTTTGGTCTGCCCTGTTCCCATGATGCACTGGGCCAGGGACAGACTAATTTGCATATAGCCAGGTTCTGAGCTGGGATGGGGCAGTGAGATAAATAACGGTGATGGATCAAGCCCTGATCTTTGGACTGGGTAAGAGTGGTCTGCTTAATTCAGACACTCTGTTCATCACCACCCCCTTTTCTGTATCGTTTTTGGCCACTATAGGTGTGGCAGGGTATACTCAGACATGAGTCCCTTTCTCACTGCTCCATCAGGATTCAAGCAAGCCGGGCCGAAGAGGCTGAAATGCCAGAAACCGGTCCCCGGTAGCTTGTCTCCTTTCTGGTGAAGAATTGGCTTGGTAGTTTGGTCTGCCCTGTTCCCATGATGCACTGGGCCAGGGACAGACTAATTTGCATATAGCCAGGTTCTGAGCTGGGATGGGGCAGTGAGATAAATAACGGTGATGGATCAAGCCCTGATCTTTGGACTGGGTAAGAGTGGTCTGCTTAATTCAGACACTCTGTTCATCACCACCCCCTTTTCTGTATCGTTTTTGGCCACTATAGGTGTGGCAGGGTATACTCAGACATGAGTCCCTTTCTCACTGCTCCATCAGGATTCAAGCAAGCCGGGCCGAAGAGGCTGAAATGCCAGAAACCGGTCCCCGGTAGCTTGTCTCCTTTCTGGTGAAGAATTGGCTTGGTAGTTTGGTCTGCCCTGTTCCCATGATGCACTGGGCCAGGGACAGACTAATTTGCATATAGCCAGGTTCTGAGCTGGGATGGGGCAGTGAGATAAATAACGGTGATGGATCAAGCCCTGATCTTTGGACTGGGTAAGAGTGGTCTGCTTAATTCAGACACTCTGTTCATCACCACCCCCTTTTCTGTATCCCTTTGATCAGCAGGCGTAGCCACTTTGGGTCCAGCAGAACTGGTACTCTCACAACCCTGGACATAGTGGACGTAACTTTCACCCAGAATGTACTGATCACCGGGCACTCCCAAATGATATGAAAGAAGGAGCCCTCTTGTTTACAGCCCCGGACACAGAGCGCCGACAGACACCTCCCCCATGTATAAAGGTGGGTGCGAGGATAGTATGTGCGATGGAGGACTTTGAACTGTACCAGCCGAAACCTAGATCAATAGCGATTTCCCTGGGCCCCTGGAGCGCATCCTGCCAATCCTACTCATCAAGGCTTCCAAGGTCTTGGACCCAGGCCGCTCCGAGACTGACCAATGGATCTGGTATATTGTTTATCAATTTTCTGTAAATGTTGAATGTGGGTTTCTCCTCGATTGGGTCTAACAACAAACGATCTTCCATCGGGGAATACTCCGGGACTACTGTGCCACTAGGTATATGGGAGTGGATCGCATGCTGGAGGCGCTCATACTGATATCTCTCTGAGGGAAGCAAATTGTATTCCGTCTGGAGGTACTCGAAAGGGCGGGTGGTGTCTCACTTCCAGACGTCTCCCAGATAGTCAATGCCTATTTGCTGCCAGCCCTTAAACCCTGATAGCGTCCCTACTTCCCACAACAGGTCTCCCTGCCAAAGAGGAGTTTTCCCGGTGGGCTTGCCAGCCCAGCCAAGGAGCCGATTTGCCTCCTGCCAGCAGTAGACGACTACCCTTGTATGTTCTGGCCACCCCTTCTGGGGTCTTTGGGCATACAGGAGAGCCTCACAAGTGCCCTGTGGCATAACTATTCTGTCCTCCCTGGAGGCTGGTTCATTCCTGTCAGCATACACCCAATCATTAACTACCTGTAGTTGTGACGCCCAGTAGTATAACTTGACATTCGGAACTGCCAGCCCTCCATCCTATACTCCACCGTGCAACTTATGTAGCGCTATCCTAGGGGACCGTCCATCCCATAACAAGGTTCGCACCACCTGAGAAATCCATTTAAATACACTCTCGGGTATCGTATAGGGGTGTTCTGAAGAACATACAGTAGCCTCAGCAGTGTGAGCATCTTAAACATGGCCGCCCTTCCCATGAGAGAGAGCGGGAGAGTGCGCCAATGGGCCACGTCCGCCTGCAGATGAGTCAGTTGAGGCCTTGAGGTTCCTATTGAAAAACTCCTGTCTATTACGAGTTATGTACACCCCTAAATACTTGAATCCTTTCAGGACCACCGATGCAGAGCACCTGGACGGAACAAGAGGGGGAGAACCCGATACAGGGAAGATCACAGACTTTGACCAGTTGATGGTATAGCCTGAGTAGCTACCAAACACTTTTTGTAATATTTAAAAAAAGCATAACTCAATGGTGAAGTCGGAATTGTGTGGGGAGGTGTCTGTGTCTCTGACAGGATGACCATTTGGACAGTGCCTCAGAACTTTATTATATTCAAAGGTGTCTCATCTGCGAAAAGGCAGATGTCATATGACACCTGGATTGGCCCCTCCATTCATCCCCCAGTCAGGCATGCACCAATCCAAGTGGGTAGGGAGCCGCCCCAGAACTAGTTTGGAGTGACCACCGATGAAAGGCTGCTCATTTCTTTTGCATATCTCTGGGGTGGGCACACAGGCTAAGCATGAGGGGAGAAGGATTTCATAATGTTGGAGTTTGGCAAAGAGGGGCACTGTTGGATTGTTTGTAGTAGGTTCCACAGAAAATGCAGCAGAAGTCGGGAAGCCGACCCTTGGGAACTTTTACTCCATTGATTGCCGGAGTACCCAAGAATCACCCTCACCAACAAGCTGCTGGCAGTCATGAATGTGGCATCTTTAGTACTTTTGGAAATGACCGTCTTTGGTGTGGCATTCTCCCAGATGTGTGCCTTCTTTTGCTGAACGTTATTTTGTTGGCCCTAGGACACTGCACACTTTACTCATGCTAACCTTCTGGTAAAATGTTTCTACTCTCTCTCCTAAACATGGTAAAATTTGCATAAACCCAATTAGACATTTAATAATCTTCAAGGGCCATGTGTATCAAAAAAGAGTTTTGCGATTCTCAAATTGCGATTTTTAGCGAATTGCAATTAGAGTATCGCAAAAGGCAATCTATGTAGGATTTGCTAAAAATTTTGCTAATCCTACATATTCCTTATTTGTGAATTGCAAATTGAGATTTGCAATTAAGGAATACCTTCCTATTCTTTCCAATGGGCTAGGAGGCCCATAGGAATGAGTGGGGAGGCATTCTCAATTTGCGATTACCAATTAGAGACTTGCAAAATGAGAATGCAATTTCAAGGTTGCAAGAGTGTCAAAAGGACACATTGTTGCACCCCTGAAATATGCATGTGTGCACATGATGTATGTGTGACATATGGCAATTTCTGGTACTTCCAGAATTCAATTTAAGGAATTGCAATTTGCAATTCCTTAATTGCATTTGCAAAATAGAGATTTGCAGATTTTGCAATTCTCCATGTTGCAATGGCCTTTTAGGATGATACGTCCCAAAAGGCTTTTTCCAATTCTGAGAATCTGCCCGTTTGCAAATGGGGAAAAGGGCTTGATACATATGGCCCCAAGTCCCTGGTCAATGGTACCATAAATTGAATGCTACTATTGGAATGCAGCACTCATAGTGCCACCCACTTAAATACCCTTATAAAGCATGCCAATGCAGCATTGGTGTGCAGGTGAAACTGTCATTGAGACCTTGCAAAATAAAAATGTTGCCCGGACTATACCTCCCTTTTGTAGTAGTTATAGTTCACTACTATAGTAGCTCCTACATTCCCAAAGGGCAAGGTGCAAGGTATTTAAAAAGTAGGACATGTATATTTAATTGTTTACTTGTCTTGGCTGTGAAAAGCCTGCAACGTCTTTTTCACTCTGGCAACGGGTGGCTCTCCCATAGGTTAACATAGGTGTACACTGTTACCTTTAGTGAGTGCTAAATTCAGTTTGGGAGTAGAAAAGATTCAAGGACTAATTTTAATAGTAATGTAAAATCCAACGTAATGGTCAAGTAGGATTTTATATTACTATTTTGTGAATTAATTGTGGTTTTCCTTCATAAGGCCAAAAGGCATTCCTGCCATTTTCCCGATGTCACCTTTTGCAAAAGCTAGAAAATGTTACCAGATAGTATTGCAGAGGAAGATGCAGAATAAAAGTTTCACAATAAAGAGCTTTTAAATGCCTGATCTGCACCTACCCAGCTGACTAGCTGCAATTGGACCGGCCTGAGTCCTGCTGTTGTCTCCTGTTGAGTGAGGACACCTTGGCTGGTGTCAGAGTGTATTCTTTCAACCTACAAATTGTAAGAACTGGACTCCAGGTGAAACTCCAGAGGTTCTGGACTCTTCCTGTTAAAAAAGAATCAGCCCCAGTCTCCTCATGAATGTGAGTGGACTTCTTGGTGCTCATCTGTCAGCAACCACCGACCAGCATTTCCCACCACCGGGAGGCGCCAACTAGTGACTAACTCTTTGAAAAGCCGCAATTTACTTGCTGTCAAACTATGACTGGCGACCAGCTCTTAAAACCAACAATGACCTCCTCGCAGCCTCAGCCAACATGCAGCTCCGACTGAGCCTCCTCGCATGGAGCTGGGCTGAACTGGAAGATCAGCTTCACACCACAATGAATCTGGTCCCTGTAACCTACCTGCGCTCTATCGCGGTATGTCTGAATGTTTGATTTTGCCGCGTTCCAGCACGTCCAGATAACTGTGATTGGCGCCTTGTGCTTCTTGGACCTATTTTTACCTAAAAATTTAAAGATTCATAACTCCATTCTATTTATTGGATTTTTTGTCATATTGGTTTCATTTCATTTATTAAAATGTACTCTATTCTTCTGAATTGGTTTAGGGTTTTTATTGTGTTTTGTTTTCACCTTGATACTGTTTAAGTGCTGCATAAATACTTTATGCTTCAACAAGAAGAGAGGTAGGGAGAGTTAAGCAACACTCTTATTCCCCGGTTATAATCAGCCATGAAACGGTGTAATGTTACCATGCGTTCTTCAGGACTTATTGGTGTATTAAACCCTGGCGGTATGGATGCGCTAAGGCCCACCCTTACCTAGGGACGTGAAAGTGAAAATAACAAAAAAGGTGAAAAAGTGCAAAAAAATTAGGAAGAGAAGTTTGCTTCCTAATTACTCCTGGTTTAGGAGGCTTCCAGCTTTATGGTTTCTGCACTTTTGTGGTGTCAGGGATGTACACCATGGGTCACAGGAGGGGGGTGGGAACGTAATTGGCACACCGCCCTCGACGCTCGGCACCCTCAGTGTACCTGCATCACCCTCAACTGGACCCCAAAAAGTGCAGAAACCATAAAGCTGGAAGCCTCCTAAACCAGGAGTAATTAGGAAGCAAACTTCTCTTCCTAATTTTTTTGCACTTTTTTACCTTTTTTGTTATTTTCACTTTCACGTCCCTAGGTAAGGGTGGGCCTTAGCGCGTCCATACCGCCAGGGTTTAATACACCAATAAGTCCTGAAGAATGCCTGGTAACATTACAACGTTTCATGGCTGAAACATGTCGACTGATTTGTAAGGAAACTACCACTTAATTAACTGTGGACTCTTTTCCAAACACATAATTTTTAATAACCTGTCATTAGTGATCAAAGAATAACATTGTTTCTGGTACACTGCTGACTTTTTTTTTTTTAAACCCTCACCACTCATTTGTTAAATTTACTTTGCACAACACGTCTGAATCTCACTATCCTGCTCCGCAGTAAATCTGGCGTTGTAGCACACCAAAGAGGCACTCGGTCTCTTTGGTGGGCCCCGATGATGAAACATGTCATCACCAGGTGGTGAGTGAGGGCTTTCCTTAAGCATAAATACTTTACACATTGTCTCTAAGTTTAAGCCTGACTGTTCTTATGCCTAGCTGTCAGAGGGTTAAGGGAGGGTTTGTATGGTGATTTTTGTGGTTCACCCTCAAAAGGATTGCTTTTATTTGTTGAGTGGGCCCTCACCCTTTCAACAAATAACTCAATTTCTTCCACCAGTCATACAAGAGTAAAACACTTGATATCAGAAACTGTCCAGTCAATGGAGAAATGATATTAGATGATAGGCAAAATTAAAGCCTAATGGGGTGAACTAACACACAAATACACAAAGCAATAAAAAAGACCATGAGGGAAATACCACAAAGCCCCAAATCATCCAATGAAACAGAAAAAATGGGCTGGCAAAATAATGTCTTCACGTGTCACATGAAACTGTGTGAGACTGTACAGAGTTAGTCCTATTATTATAGAATTTAAGAGAAAAAGTTCAAGTAATTAGACTAGAGATTGCTGTGCATCAAAAAAATGACAGAATGCTAAACAAGCTACAAGAAAATCTGATCAAACAAAAAGAAAAAATTGCCCAAAACCATTAGCACAATAAGTAGGTTCACGAAAAAAGGGACACTGCCTGGGCCCGAGATGCCTATATCTCAGATTAATTTGTCTTGACACCACCACATGATGACAGCAATTTTCCTCATAAGGAGCTCAGACAGCAACTAAAAAGAAGCCACATGTATGAAAGAAGATTATCACATGGGATGGATGGTAGTCTACCACAAGAAATAAAGTCATTTAACAGTTTCAGAGAAAAGATTTCAATAATTTAGACATCAGCCCAACCCCTGGCTGCAATGGAATAGAGCAGACAGAATTAATTTACTGAAAGGGTGTTAACCATTTATAAGAACCAAAACACTTAAGAAATCAAAAGGACAACATAATAACAATCGCACTCTAATTTATAATCACAGAGAAGGATTTAATCAAAAGAATAACACCAAAATGGGAAAAATACAATAAGAGGAACCAGAGATTTGAAAGTTTTAGGATGCAAGAGAGAAAGCACCAATCTAAAGTGAAGTGTGAATAAAAACTACTGTTCGCATGTGACCAGGGCGTAGGCATGATTTCAGGCCGACCGTAATAGAGAGAAGGTCAGATATGCCAACGTGTTCATCCTGCTCAAAGAGTTTACCTTCTAACTTTGGGCCTGATTTAGAGATTGGCGGACGGGTTACCCTGTCACAAATGTGATAGGATCCTCCTTTTTACTAGTATTGTAGGATATAATGGGCTTGTATCATACTGTGAGCGCCAGGCCTACTGCTGTAACAGGAACTGCTGCTCCCTCACAGGTACAAACTAATAGTTCACAGACTATTAATGTTATCATGGGTAAAGCACCCACGAAGAGTGATCAAATGGCTTTTTGAATTGCTTTCAAGACCAATGAATTGAAAGCAGTGTATCCGTAGACTACGCCCCAAAACAAACACAAACTATTAACTATGTGTTTCCCTCTTGGAACTTTGCCTCCCAATGAGGAGTGCAATACGTGGGGGAGCAGCTTTGTATGCATTTATACCAGTACACATGGTATGCCTTGATTGGCAGTACTCCCTGATGTACTCAGAATAGTACAAAATGAGTACAGAGCTGCACCAGCTCTGGATATAGGTATGAAGTTAATGTGAAACTTCTCTACAGTGTCATATTAAGGGAGAGGCTTGCGTTCTGGCTATACATCAGAGACTGGAATTATTTCCACTTCAAGACTGTGAAGGGCAACTACCAAAAATAATTGCAGAAGTTTATACCTCTGTAGGTAGAGATGCATACTTGACGGTGACCTTCATGGGATACAAATTATCCGGCCAGGGCAAAGGTTTTGCGACAGACTTTCTACAGAAATACACCACCTTGCAGCCACCCAACACTCTGAAAAATGTGTAATCCCTTCTGGGATTTTTTTACTTTGGGTGAACCTGCTTGGTTCACTATGCTGAATGAGTAAAGCCCTTGTATGACGTGATTTCTCCCACATTTTCACCAAAGAGTGTCTGAGCACAAACACTGATATCTTGTGTGCTCTACAAGCAGACATGCTTGAGACTGAATATTTACAAACTAGGAACAATAAAACCAATACAGTTATCAGAGTCATACCCAGTCACTATGGTTACACCTGCTTGACGTACAATAAATGACAAATCATCCTATTGATTACAAGTCTCACTTGTATTCCATGGCTGAAGCACAAAATGCTTCCATCGAAAAAATCCTGATGGCCCTAAAACTCCACCATACTACTTGTCGTCATCCATGAAACCACAGGTGAAACAACATTTAATGAGATTAAGTTTTGGCCTAATCCCGCTGAGGGCGTGTAAGTATGGCCGGAGATTCAAGGAAGATGTGTCCACACAGTGCCGTTTCTGTAAGAGCAGGGAAGAGAACTTAATCCAGGTCCTGTGCATCTGCAGAACCCTACTCCCTTTACGAACCTTTTTGTTGCATCCAATTTGGCAGGCCCTGAACGTCTGGACATGCCAAGAAGCTCTAAAAGAGTATATCAGGGGCGACTCAGCTCAGATGGCCGCTAGTTTTATAAAATTCATGACTGAGATTAATCTCCTGCTAACAGAAGACTCTCACTAAGAACTCTTGCCCTACTAGATATAAACTACCTTGCTCTCATCAACACCTTTAAAAAAAAAAAACATAATATGGACTGAGTTTTAATTGTGTTTTGCATGTATTGCAACGATTTTAATTAATTGTGCAAATAAAATACTTACTTACTGATGGCAGTGCAAACAGCTATCTCGAAGGAGCTCCTTTGGCACAGGGCAAACATATGTTTATTGTTTCTCCTGTACCAGCACTAGAAGTGGCCACAAAGGCAAACATTCCTAATGCTCATGCCCTACACCTGAGATGGAAACAGTGGGCCTCTTTATAAGATTCAGTATGATCCCTTTCTTCGTACACAAGCTTTTCTCCAATAAGAACAGGATGCAGTATCAACTCCAGATATATTACAATATTGAGTCTTACCAGAACATCTTCTATAGAGATGGTTCTGCCCAACCTGCAGTAAAAAGAAAATGTAAAGACTCTGCAGCCTGCGTTGCAGTTCAATTTCTAGTGAAGGATGGCAAATTCATCTCACAATGCATCCATACTAAACTCTTGGGTGACAGTACTGCACAACATAAAGAATTACATGCCATGCTATTTGCATGATAAAAAAGGCCAACTGATCAGCTCTCACAATTAGTGTGTCCAACTCTGCCTTCTGTGTGTGAGGTTAAAATGCTGATTTAGAACATTTGCGTTTGGTTGGATTCAAGGATTCAAAGGAAAAGCCTATACAGAGCAAACAGCTTTGGGAACAGTAGCTTTCTTACAAGACAGGCTTCCATGACAGCATTCATGCTAAAGGGGACTGTACAGCCAACTCAGTGGCAACGATCCCGATTCAGACTCTTAGAGTAGCAGTTGTAAACAGATCTCAAGCAAAGATCGACACAGATATCATACACAGCCATAAATGCAACCAAGCAAGCTGGGAACCCTTTCTAAGGAGTATCTCCTAAATACTCCTAAAGTATTAATTCAGATAACATTCCTGTATCATGATACCAGAAGTGGGAGACAGATGATGCCTAATAGTCTGTCTAGATTAGAATTAATCAAAGAAGCCCATGGTCAGGGTTTGGCCATTACATATGCAGGATTTAATGCAACCATAGCAATGCTACAGCAACACTACTGATAACCTACTTTATATAAAGAGCCTATGGATTATGTCAGGCTGTGTGACATCTGTCAGCACTGTCAAAACACCCTCACCAACTCCTCATAGGATTTCAAACATCCCTTTCTGCGTAATTTATTTAAACCACACAGGTCCCTTAAATTCAGCCTACCAATATAAGCACACCTTGGTAGCTATTGTTCTCGATTTCTATGGTTTTGGTCACAGAAAATGCAAGCGTTTTAGCAGTCATAAAAGATGTGCACTGCCTACTGTCAATAGGGACAGTTCATTCATTTCATTCAGATACCGGCCCTATGTTTGCCTCTAAGGTGTATGGAGACTCAGTGTCTGCTCCTGGAGACTTTCTGTGATTTAGCAACCTGTGTGCTAACAGGTCATACCCTTCAGCCTTCTATTTCATTGCCAAAGCAGCTTCCGAAGAATTCAGCCACTACCAACAAGCTGATTTACTCTATTCAGTTTAGTCCAAACCTGGCTTTTCAAAGATATGAGCATTGAAAAGCAAATGTTGACAAGAAAAGGATTTGAGGAACCAAATTCTGGCAGATCCAAGATAAAGAAACCTTATTTTGAATCTGTATATTATCAAAACAAATGATCATTCCAAACAAAACTATCAACCAGACTACCTGTCTGGTATTCAGAACAATGAAGTTTCTTAAGAAGCCTTCTATTCCAAAAGTCAATTTGACTATGGTCAATAATTGGCAATGTCAAATGAAAATGTCTGAATCAGACATAAATGATATGATACAGAATGGAACCTGCAATTGAACTTAATTATTTGTTGAATGTTTAGACTTATGGACTTTCAATTGTAAAACATACATGTAGTGTTTCCTTTCCAAATTTCCTTGACCTAAATCCATATTACAATACACAAACACCTTTAGAATTTACCACATAAAGTGTAGGTAAGCTGTGCCAAAAATGGTTGCAACACTTTTCCTCAATTAATGAGGACATGGACATCTTTCTCTGAATTTTTGCGGGACCCCCTCCTAAAAGAAATAAAAGATTCATTGCCACAGGAATACATGCCATCTATAGTAAATTAAACAATTTTTTTGAGAAAGTAAGTGCAGAAAGAATTTGACAAATAGACCAAGAAAAGCTGCATTTTAAAACATTTATTGACAATGGAATGCACACGCTTTCTAACAGAGTGTTGTACTCATTAAATCACATTTTGTCCTCAGCCTTAGATCTCATGAAAGGGGACCTGAATTTCTTACATTTGGTAAAACATAGGCAGGCTCATCCATACAATTAAATTGGGCACTACGAACACTGAGGTCAGGTGTTGTGCCTTGGCAACAACTTAATTAAACAACCCTATTTAAACCCTACAATTTGACACTTCCTAAAAAAATCAATGGCCACAAAAGAATCTATTTACTCCTTATTAAGTATAGATAAAGTTGAAGATGCACCATTTACCGTTAGTATATCAATGAGCACTATACCTCTGACACCATAAATCACAATACATATTCTGCCACAAAAGTCTATTTTATTGACACTGTGCTTGCATTCTTATTTTTTCTTTTTTCTTTAAAATCTTGTTTTCGTTTAAGTATCCCTTCACCTTATACATAACAAAATGTCCTCAAAGTTTTACAATAGACATAACATTTATAAAAAAAAACACATATGTACATTACATTAATCACTGGACATATTTTTACTTATTGCACATCAATAGACATGAATACATTCAGGTATGTCTATATATCATATAGTGTTTTGTTTGCTTAATACACTGGAATACATTTAACACTCATATATTAAAAAATACCAGCAGTGTATGGTTTCCTAAATCTCAATGTGTCCTACTTTTATATAGGGTTCTGGAACTGTGTCACGCTTGGTTCTCTGCACTATCTATTTATAGGGTCCTTTTTAGGGGTTAGAGACTACTTCTCAGCTTTTTGGTGTGAGTCAGACTACTTCTGACTCTACTGGCTGAATGAAGCAGCGTCTTTTATTATCTTTGGTAGCTCTGATCCACTAAGTAAGCCGATGCATTTTGACCTTGTGAACGTGGGACCAACACACTTTCTTTATACAGAGGTTTTCACCAGGACTGGATTTAGTTGAGGTAGGATATTGTAGTATGGTTTAGGGCCTACTTTTTGAGTGCATGTTATGTTAGCATGGCTTATTAAAAGTTTAAACGCCATTTTACCTCTTGCTGCTTTTGCACACGACACTACATAGCTGTTTTTGTACGTCAGCCTTCACGAAGGTCTACACATGAGAAAAGGTTTGTTTTTCGACATCTCTAGACATACATCGTGCCCCTAGTCTGCACAGTGAGTGCTGAGCCGTCAAGGTTATCATAACATGTGAGCCTGTTTATCGGCATGTCCGTGTAACACATCCTAGACACAACATTTGGGCAGCTGCAAGCCAAGTAAGATTCTGGCGCCTTTATCATAGAATACTTGCCATGATTTCACACACTTGCAAGATTCCAGGGATGCAGAGAGCCTTGCTGATTCAGATGTAATTTACTCTTACTGAGCGGAAAGGTAATGGGGTCCCCCAAAACATGCCCAAGAGACCTTCTTTATATTATAATACATAGTTCCTATATAGGGAGGGATGTTAAAACCAGGCGCTATATAACCTGTTTGCACTATCATTGTAATATGATTCCTCCTTTTGTATTTTATGGAATTGTAACCATGCTGACCATATTATTCCTAATCATATATCTACTTATGTTGACTAAAATACTGCGCATGAGATCACGTTGTTAAAATAAATATTTTAACCTTACTGTGTCTCTTATTTTAGTCCTGTTGTGAACTGGTATGAGAGTATAACAAAAGAGTGTTCTCACTTCCCACCATTCCTGAAATAGTCCTAAGTCACATGTTCTAGGTTGTCTAATCATTGGTTACTTTGCTATAGCATGAAGAGCTAATATGACCCTGATGCTAGCTGGTTAGGGTTTTCGAAGTACTGAGGTGAGTTTCTGGTACACCACAATTCACTAATGTCCTAGGTCTCTGTGCACAGTTCTGTGTATGAGCAGAAATCCTTGCAACATGGCGCCGCCAACGAGTGTGGTCTTATTGTGAGACACTTGAGTAGTGCTTATATCGGCCTACGACCCCGTCACTATTGTTTCCTGTTGACAGTAGTGACGGATAAAGCCTACCTATAGTTACATAGGTCTCTTCAAGCTTGATATTTTAAAACGGTTTTCTATTTGAATTACTACCCAGTTGTGCCTTTTTATATTGCATTGTACTTCTCTATTACTGTATCGATATGACTGCGGTTGATATCCCAGCACACAGTCGTGTGGCTGTGCGGAATCATTTGCAGGAATATCTCGTTCCTTTAGAAGGACAGGCAGTGGCTTTTGTAGTCTCAGCTGATGCAGTGTACCCATTTGAGTTGTTCTACTCATGGGTTAATTTTCCTGCGGTAGATGCTGGTACTGGTGTATTTCCCTCTTACACCCCTGCTGATGCACCTGCAGCGTACGCTCCATATCGAACAGTGGAAATACCGATTTCTGCTTGGCAGCATGCCGTTTAGTTTAATGGCGCCCTCCCACATGTTATAACGGCGGTCAGACAAGGGCCGTTGCCGATCCCAGACGCTACTTGGCCTGTTTTGGCTGCTTACACCCCGCCTCCTCAGGCGGGTGTGTTAACAGCTCCGCAACTAAGACTCCTGTATGCCTCTGCGGTGTCAGTTATTAGGGGTCTGGTTCATTACATTACCTGCAACCTCCCGGTGGGGCCCCGAGTGGTGTGGCGCATCCAGTTGGCGGGGGCAGGCTGAAGCTTAGTCCTGTCATGGTTAATGCGGTCATGGGCAAGCGTCCCCAGGATAAGGATGAGATGCCTTTTTGGCTTACCAAGAAATTCGACCAACTGGAAGCAGTATTCCTGAATACTAGTCCTGTGGAGAAACACAGGATCCTCTTAATTAGTTTGCAGAAAGATTTAAATGAGTGTACAACTTGGGGAGTGATTTTTGAGGCAGTCTATACTAGGTGCTTTGGCACCCCGTCAATGACTGTCCTGCCCTCTGTGATCAAGCGTGTTCAGGATGAACACGGACTAGAGGCGGCTGTGGAGTTGGGGATGCGACTCATGGGAGCATTTGACATGGTACGCGATCTCGTCCTTGCTAATGTCAAGGGGGATGCGATAAGTTTCCAGGTCTCTAATGCTTTACGTGATGTCCACGATGCAGACAAACCCCGTCAATTACCGAAAATGATTACGGAGGCATATAAGACTGTTGGCCTTAATAGTTTGGGTGTTAAGCCTTTCTCTAAGAAAGAAAAACAGCAGCAAACTCAACAAGCGTCATCTGATAAAGATGACCGCCCAAAAGTTCAGAAACAAAATTGGAGTAAGAACAAAAAATAGGGGAAACAGCAACAAAAACAGGGGTCCCGTTCTGCTTCACCTACATCTGCCCCTGCTGAGCGTACATATGAGTTGCACGACAGCAGTACTATTAAGTCACCTGATAGGTTTCAGGTTCCTGAACAACGTTCTCCTCGCTCTTTGTAGGAAACATCGGTAACAGCCACCGGTGGAGGAGGCGGCGGCAGAGGTCAAGGTGCCCAACAGAGCCGTGAGCAGCCTCGCAAGGCTGACAGAAAAGGTAAGCAGGAGGAGACACCGCGTCAAAGGCCCCAGTTTCAGAAGAAGAAAGTTACTGCTGTAACAGCGAGATATGCCACAGATAGTGAGAACGCAGCTTCAGAATCTGACATGGGCGCTGAAGCTGCTGGACAGCGCGGCAGAGATTACCATCATTCGAGAGGCATTGCGTCCACTACTGAAGGTGACAGCGACTGACACCTTTGTTGTAGTTGAGACAGCTGACACTAGAGTGGCTCCCTCTGACAGGCTTTATGAAATTGTCCTCGTAATTGAGGGTGACATAGAACATACCGTAAAAGTTTTTGGGGGGGAAAATCTAACAACTTCCTATGATATTTTGTTGTCGAAGGTCGACTGGCCCCCACCCTTTGTCTTAGCTGCTCCGCAAGGGAAGGAGGTAATCCTCCCTGCTTTTGTGCACACAGTGCCGAAGGATCAGGCTCTGCAGTTTGCAGAAGATTGGGCTAAGGCGCTTGCACCAGCGTTGTACTGTACTCACTGTGGATGGGACAAATTTTTCCCTCGACATGGGATTCCCTTGCGGTCGATGCCATAGCCTCAACCCCAATACCCCATGTGAAGTAAAGCGAAGCTTCCATTGCAGAAATCATTGAACAATTGGAATATCAAGGTGTAATTGAAACGTCTGTGTCTGAGATGAATAACCCACTTTTTACTGTGACCAATCCAGATGGCGCGTACCATTTGGTGTTGGATTACTGCCACCTCAACTCACATTGTTGTACGTGCGCGGTGCAGAATACTCACAGTTCTGCTCTTGTGGATAGTCTCGTGCGTAAAAGGTTCAAAACCACACTTTACATTTCCAATGTTTTTTTTGCCCACAATCTGTCCCCTCTTAGTAGTCAGTGGACGGCTTTTACCAGTGGTGGCAAACACCGCCAATTCCTCCGTTTGGCTATGGGCTACAATGCCGCCCGCATTGTCTCTCTCCTGGAGAGACTCGACGCAGATGCATGTTCGTATGTGGATGACATCTATCTCACATACGACGAGTTATGGCCGCATCTGTGCCGTGTTGACCGCATAATTTGCCGTTTTGCAGACATGTGCTATAAATTTAACTTTGCGAAGTCACACATTGCAGAGTACACAGTGTTGATCCTGGGTTACGAGCTCAACAATAAAGGGCGAGGTTTAGCTCCTCACTTCTTGGAGAAATGCGCACTTTTGCAAGCTCCCACAACACTGAAAAAGCTCAATCTTTATTGGGCTTTTTGAATTTCGGTCATACCTACATTCCCGAATATGCCCAGCGTATCAAACCGCTTTATGAGTTGATACAACCTACTTTTTCCAAATCGTGCTGGCTGCCAGAACATTCAGCTATCTTGCAATCTTTGCAGGCTGACCTTCTTGAATCTAAATTCTTGTTGACTCATGATAACCACACCAACCTGGTGATAAGAATCGTACCAGGGGCAGTGGGTTTCACGTACCTCACCTTTAATGAGAGTAACACAGTCCCTATGGCTTACAAGTCACACTTGTACACTTCGGCTGAGTTGGGATTTTCCACTGTGGAAAATGTTTTGACAGCAGTGCAAATGGCAATTCTTAAAGAACGCGCACTGTTGCAGGGAAAACTCATTTTGGTTGTTACTCCGTATCCTGCCTTGGAGGCAGTGATGAAAGCCAGTGTACCGAATTCCAAAGCTTTGCACCCTCTGTGGTTACAATGGGCCACTCCTTGACATCACCGGATGTGACGTTCATTTTTGATTCCTTGCTGCAGACTCAAGAGTACTTGCAATATGAATTTGTTCATCCTGCTCCTCTGACTATGCGCCCAATTGAGAATTTCCGTTGTATCATTTACACTGACAGAAGCACGCAAGCGGCTACGGATACAAAGCATGCATATTCTACGGCCTGCACAATTGTGGTTGGTACTATGGTGGATGGTGAATTCAAGTCCAATGTCGTGCATACACAGACATTAGGGGACTGTGCAGCCCAGTTGGCAGAACTTCGTGCTCTAATGCTTGCATTGGAGTACGCCGATGCCAGTGTGACTACTCTTATTGTGAGCGATTCTTACTAATGTGTTCAGTCTTACAATGACAATCTGCCCTTTTAGACTCAAAATGATTATCGTGACTCCAAGTGTAGCACAATAAATCATAAAATGATCTTGGTTCAAGTGGCTGAGCTCAAAGAACTACTCCCACTCGTCTTTGTAATTCATATTCTGGGTCATCAGCGCGTTGGAGTTCACGCTGTTGGCAACTGTTTTGTGAATGAGGCTGCGAAGACAGCAGTTGCAACATATGCAGTAGCAGAGGTTACACGTTCCAAAAGTAAGATTGATGATGACATCTTGGCAGCTATTGCCGCAACAGAGAAGGGAGGTAATTACCGTAGGAGTTTCCCTTCTAATAGTCTTATCATTTAAGCCCTGATAAAGTTCCTTATGTGAGAATTATTGACGTTGGTGACAGGTTACCCAACGCGGATCGCAGTCAGGCTTTGATTACAGCAGCCCACGCCGGGATGGCTTCGGCGCATGCCGGCATGTCAGCTACTGTTTGTCTTCTCCAGCAACGATATTGTTGGCGAGGTTTGTACAAACAGACATGTGAATTTGTCCTTCAATGTGGCATTTGTCAGCAAGGACATGTCTGAAGGATCATGTATTTTCAAAATCTTACGTTCCGTCTTCTGTTGTAGAGGTAGTTTGCTGTAGCTTTTCTACCTGTTAGAATAAGATTGAGAGACCATCTCAATTATATAGCTGCTTACTTGATTAAATTAAATTGAAGTCTGAAAATTAAGCTTAGTTCACCTACCAGTTCTCTTGTAGGTGTCAGGAAGAATGATCTTTATTGGCCTTTCCAGGCATTCCTTTGCTTGCTGGACATTAAAGGTCCTAGAGGGGTAAAGGAGGGGCACTGAGTTGTAATGTATTGACCTTGTGTAATGGTTATCATCTCTTAACTTATACATGCTTGTCAGTAAAGGAGTAGTGTGAAATACTTCAAACATATTACATGCATGAGTTGTGATAAAAGGGAGGTTCCGTACTATGTGAGGCTGTGACCATGTTGTTCTCCGAGGTCTCGAGAGCTAGTGGGTAATTCCCTGTGCTCTCGATAATTAATATTCCTCCGTTGTGATGGGTGTAATATCCCATTTAGCCAATTCCTCCAGTTAAGGAGGAATTGTACTGATCTGAAGGATTTTCATGCACATTCAGTGGTACTTAAAACAAAACTGAAAGATAGAGGATATCCGAGGAAACTCATATCGCATTCCTTCAAAAGAGCTAGGTTTTTTGACCGTGAGGCTATGTTAAATAAATCCAAGAGAGAGTAGACCAACTGTAGAGTGGTGTTTGTTAGCCAATTTAATAGCTCCAGTAATAGGATCAAAAATGTGGTGAACAAACACTGGAACATCTTGAATGACCAAGAAGAGGTGAAATTGGAAAAGCCATTGTTTGTTTTTGAGAAAAATATGAATCTGTGGAGTCAGTTACTCCAGACTTATAGAGAGGACCAGAAACCTAGACAAAGAACATTGGACAACACCACTGTTAGGGGCAACGTGCGGTGTAGTAATTGCCAGATGTGCACACAGTGTTTGGTGGTTACGGAGTTAACACATGATTGTAAAACAACAACAGTCCATATACTCAACAATTGTCGCATTAAAAATGTTATTTATTTTCTGCGCTGCCCCTGCGGTTTGGCATATAGAGACGAAACAAGCCGTGAACTTAGGGTACACCTAGCTGAACACAAGGCAGCCATTAAAACTAAGAAACTCAATGCCCCAATGGTCGCACATTTTAATGAGTGTGGACACAAAGAGGTGGATTTTATCTGGTTTATTTTAGAAAAAATAGACATGAATAAAAGAGGCGGCAACCTACAAGAGAAACGCAAGGTGAGAGAACAGTGGTATATATCCATGTTTAATATAGGGACTACAGGGACTTAATACTAGAGAGTAATGGGAAAGACTGTAAAAGTAATATTGAGGGAATTGATTTGGGAAGTTGTTAGGCATGCCTGTTTTATATATGCATTTTTATTATATACCATTGGGGATGGTGTGAGGCTGTTAAAGGATCACGATACAATTGAAAGCATAGGCACCATGTATTAAGTGATGTATAGGCATAAAATAGTCTTTATTATAACAAAGACACGATCTTGAAACAGTATTATTAGTGTAATAGACCTGATAAGTTGGACATGGAGATATGACATAATTTAGGAATTTCATAACACACACATACTGAAACAAAGGTGGGTTGGAAAAGTAAAAAATGGTATGTAACGTGTAATAAATTAACATCTAGAACAAAGCTTAGAAAGGTGTAATTCGTTTGACAAATCTAATGACGCACATTTGAGTTCAAGTGTAAATAAATGAATGGTTTTAAATACAGCGTAACTTATTGGCAACTGGCCATCTACAAGGCGGCGTATGTGAGTAGAGTAGTCCGCACCTCTGAAAGATGGGAGCTACTTTTTGCGGCCATAATCAGACAATCGAGTAGTCCTATTTCCATGCCATATACCCGGTAAATGTTTGGCGCGGCAACGGCATATAAAATAGTGAAAGTAAGCCACCCAAGCACATACACGAAGATACGGCTGGAGACGGAGATTTTTTAATCCAGGTGAGAGCATTAGCATAGGCGCTTTTCAACATTAGGTCGTAGTCATGCTACTAAAGAGCAATGCATGACATATAGAGGCTAAAATGCATTTTCGTGTAGACAATACTCCTGTTTGGTAGATGGTAATGAGAATAAAAATACCCCAGGGTGTGTCATTTCACTTATGCATACATGCTTATCGAGCAGAAGTGCCCGGTTGAAACCAGGTTGTTTATCTTCTTTAACCTGTACGGTGCCAGGAGGTTCATCGAACACACGCTTGAGTCGAAGGGATGCAGATTCATTTGGGTGTTCCCTTAGTTAAGATACTTATCTTGGAACCCGTACTATGCAAAACAAGCATTGGAAATGCAATAGGTCTCGGATTTATTTGAGTTAGAGCTAATGGCATTGTAAATGGCAATGTCTTTTAGCCATGTGTTATGGAGTGTATGCATGTGGTGTGTAGTGGAATTATGTGGGTTGGATTGGAATTGTAGCAATGTGGCATGCTGCGCTTTAGATAAAAAAAATTAAAAGTAAAGTGCACCATACTGCGATTGCTACAATAGTTAATTGTGGATGCGTTAACAATTGATGTGTGCACTGATGTCTGGTGGTGTGTGTGCCTGTAGAAATTGTGCACTGATGGCTGGTGGTGTGTGTGCTTGGTGGAAGCATGCACTGCCGGCTGTAGGTGTGTGTGCCTGGTGGAAGCGTGCACTGGCGGCTGGTGGTGTGTGTGCCTGGTGAAAGCTTGCACTGACGGCTGGTGGTGTGTGCGCCTGGTGAAAGCATGCACTGACGGCTAGTGTTGTGTGTCCCTGGTGAAAGCGTGCACTGCTGGCTGGAGGTGTGTGTGCCTGATGGAAGCGTGCACTGGCGGCTGGTGGTGTGTGTGCCTGGTGAAAGCTTGCACTGACGGCTGGTGGTGTGTGTGTGTTTGGTGAAAGCTTGCACTGACGTCTGGTGTTGTGTGCCTGGTGAAAGCCTGCACTGACGGCTGGTGGTGTTTGTGCCCGGTGAAAGCGTACACTGACATCTGGTGGTGTTTGTGCCTGGTGAAAGCGTGCACTGACGTCTGGTGGTGTGTGTGTGTGTGGTTGTGTGTGTGGTTGTGTGTGTGTGGTTGTGTGTGTGTGTGGTGAGTGTGTGGTGGTGAGTGTGTGGTGGTGAGAGTGTGGTGGTGAGAGTGTGGTGGTGAGAGTGTGGTGGTGAGAGTGTGGTGGTGAGAGTGGTGTGTGTGTGGTGGGTGTGGTCTTATGTGTGTGGTTTTATGTGTGTGGTCTTATGTGTGTGGTCTTATGTGTCTGAGTGGTGGACTTAGTTCGAGTGTTCATACCCTGCACACTCACACACTGCCCCTACACACTCACACGCTGCTCACCCTACACACTCACACAATGTTCACCATGCATACACACACACTGCTCACCCTGCACACTCACACACTGTTCACCCTGCACACTCACACACTGTTCACCCTGCACACTCACACACTGTTTACCCTGCACACTCACACACTGTTCATCCTGCACACTCAGACACTGTTCACCCTGCACACTCACACACTGTTCACCCTGCACACTCACACACTGTTCACCCTGCACACTCACACACTGTTCACCCTGCACACTCACACCCTGTTTACCCTGCACACACACACACACACTGCTCACCCTACACGCTCTCACACTGCTCACCCTACACACTCTCACACTGCTCACCCTGCACACTCACACACTGCTCACCCTACACACTCACACACTGCTCACCCTACACACTCACACACTGCTCACCCTACACACTCACACACTGCTCACCCTACACACTCACACACTGCTCACCCTGCACGCTCACACACTGCTCACCCTGCACGCTCACACAATGTTCACTCTGCACGCTCACACACTGTTAACCCTGCACACTCACGCACTGCTCACCCAGACACTCATGCACTGCTCACCCAGACACTATCGCACTACTCACCCTACGTAATTCGAAAAGACCTAGCTCTGCCCTTTGGCCTGTGTTGTAATCGTACAGAAGTTTGTGAGTAGTTGCGCTTGATTGGTTGGGGCGTCCCCTCCTTGCTGCTGCCCTCACAGAGGGCCGGCTGCCTCAATGAAGCTCCCAAGACACGTGTTCAGCTGTTCTTTATTTTAGCTCCTGTATGTCAGTGCACCGTGTAAGCGCACAAGCATACCCTGCTCTCTCTGGAACACTCACTCTGCAGTCACTCTCACTCTGCAGTCACACTCACTCTGCAGTTATCACACTCTGCAGTCACACTCAATCTGCAGTCACTCTGCAGTCACACTCACTCTGCAGTCACTCGCACTCACACTCTGCACTCACACTCTGCACTCACACTCACACTCTGCACTCACACTCTGCACTCACTCTGCACTCACTCTCACTCTGCACTCACACTCTGCACTCACTCTGCACTCACACTGAAGTCACACTCACTCTGCACTCACTCTGCACTCACACTGCAGTCACACTCACTCTGCACTCACTCTCACTCTGAACTCACTCTCACTCTGAACTCACTATGCACTCACTCTCTGTACTCACACTCTGCACTCACTCTGCAGTCACTTTGCACTTGCACTCACACTCACTCTGCACTCACACTCACTCTGCACTCACACTCACTCTGCACTCACACGTACTCTGCAATCAAATTTACTATGCACTCACACTTACTCTGCACTCACACTCACTCTGCACTCACTCTGCACTCACCACTCACTCTGCACTCACACTCACTCTGCACTCACACTCACTCTGCACTCACACACTCTGCACTCACACTCACTCTGCACTCACACTCACTCGGCACTCACTCAGCACTCACTCAGCACTCACACTCACTCTGAATGACACTCTCACTCTGAACTCACTCTCACTCTGAACTCACTCTCACTCTGAACTCACTCTGCCCTCACTCTGCACTCTGCACTCACTCTGCACTCTGCACTCACTCTCACTCTGCACTCACTCTCACTCTGCACTCACTCTGCACTTTGAACTCACACTCTGCACTCACACTCACTCTGCACTCACTCTCACTCTGCACTCACTCTGCACTCACACTCACTCTGCACTCACACTCACTCTGCACTCTCACTCTGCACTCACTCTGCGCTCACTCTGCACTCACTCTGCACTCATTCTTCACTCACTCTGCACTCACACTCACTCTGCTCTCACACTCAATCTGCTCTCGAACTCACTCTGCTCTCATACTCACTATGCTCTCACACTCACTCCGCTCTCACACTCACTCTCACTCTGCACTCACTCTGCACTCACACTCACTCTGCACCCACACTCACTCTGCACTCACTCTCACTCTGCACTCACTCTGCACTCACTCTGTACTCACTCACTCTGCACTCTCACTCTGCACTCTCACTCTGCACTCTCACTCTGCACTCACACTACACTCACACTCTGCACTTACTCTACACTCACAGTCACACTCTCTGCACTCACTCTGCACTCACTGTGCACTCACTCTGCACTCAATCTGCACTCACACTCACTCGGCACTCACACTCTGTACTCACACTCTGCACTCTCACTCTGCACTCTCACTCTGCACTCTCACTCTGCACTCACACTACACTCACACTCTGCACTCACTCTACACTCACAGTCACACTCTCTGCACTCACTCTGCACTCACTCTGCACTCACACTCTGTACTCACACTCTGCACTCACTCTGCACTCGGTTGTGCACTGATCGCAAACCTACACGATGGTTGCACAGATCTGGTATATGAATATTAGTCTGAAATACATATTTAGATTGAGTTAATATTATTGCTGAGTGCAATAAATAGTAATATAGAAGTTATACATTTGTTTTCAAATGTCTTAACAGATTTTTGAGGATGCAACGGTATCGTGCACCAGTTGCGGATCTTCGTGTTCAGTGCGCGAATCTGTTACACAAATGTAAATCTAAAATACGTAATTGCAGTCAAATAATATATTTTTTAAACAAAGAGGTTTATTATTGAATCCCAAAAATGAGTATTGGTGTAGTTGTGAAATATTTTTAAGATGTTTAAAACACATTTTTATGTACGTGGCACCATCGTGCACCAGTCAAAGTGCAATTTGCAAACCCTGCTGGCACGTATTTCCAGGATCGCATCGGGGTCGCGACTCCAGCGTGATTTTAAAAAGTATGAAATATCAATATTGAAAGTGTAAATATCTGTTTTGCTTAAAGACTTTCCATTAAAATAGTTTCAAACACAATATGCTAATAGCAATTTATACTTTTACATTAAATTCACTACATTTTACTTGTTTGCGACGTATGCGCGATGGGTTTGCATCCTGTACGCGAATCCATGTGACATGGAAAGAAAGCTTTTTATTGGTTACAAAGTTTTTCATTATCTTACACGGTGGAACAAACACCTGTTCTGGTCCTTTCTTTTTGGGTGTGTCTCCTTGTTAGACTATTTTTTTGTAGGGTCTGGAAATTCTTTATTTTATTTGGTGTTCCAACATTTTTACCATTCAAACCCGGCATCAGCTTGTCCTGAAGAGAAATAGCAGGAGGAGATGGAAGATGTGGAAGAGCCAATGAAAAGGCACAAAGAACGCATCGTGTGGGCATTTTTCACTGTGCCGGAGGGAGAGAAGAATGTTAACGTTCGAAAGGTGACCTGCAGCATCTGCCACAAAGTCCTCTCTGGAGGATCTAAACAAAAAATATTTGTGTGCCACTTCTTCGATGACGAAAAACCTAGAAACAATACATCCAACTCATCTTACATGAGAGATAATGGAAAGACAGCAGAGGGACCAAGCTGCAGCTGGTGATGGTAGTCAACCATTCACCTTAGCAGGTGTTGTACTCACCATTCCACAACACCGGATTGTTCCTGAACTTGTGGATGCAGGAATTCACTGTCACAAATGTTTAACCATTCTTTACGTTGGGGAACTGTCCATTGAAGCTATTGTTAATCTTTTGTAAGCACATAAGTGTTATTTTTTGGGGAGGGGGTTCTGCCTTGTGTTTCTCTGTTCTTATGAAACACCATAGTTGGACTGGTTAACTTTGTTCCAAAAATTCAAAAACACCCCAAAAAATTCAAATTATTGTGAAAATACAAAAAAAAATCAAAATTGTTTTAAAGAAAAATGTTCTCACTGAACCACGTATACTGGTTAAAACTCGAAAAAATGTATGTAGTGAAAGTGATTGCTTCCATAAATGTGTGTAATGAATATAAGAATTGTGCATAAGTAGTGGTCAGTGAATGGATGAGCCCATGCATAATACATGAGTGAACAAATGAGTGACAGAGTAGTGCTTGGGTGATTCGATATGTGCATGATTAGTGGCGGAGTGAATGGATGAGCGAATGCGTAATGCCTGAGTGAATGGATGAGTGCATTGGTAGTGCTTGGGTGTTTGCATGAGTGCAGAGGTACTGGCTGGGTGATTGGATGAGTGCATGGGGAGTGCCTGAGTGATTGCATGAGTGCATGGGTAGTACCAGGGTGATTTCATGAGTGCAGGAGTACTGCCTGGGCCAAGGGATGACTGCATGTATAGTACCTAAAGTGACTTCTTGAGTGCAAAGGTAATGCCTGGGTGCATAGATAGTGTGTGAGTAAAAATATCACTGCAAGGGTAATGTCTAGGTAAGTTCATAGGTAGTGCTAGGGAGAATGGATGACTGCATGGGTAGTGCTTGACTGAATGGTTGAGTAGAAGAATAGTGCCTGAGTGATTGCATGAGTGCAGAGGTGCTGCTTGGGTGATTGGATGAGTGCATGGGTAGTGTTTGACTAAAAAGTGCAAGGATAATGCCTGAGTCATTTTATGAGTGCATAGGGAGTGCCTGTGTTAATGTTTGAGTGCAAGGGTAGTGCCTGAGTGATTGCATGAGTGCATGGGTACTGCCTGGGTGATTCCATGATTGTAGGGGTACTGCCTGGGTGATTAAATGGCTGCATGGGTAGTACCTGAGTAACTTTATGAATGCAAGTGTAATACCTGGGTGCTTAGATGAGTGTATGGGCAGTGCATGGATGAAAGGATCAGTGCAAGGGTAGTGCCTAGGTTATTGCGTGAGTGCATGGGCAGTGCCTGAAGAGAATAGTTGGGTAGAAGAATAGTGCATGGGTAGTGCTTGACTGAAAGGATAAGTGCAAGGATAATACATGGGTTATTCAATTAGTGCATGAGTTGTGCCTGAGAGAATGGATGAGTGCATGGGTAGTGCCTAAGTGAAGGGTTGAGTACAAGAATAGTGCCTGAGTGATTGCATGAGTGAAGAGGTAATGTCTGGGTGAATGGGTGAGTGCATGGGTAATGCTTGACTGACAGGATAAGTTGAAGGGTAATACCTGGGTTATTCCAATAGTACATGAGTTGTGCCAGAGAGAATGGATGAGTGCATGGTTAATGTCTGAGTGAATGGTTGAGTACAAGAATAGAGCCTGAGTGATTGCATGAGTAGTTCCTTGGAGATTGTATGAATGCAAGTGTAGTTCCAGGGCGATTGGATTAATTTATAAAGTTTTATATAGTGCAAACTTAATCCCGAAGGATATCAGAGCACTTTACAATTTGAGGGGAATGAGGTAACAGATCAGTACATGAGTCACATAGGGAATATACATAGGCATTGAGTCAAATCGTGCACACAAAAATACCAATTATAAACCTGGGGTAGGCGTATAATGGGATAGTCACTGAGACAAGATGACAAAGGGGAGCAAATACAATAGTAAAATACAATATTGACAACCATTCTTGTAGTATATCCGATGCGCTTAGAGCTGACATTCGCTCTTCTTGTTAAGGTAAGAACTTGTTCATGAGGAATCTTTTTGCTTCTAGTTTGAAAGCAACCTTGGAGGAGATTCTATGGATTTCCGGTGGAAGAGAGTTCCACATTTTTGGTGCAGAGCCCGAGAAAACTTGTTGACATGTTCTCTTTTTGCAGAAGATCTGGGGTTTCAGGAGGAGGGAATTAGCACCCCTCGACGGTCTACCCCCTTTGGATAGTTCTAACTTTTGCGCCAGGTAGTTGGGGGTTTTGAAGTGGAGAGCTTTGTGCGATAAGCAAGCAATCTTTAGTTGAATTCTAGCTTCGTTGGCCAGCCAGGTTAGAGATTTTAGGACCGGGGAGATGTGGGCATTTTGCTTGGTGCCCGTAATCAATCTGGCAGCAGTGTTCAATTATGCCTTTAGAGGGGCCAAAGTGTATTTGGGGAGGCCACATTGCGTGGCACTGCCATAGTCAAACCACGGTAAAACAAGTGCTTGGACCACTTGCTTGAAATCGGCTTGAGGTAGGAAAGGTTTGAGTGTTCTCAGAAGGTGGTTCGCTCCCTTGAGTACATTGCTGATATGGGTCTTCATATTCAGATGTTTGTCCAGGGTGAATCCTAGAGATTTAGCTGAGTCAATAATGCGGGGAGAGCAGTTGAAGGCGGTGAGTTGGTTCATGCAGAGGTCAATATTAGGAGTGTGTTTCGGGGGAGAAATGATGAGGAACTCTGTTTTGGAGGTGTTTAGCAGGAGGTGGTTCTCAGTTATCCAATTTTGAGTAGTCAGTAGGGTGGAGTTGAGTGAAGTGATGTTGTCCGGGGAGGAGATTTTCAGGTAGAGTTGGGTGTCATCTGCATACATATGGATGAGAATGTGCATGGATTTTAGTTCATTGGCTAATGGTTCCAGAAACAAATTGAAGAGAATGGGAGATAAGGAGGAGACTTGGAGGACCCCCATGGTGACTGGGGATGGCTGGGAGAGAGTGTGGTTCACCTTAACTCTTTGAGACCTGTGCTGGAGGAAGGACGAAAAACATTGCAGCACCTGACCAGAGAGGCCCATCCTTTGCTCCAGAATATCTAGGAGGTTGTCATGATTGACAGTGTCAAAAGCAGAGGAAAGGTCGAGTAGGATAAGGAGGCAAGATTCATTTCTATCAAGCATTATTATGGTGTCATCCATCACGTGAGTGAGAGCCGATTCAGTGATGTGCCCACTACGAAAGCCAGATTGGTGTTGTTCCAGGAGATGGAAATTTTCGATGTGCGCACATAGTTGGGACTGGATGCATTTTTCCAGGAGTTTGGCTAGTGTGGGGATGCTGGAGATGGGGCGGAAGTTGTTAAGATCGGTACTGTCTGCTGTAGGTTTTTTAATATAGGTGTTACCTGGGCCTCTTTTAAGCATTCTGGGATCGTGCCCTGTGACAGAGAAGCATTGACGATCTGTGTCCAGATGGGGGAGATTGAATCCTTAATTGCTTTGAAGATGGTGGGTGGTAAAGGGTCACTGAAGTGATTTGATGGGTTGATGCTCCGAAGAACCTTATTGATATCCTTTTCATTTAGGATTGTAAAGGTGTTCCAGGAAGCATTGTCCTTGATACCCCAGCTAAATGGAGCAGTCTTGTCTGGTAAGGCCAGGGGGGGTGCCGGGCCATTGGATATTAATAGGGCCCTCCTGGTTTCTAGATAAATGTTAATAAGTCTAGTTTTCTCAGTAAAAAAGTCCGCCAGGTCATCACATGAGGGAGGACTGACATCGTAGGCTGATCGGTTAAGGGCTATGACAGATTGTTGTTTAACCAGTTCAAACAGTTCCTGAGTTGATTGTCCGCTTGGTTAAGTTGGGATCTGAAATATTCTGCCTTGGCTGTCTTGATTTGTTTGTTATAAGAGCTTCTAGCTGATCTAAGGTTTTTGAGATGGTCCGCTGTGGGAGTGGATCTCCAGGAACGCTCGATGGCCATTTGATTGCGACGTTCCGAGTTTAGGTTGCTATTGAACCAGGGTTTAGATATTTTTGAGGGTGCATTTTTTTGTTGGAGTGGAGCCATATTGTCCAAGATGCTAGAAATAGAAGAGTTATAGAATTCTGTGAGTGCAAGTCCATTTGAGGAGAGAGGGCACGCTTACAGTGGGTTGCTAGGTCAACTGTATTGATGTTTCTGAGTTCTCTTCTCCAGATCTTTGGTTTAGTTGTTTGATACTTACTCTGAGATAGCTCTGAGTTGAAATGGAAGGAAATGATGTGATGGTCTGACCAATCGCAGGGTGTGAAGGAGTCCAAAGTGATGGTATGTCCTTTGGAGATGATGAGATCAAGAGTTTCTCCTTTACTGTGGGTAGGCTCATCACAATGTTGAACCAAATTGTGATCCTTCAAGAAGGAATTGAAGCATGCTACGGCTTGGTCATTAGGGTTTGACCAATGAAAGTTAAAGTCCCCCAGGTAGATGTGGGACTGCACTGAATCCACATTGTCTGTGATGATTTCCATTAATTGTTCAATGAATGGGAGGTTGTCGCTGGGGGGTGATAGAATGCATGAAGTTTGCAAACCAGCTGACTGTTACTTTAAATGTTGAGGCAAAGATTTTTGCAGTGCATGGGTAGTGCCTGCATAAAAGGATGAGCGCAAGGGTAATGCCTGGGTCATTGGATGAGTGCATGGGTAGTGCCTGCGTGAATGGTTGAGTACAACCATTCATGATTGCATGAGTGCATAGGTGGTGCCTGGGTGATTGCATGAGTGCAGGAGTACTGCCTGAGTTGTTGGATGAGTGCATTGTTAGTGCCTGAGTGACTTCATGAATGCAAGGGTATTACCTGGGTGCTTAGATCAGTGTATGGGTACTGCCCAAGTGAAAGGATGAGTGGAACAGTAATGACTGGGTGCTTAGATCGGAGCATGGGTAGTGCCTGAGTGAAAGGATGAGTGCAAGAGTGATGCCTGGGTTACTGGATGTGTGCATGGGTAGTGCCTGAGTGACTTCATGAGTAGAACATAATCCTTGGGTGCTTAGATCAGTGCATGGGTAGCTCCTGTGTGAAAGGAGGGATGCAAGAGTACTGCCTGGGTCACTGCATGAGTGCATGGGTAGTGCCTGAGAGAGGGGATGAGGGCATGGGTAGTGCCTGAGTGAATGGTAGACTACAAGAGTAGTGACTAAGTGATCGCATGAGTGCATGGGTAGTGCCTGAGTTAGTGCATGGGTGATTGGATGAATGCATGGCCAGTGTGTGAGTAAATGGATAAGTGCATGGCTAGTGGGTAGATAAATAGCGGAGTGCCACAGCACTGTCTGTTGATAGTAATGAACAAGTGTATAAGTAGTCTCAGTCTGATTGCCTGAGTGCATTCATTGAATCTGTTTGATTCAATGAGTGGATGGGTAGACACTGGGTATTTTTATTATTGCATATCTTTTCTATGTATGCATCTGAGAAGTTTTGGGTTAGGGAATTCAATAAACACCTGTCCTGTATAATGAGGAGTAAATACTTGCAATGAAAGCACTTTTATTGGTCTGTGTACTTTTGTAAAAGGTATGTATGATACTACTCCTCAGAAATATGATGATATATTTTAAATAGTGTAACGGATGAACTTTATTTATATTAAAAGCAAATAACATATAATTACATTTTAAACACATTTCTCAGGTTATCATGCATATTATATTATGTATTCTTACCTTTCAAGTAATTTAGATACATTACTCAGTTGAACTATGTTAGAGTAGCATTATCCTAAACAGCAATTAAACTGTTTTCAAATGTCAACAGTAGCTACTACAAAGAAGAAAAAGAAAAACTGTTATTTAATGATAATATATAACAGAAATGATGATATCATATTTTTACGAAAACAACATAAATTTAGAATTTTGTAACATTTTCAGTATCCCTTTTTTGCTGTTCTCAGATTCCATATAACTTCACCACATACAGTAATTTCAAAGTAGTATCATCATTGAACAGCAGGGAAAAAACAATCAAATTGATTGTAGAAAAGAAAACCAAATCAGCATAGAACATCATTATCAATATGTGTAGCTATGCCTTTTCCTATCTACACTTTGTTAATTACTTCCTTCATCTACATTAACTCTTTTATTTATCTCAAATACATTAGCCAAAATGTAGATTCTCATTTACATCTGGTAAAATATAGACAACAAATATATAAACTATTTGCTTTTAAACACAATTTTCCAAATGTAATATCAATTAGCACAAATAATAATCCAAAAACTAATCATAAATACTAATAGTGCTGTCTACTTTCTGTTTACTTCTTCCCAATAGACAATATCATGTACTCAAAACTTTGACTACAGAAATAACAAATATGAATTTGGTAAATCATGAGGCAATCTAGGTTTGAATTCCAAGTGGGCATCATTGGAAAGCATCCATCCTTTGTTACACTTTCAGTGTAAACTGTATAATGTCCAGATGTTGCAGTAAGTACTTTATAAAAAATAATAGCTGCTGTTGTATAAGTTCTTCCTGAAATAAATATTTGACTTACTATCAAATTTGTAGTTTTTGTTTCCAATTTTCTTCTATTTGCTCTACATTGTTGTAAGATTATATTTAGATATTTTCCACATTTTTCTATAAGTAATGTAGACAACATATCTGATCTACAATGTGAGTATCTCATATCCTGATTTGCAGCGTTTATCAATTTTTTAAAAGGTACTGATGCATAGTCTGTATTGTCAAGCATAGGAATGTTTCAGTTTGTATTTCAATGGGAGTAGTAAATTAACTCTTCAAATTTATGGTTCCACTTGTAACTTAGTCCAAATAAGTTTTCAATGTGTATTCCTTCATGTTTTAATACTCCAAGCATATATCCCAGTAAATATATCAAAAAGCTGCTGAAGGTCAGAAGCAGTATGCATTTTACTTCTGTCATTTATCAACTGTTGAAATCCATAATGTAGTAAAGAAAAGAATCCTTTTTCACAATTTTCCATGATGTCATGATGAAGATGTGGTAAATGTAACACGACATTCAGAATCACATTAGCATAACATTTGATACCTGAACTGTTTTCTAACTGGTATTCTACAGTATCATCAATACTTTCTATTTTTTTTTATACTTTTACTTTTTCTTCAGTTGCTTTCCTTTTTGAACCTCGGTTGCATCTTTGACATATTTCTATTTTGGACACACTATAGGTTTTTCATATATGGAATATTCACCTAAATCAGGAACATAACGTCTTTTTAAACGATTGTACTCGCTTACACAATTTGCATCAGCACTAACCTTTTTCTTATCAAAATCAAAATCAATCAAATACTAACCAGACAATGTTCTTACTCGAGACAATGCAATGTATGCCATTCACTCTTTAAACTCTGTACTTCCAATATTTACAAAAGCTCTGTCTATACTTTAACCTTGAGATTTATGAATAGTTACTGCATATGCTAAAGACAGAAGATACTGTTGTCTGCGAACATACACATTTTTTACAAGCAGAAAACGTACAACACAAAGCCCGATCTGTCTTACCTCCTTAATCTGATCCGATTTTTATCATTAAAAATACTATTCCATCTCATTCTGAAAATTTACAAAATCAACAACTTTTCCCATTGCTCCATTTACTGAACCTTTTTCTACATTCAAATTGCACCACAAAATTACCCGACTGTTTATAATACTTGTAAAGTCTTTTCTAAGCCGGCAGTTTTAGATACAGACTTTTTCTAAGAACATAATTTAGCCTGTAGTTTCTCTGTAAGAAGAATAGTTACCTCCTGGTGTTCGATTTTATCAATAGCTTTAATTTCCACGATTTTGTGTTTTTCCAGTTTTAGAAGTCGTTCATTAAATGTAGATTACTCTTGCAGTGTAGACATTAAGCAAACTATAAACTTGTTTTCTCCAAGCATATTGTACATTGCTTCAGCTGCTGTGTTTTGAGTTGTAAGTAAGTTTCTTAGTAGCTGACTTTCTAAAGTTTGTTTACCATGTTCCGTCAAGACACCAAGGGAAATATTCTCAAGAACGTGTGATAATTATTGCAAAATTAGCTTAACGCAACTCTTCACATCGCAGTCTATCGCGGGAAAATATTGCTGTGTTAAAGTTGTATTCTCAACATGGCGGTACCATGCGATAGTCTCACGATAACGCGTCAAATGACCGCGTTAAAATTAACGCGATGCCTAAAAAAACACAAACGCAAAAAACAGCAATAACCAGCGACAGGCCTGCAATTCAGACGCGTCATGTGGGAAAACGCACCATAAAAGCAGAACAAAAAAAAGGGGAAAAAAATAAACTGCATAGCACCATGGATTCACCCGGACCGAGACCAGAGGTCAAAGCAAACCCCGGTACAAAAGGGGGTGGTGATGGACGGAGCATCCGAACCAATCAAACACTCACACCCAGTCAAAAGATCTGGGTTGAATCCATCACCGTTCTTTAGCCCACTCTGCCACCCCAGTTCAGACATGGCTATATGCAAATCAGTCTGACCCTGTGCCTCATGGGAACAGTCCAGACCAAACTGCCAAGCCATGCCTTCCCTGGACCGGAAACAAGCTTCCGAGGACCGGTTTCTGGCATTACAGCCGTCTTCAGCCCGGCTTGCTTGAATCCAGTGGCAAAGTGAGCAAGGGACTCACGTCTGAGCATACCCTGCCACACTTATGGCGGCCAAAAGCGGTACAAAAGGGGGTGGTGATGGACGGAGCATCCGAACCAATCAAACACTCACACCCAGTCAAAAGATCTGGGTTGAATCCATCACCGTTCTTTAGCCCACTCTGCCACCCCAGTTCAGACATGGCTATATGCAAATCAGTCTGACCCTGTGCCTCATGGGAACAGTCCAGCCCGAACTGCCAAGCCATGCCTTCCCTGGACCGGAAATAAGCTTCCGAGGACCGGTTTCTGGCATTACAGCTGTCTTCAGCCCGGCTTGCTTGAATCCAGTGGCAAAGTGAGCAAGGGACTCACGTATGAGCATACCCTGCCACACTTATGGCGGCCAAAAGCGGTACAAAAGGGGGTGGTGATGGATGGAGCATCCGAACCAATCAAGCACTCACACCCAGTCAAAAGATCTGGGTTGAATCCATCACCATTCTTTAGCCCACTCTGCCACCCCAGTTCAGACATGGCTATATGCAAATCAGTCTGACCCTGTGCCTCATGGGAACAGTCCAGCCCAAACTGCCAAGCCATGCCTTCCCTGGACCAGAAACAAGCTTCCGAGGACCGGTTTCTGGCATTACAGCCGTCTTCAGCCCGGCTTGCTTGAATCCAGTGGCAAAGTGAGCAAGGGACTCACGTCTGAGCATACCCTGCCACACTTATGGCGGACAAAAGCGGTAAAAAAAGGGGGTGGTGATGGACGGAGCATCCAAACCAATCAAACACTCACACCCAGTCAAAAGATCTGGGTTGAATCCATCACCGTTCTTTAGCCCACTCTGCCACCCCAGTTCAGACATGGCTATATGCAAATCAGTCTGACCCTGTGCCTCATGGGAACAGTCAAGCCCGAACTGCCAAGCCATGCCTTCTCTGGACCGGAAACAAGCTTCCGAGGACCGGTTTCTGGCATTACAGCCGTCTTCAGGCCGGCTTGCTTGAATCCAGTGGCAAAGTGAGCAAGGGACTCACCTCTGAGCATACCCTGCCACATTTATGGTGGCCAAAAGCAGTACAAAAGGGGGTGGTGATGGACGGAGCATCCGAACCAATCAAACACTCACACCCAGTCAAAAGATCTGGGTTGAATCCATCACCGTTCTTTAGCCCACTCTGCCACCCCAGTTCAGACATGGCTATATGCAAATCAGTCTGACCCTGTGCATCATGGGAACAGTCCAGCCCGAACTGCCAAGCCATGCCTTCCCTGGACCGGAAACAAGCTTCCGAGAACCGGTTTCTGGCATTACAGCCGTCTTCAGCCCGGCTTGCTTGAATCCAGTGGCAAAGTGAGCAAGGGACTCACGTCTGAGCATACCCTGCCACACTTATGGCGGCCAAAAGCGGTACAAAAGGGGGTGGTGATGGACGGAGCATCCGAACCAATCAAACACTCATACCCAGTCAAAAGATCTGGGTTGAATCCATCACCGTTCTTTAGCCCACTCTGCCACCCCAGTTCAGACATGGCTATATGCAAATCAGTCTGACCCTGTGCCTCATGGGAACAGTCCAGCCCGAACTGCCAAGCCATGCCTTCCCTGGACCAGAAACAAGCTTCCGAGGACCGGTTTCTGGTATTACAGCCGTCTTCAGCCCGGCTTGCTTGAATCCAGTGGCAAAGTGAGCAAGGGACTCACGTCTGAGCATACCCTGCCACACTTATGGCGGCCAAAAGCGTTACAAAAGGGGGTGGTGATGGATGGAGCATCCGAACCAATCAAACACTCACACCCAGTCAAAAGATCTGGGTTGAATCCATCACCGTTCTTTAGCCCACTCTGCCACCCCAGTTCAGACATGGCTGTATGCAAATCAGTCTGACCCTGTGCCTCATGGGAACAGTCCAGCCCGAACTGCCAAGCCATGCCTTCCCTTGACTGGAAACAAGCTTCCGAGGACCGGTTTTTGGCATTACAGCCGTCTTCAGCCCGGCTTGCTTGAATCCAATGGCAAAGTGAGCAACGGACTCACGTCTGAGCATACCCTGCCACACTTATGGCGGCCAAAAGCGGTACAAAAGGAGGTGGTGATGGACGGAGCATCCGAACCAATCAAACACTCACACACAGTCAAAAGATCTGGGTTGAATCCATCACCGTTCTTTAGCCCACTCTGCCACCCCAGTTCAGACATGGCTATATGCAAATAAGTCTGACCCTGTGCCTCATGGGAACAGTCCAGCCCGAACTGCCAAGCCATGCCTTCCCTGGACCGGAAACAAGCTTCCGAGGACCGGTTTCTGACATTACAGCCGTCTTCAGCCCGGCTTGCTTGAATCCAGTGGCAAAGTGAGCAAGGGACTCACGTCTGAGCATACCCTGCCACACTTATGGCGGCCAAAAGCGGTACAAAGCAAACCCCACAAGCCCCACAGACCACCAGCAAGGAACTTTGGGGTCAGGGAAGGCCAAGGAGAAGTGGAAGAGGAAGACGGGGTTCAGTCTGCAGGAAAACCAGATCATATTCACGTAGGTGATAGAACACTACCAAAAACTGTTTGTCACCTCCACTGTGTCATTGGCAACACAAACGTAAATGGAAACATGGCAGTCCATTGTGAACAACATGAATGCAGTCGGAGTGTCGAGGAGGTCAATGGAGTAGGTCAAGAGGCGCTGGCACGATGTGAAAATCCAAACCAAGCAGAAACCCGCTGCCAACAGGAAGGCAGCAAATGCGACTGCAGGTGGGAGTCCTGCGCCACAGGAGTAGCTGGAGGAAATGGTGGCCACAGTCATCAGTGTGGAGACGGTGAAAGGAGTTGGGAGTGACACAACATCAACAGGGTGAGTAACGACCAGGGACTCGGGGAACGGGGAGATGAACACAATGGCACACATGCACAATGATATGTAGCACACTGCACACCCACAATGAGCCTGGATCACGTCCCTGATCCCAGTGGCACACTGCAGCACACTTACAAACATCAAGTAGGCCCCCGTCTACCATGTGCCCAAAGGGGTCCTACCCCACACATTACCATTCTCACAACCAACACATGCACAAGTGTGAAACCCAGCATGCATATTTGTGAGCCACACTGACAATGCAAGTGACACTACATGACAATCAGCATGGCTGCAGTACAATCAACATGACATTGTGCACGCCACAACAATGAGGTGGCTGAGTGTGGACCACATCCGGAAAGGAGCAGGTCACACTCTGACACATCCATGTGCACAAACAACCCCTGACGTCAACAATACATCTGCAGACAAACAATGCACAAGAGTACAAAAACCATCCAAGAGCACAAATGAACCAAGTCGCCAACATCTCAACACCCTAAAGCACAAAAGTCAAAGGCATACCGCCTCACAGTGATAAGGGGCACCAAAATCACAACTGGAGGGGCGACTCTCCCACAATGTAGCACACTCACATAGCAATAACAGCACATCCACATTGACGACAATGTGGTTCCAAGAGTGCAACACTTACACAGAACAGAGGACACAACTGGGTCCGCTTGTGAGTAGAAACTGGCCAATCACATCTGACATAGCAGGAAGCTAGGAGATGAAAATGTACGTGTACAACCTCACATCCGTGATATAGTCCAAATGTCCACTGTCCCACACCAAATTGTCAGCACCACCCACAATGTACATTGTCATGCAGTCTGTATGTAAACTTGAACACTGCGTCAACATACATGTCAACACAATGTCAAAATGCATATTCCCTTCACATTGCAGAGGGAAAAACAACACCTCCAGCAGAGCAGATCAGACAACTGATCAGTGATGCTGAAGAAGACCTCCACACCTTCGACACCGACACCCTACATCAGCTCATGGTCATCTTAGGCAACCCACCTCCAGGAGCAGGGCAGCCCAGCCGCATCGAGGAGACCCCTCCCTGCACAGAGCACACAGCTGGAAGCACCCATCACCATGGTTGGCTCCCAGCACCTCACCGAAGCACACATCGCATTCCAAGGCAAGGGTTCAGACTGCCAGAAGGAGGTGGCTGAACAGGTGCGGGTGGGATTCGACCTCGTAGAAGCTGAACTAGATCACTAGGCCACTTACACTCCCCAATGGAGACCCATACTGTGACACAGACATATACATTTGCAAATTTTCAGTACTGAACCATGCCCAAAGCCCCGGGATAATCATTCCGACCCCCACACTGGACTTGCGTACACTGACCCAGTCCACTTCTCTTACGTATTGAGTGAGGGACGACAAAGCTACATTTCCAAGGTCTTACCCGCTGCCTGCAGTGACAATGTTGTCGGGCCCGGGGCCCTCATGCATACATTATGACCACACAGACACACTCAGATAGTTTGTGGAACTGGCTATGGACATGTGCGCCTGGAACCTTTATTGCCAGGGTCACATGTACAGTGGCGCTTGTGCTGGATGTGTGTGTCAGCAAAACAGAAACAACTGTGAAGCAACATGGTGGTAGCCGGAGAAAGTACAGAGGTCACCCAACATGCAATTAGAAGGGTCTGTTAGATGCAGTGCACTAAGTTTGGGGCACCAGAGCTGAGCGTGCTCATGTGAATAAATTATCTAGGATTGTGTCCCTTTGGGATATTCCTGCTGCAGTAGGATGTGTTACATCTGCATCATCTTTCTCATCATCGTCCCAGGTCTTCCACACTGCCCAAGGTGACATTGCTGAGTGAGCTGTCCACTGCACAAAACTCTATCAGAAATTATCCATTAGTTGTGGTGCGCTGAGTTAGTGGCACCTGAGGAGCTGTGCAGGGTATCAAGCTGATGATGGCATCCACGACAGGAGTGAGCATCTCTGATAGTCTGGCAGTAATACTCTTTCGACTCTGGCAGTTGTTGGTTGGAGGTGGTCCTGGCAGTGGTGGTGTGCATCCAGCGGTGATGTAACATCCGATTAGGTCAGCACTCGATTTGATGTGTGAGCCTTGGTGGACCGCAGTTGAGGCTGGAGACAGAGGATCGTGCAGGGCCCTAGACACATGGCGTTGATGACCCCCAGGCCATCGACCCAGAGGACATCCAATATTCAATCCAACAGGGTCCATGACTTGAGCTGCACAGAGTTAGTGGCCCCGGATGCACTGCGGCTGGCTCAGGCAGTGGAAGGTGTCCTTCCAGGGCATGATGCAGAGGGCAAAGCAAGCTGAAACAGGCAAATGGAGGAGTGGAATGCTACAGCCTCATTTTTACCACCAAGTCAGTATCAGCTACATGATGTTGAAGACAACCCCCGGGCCATAGACTTAGACGCCACCCAAATTCAATCAGAGAGTGCACCTGAATTTCAGGGCACAGAGTCAGTGGCGCCAGGGCTGAAAGGGGATACAGTCTGTGATGAGGCCTGTACAATGATTTCGACTCTGCCATAAATAAATCAAGACTCAGTTCCAAATGTGTGACCTACTTGGCCTCAGTGTAGGCTGGAGACAGCGCTCAGCAAGGGACCACTTGCACGTGTTGTTGGCTTGCGAAACACAGAGTTGGTGGCACCAGAGCAGTTGTTGGTAGTGTTCTATCACCTCCGTAATGATGATCCTTTTTTCCTCCGGACTTAACCACATCTTCCTCTTACTCCTCTCCTTGCGTACAATGATATGTACACTTCCATTGAGAAATCAAGACTCAGTTTCAAATATGTGACCTACTAGACTGCAGTGAAGGCCGGAGGCAGCTGTGGAGTACGTCAACTAGAAAGGATTACTGCAAGCCTGTGTCACGAGGGCTGTGATGGTCGGAGGAGGCTGCCAAGGTCGTGGCTTGGCGCTTGCACTGGCACGTGGTGGGCCCTCTTTGACACGTGCCGGTGTTGGCCAGTGAGCAGTGAGGCCTGGGTGTGCAGGGGCGGGCCAGATGGGTCTGTGGAGCAACGGCCTGGGGTACAGCAGGCGCACAGGATCACAGGCAACACCTCTCACGGCATCGGCCTCATGGCGGGGTGAGAGACGCCACCCTGGCAGACACGTTAGCCATTCGGGAAGGAACCACACCCAGAGCTACGTGCTTTTTATTCACATCCCTACACTAGACTGGCATACGCCGGGCCATCCCACTCCGCTCACGCTTACAGGGGGGATGTAACAAGCTACATTTCCGTGATCTTCCCCACTGGCTGAGGTAACATGGTTGCGTCCACTGTCCACTGCACTCCAAACACCAGCAGTATATGTCGACATGGACATGTCCGTGGTCTGCAAACTGCCATCTGTCCAGCACATCACCGCCACACTCAGCCCTGTGTACATTCTCATTCATGGGTCACTTGCCTCTTTCGCACATGCCTGGTTCCCACCTCTCCCCACATTCAGCAATCGTTTGGCAGAGGTGCCATGACGTGGATGGTTTTTCCACATGTCTGGCCAAGTTACTACAGTTACTTGTGTTGTTGTGTCTGATAGGTGGGCATGTTGTTTGGCATGTTGTATGTTATTTTGTAACATGTGCATTCCCACAGTTGTGAGTTGCATGTTTGTGGATTTGAGGTTTGTGGTGAGTTCATTTGGTACTGGTTGATGAGTGACTGTTGGAAGATGTAGGAATCATGCACACTGCCTGGGTAGTTGGCAATGACATTGGTGAAGAGTCCCCAGTGTTCCACTAATTGCCTACACATTGATGGAATGCGTTTGCTTTCTGTTGCGATAATTATGTGCAGTGTTGGTAGGGGGTACAAGTAGGACAAGTGCGCAGTCAATTGCCCCAACACGTGAGGGAAGCCAGCTATGGTGTAGAAGTCTTCCTTGGTCTCCAGCTGTTCCTGCGCAGTGTGGGGGAAGTGAAGGTGCTTGGGTACCAGGCTGATGATGGCATCCAAGACAGTTGTGATGAACTTTGATTGGGCTGGCTGCGATACTCCTCCGACTCTGGCGGTTGTTGGTTGGAAAGTACCAGAGGCTAACAAGTGCAGCACGGCCAGCAGCTTTGTCTGAGGTGGGATGTTGGTTGTCCGCTGTGTTGGTACCGTCAGCCCGTGGGCAATGATGTTCAGGATGTGGAGGATGGTTGTCCTTTTAAGCCTGTAGTGGGCAATTGCATCCTCTGGTGGTAAGCCTGTGGGGCTGGTGCATTTCCTGAAGGTCCACTGTCTTGGTCTGCGCTGCCTCTTTGGTAGTCCGGGGTTGGGGATGGGGCAGGAGGAATCCAGGGGGTTGGCGGGCCTGGAGGTGGTGGAAGTGGGTGTTGTTACCCTCTTGTAGCTCTGGGATGCATGATCAGTAGCTCTATGGCATCTGTTGTTCTTCAGGTGTGGCTCTGGCCTGGGCTCCCTTTTCTGGTTCAGGTTCTCGTCTGACTTAACACCAGGTAAGAGCAGATGTTAAATTCCTGCTAAAGTCCACCTTATTGCCTGTTTTGTGATCTTATCCCTGATCTGGCTGGTCGTTGAGAATGTTGCGAAGTGTTGTTGTTGCAGCTTTTTGCACGGGAACATCTACTCTGCATTTAATTAGCGATAGTTGCCGGTGTCATCTGTGGTGATGTTTTCTGTGGCTTCTATCGCAGGGAAACTGGTGATAACAGATGTTAGCACCAGCTTGTACATGGGACGATTAATTTATCGTGAGCTTGGCTTCGATAAAGTGCCGTAACTCAGCGATAAGTCCTTGAGAATATGCCCACAATTCTTATGTCTTGAAGAAGATTTCCATAATCTTCATCACTTGCTTGTCGCATATTTGCAACAAGTTCTTTATATTCAAAATGTAACCAAATGTTCACATTTCCAATGCTTCCCAAAGATTTTGTTGTGTCATCATGGACAAGTGTTTTAAAAACAGGTTGTCCTTTTACAGGAGTTAGGTGTAGTAGATCTCCGAATACAATTAAATATTTTCCTCCAAACAGAAAATTGTAATGTTTTAAAAAAAATCTGTAGCATTCTTACATTTACAAAGGTAAGCATTAAGTTTAAGACCATGCTTACCTCATCAATGATTAAACGTTCCATTTTCTTCAGTACTCTTGAGACTTCATAACAAGCTTGTCCAAATAGCTTACGATATTCCAATTTATTATCATGTTCAACAGGTAGCATAAGTAATGGTTGTGTCCGCTTTTTCGCGTAGGGAGTCCAGTACTGCTACGATAACTGTTTCCGTGGAATGTGCTGTCTGAAACTCAGCTTGGCTAGGATTGAGGAAACCTGTCTGTTCCACTAAAATTGGACAGGCATTTGGCCACGTGGGCTTCTAATATCTTGGCCATGTGGGGGAGTAATGATATGGGGCTGTAGTTTGCTGGTGTCTGGGGGTCAGCTGCGGTTTCTTTAGGAGGGGGACTACTATGGCCTCCAAGAATGCGTTGGGGACACAGCCCTGTGATAGAGAATGGTTAAGGAGGGCAAGGGCAAGGGCTGGATTAGGGAGAGCCACAAGGGCCGTTTTTAGTACATGGGGGGGCAGTGGTCCAGGGGGGAGCTAGATCTGACCTTAGCTAGTAATTTATTCAGGGTCTCTGTGTCAATGGGGGGGAGGATTCCATTGAGTGGGAGTTCCTAGGAGTGGGTGGGGTAATTTCCTGCAAGATCTTGGGGGGAATGCTGGCTTTAATGGCAGTGATTTTCTCGATAAATTCGGTATTTAAGGAGTCACAGAGGACCTGTGATGGCTTGTGTTTGTTTAGGACTCTCTCAGTGTTTGACAATTTGTCTACTATAGTGAATATTTATTTGGCTTGGTTGGTGAAGTTGAGAATTTGTGAGGAAAATTAGGTTGCCTTTGCTTTAGAGATGGCATTTTTATATTCCTGTAGGGCACTGACATAGATGAGTTTGCCTTCTAGAGAATATTGTTGTAAACAAAATGCTTCCCATTATTCTGTTTTAAGTCTCACCGTGTTCCTGAAAGCATGCATGCATGTGTCTGTGCCTCTTGCTAGTGGCATCATACATAAAATAAACATACAAATAATTGTATACCTGTTTCAGATATCTAGCATCGTCAGATGCATACCACGTGGGAGAATACATGAACAAGTAGAGACATACCTCAGTCACAAAACCACACAGACCTTAAAACTTGACAGACTGCACAGACACCTAAATGTATGCAGCGTACTTGAAGTATACCTTTCCACAGACACATCGGAATCGTGCCCAATGAGTGGACTCTACTTACATGATAGTGAAGCTCTTTGCTTTATCGGACTGTGAAGATACATTGCTGATGTATGTTTGGATATTGTTTGTTTTGTACCCCTTGTCTTCATGTGTTGAGAACAAATAATTTTTTTATAACACAAATGTTGTATATGCTTGTTTCTTCAGATCTGATTTATTCCTAAATGTTTATATCAACAGAATTAATCAGTTTGATTATATATGTCACTAATTGACCAAACAACTAATTCTGTAAGTTTTTCAAATATGCTTTCGTTTGCATTATTCCCTTGTTAGCCATTTGCCTTTACCACGCCTAAACTTCAGCACCACAATAAAAAGAGTGATCTTTTACTCACTGCTCACTTCACAAATGTGTTTCATCAGTATCGGAATCTCTGCTGCTGGTTTTACCCATTATCTTCACTTCCTCTCTCCTGGAGCCAGTCATTCTTCATCCTTGCCAATGTTCTTCATGTTCCTAGTTTTTCTTCAGTTTTGTAATTACATTCCAGACTCCTTAGAATTCTTCAGCTCTCCTGTACACTCTCTAGTCTCTCCAGCCCAACCAGGCCTACTTCTCCCTTCACCAGTTTACTCATCACCTCCATCAAGGGATACTGGCTTTATTTTTTTAATTCAACTTAAATCCATTCTATTATCCGAATTCTTACTTGGATGGTTGGAGAAATCTATCACTGACAATTCAGTCAATGTTAAATAAAGTTGATGAAAAGTATGAGTAACACTGCATAAGTCATAACACTTAATCAATTAATGTATGAGCCCTTTCCCAACGCGTTACCCCTTCCTCCTGTTGTATCCAGTGTGTCTTTTATGTGTGCAGCTCAAATGTGCAGAAAATAGCAACAAAAATAAACATGAGTTTTTCGGGATTTATTGTGTTTCGGTTGTGGCGTTGAAATTGATCTGTTTTATTTTCCTCCTTGCATTTACAGTTAATTTGCTGTGATGCGAAACCAAGTACACTGGAAATTGGCTATATTTATGTAATTAAAAGCAAACCCCCTTTACAATATATATTATATACGTTTTGTTTCACAATAACCTTATTAAAAAAGTTCAACAAGATTATATTTTACCAGGTGAAATAATTCGGCAAGTTAGGCACTCCATCGTCTTTGCTGCCACTAAATTTGGCATGACTGTTTACACCAAAGGAAACTAAAATGGCCTTTCTCTCTATAATGGAGATGCTATAAGAGGTTTCTCCACCGCTCAATCATGCTACTTTCCTCATGCGTTTCGATGAATCATTGAGGCCGAGCATTGTATTTGATGTGAATATATTAAATAAAGCGTAAATCCCTTTTGACAAAATGATTTGTGATGTAGGTGGTGATGAGTGGGCTGCGGTAGAAACTCTCAAGGTTTGCAGAGTTAATGTTCTCTTCCTTTTATCCATTTAGGAGGCGTACATATTTCAAAAAAAGAAAGCCATGAAAAGGTCTTTCATTTTCGTAAAGCACTAGAGGAAGAGGAGATGAGAGTAGAAAGAAGGGCTGCTTGTTTTAGAGAAAGTACATTTTAAAATTAGATGATTCCCATGTTGCGATGCCTTTCTTCTTTTTAACTGGTTCCGAGAACGCATAATGTTTGTAGAGCGTGATTCACAAAAATGTTTTTCCTATTCTTTTTTTTTTTACATTTTCGGTGCCATGTGTGCTGGAAAGTAGAACAAAGAAAAACAGAACGGTAGGGATGCATTTCACAAAGGTACATTTATATGTGATTAAATCTTCTGGTGTAGATTTACTCTTTACCGGGGTATTCACAAAGATACTTTATCCTGCTGACATCTTTGCCACCGTGGTGGAGATCCCCTTATGAAAAAGTAAAGACAACATTTGCCTGAACTTTACAATAGAGACCTCTCTACCCCGACTGAAGAGTCTTCCTATTAGAAAATACAGGGAAAAGTAAAAATGTAGCATTCCACTTTCTTTAACAACGTTGATAAAATCCAAGCGAATGAAATTGATGCCATTTCAATTTCAATTTCAATCTTTATTCAGCACTTAAAAAGACACCAGAAAAGTACATAGACAATTAAATTTTTTTATATAAAAAGATTTAAAATAAGTTAAAAACAAGCTAAAATTCATTATATGTGCAAAGAAGGAAGGGGAATTTTCCATGGAAGTCTCAGTTTATGGGGTTATGCAATCGGTTATTTCTCTTGTGTTCCTTAACCTCATTGCCACCCTAATAAAACTTACTGTACAAAACAATGTGTGAGCATCAGAGGCTTCCTGCAGAAACTTTAGGGCTGCTTTTGCTTGTCTAAATTTAGTTTCTTTCAGGATCCCTACTAAAAATTTGCGTCTGGGCACAGAATAAAAGGGACATAGCAAAACAAAGTGAAGGGTATCCTGCGGAGACCTACCGTCGCAGCCGCAGGTACCCTTCGCCTCCAGTGTTAGAGTGAATCCAGAGGGGACAGAGAGTAGGTGGTGTAACATGTTGAGTCTGAACCGAGTCATATAAAATCTGTCCTGGGCATTGTGCATCACAGTGAGGTATGGTTCCATTCCTTGTTTCTTTGTCAGTAAACAGTAGGATAAAACAGTAGGTTTGCACCTTTCCACATCAGCCCTTTTCGTGAGTGTCCATTCTGTGAAAAGATTTTTTACCATTGTTTTATTCTGACTGTTTAGCGATTCAGGTGCAATGTAGACATTTTTACAACCAATTGCCTCAAAGGAGTCCTTTACATATTTCAACCATGGAATGTGGTCCCCTCTATCACGTTTCAGACAGTCTTTAAGGATTTGTCTGGTGAGGTCCACTTCGGGATTAATCCAAATTTTAATCCATGCGAGAAGTGGTCTAATTCTAATTCTAATTCGATCTTTGATGTAGGGCTCCCCTAATTCCTCATGGGTGATATAGGCTGAAGTACTCTGGGGCAATTTCAAGATTCTTTTGAAGAATGTGTTTTCTTCCACCTGGATCTGCTGAAGGTGTTTATTTGAAAAACCCCATACTTCTGCTCCATAAACTACTTTGGCACAGCAAACTGATCTGTACAGGTTTAGGATTTGTTCCGGGGACCATCTGCCAAGTCTTCTCCCGTAGCCCATTATGGCCCCTGATGACGCCACCAGTTTCGCCGCGTGTTTATCCATCAAGAGTTTAAAATTTAAGTGTTCATCAAACAATACGCCTAAATACGAGAAAGACTTGACCTGGCCTATCTTGTGTGGCCCGATTTTGTAGGTGAAGTTCCTTTTTTCCCTGCCTCCCGCTGTCATGACATAGGATTTTTTAGGTTGGCAGATAGGTCAAGTTTAGCCATAAAGTTAACAAATCCATTAATCAGCTTCTGGAGCCCCAGCGGTGTTCTGGCTAACAACACCGCATCGTCCGCGTAAAGTAATACGGGCACCGCTCGATGCCCTATTTGGGGTGAATCCACACATAGTTTAAGGAGTTCTTTATCCAGGAGGTTGATATATATAGAAAATAAAAAAGGCGCTAAAATACAACCCTGCCTCACTCCGCTCGTACATAAAAAATGCTCAGTCCTACTTCCCTCTTGATTATATCGAACTGATGCAGAAGTGTTCCAGTGTAAGGCTTTTAGGAGGTCCACTAGCTTTTGTTCCACACCTAAGTTTGACAATAGGGCCCATAATTTTTCTCTGTTTACACGGTCAAAGGCCGCGGAGAGGTCCATGAACCCCATGTATATAGCCCCCTTGGCGGCGATGGTGTATTTGGCTGTCAGGAGGTAAAGATTCAGGCATTGGTCGGTGGTAGATCTGCCCTCCCTGAACCCGTATTGTATGTCTGTGAGGACCTGGTTCTCCTCTGCCCATTCCTGTAAACGATATAGAATGACACGGCCCAGCACCTTGGCCGTCACATCTATGAGGGATATAGGACGGTAACATTGTGGGTCATCGCGATTCCCTTTTTTGTAAATTGGGACAACAGTTGCCGTTGACCATGAACGAGGTAGCCCTGCCACCACTGCCTTGTTCAGAACCCTCGTGAGTAGCGGGGCCCATAGCTCTGTATTGCTCAGGTAGAGGTCAGGGGGTATACCGTCAGGGCCGGGTGCTTTGTTTTTACTTAGTCCTGCTATTGCCAGTTCTACTTCTGCCAGGGAAAAGTCTAATCGGGTAGTTGGATTTGGTCTTAATCCTTCGTCCTGTATTAGTTGTCCTGTATGATTATAAAGGCTCTGGAAATGGGTATACCATTGCTCTGGTAAGATGGTATTTATTATTTTCGGCACGCCTGGATCCTGGAAAGTGGTGTGTTAATGACTTTCCAGAGCCCCGACATGTGTCCCCTTTCTGCTACCTCCCTTAGGTCCTCCCACGCTTGTATTTGTAAGCTTTTTTTACGAGATTTCAGGGCCTTTTTGTATTCTGATCTATGGTGTGCTATTTTAAGGTTATCCCTAGGGCACGATTTGAGGCTAAGTTTAAGGTTTTTGTGCGCCTTGATGCAGTCTTGATCAAACCAACACGGTGTGAGGGCTGTTTTACTACCTTTGGAGGACTTTAGTAGATCATCTACGTAACGTGCAATTTCTTCAAATGCACTGACCACCGTTGCTCCCCCCATACTGGGATCAAGACATATATCTATAGCGTTTTGCCCTTCTGCTATTAGTCTTCTATAAAATTTGTCTCCATCTGTCCTAGCCCACTTGATCCTCCTCCCCTGGTCCACCACCTTTTCTATAATGTCTGTTCTGTGTGCTGGTTTCTTGAAGTTAATGCCTTTTAAAACCAAGACCAGTTGGTTGTGATCGCTAAATATGCTTAAGTCAATAGTCATACTGCTGGTACTTCTTTTTATTATAGGTGAAACCATAATGAAATCAATATACGAGTGGCAGCCTCTGCCCTTAAATGTAGGATTGGGGTCTCCTTTGCTGCCTAGCTCTATCAGGTCCATGGTGTGGGCCAGGTTATGCCTTTTTGCTAGCTTCTCTAAGTCCCATCCCTCTGTGGTGTGTGCAAAATGTGGGCCTTTTAATACAGTGCATCGCGACCAATCCTTATTCAGTGGTCTTAAATTCTCGCAGAGGTGACAGTTAAAATCCCCCATAAGTATTATACTGGGGCAATTTGGTGTCTTGTTTGATAGAATCTGCCTGTCTAAACGAGAGTCCAGTTCTTTTGTGACATTCCCTTTTCCCATCATACCTACCGCATTATACCAGTTTAATAAAAGAAGATTGAGCCTTTTGGAGCGGTACCCTATCGCTTGTATATTTCGTGAATCCCAGTTATAATTAAACCAAGTCCCTTGAATAAGGAGGTCTACATATACTATTAGTCCTCCGATCGCTCTCCCAGATGATGATTTTACAGTCGGGACAGAAAAGCATTTGTACCCCTCAATGCTATACTGGTTGGGGTCGACCACCCAGGTCTCTTGCAGGCATATAATTTGGAAATTGTTTATATACTTCCGCCATTCCTGGGAGTCATATTTGGTTGCCAGTCCTGCGATGTTCCAAGATATAATTCGGAGACTATCCTGACTGTCCCCCATAGTGGGCCCTTTCAGTACCCTTAATGGATACGTTTCCTTGTCTTCCCCTGCTGTTATTGTCTTAATGTGGGGTGCATGAGTAGTTTCCGTATTCCACCTAATTTGATCTATTGTTGTCATTTGAACTATTTGATCTGAGGTTTTAGTTCCCCCTTTTTGTTTTTTAGAATTCCTTGTACTAGCCCACCTGCCCCCGCTATCTTCTGGGGCAATTGGTATGTGAGTTCCTGTCCCTGTGAGCCCTTCCTCATCTGATCTCGTGTCGGATAGTGGGATGCTGGTTTCCTCAGGTGCGAGTCAGTCCACGTCATCCAGTGTGCAGAACCTGTTCCAATGCGCGTACTGGGATAGAAAAGGATCATAGTCTGGAGTGCCTTGCCAGGGCGTTTGCCATTGGTGAAATCTATGCTGGGGTACTAACTGGTGCGCCCTACTCATCGATCTCCTATTTGTCTGCATTTGTCTTTGGGGTATGATCGGGAAGAAATATGATAGATGTAGAGGGTGGATTTGTGTGTTAGTTCCACTGGGGGGGCATTGCATATATAATTCACTGCAGCCGTGTCTCTGAAATTGATTGTTATGATGTCCCCTGCTATTGTTTTTATACCTCTCCCTATCCATTCCCCTCTTCTGACCGTGAGTATTTCCCCAAAGATATTTGGAGGTAGGGGTCTATTTAACTTTAGCCATTGCACACATTTATTTTTTAGTCCAAGGTGTGTTTCCTTTTTTCCCTCTTTCAGGGGTGGCACTCCTGTCAGTACAACCACAAAGGGCAAAGCTTCCGGCGGGAGATTAATTGTCTGGAAGCGAGCCGATCTTGCTTTTTCAGGTAGATTTTTTGTAGGGGGGTGTTAGTGCTTGTACTTTCTTTAGGTTTTTGGCCCATTTTATCATTTAAGGCTAAAAGGGTTCCATTTCCTTGCTTTGATTGGACCTGTGGGGTGGTACTGGGTGCACTGGGATTCAGAGATACAGGGGCTTTCCTCACAATCGGGGTATTACTTCGCGTAACTTTCTTTGGTCTATTTGCTGTGGAATCATTAGCTGGTACTACCTTATCTTTTGGTGTATTGTTAACAGTTCCCCCTTTTGGCCCCCCTTTAGTTAGTGTGCCATCGTTTCCCACTTGCCTAGTGGAGCCCACCCCGTTGTTATTTACTAGGGATGTTAATCTGTCGATTTTTGACATAAGCGGTTTGATGTGGGCACTGATCGTGTCTTCAAGGTCTGCCTTAAGGTCGGCTACCATGTTTGCCACCCAGCAAGGTATTCCTGGTGTGGAATTGGTTATTGGAGCCACTAAGGTATGGTTTAGTGTATTATTTTGCCTCTTTTTTTCTTGTGTGCACGAGCTTCACTGGCTCTTTTTGTCTCTGTGTTACTTCAGTTCGCCTTCTCTATACCCCGTGCGGTGCTTAGATTGGGCTGAGTATTTTCTGTATCCCCAGTGGTCTCAATGGGGGCCTGAGCACACGGGAGCTCGGCGAAGGAGGAGGTAACACCAAGACTTGTGTCTAGATCGTCTGTTGCATCTGTAGTGACTACTAAAAGATCGTCTACTACATCCTGTGGAACTTGGGTAATTATCATCGGTGGTAAAGACATCCTCCTTTCTGTGTTCGCTATTGCATTAGATACTGCCCCTATAGTCTGTTTTAACATTAAGTCTATCGCTGTGAGTGTGGGTACTGGTTGGGGGGTGTCCGCCTTCTGTTTGGTGTTAGATCTTAAGGTGGGCATCCTGGTGGTTTTAGTTACCTTCCTCATGCTGCTCGGGTCTGTGCTTTGTGTTGTTAGCACTTGAGGATTATCTTTTCCTCGATAACACTGGAGATGTGCCACTCAATGTCAGTCAGGGGGACTCGGGGTACGAGATGTTCGTGAAGTTATATAAATAAATACCTTGTACGGTGCAGGAGAGGAGTTGGGGAGGTGGCCCAGCCCAGCCTCTTCTGGCCTCTGAGGGCCGTAGAGGGCCCGCCCTTTGCCCGGGCTTACCCGCGACACGGGGGTGACGTTCAATTTATGGCGCCTCCTGGCGCGTGATCCTCCTTAGCAGGGCCGCAAGGGAGCTTGGGCGATGTAGTTCCCAGCTCCCCTCGGTCCTCCACACACAGCGGCCGTGCACAGGTGAAGGGGCTGCGGCGGCGAGGAAGGACCGGGCAGTGTCAGAGGTCTTTAGGCAGCGTTGGCGAGAGTGAGAGTGAGCCTCCCGCTTCTGGGTCCCAGCAAAGGCAGCAAGGTTTTGTTTTCAAATCCCCCGCTCCACCGGGGGTGACGTTCAACTTATGGCGCCTCCTGGCGCGTGATCCTCCTTAGCAGGGCCGCAAGGGAGCTTGGACGATGTAGTTCCCAGCTCCCCTCGGTCCTCCACACACAGCGGCCGTGCACAGGTGAAGGGGCTGCGGCGGCGGGGAAGGACCGGGCGGTGTCAGAGGTCTTTAGGCAGCGTTGGGGAGAGTGAGAGTGAGCCTCCCGCTTCTGGGTCCCAGCAAAGGCAGCAAGGTTTTGTTTTCAAATCCCCCGCTCCACCGGTGGTGACGTTCAATTTATGGCACCTCCTGGCGCGTGATCCTCCTTAGCAGGGCCGCAAGGGAGCTTGGGCGATGTAGTTCCCAGCTCCCCTCGGTCCTCCACACACAGCGGCCGTGCACAGGTGGAGGGGCTGTGGCGGCGAGGAAGGACCGGGCGGTGTCAGAGGTCTTTAGGCAGCGTTGGCGAGAGTGAGAGTGAGCCTCCCGCTTCTGGGTCCCAGCAAAGGCAGCAAGGTTTTGTTTTCAAATCCCATGCCATTTCATTTGAAGAGTGCATCTTTCCAGTATGTTTTTTTTTTTACTATGCATTGTACGGGAAACAACCCCCTAATATTATAATATTATTGTGAAATAACTAGTTTTGCTGAAGTAAATTGCTTGTTTCTAGATCTTATGTGATTGTAAAAATCATTTAAACAAGAAATCTAGGCATACTACCGAAATTGACTACAAAAATATCATTATACAAAGGGGTTTATTACGATGTAGGGCGGACTTGCTTCAGCCCGACAACGTCGCGGAAACGCGACCGACCTACCTCCAGTCAGCAGTCCTAAATACCTAATTACGATGCGACCACACATGGTGTGGTTGCATTGTCACATTTCCCCATGGGAGCATGTGTTAAGTCATTCAGACCCCTCCATGCAGCTAAATAGGCCCCAGGGACCCCATCCCTCAAGACCAAATACAATAAAAAAGGGAAGAGGCAACACAGCCACCACTACCCAAGCCTTATTAGGCCCTGGGATCCCCATTTTCTGGGGCTGCATATAATTATAAAGTGGAGTAAGGCCTAACTTGGCTCAAGGATGCCATTTCTAAGGCATTTCTAAATTATAGGTGGTTGCCCAAGTGCCCACCTGGGGCACTCACTAACTACAAAATGTGGCCTGTGTGGGGGAGCCCCAAGGCCCCTGCAGCCCCAGACAGCCCCCACATGATATGAGAGCTAGCATTGCACCCACCTGGAGGAAGCAGCTATTTCTGCTTGAGATTTCCAGATGGGGGCAATATGTGTTCTGTTTCCCTGCCCGCAGGAGTGAGGGCATGTAAAAAGAACTTAAGTCTGCTTCCAACCAATGGAACAATGTTTAAATCTCCCACCATGTAGGAGTAGACTTGCATGTTTGCTCCCATCTGTCAGGAGATTTAAAAACGCTTGTGCCAGATGGGAGCAAACAAGGATGGGGTCTCTGGGTCTAATAAGGCTTAGGCATGGAGCCACGCCACCCCCTCCTATTTAATTAGTGTGGAGGCCTAGAGGATGGGGTCCTTGGAGCCTTTTTAGGCTCGGGATGGGGCCACATAGCTCCCTTCCCTTTTTAATTCATTTTGGCTCCAGGGGATGGGATATCCAGGGCCTAAGGAGGCTCAGGGAGGGGAGCTATGTGCCCCTTCCCCTTAATTGACATACTTGGCCCCAGGAGATTTGGGTCTCTGGGGCCCAAAATGGGTTCAAGAGGGGGGCCCTACTCATCATATATGTTTCTGAAAAAGGAAGCTGCCATTTACTTGTTTTTTGCCTCAATCCCTCTGCCCCCATCATAGGTCCTAAGGTGGTAGGATATCCATACCCTTCCACCATTCAGAGCACTCGCTTCCACTGGAGTCTGACTCCAAAACTGGCCCAAGGAAAAAAATCTCTCTGAGCCAATCAGAGCACTTTGTTTTTAAAAATTGGGTTTGAGGGACTCTCTCTCTGAGTCCCTCAAATCCCGCAGTACAATTATACATATATTTTTAATCCTTCATTTCTCAATAACTATTGAACAGATACACCAAATCACAAAAGGCATAAGCTATGATTCAAGATCAAGCTTCCTGCCAAATTTGGTGTGATTTTGTTTAGCAGTTTTTTAAAAACGCTTCTCGAAAATAACCGGGGATTTAGCATTTTTGGGATTCCCCCTTTTCCTGAGCCACCTCTTAACAGACCATCGCACAACCTTCCATGCACAAACTAGGTAAAAAAAGAACCCTTTTTTGGAGAGTTTAGTGACGAGTCGTCCATATATATATGGTAAAGTATATAACCAACAGTAGCTTCCAATTTCAGATGTCTCACATAATGTAGCGAAGATAATGAGAAGAAACTAATCCTAATCCTTATCTATTTTGAAGACACTTAGGTTTGCCATATATACTGCACAGATGCCAGGGCAGGTGCAATATATAGTGGTGGAGCATTTACTACTCTAAATAAGAGAAAGTACGAATAATTCCATAGAAGGTTCATCCAACTCATTCAAGCTTCTCTAGACAGCCACCACCATACACCAGTTTATTAAAATCCTAGAATTTGTACCTAGCTACAGAGAAATAAACAAACTCTAGCTCAGACATTGAAATGTACGTTTTCTCAACAAACACGACAAATGTACAGCATATAAATTAATCATACCTCTACCTGGAACTCTAAAACCATCTTGCACCCATAGCATACACCTCACCCTGAAACCGAGATACTTAAAAGACTTCCCTTGAAGACCACTGTCAAAATAGAAAAAACACATTTAAAAAATATATTTTTGACATGTCTACTCCAGGCACAAATCAGATTTTTGTTTAACTAATTAACTGTGTGCTCAACTTAATTATTAATAAAAGTTAACACCCCCAAAAATACATCAAAAGTACGCTCTTAGAAAAAATAAGCCTCAAAAAGCCACAAAAGAATTGTTATATGACAGATACTGTCCCTAAACTGTACCTAAAACACGTTTCAAACAAAATTACATACTACATTAAAGTAAAAAACCCAAAACACAAGATTTGGGTTCAAACTTGTGTTTTTTCTTGCCCATGATTGCTTAAATTTAACGTGTTGAATTGTGGGATTTGCAGTCCTAAATCTCTGTAGTTTTTCCCTCTCATTCCCGATGGCTATCAGTTTTCCCTCTAAATCTCCTCTTGTCTCTGTGCTAAGACCTGTATGTTAAGCAGTGACCCCCAGCCACCATTTAGTGTTAACAAGTCAGTGAATGCAGCCCCTCCCCCCCTCCAGCAACAGGGATATTCTACATCAGAGGGTGCTTTGAGGCAGCAGTGACCTTCTGTGTGCTGTTTAAACTGTGTTTAATAGGGGCTGTGCACTTCGTTTTTTGGCCTAGGGAAGGAGTAAAGTTTTATACAAACGCTATTGTCAGGGGACAAGTTTGGCCCTTACCTGCAGAAGTCCAAAGTGTGGTTTGAGCCTGGATGTCTCCTAGGAGATTCAGAACAAGTGAAGGAGCTCCCAACACCCTAGCCAGCAAACCTTGCCTGAGGTCGCTGGGACCTTATAGAGTCTGCTACTGGTTGGTACATGTGTACACTGATTGGTGGTTGTATCTGATATTTCTATTGGATTAGGCTTAGTGTCCTCATTGGTTGGGTATTTGAGTGTTCTGATTGGTTGCTGGGTCTGTGATTCAATCAATGTAGGGTTGGGACTAGGGCTAGGGTTAGGATTTCTATTGGAAGTAGGCACTAGGGCTTCCTGTGTTATTGGTTGTTGGGACTAGGGTGGGACTAGAGCTAGGGTTAGGCCTTTAATTGGAAGTAGCGATTAGGGCTTCCTGTGCCATTGGTTGCTTGGACTTGTGTTGGGACTACTGGGAGGGCTAGTGCCTCTATTAGACGTAGAGATCAGGGTTTTTGAAAGTTATTGGGTGCTTGGACTAGGGCTGAGATTGGCTGCAAGGTCCTCCTCCCCTATTGGTTTAGGGCACGTGTTGTGATTGAATAGGGTTAGGGCTCACATTGACTGAAGGGGTCACCTGATTACTAGGGCTACAAAAGGCAGAGGCTTAGGGAGTCTCAGCCCAGTGTGGAGAGGCCAAGGGCATTTACCTGTTCGAGCCTGGTCGGGACTAGGGCCAGAAATGCTGCCCATGTTCACATTCAGCAATAGCTACCCCACACCAACCACAAATATAGTAACACATTCACATCAAATGAACACCACAGACAACAATATACCAGCGTGCACCACATACCCAACCAAACCCCATCTATACTACCTTCTATCCCAACTACCACACATACCAGCCATCACCTACAAACAGTACACAACTCTATCCTATCCTCATCACTAACACAACCTCATTCAACACCATACGTAAGTACATCCCATCCAGACACCTGACACCTAACAGACCACCTTTAATCACTAACAAACATAGAGTCATCCTTCCATCATTTGTCCAACAAACACCCTCCTCTCCCTACTACCATAATAACACTAATGCACTAGACACACTGCACACCACCACATTTTTTAACTTTTGCAACAAACCAGTCTAAAACAAACACTCTTACCTCTACTTCATTCCCTCCTACACACAACATATACTCTACTCATGAACACATCACCACCCCCTCTACCTCACAACTTCCTCTCACAAACAATACTATACAACCAAATCCATTGCTTGAAACAAATACACCATCACCCCTTTTCACTACTCCTCAAAATCAAAACAAACATATCACACACGCCAGCACAACAAGATCCTCAAAGTGCAACATGTCAAAGTACTTACCATCCAAAAATACAAACATACAACCACCTTTCAAATCACAAACTCCAATGCCAAGCTCTCTCTCTTCCACCACACTTAACACAGATACAGCAACACAGCAACTCTCTTCTAACCACCTCTCATCCATTGGACAATTTAGAACCTAACTACATGACCCACATGTGGCACCACTACCTCTGACTCATACACCTTACGCCATAAACACTTGCAAACAACATAAGCGAAGTGCCACACCTCACAACTTTGCTTCCCCATGTCTACTGCACAACAATGTTATGCCATGAAAACAACACAGCACACCAACCTACTCTCAAACACCTTCTCCACCACATACACACGCAGACCCATCAAAGTGCCTTCTTAGCATGCTGGCTGAGGAACATGATACAGGACCGCTACACGATTGCTATCCTAATATAGCTAATGCCAGCACTAAAACACCCCTGCTACAAACACACACAATAATGTTCCCTCTACTACAAAACAAAGTCTCACTATCACCAAAGGCCATTCTCTAAACTGTCTACTAATAAATGTTCAATCCCCCTCTCAAAACAAACATCACATCTACGACCTTCTCACTGATGCAAAACCAGACATACTATTCATAACTGAATCATGGTTGGGAGATAATATGGCTCCAGTCCTGCATGAAGGCATTCTGGTAGCCTATCAAACGATCACCCAAAATCATATAGGCAAAAAAGGAGGTGATCTAGCTGTTGTGTTCAGGCAAACATTACATATCACTAAAGTTGATGAAATCTCCATAAAGAGTTGTGAGGCTCTTCTAACAAGATGCAATACTACAATATCTTCATCCTGTAACTTCCTGCTCCTTTACAGACCTCCACCTAGCAAGGCGACATTCCCAACCGCACTTCTAGACACAGTTTCAAACCTGATAACAATACACTCCAACTTATGCATTCTGGGTGACCTCAACATTTGGTTTGACAAACCCAGTATGACCCATCCAAAAACAATAATAACTGTCCTAAAAGCACTGAACCTGCATCAGATTTTCCAAAAACCCACAAACATTTTTGCTAATACTGAACTAGTTACCTTTCAAACTATAACTCCAGTCACATGGTCAGACCACCACTTGATTGCATTCCAACATAAAACAACACTAAGGGACTCACCTAAAAGTAGCCTACATCCATCCACCTATCGGCCGTTGAACAAACTCAATTTGGAACACCTAGAAACACAACTAACATCAAGTACAAATCTGGAAACAATAACTACGGTTCAAAATTTATATGAGTGGCTCCATCCTGATACCACTCAAAACCACACAATAGCACAAAAGAAATAAAGCGCTTTGGAGAAACTTAGAAATAAAGGTATAAAACAACAAATTAGAAAGCTGCAACGTACCTGGCTCAAAACAAACGCCAAACAAGACAAACTTCTCCTACAAAAAATTAACAGATTATACAAGTCAGCTATCAAAAAAGCTAAGAAAAGGTACTACTCAGACAGAATACAAAATGCCAAATGTGCAAATAAAGAATTATATAAAATACTCAATGAATTTCGCAAACCAAATTGCATAGAAGGAACTCATCCTGTTACTCAAGATTTCACAGACAAACTGACAAATCATTACACAGACAAAACAGACACAATGGACTCATACTTAAAACAGAAACAAAGCACCGGCACCAACCCCTGTACAAAACAACAATCCAAGAATACTCTAACCCAGCCTCTCCGTTTCTTCCAACACATCTCACACGATTTATGGATCTGGTCAAAGCAAGCAGGTCTGCAGGCAGCTCTTCTGACCCCTGTCCACCACAAACTTTCAAGACATTTCTTTTAACAACCTCTGCTGCCACTCCAGTAAGAAGAATAATCAACGATTCCTTAACTACCGGAATATTTCCAGAACAATTAAAAAAATCACACATACGCCCTTTACTGAAGAAAACAAACTTGAACCAGCTAAACCCTGACAACTACAGACCCATTACAAATGGACCCATCCTGGGAAAACTGATAGAAAGAGCAGTGTTCGCCCAGATGTCACAATTTATTAAAAAGGATGACATACTCTCAGACTTCCAAACAGAATTCCTCCTGGGAAGAGGCACTGAATCTGTCCTCCTTGCCATCTGGGATGACCTGAAGAATACAGTTGACCGCAGCGGGGTTTCTGCGCTACTCCTCTTGGACCTCTCGGCTGCCTTTGACACGGTTCACCATGATACTCTGAAACAAAGACTCTATCAAGCCGGCATAGAGGGAACTGCTCTAAATTGGATCACACCCTTCCTTCAAAACAGAACTAATGTCATCCATACCCCACCTTTCTCATCCAAACCATACTCCACATAAGCTGGGGTCCCTCAAGGTACTATCATCTCGCCCATGCTTTTCAACACCTACATGAAGTCATTACCAGTACTGATCAATCAATTTCACCTCATGCAGATGGCACGCAAATACTCCTTCACCTGGACTGCCCCAAAGACATTAAAAAATCCCCAATTTTCAGTTGTGTCAGAGCCGTGGATCAGTGAATGACTTGGAGCCATCTAAAATTGAATGCTTCAAAAACAGAAACACTCACTTGTGGTGATTGGAAACATTACGACCCGCTTGCCGCCTGGCCTGATGAACTGGGATCATCGCCTGAAGTATCAAAGGAAGTAAGAAACCTCGGAATGACCATGGACTCCAAGCTGTCGATGAATTCCCAAGTGGACAAACTAGCAAGATCAAGCTTTGTCACTATTAAAACGCTGCAACAAATTTTCCCTCATTTGGGATTTCCACACAAGGTCCAAGCTACCATCTCCCTTGTTCTGTCCAAACTCGATTATGCCAATAGCCTCTACCACGGATCACCTTTCACGACCATGAAAAGACTACAACGGATTCAGAACTCGGCTGCCAGACTACTCTTGCATATCAAACCGTGAGACCAGATCTCGCCTGCCTTGAACGCCCTGCATTTGTTACCGGTTGCCAGAAGATCCACATTCAAGCTACTTTGTATTACCTACAAAGCAATACATGGAATGGGACCACTCTTCATCAGGAATAAAATCACCAAACACATTCAACAAAACATAAGAGCCAACGACAACCACCTACTCTTCAGAAAACTACTCAAGAATAGGCTCTTCCCCACATAAGCACCATAAGCAAACAGAAATTTTCAGCATATTTCTCAGTATATAAGCATTTATTTTCACTATAGATATGTACCTATCTTTGTGTATTGCTTTTTATAAACATGTAGAATAATTATGTTGTTGTAAATGAATAAATATCAACTTTGGTCTACATGTACTTACTTCCATTGTGCATCTATGTACCTTCCATGTACTTGGATCTGTGTGTCTGTTACCTTTTTCCTGAAAAAGCATATCCAATGCACTACCCTATTTCTCATCCTGTACCTTTATCAATATCTTTAATCTGTATATACTTACCTCCTCTATGCATATATTCACGTTCAATGTACTTATGGATCTATATATTTATCACTTACTTCTAATTTAGCATTTCAAATGCACTATCCTATTTCTCAGCCTATACTTCTCTCAATATATCCTCTGGCCCAACCTTCTGACTCATCTCAAACTTCTTTCTACTACTATTTCCAATGCACTACCCTATCCTGACCCTATACATATATCAATATTTTCTCTACATCAACTCTCTCATTTATCCCAAACCCCATACCTATGATCCCCAAAATAACCCTTTCTAGACTCTCTCCTACTCTACCCCTCCTTGCATCATTTGACACCTCTTTTTACTATACCGATCCCCCAAAACAAACCTTTATAAACTCTTCCCTCTGACTTTTCCCCTCAAAACCCCCTTTACATATCCAAAAGCCTCCTCCTACTGCTATGACCTAAAAAAAAATGGAAAAAAAACTCTCTTCTGTGCCCAAAATTATCCTTTTCAATCAAAATAACAAGTTCACTTTTCAATTTGCATATTCCACTATACTAATTCACCACTAATCCTTTATGGGTTCCAGAGTAGCGTGCTACTCGCCAATGAAGCGCCTCAAAACCCCATCAAGGGGTAGCAAGCCCTATTTAAATACAAACCTCTTTCCCTCTTCTATCCTGCAACCTACCCTTCTCTATCCAAATAAGTGAATAACATATCCACCACTCAAATTACTTCATCCACCACTCAAATTACTTCATACTTCACTATAATAATTTTTCAACTATAATCCTTTATGGGTTCCAGAATAGCATCCTACTCGCCAGTAAAGCACTTCAACACCCATCTACCCCTGATGAATGCAAACCTTTCTTCCCTTTTATCCCTCCGCTACCCTTCTCACTCCAAATAACTGACTAATATCCACCTTTCAAATTACTTTCATATTTCACCATACTAACTCAACACTAATCCTTTATGGGTTTCTGGAGTAGGGTGCTTCAAGATTCTGCTATCTTTCCGAATATGAATCCAAATAACTGACTAAAATAACTGACTAACCTATCCACCACTTAAAATTTACTTGCATGTTTCACTATACTAATTCAACACTAATCCTCTATGGGTCCCGGAGTAGCGTACTACTCACTGAAAAAGCGCTTCAATGCCTTGTCAGTCAGGGGTAGTAAGCACTATATAAATGCAATTACAATACAATACATCTGAACACATCACCTAGCAATCTCAGCTGGACATCAGTGGGACTCACACCTGGCAAGGACAATGCAACATCCACTGACAGCAGTGCATGCACAGTAAGCAGTGTGTGAACACCGCTAAAACCAGTATCACACATATCTGATTTCAACATCATGAACTTTAACATCACAATCATCACATCACACAGATCACTTCACACTCAGGAAGGGTAGCAGTATCTCGGGAAACAGAATACATTGTGTAATGTTGCTGAGGGGCACAATGGTTCTGGACACAGATCATTCTCCCACAGTGTCACACTAACAAGTGGTGGAGAGGGTCAAACACAGACAAGGCATGGAGTGGAACATATTAGGCTGAAGTGGTGTATACATTAGTATTGTACAGGTGAGGAGTGTACAGAGCAAAAACACAGAGGAGTAACTCGTAATATGGAGGCATCAAAAGCTCTTCTTGGGTGGGTATTGCTCTGAACTCCACATAGTGGACTAAACAAAGTGTAAATTCACTGTAAGTGAAAAGTCACTTATAATGTTTGTTTGCATGAGACAGTCAGCACAGTGAGCACAAAGGTAAGCAAGTAGTGCCATGGCTGATCACAAGACTCGCAACACATACATTGCAGTGACATGACACACTCTGCAATCTCACAAATGATGTGGAGAACAAGTAGGTGTACACTATGACTGCAAAGTCACACTGACACACTGCACATTGCTCAAGAACCAACTCCTACATGTGCCCACAATCTACAGCAGGTGTCTGAACATGTTCAAATATAGGCACACATCAACTGGATCATACATGTGTGTAAGGGTTATGCTCAAGGGCACATACACATCAATACTTCAGCTAATGACAGGACAATCACTCTGTATGAGTACTCAAGTGCACATATTCAAATATACCCATGTGACTATGAAGCCGGACCAACACAAGATGATTACACTTCTATACTGCTGTGTACACATCAAGATAGATTCCACAGATATGACGGCCCCAGCGCACCCATCAAATTATCATGTGAATAGAATTCTCTACTGTTGTGGAGCAGCATCCAAATATGACATGTGTACAAAACTAGAGACTCAACAATGGAATGATTAGGACAAGAGTAGACCATCACAGACAAGCATCATTGCACCCTCAAGCCTCTGAGTCAGGAAGCACAAAGTTGCTGTAATCTATGGCAACCTGTGCAGTAGAAAATCAAGTAGATGCCAATGTGAATGTGGCATTCATGGCATGTAACAGATGAACATATATACATACATTGCACTGCATCATTAGCAAGGGCAGCGACAAAGCTCAGAACATAAATGACATTTGTATTAAATAAAATCTGCATCAGCATCAAAAGTGCGAAACATTAAGGCCATCGACCAGTCCAAATTTCAAGTCCGCACATGTGTGCATGAAAACTTGTGCAAAAAACATGTAACACAGTCCACTGCCATGGGAATCACCACAGGATAGGGGCCTCAAATGGGCAGTCTAGGCACTGCCCAGGGAGGAATGGGGTTGGGAAGGCTTCAAAGTTGTGTAGGAGTTGAACTGGGAGGGTGCTGATTGTCTCGGCTAGTCGGAGGAGTGGACCTTGGAGGAACAGAACTGTCTGAGGTTGAGGGATCTGTGGCTGTGGGAGCTTGATAGCTGGTTGGACCAGATGGGGTGGTGGCACAGGAAGGCAGAGACATGATGTTTGGGGGCTCAGTGGCTGATGGTGAATGAGGAGGGCTGGGTCTCAATTGTTTTGGGTACCGATATCCCCCAAGTGTCCATCCACAAGTGAGGAGTAAGGTGGCCCCAACAGCCTTCCTTTTCCCCGAAAGTGTAGCAGGCGGTTGTGTATCTTCCCATGTCTACAACATTTTGATTCTCATGTGGGAAATAAAGTGAAGGGCATTACCGCAATGGCGGTCCCCATTGGTTGCAATGACTTCCATAGGCGGTGTGACACCGCGGTGGCCAGGTGGGCTGTACCGCAATCTTTCATCATTCAATTGGGGCCAACGCCTGTGCATACAGTGGTGGAGCATGACTACTGCGAGTTTCAAAATTGGAATGTACTACCGCAATGGCAGTCCCCATTGGCTGCAATGACATTCGCATAGGCGGTGTCACACCGTGGGGGCCAGGTTGTCTCTACTGCAATCCTGCATCATTCAATTGGGGCCAATGCCTGTGCCAGCAATGGCAGAACACGCCTATCACAAGCTTTAAAAGCAAAATGTAATACCCTAATGGGGGTCCCCTTTGGCTGCAATGACATTCGTATTGGCAGTGTCACACAGAGGGGGCCAGGTGGTCTCTACCGAATCCCTACATCATTCAATTGGGGCCAAGGCCTGTGCCCGCAGTGGCAGACCATGCCTACTGTGAGTTTCAAAACTGAAATGCACTACCACAATGGCGGTCCTCATTGGCTGCAATGACATCCACATAGGTGGTGTGACACCCCGGATTCCAGGTGGTCTCTACTGCAATCCTACATCATTCAATTGGGGCCAAGGCCTGTGCCCGCAGTGGTGGAGCACACCTACCGCGAGCTTCAAAAATAAAATGCACTATCCTGATGGCGGTACCCATTGGCTGTAATGACATCCTCATAGGCCCAACAGGAGGCCCTGGCAGAAATTTTGAGATGTAAGTCGGGGGCACCTGATGATCCTTGCCCCCCCAAACTTTGGAATGTATTAGCTCACTCCCTGTCGCACACACTGACGTGCATCTGGAACTCTTCCCTGACGTCAGGCACCTTTCCAGATATATGGATACATGGTACTCTCCTCCCACTGACGAAAAAAACGAATGGGGATCCAGTGGATCTGACCAATTACAGGCCCATCTCTTTGCTGCCAGCACCTGCAAAAATGTTGAAAAAATGGATGCAGCGGAAACTGTCCAGCTTTATCGAGAGGGAGGGCATTTTACACAATACTCAATGTGGCTTCAGGTCGGGATTTAGTACAGAGACAGCCCTCCTGGAGGTGGCTGAGTTAGTTAGACAGGCGGCAGATTCAGGGGCATCAGTGATGTTGGTGCTCCTGGATCTGTCGGCGGCATTTGACACCGTTGACCACACTGCAAGACTGCATGAAATGGGCATTGGAAGCACGGTTCTGGCCTGGTTGAAATCCTACTTGGATAATCGCACACAGAAGGTTGCACTCCAACCATTTCTGTCTCAGCCAAAACAGCTCTGGTGTGGAGTCCCCCAGGGGTCAGCACTGAGTCCTCTTATGGTTAATCTGTACCTGGCAGCATTTTTCACCCTGATAGCCAACTGGAGGGTAAAAGCGATCTCCTATGTGGATGACACCCAGTTGGTCCTCACTTTTAAAGAGCAGACCTAGGTCGCCTTTGAGAGTTTCAAGTGGTGCTTCAAAGACATTGCATTGTGGATGAACAACAACAAACTGAGGGGCATATTACCAAGGGCCCTTATCGCTGCTTTAGCGGGACTTTTTCCAGCTAAAGCGGCGATAATTTTCTCGCCCAATTACCAAGCTGTGGCGAACACCAGTTAGCGACAGCTTGTAGGCAATAGCGAGCATTTTGGGGCCCGCTTTTCATGTCTGCGATATTTATCGCTAATGACATGCAAAGTGGGCGTGCCAAAATGTTAGCGACTGAAAACAGTCGCTAACATCGCTATCGCCTATGATCAACACAGGCGTAGTTCTGGAAATATTCGCGCTAAGAGCGAATATCTCCAAAAGCTAACGCCTGCCCTGACCAGTTCTTAGCCATGTTATCCAATGGGAGGTGGATAACATGGCTAAGAGCATTGTAGCGCTAATGCATGAATATCGCTGTATTGATGGCGATATTCACGCATTTCGCCAGATTTTTATCGCTTTTGAGATAAACCTTGCTAATAGCAAGTTATCTCAGCGATAAAAACAGGTGAAGGGTGGCAATAAAAATATTACCGCTAACCTTACTTAGCAATAAATATCGCTGTAGGTTGGTAATATGCCCCTTAATCTGTAGAAGGAAATGATTTATGTACAGTACTTAACTCTTTTTAATGTTGTACAGTTTTTTACATGTTTATATTTGTATTTATTATTAGTGCTCCTTGTACAGTGTTTTTAAGAAATGTTTAGAATGGTTACTATGTATCTTTTATGATCTTTTGATCAAAATAAAGATTAATTGACTGACTGACTGACAAACTTAAGCTCAAGACAGGAAAGACAGAGGTGCTGTTCTTCGGGAAAGAGCCACCCCCAGCTCATGATCTTTGATGGCCTATAGAAATGGGTCCCCTCCCCTCCCCTCCTCGGCAGACTGTATAAAAAACCTGGGCGTGAAGAGGGAGACTGACCTCTCATTTTCGGCTCAGATATGTCAGGTGACAGCTATCTGCTTCTGTAAACTGAGAAATTTGAAGAAATGTCCGCATCTGCTGCCAGAGGAGTGCCGGAAAAGCATAGTACATGCCTTAGTGACATCTATGCTGGACTGTGCTAACGGCCTTTACCTGGGTCACTCTAAGTACCTGATTAAGCGCCTTCAGATGGTGCAAAATGCAGCTGCGAGACTGATCAGGCAAGTGCCTGTTCGCAAGCATGTCTCTCCGTATCTAAAAGCTCTTCATTGGCTCCCAGTGGCTAAAAGATTCAAATTAAAGGCCTTGACACTGGCATTCCGAGCCATGCATGGGAAATGTCCCAGCTACATAAAACACAGACTACTTGGATATAAGCAGTCTAGATCCTTGAGGTCCTATTCACAAAATGTACTTTGCATTCCCTGTTTCAAGAAGGCTCGAATGGGGGGCAGATATTTTACGCTTGGTGCAGCAAATCAGTGGAACTCCTTGACAGGTATCTTCTGTACCATAGAGACAGAGACCCTCTTCAGGAAAATGGTTAGAACCTGGCTCTTCAGGGCAGACTGAGGGCCTGAGGGCTTGACACTCAGCTGTCCCTCATTGCACAACTGTCCACTTTAGCGCCGGGACACCTCTGTTTGAGGTAGCAGTCGCGCTTTACAAGTGTCTGTATTATTATTATTATTATCATTATAGGCGGTGTGACGCCTACTGCAAGTTTCAAAACTGAAATTCACTACTGTGAAGGCGGTCCCCATTGGCTGCAATGACATTTGAATAGGTGGTGTCACACCGCGGGGGCCAAGTGGTCTCTACCGCAATCCTTGTAAATGTAAATGTGTTGTGCTTGTAAAGCGCACGGCTGCCTCAGCAACGGGGCGTCCCGGCGCTGCACTCATACCGCTGGGAACCATTCCTGGCTTTTCCCTGTGAGATGTCCACTCCTGGGTACCCCCAAGGTGAAGCCAGGCATCCCAGCACTGTTGGGGCCGTTGTGGAGATTAAGCAAGCTATTGCCCAGAGTTGCAGCGTGGGACCCATGATTAGAATAGGCACCGGAGCGAGAATTGTCAGGTCTGAGGAAATTAAGCCCAAGTCCTGCCAAGGCGGGAATTGAACCCTGGTCCCGGGCCAGACCTCTGCATCAGGGTCTGCCGCTCTAACCATTGAGCCACACTCCTCCACTCCTTCATCATTCATTTGGGGCCAATGCATGTGACCGCTGTGGCGGAGCACACCTACCGCACCTGTAAACAAATTGTTCAAGCATTATCGCTTTGCAAATTGCATCACTGATCGCTATACATTTAACAAAAATAATTTCAGCTAGTTGTAATGTGAATTGTGAGCGTGACATTTAACTTAAGTATGCCTACACATGTCAGCACACATGATTAAATGCATTGGTATGTCCTTACTCACATGTAAAATGGCATGCATTTGGGCATGCATACAGAATTCATGTTGAATTGCTTATCATTTTTGTGAACATGACAACGTGTGAAATGCCAACCCATCCCGCAGTCATGATGGACTGACCACATAATGTGCATATATTAGTATATATATAGTGGTGTATTTATGTTGATAGTTGTCCAACTTCCACTCATTGTGCTCATTGTGTAAGGAGATCAAGGTGTCTATGTTTGTCACTTGTGCATTAGGCTGTTTTTACAGTCCTGCCAATGTTGTGGTTGTGTTAGTCATTATGTAAGATGTTACCCACATCTCCTTTCTGACTCATTTCTACATGTGTCCCCTGCCAGAATATGTAGAAGATGACCATTTGTGTATCAGGATTTCCAGGACAAAGGAGGATACCAACGTCATGAAAAAATTGTGTCTAAATTGCCATACCCTTCAAGAGCTATGTGCTCAGTTAGAGCCTCATTTGTGCCCTCACTGAACATATCCGACAGCTTTCACACCAACAGAAAAGGTGATGGCCTTCCTGCATTACTTTGCCACTGCTTTGTTTCAGTACACGGTGGCCATCGCAGGAGGAATGTCTCAACAAATGTTCCTCATGGTGTTGCGTGATGTCCTGTCCACAATGTTGACCTACAGGGAAAGGTGCATTCACTTTCCAAGGAGACATGAATTGGCAGGTGGGGAGGCAGAATTCTATGACCTTGGTCACATACCTAATGTTCTTGGAGCCATTTACTGGACACACATTAGCCTAGTTCCACCACAGGCACATGAGCACATCTACAGTAACAGGAAGCATTACCATTCAATTAATTTGCAAGTAGTATGCCAAGTGGATATGATTATCTCCCATGTATGTGCAAACTTTCCGGGTTCTGTACATGACTCCTACAAACTGCATAACAGCACCATTCCACAATTGATGGGAAATATGCACCCAAAGAGTGCATGACTTGTTGGTGAGTGAGCTGTGTCAAGTATTGTGTTGCATGTGTGACATGCTGGTCTCCTCAACTATTTCTATTACAAACTTGGTCTGTGTTTCTCACAACTAGGTGACTCTGCGTAACCCAACCGGCCTTAGATGTTGAGCCCACTGAGGATTCCAAGGACACCGGGGGAAGTACGCTTCATGAATGCCCATGGGAGGACACGTCATGTAGTTGAGAGTGCTTTTGGACTTCTGAAGACTAGATTTCGGTGTCTGAACAAGAGTGGTGTTGCACTACTCTACTCTTTCCAAAAGGTGTGTCTGGATCATAGACGCATGCTGCATGCTCGCAAACCTGGCCTTGCGCAAAGAGATCCCCCTTGATTCTGAACAATTATGGAGCAGCAAATGCCCCCTGCTGCAAATCTACACATGCCCAGTGACGATGATAGTGGAGAAGAGGAAGGTTTTGACCTGCGTCAACAGCTCATCCCCAACTACTTCCCTTGAGTATAAGTCACCACTGAGCAACTATGACAATGTATGTTTGCTTTGCTGTTAGTGGTGAAGCATGGATTATGTATCTGGATGCTGGTTGTTGTTGGCTCACTGCTATGGGATAATGTGTGTGGCCTGGTGTATTTGTTTCCACTTACCGCATGTCTATGTTGATATTTTGGTCAGTCTTATGTGGGATGCATCTTGTACGGTGTTGACTAATGGTGTGTTGTTGCTGTGATGCCATCCTATAACGAGTCAATGTCATCCTCTTGTGTCTTTCTAGGTTCCTCTGACCCATCAATGTCTCGCCACAATCTGAGCTTGTGGTTCATTGGATTCAGAGGCAACATTGTAGATACTGTGATAAACATGGGACTGACATAAAAGCATAGGTGTGTAAATAGTGTTTATTTTCCTTTAGATTGTGTTAAATTTAAAGTGAATGTAAAGTAATTTGTACACAGTGAGTGTAAGAGTTGCCAGTGATGGTAACAGAGACAAATAGAGTAGTCACCACAATAAGGGAATTACACAGTCCAACAAACTCCTGCCGTCAACATGGCAATGTGGGATTGGATGATCAACAAAGTTAATGTTCTTACTCGGGGGCACACAACAGCTTATCAAGAATAGACTACATGCTCACACCATAGGGAACATGCTGAAATTCAGTGAGGCCCATTACTTGGCCCTGGGGATTTCGGACCATTCCCCTAGCCTTACAAAGATGACAGCAGGTCGTACGACCCTAACTATTTAACCATGGGCGCTTAAAATACCCCATATCAAGGCAAAACTCATTAAAGACAACAAGTTATACTTTAAGGAGAATGACTGCCCTGTAGCCTCAGCACAAATCCTATGGGGCACATTCAGACAGTCATCAAGGGTAGAGTGGGGGCCCTGACGGTAGGTCATAAGAAAGAATTAACAAAGCGTATTGACCAACTCAAGATAGAAAATCTAAATGGGGAAAAGGGCTTGGCCCAGTCGCCCGATCATAACACACAGCAATTACTGGCGGCTAAAACCCTAGACTATAAACAACTTCTTACAGAAGCGGCGAGGGCAAAGCAAAAGGCAATCTACCATTGGATCTATGAGCATGGGGAGAAAACTGGTAAGCTCTTGGCCTGGCTGGAAAGGAAAGAACCAGCATTGAGATGGGTGCATCAATTATAGGGATGCGCAGGAGAGACAATTACTGATCCTTGCGACATTGCAGAAATGTTCGCTTCGTACTTTGAATTGGTATAGACCTCATCGGTGACGGTCCCACCGCACGCCGCGAGGGAACTCCTTTCCACTAATAAAGTTAGCCGCCTATCGACAGAACAAAGAGACTGTCTTGAAGATGATCTCACAGAGGATGAAATCTAACATGCTATTAGCAACATAGGGTCAGGTAAAGCTGTGGGACCCAATGGGCTCCCAATTGAGCTTTTCTAGATAATGGCTTCCAGACTGGCCCCTTACCTTCTTCAGATGTATAAAGAAAGTTATGAGAAGGGGGTACTACCTGCAGAGATCCGGTGAGCTACGATTGTAGTAATACATCAACCGGGTAAACCAGCCAATGACTGTAGGGGACACAGGCCCATGTCTCTTCTCATTCTCGCCCCCTTCTTTCTCTGTGTCCCTTCCCATTCGCCACCCCACTTCCGCCTTACAGCTGCTCCTCCCTCCCACTTGGCCATTTCTGGCGGAGTGCACCCGGTGGTGAGCAGTGAACCTTGACCCTCTGGGCCGGTCACCCCACGCACCGCGCACACTCCCCGTGAGTGAGCCCAGGCTGCCCCCGATCCTGCCGAGTGCCGCCGCTGCCCGCAGCTGTGCTCCTGGTCTTGACCATTTGTATTTTGTATTTTGCCTCTGTTGCATTTGTATTTTGTATTTTGCCTCTGTTTTTTTGTCGATTGCCTCTGTTTTCCAGCGTTATTGTGTGTTTTGCCCCACTTGTTGTGCCCAGCCCCTGCCGCGTTCCCGCCCTCTCCCCGCTGCTGCTCCCCTGCGGCCCTGCCCCCTTCTTTCTCTGTGTCCCTTCCCATTCGCCGCCCCGCTCCCGCCTCCCAGCTGCTCCTCCCTCCCACTTGGCCATTTATGGAGGAGTGCACGCATATGCGCAGCGTTCACGTGCAGTGGGTGCGCCGATTGTGCGCCGAAGGCGCGCCAAAGGCAAGCCCGTCTACACCCGTCCGCGCCTGGACCGCGCCCAGCGCCAGAACCCCTGGCCCCCACAGATGCCAGCCCACCCGCCGGACTTACGACGCCGCCACCCTCAACGCATTCAACACCGGCCGGAACCTCGGTTGCTACCAAGCCACCCCGAGACGCACCCATGGACCCTTCACCTGCCAAGCCTGCAAATTCACCTGCATCCAGACTTACACCGCACCCGCCAAGCACCAGCAGCAACCACCTGAAGTGCATCCTGCTCAACACCCGCTCCGTCCACAGACACGCCTTGGAACTCTGGAACCTGCTCGACACTACATCTCCAGACGTCGCCTTCCTCAGGGAAACATGGATGAACGCCTCCTCAGCGCCCAACATCGCCATACAAGATCACCCGGAGGGACCGCGTCAACCAGACTGGAGGAGGCATCGCCATCGTCCACAAGAACACCATCCGCATCACGACCAACTCCGACGACACCCTCACAGCCGCCGAACACCTGCACTTCCAGATACACACCGACCACAAGACCACACTCAGAGGCACCCTCATCTACAGACCCCCAGGACCTCGCACACAATTCAGCGAAGACATTGCAGACTTCATCAGCCCGCACTCCATCTCCTCCGCTGACTACATCCTCCTAGGGGACCTCAACTTCCACCTGGAGAACAACAATGACAGCAACACCACCACCCTGCTGGACAACCTCGCCGACCTCGGACTCGAGCAACTGCTGAACACCCCCACCCACTACGCCGGACACACGCTTGACCCAATCTTCTCCTCCAGCAAGTACATCTCCTTCAGCCACTCCACCGGACTCCACTGGACAGACCACAGCTGCGTCTACTTCAGCTTCAGAAGGACCACGACCCACCACCACCCGCAACAGGTTTCCCGCAGGAGCTGGAACAAGATCACCACCGACCAGCTCACCACACCCCTGAGCCAGAACCCTCCCGCCAGCTCAACGGACCCCAACCAAGCAGCCAACAACCTCACACAGTGGATCGCCAACTGCGCTGACAACCTCGCATCACTGAAAAACCATCCCAGCAGGCCCAGCAGCAAAAAAGCCTCTTGGTTCAACGACGATCTCAAGAACTCCAAGAAGAACTGCCGTACCCTCGAGAAAGCTTGGCGCAAAGACCCGACTACAGACAACATGACCGCCCTCAAGCACGCCACCAGCAAACACCACCAGCTGATCCACACCACCAAGAAGACAGCATTCAAGGAACGACTAGACAACAACGCCCACAACAGCAAGGAACTCTTCACCATCATCAAAGAGCTCTCCAACCCCAGCGCCGGAAACAACTACATCACTCCCTCGCAAGACCTCTGCGACTCACTCACCTCGTTCTTCCACAGCAAGATCGCCGACATACACAACAGCTTCGGCGCACAGACCACGCACCCAACCACCGAACCGACGCCCCCCACTACCACCCTCCGCGCCTGGACCCCGGTCAGCACCGAAGACACCATCCGCACGATGAACACCATCCACTCCTGATCACCAACCGACCCATGCCCCCACCACGTCTTCAACAAGGCCGACTCCGTCATCGCACCCCAACTCCGGGACATCATCAACTGCTCCTTCAACACCGCCACCTTCCCGGAGAGCTGGAAGCATGCCGAACTCTGCGCCCTCCTGAAGAAACCATCAGTGGACCCCACCGACCTCAAGAACTACCGCCCCATCTCGCTCCTCCCTTTTCCTGCCAAAGTCATCGAGAAGACCGTCAACAGACAGCTTGCCGCCTTCCTCGAGACGAACGGATCCCTCGACCACTCGCAGTCCGGTTTCCGAGCCAACCACAGCACCAAGACTGCCCTCATCGCAGCCACTGACGACATCCGAGCCCTGCTCGACAACGGGGAAACAGCGGCCCTCATCCTCCTGGACCTCTCCGCAGCATTCGATACTGTCTGCCACCGCACCCTAGTGCAGCGCCTCAGCAACATCGGAATCCAAAAGAAGGCACTGGACTGGATCATCTCGTTCCTCGCCGGAAGAACCCAGAGAGTCCGCCTCCCCCCCGTTCAGATCCGAGGCCATCCTTGTGGTACGCCATCTGCGGCGTACCACAAGGATCATCACTCAGCCCCACCCTCTTCAACATCTACATGAGCCCCCTCGCGGCCATCGCACGCCAACACAACCTCAACATCATCTCCTACGCCGACAACACCCAGCTGATCCTCCCCCTCACATACGACCCCGCCACCGCCAGAACCAACCTACACGAAGGGATGAAAGACGTAGCCGAGTGGATGATGAACAGCCGCCTGAAACTGAATTCAGACAAGATGGAAGTCCTCATCCTTGGATCATCACCCTCTGCCTGGGACGACTCCTGGTGGCCCCCTGCCCTGGGCAGCGGGCCCAAACCAACGGACCACGCACGCAACCTGGGCTTCATCCTGGACTCCTCCCTCTCGATGACCAGACAAGTCAACGCCGTTTCATCGTCATGTTTCAACATCCTACGCATGCTCCGAAAGATCTTCAGATGGATCCCCACCAAAACCAGGAAGACGGTCACCCAGGCACTCGTCACCTGCCGACTGAACTACGGAAACACCCTCTACGCCGGAACCACAGCCAAACTACAGAAAAGACTCCAACGCATCCAGAACGCCTCCGCACGACTCATCCTGGACATCCCCCGACACAGCCACATCTCCAGACACCTGAGAGACCTGCACTGGCTCCCCGTCAGCAAGAGAATCATGTTCCGACTGCTCCCCCACGCACACAAGGCCCTCCACGACCTGGGCCCCAGGTACCTCAACAACCACCTGACCTTCTACACTCCCACCCGCCAGCTACGATCGACCACCACGCCCTCACCGCCGTTCCACACATCCGAAGAGCCACCAAGGGAGGAAGATCCTTCTCCTACCTGGCAGCCAAGACTTGGAACTCCCTCCCCATCCACCTCCGTCTGACCCAAGACCACCTCTCCTTCAGGAAGCAACTCAATACCCGGCTGTTCGAGCAGTAGCGGACCCCCCTCGCCCAAGCGCCTTGAGACCCTCCGGGTGAGTAGCGCGCTATACAAATATCTTGATTGATTGATCTCATGGCTGAAGCTTGGATACTAGCTAAGCTACTGGCCAATAGACTCATCCCACTGATTACCGAATTGATACACCCAGACCAATCTGCCTTCATGCCGGGCAGCAACACTGCCCTGAATCTGAAACTCCTACATGGGGTACTGGGTAGACAACACACAATCAATGAAGATGCCGTTCTACTGTCCCTGGATGCCAAAATAGCCTTCGACACAATTGAGTGGGACTATATGTTCACGGTTCTAGAGAGAATGGGCTTCGAACCCAGTTTCATAAGAAGGATCAAATTATTGTATTCTAGACCTATTACTCAAGTGGTAGTCAAAAACGCACATCTAGACAGTGTCAACTGGGAAGGGGGACAAAACAGGGATGCTGCCTGTCACCCTTAATATTTGCCCAGGTGCTGGAACCCTTTGCGGCATGGATGCGGGGAGATCCCCTTATACAGAGGATCATGAAGACAGAATTTCGTTATACGCGGCCGATATACTGTTATGCCTCTCCAACAACCACGCTCCATCTTGTCCTCCATATTTTCTGTATCTTTGGCGACCACTCATGGTATACAATCAACTGGTTTAAGTCACAAATACACTTACTGAAGACCCACAACCTTGAATACGTAGAGACTATGACATTCCAGTGGCCTATGAGGGTTTCCGTTATTTAGGCATCTATGGTACGCTGAACCCTGATCGCTTTCATGAGGCAAATCTGTTAGGACCCTTAAGGTGCTTCAGAATGGACGTTACACTGGCGTTCCCTCCCTTTGACACTCCTGGGAAGGGCGGCCCTTTTCAAGATGTTGGCCTTACCTTGTTTACTCTATGCACTATAACATACTCCTAACAGAATACCCAATGCCTACTTTTCTAGTATTGACAGCGCAGTGCGCACTTTGTTGTTTGATGGCAGGGCACGGTGCATAGCCCTGCAGAAACTAACGGCTGGTTGATACAACAGGGGAATTGCATTGCCAGATCTCAGGTCCTTTTACTTGGCGTCCCAACTCGTGGCGATCAACTGCTGGGCACATGGAGACCAGGCAGACCCGAATTACTGCATGGACTGGTGGCTCATGAGACAAGGTGGGTATCAAAGGGCATTTTACGAGAGCCCCAAGAAACTGGGACTGACTGGTCCGACGGCACGAACAATTGAATCCTGGCATGTAACTGATCAAAAATGTGGCTGTCACAACAAAATCACATTGACAACTCCCCTCTGGGAACCTGATCAGTTGGGGTGACTGAGGATGAGCCCTGGGTTCGACAAATGGAACATGATAGGGATCTCAACAGTGGGTGACATGTCGAATTCTAGGGGTTTGGTTACATTCATGGACTTGCAGAAAGAGTATGACCTGGCATCAACTGAAACATTCCGATATCTGCAGATCAGCCATGCACGCAAATCAGCGATACCAGGGGCTGGTCTGCTTCCTGAGGCGTCCCTGCTGGAGGACAGACTGATACTTGATCACACGGTCAAGAAGGCCATATCCCTAACATATAAAAAGTTAATTATTAACTGCCCTGATCTCCTCGCGTGCTTGCGGCAGTGCTTGGAGGTTGACTTGAGCGAGTTTGAGGAGGAGGACTGGCGTGCCGCCCTGGCTTCCCCAAGGGAGGTTGATATCCCTATGAGATTGCGGATAGTCCAACTAAAAGTCCTGCATCAAGTTTACTTGGCTGCAGGAGTCCTGGTTAAGATGGGTAAGAAACCGGACCCTTGCTACCTTAGACACTGCGGTCAGGAGGGAACCTTCTTCCACACCATCTGGGAGTGTCCAGTTGTTCAGGTATACTTGAATAAAATCACAGACCAAATGGGGAACGCTGGGGGGGAAAAATGCTGACGATCACCCAGAATTTATGTCTACCAAACATTTGGGATGCCACAGACCTCACCCAAATTGAGAAAGCATGACTTTCGCTAGGTTGGGCCTTGGTAAAACGAAACATAGCACAAAAATGGGGTGTGGGTGAAACGCCAAATATCAGAGACGGGGTGGCCAATATGTATGGAGCTATGATCGCTGAAAAGGACGTGTTTAAACTTAGAGGTTGCAAACAAAATGGGATCGTAAATGGGCAGCCTGGAATTCGTACAGAGGTGAAATGTGTCTGTCCCCCACTGTGGAACTACAATGCAGTGAAGACAGACTATTTGGTTCATTACGCAGCGAGGAAGGGGGGCTTGAGTAATGATTCTATTTTGTAACAGTGTGCTGAGAATAATCTACCTGCCCTAAAGCATTCATATTATGTCATTGTGGATTCTCAAACTGTGCTATTTGTTATTTTGCTCAAATAAAAAAAAAATTAAAAAACAAAACAAATTCAATGTTCTGTGCAACATAGGTGCCATCATGGCTGGCTCAGCGACTTGGCTCTGGTTGGTGCTTTGCCACGTGATCCTCTAATGGTGTTTCTCTGATGTCCCCTCTTGCGTTTGGCAGGAGAGGCCTCTGCTGGGTTCAGAGATATCTGAGGAGTCATTGTCTTGCATCTCACCCCTCTCTGTGGCCGCAGCTGAGGTGGTGAGAGCATCAGCAGGAGGGTCACTGAAGGGAGGAGGTGCAGTCTTTTTAGCAGCATGTATGTCCCTCAGAAAATTCACAAGCAGGCCAATGAGATCCACAAGTTGTCTCATTCCAGTGTCCATGGACCTATGCAGCACGCGTAGCTCACGCAGTTCCTCTACAACCTCGCCCATCTGTCCCTAGTTCTGTTGGTATGCATCAAAGACTCTTGAGAAGGGTGGCCAGGGCTTCTGTCTCAGTGTCCTCGTGTAATTGTCCTACAGTTGGCTGTCTATGCACATGCACACTTTCCCCAGCATCTTCAGCTTGTGTGCTGGTTTTGGTAACTAGGGGTGGGCGTAATTTACGTAATTGCGTTACGCATATCTCTGCAAAACGGTAAAAAATGTCCACGAACACGCAGAATTGCTTGTTCGTGATACTTTTTTCCTGTTCGCAATCGCTGTTTGCATGCTCGGGGGGAAATATCTTGTGAACACGCATTTTGAGAACGTAAACAAACGAACAAGCAAAAAAGTCTGCGAAGTCGCGAAACGCCGAATTGTGGGCAATTTCGCGCTATTCCCGGAACGAGAAATTACCCAAATTACCCAAATTCCGCGAGCGCAACGGAATTTGACACCCAGGCCTAATGGTAACCACTGAGCCAGGGACAGTGTTGCATGCAGTGGTGGTGACGGTGGAGGTGGCTGCCGCACAGGTCGTTGTTGCAGGGGTCAGCATTATTGTTGTTGCTGGTGTGTTGATTGTTGTTGTGGTGGTGTTGGTGGAGACAATGAGGCCCTGAGGCAGAGTGTGCCCTGGCAGTCCTGAGGGGCCAGGTTGCTGCTCTCCTCATCCGAGATAATTGGAGTATAAGCATCAGAGAGTTCACGTTCCGGGGCGGGGGGGGAGACTGGCTCTGCTAGTTGGTGGTGTTTTTGCCAGCTGTTGCTTATGGATCTCCTATTGCACAGAGGTTTGATTGTCAGTTAAGAACACTCCACAACCTAGGTGACACCGTTTTTGATGTTTCAGTTGATAGGCCAAACATTTTAAATTGCAATTACTTGTTATTGGTAGAATATTATCAACACCATGACATAATGTAGAGGTACGTACATCACTAGTTATTATTGTGACATGTATAAAACCACCATTTGACATGTACAGATAGTGTGTTTACAAGGACATGTCTTCATCTACTAACTGTGCACATCCACTTTGTTTTATGCTTGGATATTGGTGACTTTTCTGAGAATCTGTTTCAGCAAGGCCAAATATTCATGATTTCCTTAGTTAAAATGTATTTTGAAACATGTGGTTTTGTTTGTTTGACAGATTGACCATGCATGTGTTGTGATCATATGAGCTTTTATGCTCTGAAGAAATGGAACTTACACATTGCATTGTGCGCTTTACATGATTGGGCCCTGAATTTATTTAGCATGGGGCTTTGTGATTCAAAATGTACTTTATGTGCCACCTAAATGTGCTTAGCAGTGTGCGCACTGAATGTGACGTTTTGATCTGTACAGAGTTGACTAACAAGTGAGGGATGTGTTGGTCATATGTCTCCATGCATTTTGAGAAGGATGACATGGTGCATGCGCTGACTACCTACCTGTTAGGTGGCACAGTGTAGGGAGATGGCTGCCACATGGTTCTGGATGGGGGGAGTGTTCCACCCTGCTTAGGAGTGATACAAGTGAGCATGAGAAGGCTACCTACCTGTAAGGTGAAGGAGAGCAATGGAATGGGTGCCACAGGGTTCTGGGGGTGGTGGGTGCTCCATCCTGCTCAGCTGTGGGACAGGAGTGGCTGATGGTATGTAGATGCCCCTTCTGCTGTATGTACCAGCGTGTTGTGTGTCTTGAGGCTGGGTACATGTGCCCCGGTGGTGCCCCAGGTCCGGTCTCATGGGCGGCTCAGCCCGCTCCTCGGTGGGGTTCCGTGCCATTGTTCTGTTGGGCCACCAGGCAGAACTAGGCTGTGCGGTGGGCCAGCCCTAGGCGAGGAGGTTTTGGGTTCCTCTTCTTATGCCGGGCCAGTATCCAGGGTCCCCTCCTCCCCCCTCAGGACTGCTGTACGGCCTCTGGGGTGTTTCAGTGCCGGCCCTGGTGCTTCCCTACTTGGTCCAGGTTGTGTTGCTTTCTCAGGGGCACCCACTCATGTTGGGTGCCCACTCATGTTGGGCGCTCACTCATGTTGGGCGCCCAATCCTGGTGGGCACACACACAAGTTGGGTGCCCACTCATTTTGGGTGCTTGATTGCGGTCTGGCCGTGGGTGCCCTCCTTTCTCCTCACGGGGGGTTGTGTCCGGATCCCTATGCCTGTTTGTCCATCCTTCGTATGGGTCTGGTGGATACGTGGGGTTTCTCCCGTGGGCTCCCGCCACTCTTTGAGTTCCTGTGGCGGTTGGGTAGGGTTCCAATGGCCTTTGGCTGCCTGTCTACACACCCACTTCTTGTCGAGAAGGCCACCTCCCTGTGAAGTGGAGCAGAGGAAGGTAATGGGTTGCACATGGCTCCCGGGGTGGGGGAGTGTTCTATCCTTCTCAGCTGTGAGACAAGGGTACCTGGTGGGAGTTGAAGTGCTGGCTACATGTACACATACCCCAATGGAAATATTGCTAGCTACCTTTCAGGTGAACCAGTGGATATGAATGGTAGCTATGTGATACACGTGTTGGGAAGAGGGTGTTGTACATAAGTGCATTTAGGTCTAGAAAGTATAAGTTGTGCAAGACAGTACATGGCAGTGTGATGGGATACATTTGTTGGTACTTACCAGCCTCCACTCCCCCATCTATTCCTGTGAGACTCTCTCGATGCAGTATGGCAAACACCTTCTCCTCCCTTTCAGTGAATGTTAGTGGTGGATTAGGAGCACCACCACCAGTCCTCTGAATCACCTCATGATTCCTGTTGGCACAGTATTAACTGACAAGTGCAGGTAGGAAGGTGGTGGTGGGGATGTGTGAGGTTTGTGTTGGTGGTGTAGGTGGGTGTGGTGGTGTGATGTGTGATGATTTGCCTCTCCTTTCAGCTGTGGTTTATGGCCATCCACTGCTGGAGTTGTGCAAATGATGCTGGTCAGGGAAGAGGTTGGTTTTATACTCAGATATGTGGGTGCGTCAAAATTAGGTATGCCTGTCAGGTGTGTTCTTCATGTTGACCTGGGATTTCATTGGTTTTAAGTACCTTGTGGGTGTATCATTGGGGTGTGTCAAATATGTTTGAGGGCAGCAGTAAGAACATGCACACTTGGAGCCCTTGTTGTGTAGTTGTATTCGACCGCCATTCCTCTTTTCACGTGACCGCAGCAGTAAGAAAGCAATGATCGTTCCGCCGGCTAACCGGCGAACATGGCGAATGCTGTTTAGCTGAGCTACAATCCCGGGCTCGAGCCCGGGCTCAAAAATCCTCCTGATTCCCCATTCCCTGAAGCCCATCGGAGTCTGACTGCAGCAGCAGTGAGACGGTGCATTCACAAACACCAGGAGAGCAGACTCCATCGAGGCTAACACCGGCATAGAGAACATTCCTGATGTGAGGCCTACCCAACAGCGGTGTATAGCGATGCAGAGGTGGCCAAGGACCCTGGGAGGCCGGCGGCGGCCTGATAAATTACGGATTACCCCACATGGATAGCACTGAGAGCTGTGAAACCCAGACTCCGGCTCCAACATTGTTAAAAACCTGACAGAGCGAGCACAGTAATGCAAATATACCGAGAGACCGCCCCGGTATAAAATTCCTGTACTTAATAATTGGAGACACCGCGCACATTCACGGCGAATTGGTGGTGCTCAAGTGCAGTTAAATGCACAAATTTGTTGATGCTGACAAGTAACCACAAGAAAGAGGGCCGTGTGTGAGCCGCTGAACCAGGGCACGTAGCTCCCACTTCTCGTCAATCCTACCCACTTGCAGCTCAGTGGTAGCCTGCCTGTGACAGCTCTTCTGCCACACCATATGAGAAGGCAGTGGGACAGTCACACCTAGCAACGACATGGGGCGCCCCAAGGGGAAGATTCAGGAGGTGGCTAGAAATACTGTACAACCTTCGGAAGACCCAGACCACACGACAGTCCCGATGTCACTCAATTGTGTACTGCCAGCTAATGAGGGCGCCCCGTGGACAAACTGGACTTGATACTCCATGAGGTCAAGGAATCACAAAAAGCCATTGTACAATAATTTATTGCTCTCACAACTGGGCTTACCCTCCTCAAAGCAGATCATGCCAAACTGACAGACAAGGTGAAGACGCAAAGCCTAACTCTGGACAAAGTAATGCCGCAACACAAGGAGCATGTTTCGAAAATCCAGCAATTACAGAAGCAAGTCACAGACCTCCGAGACTGAATAGAAGACGCAGAAGGAAGGGCCAAGCATAATAATGTACGGGTCATAGGCCTGCTGGAGAGCAGCGAGGGACCTGACGCCACTTGCTACATGGAGCAATGGTTCAAAGACCATGTGGCGCCTGAGGGACTCTCGAACTGTTTTTGTGTAGAAAGGGCTCAAAGGATACCCACTGGGAGGCCCAAAGCACGTGCTCCACCTCACCCCTTAATAGCTAGGATCCTGAATTACAGGGACCGGGAAACCCTATTCCAGAAGGCACAAGAGCGCTCTCAAATAAGATTTTAAAATTGGCAAATATCGCTATACCCGGATTATACCCTTATGGTACAGCGGCAGCAGTCCTCCTTCCTGGCTGTCAAAAAGAAACTGAAAGGCATGCAATTGAAATACGCATTATTATTCCAGGCGAGGCTGAAACTCATACACGACAATAAGACTTTTTCTTTGAGAGCCCCGAAGACGTCGAGGAATGGATAGAGGTAATGGACCCACCCGCTCTAGCAGGAGTCGCCACCCACAGCCTACCCAACAGCCCAGGACGTGCAAACAACAGGCGACCCCGCTGCATGGTGAAATCAGTCCGCAAGTCGCAAACGCAAGGCCCGCCTCAACAACAAGTACAACAGTGCAAGGAACTAGCACTTGAGGTAGCATCCAGATTTAGAGACTGTGATCTTCTTATGGCCTCGGTCTCCTCAGAGGACAACACGAATAGATCGTACTCCTAAAGTAGCCGGAATTTATTCCCTACTGTGACACCACAGACGGCGGATGGCCTACTGGACTAAAAAGCCTGCAGGACAATCCTGTTCACTTGGACAAGCATGCAGCTTGTCGTCTATGATACCAACTTCGCTGCTAAAATATGTATCCTTTTTCTATGTGACTTTTAAAAATTGCGATACTTAAGAACGTATATTAGCCCTGGGCTCCTCAACCTGAACTCAATCACGAGTAGTTATAACACGGTGTTAGCGACGACCCCCTATTAGCAAGTGTACCATGTAGCTAGAGTACAGTTATACAAGTTGTGGCCCGGTATAGTTCCCAAACTGGGCCTAGTATTGGAAGTTTAGGGTGGGGGTAGAAGTTACGGCACACACTGCCTGTTTGAATGTGACGGTAGCCTTCCTCTTGTACCTGCAATGTTACCCTACACGTACGCACTGCGACATACATGCCTAACACCTACAACTTAATTACATGGAATGTTTGGGGTTAAGTATCCATACAGAAGCGCCATAGGGTACATGTACAGTTACTCAGGTGTAAAGGCCAAATAGTATTCATGCAGGAATCTTATCTCACAGAGCCAGAACCGGCGAAAATGCAGAAAAAAGGGAAGGGACACATTTTTACCACCAATTATTTTGCATTTGCCAAATGATGATATGGTTAAGGCATGGGGTGCCATTTATAGAATTAGAACAATGTATTGACACACAGGGAAGATACATATATCACACAGGACACTTGATGGCATGCACATTATATTGGGTAATATTTACGCCCCAAATGCTGATCAAGATAAATTCTTTGCAGGACTCAATCAGGTCCTAACGGAATGGGAAATGTACACATGGTATTACAGGAGGGGACTATAATGCAGTCATGGATGCGATCCTAGACCGATCGCACCCTCCCCTCCGTGAAGCGGGATCGGCCAAGCAGGCTAGAGCTCTATGTGGGTGGTCTGCTGGATGGGAATTAAGCGATGTGTGGAGGCTGAGACACCAGAAGCACAAAGAATATTCATTTTACTCCCCAGTTCATTTAATACACACGAGCATTGACAGGATCTTCTGTTTGCGAATGATAGCAGCACACATAACATGCACCACATACCTGGCAAAGACCTTCTCAGACCACAATCCCATGGAAATCACCTTCTCATGGGACAGGATCCCTAATCCAGTACTGACCTGGAAATTGCAACCCCATTTATTAGTAGACCCCGTGTTCCGCTGTACCCTGGCTAATACAATAACAGAGAACACTAACTGCATCCTCCATCTCTGTCGAATGGGATGAGTTCAGGGCAGTTACTTGCGGAAATGCGATTAGGGCGACAGTGGCTGCCAGACAGGAACTACACAAAAAACTAATAGAGACAGAGAATAGGATGAGCATACTTGAACAAGAGGCTGCGAGTAACGCTGTGAGGCAGATCCCACTGCAGGAGTATCCAGCACGCAGAACTCCTTGAGTCACTTTGGGTTGTAGATCACAGAACATATACACAACTAAAACACACACGTGCAGATAAATCAGGGACGTGACTAGCCAAATTACTGAAAGATGACCCCCAGACTATTATAGTGAGTGAAATCACTATTACAAGTGATGATACTGTCACTAGTCAAAAAGACATCAACAAAGCCTTTAGCCTTTACTATGCAGCACTGTATAGAAACCAGACACTGTAGATGACACCCACATTGATGCATTCCTGGATGACTTACCTTATCTACAACTCACTGCGGGGCCCAGAAAGCTTTGACAGGTCCCATTATCAAGACTGAAATAAAAGTAGCTATGAAAGGGCTCCCACGAAACAAAGCACCAGTACTGGATGGACTCCTGACTGAATTTTTTTGAAACTATCTCCGATGCCTGGACATACTATATATTAATTTGCTTGAGCATGGTGGCCTACCGCTGTCCATGGTACAGGCGCTGGTAGTTTTTCTCCCAAAACCTGGAAGAAACAAATCAGATATGGCTGGATACCACCCACTGGCCTTACTAGCGACAGAATATAAGATAGTAAGTAAAATATTAGCAAATACCTCCATAAACTTATTCACATAGATCAATGTGGGTTTCTCCCGGCCCATAGCACCTCCCTAAATATCAGGAGGTTGCACCACATTATGGTGACCACCCCGGAGCATTATCATAATGCAGGCTACATCGCCCTAGACCTACAGCAAGCGTTTGCCATGCTAACTTGGCCCCATATGTTCAAGGCAATGGGGAAATTTGGCCTCCCTCAGAGTACCTCAAATGGTTACATTTATTGTATGCAGCCCCTACGGCTAGAGCCCGCATAGGGGGCATATCTGTACCGAATGCCCGGTATTCAGGCCACATGGCAGGGATGCCCACTGTTGCTACTGTTATTGATACTAGCGCTCGAGCCCCTAGCACTTTGGTTACGTCTAAAGGCCCAACAGATCGGGGCCAGATAAGTGACGCAACACATCTGATTTCTACTTATGCAGATGACATAATAATATACTTGTGAGACCTTCTAGGTGCTTTGGATCCCATCACTGACATATTTAAAAGGTTTGAGCAGATATCGGGCCTTGCCATTAATGCAGCAAAATCTAATGCCTTCTTCTTTCGAGAGGGTACACATCCAAAAGATATAGGGCCCGATGTAGGTGGCCATTTACCGGCCGGTAACGGCCGATTCGGCCGTTACCGATTGGTACCGGTACCAAGCATTCATTTACTACAAGATACCTAGTAAAGGAATGTGAGTTAAAGGTCGAATTAAAAAAGGGGGCTTGGGGGATTTGGGGGGGTCTCCCCCTCCCCCAAAAAACGAGTGGGTTTAAAAAAAAAAGAAAACTCTTACCTAAAAAACGCTCTTCTGTGCCTCTTGTCCTTCATGCGAGGAGCCTCCCTAACGACGTAATTACGTACGTGCGTCTACGTAATGCATTGTCAAAAATATAGAAAAAGGACCACTTAAAACAGTGTTAGAAGAACGAGAATTCCGTCCATAGAAACTGTGAGTATATTAATTTTATTATACTAATTTATTAGGTTAGGATTTATTTAAAAGTATATTTATAGATTTTAACTAAAAAATCGGCCCTGCAGTCGGTTTACCATGAAAATGCCATTATCATCCACAGTTATACAACGAAATTCGTTGTAAAGGTATGCGTGGTAAAGGCATTTTTGTGGTAAAATATATGCGTGGTAATGGCATTGTAACGCATGCGTGGAAAAGGCATGCGTTGCAAGGGAATGCGTTGTAACGTCATACAACCCAAATATAGATGCTAAAATTCTTAATAAGTTAAATATATATTCTCCTGCTTATAGCAACGCCAATTTGTACCAAGAAACATAAAATGTAATCTCATCTTTAAACCAGGAGAACACTGTATTATTAATTGATCGTAACACCTCTATACCCAAATCTTGGTCTGTAATTCCTAGTCAATTCAGTTCAGTTAATCTTTATTTGAAAAAAAAATGTGGCAACGTATACATTAAATTCATTTAATCTGCATATATCATAACACATATTACATGAAGCATCTAGTGATATGATCCTTTTTTAAAAAGCAACCTAGAAAAAGCTAGCAAATAGACCAACATTTGCATGCATAGTTTTATGTCATCATTTTGTGTGCATATTATGTTATGTTATGTTATTATTTTTTATTTTTTTATAACGTGCACAGCTGCCCCAGCGAAGGGGCGTCCTGGAGCATGAACAGGTACTAAAACATAACACGAAGAGAAAGAAGAGGAAGACTAACCAAGTGCCGAATATCGCCTCTCTAATGCTAGTACAATATTGGATGTACCCAGATATAAAAACAACAATGGGAGAGGTAGGGAGAGTCAAGAAGGCTTCTCTCAATCCCCGGTTCAATGTAGATAAACAAAAAGAGAGAGGCCAAATCAGTCTAAAAAATGCCACTAGATTGGAGCGAGATAAATAAGGATCACACACTCACTTAGGGTGAAATAGGAAAAGCCCTCACACACCGACCTAGTCAGTGTCATGCTTCATCATCGGGCCCCACCAAAGAGGCCGAGTGCCTCTTTGGTGTGCTACAACGCCAGAAAGACTGCGGAGCTGGTTGTGTGAAGAAGGATGTGTTGTGAGCGTGAGTTAAATTAAAAGTGTCTAAACGAGTATCAAAAAAATATTTTATTAAATGATCCCTAAGACACGATTTAACAGGTATTATGTGTCTGAATTTGGTTGCCAAGGTTTAGGAATGGTAAAATTCAGAGAAATACAGTAAATTAGTTAGTCAGTCAACATGTTTCTGCCATTTTGGAGGCTTAAATTTACCAAGGCATTCATCAGGACTATACCCCGGCGGTATGGACTCTCTAATCGTCCACCCTAACCAAGGGACGTGAAAGTGAAAAAAAGGTGGGTGAAAAAGTGCAAAAAAAAGGAGAGCAATTGCTCAATCCCAAAAAAACTCCAAATTCGGGAGTGTTTCTGCACTTTAAAATTTGGCGCTACTTGCACCATGGGTCTCGGGAGGGGGGTTGGAGCGAGTTTGGCACATCGCCCTCGTTGCTCACAGCCCGCTTAGACACCTAGGATCTCCCTCGTGACCGGACCCCGTCGATGTACCCAGATATAGAAATATGTATAGAGTTAGTGGTGAGTTCTCAAAATAAAATTACAGCAAATCTATATAATAATCTAAAATTACATTCATGCAGCACTGGAAGTAAAACCCACTTCCCTGGTTGTTTATAAAAGCAATAGAATAAAAAAATGCACAGTTCTTTGAACCCAACAATTGTCACAAGGAGGCAGCAGCTTGTTTTAAAGATCCTTCTTGCCAAAAGTCAACATAACATATACAACGTTAAACTACCACTTGTGAGAATAAATTTGGAACAGGCATTTGCTACAGTGACAAGGCATGACTCAATTGCACTGGAGATTGATATTCCTTTGTAAAGTGTACATTGTGTATTTTGTTACAACTCCTTATTCAGTCTGGCCTTACTAAAGTTATCGAGGAATAAGGATTTCAGCATGTTTTCTGGAGCACAGGTTTTCACAAAAATCAGGTCAAACCCTTTTTTACATATTTAAATCAGGGGATACCATAAGCATTCTGTGGCTCTAGAAAGTCTGCTATGATCATGCAGTTCAGTGTCCTCTTTAGACCACATTGAAAGACAAAGGGTTGTGGCTGGAGCTTGATATTGTCCTCCAGCTAGCCAATATTTGTAACATCTCAGCACAACCAGTTCAATAGCTGTATGAGTTATCTTGTGGGAGTGAGACATGAAAACCAGAAGCTTATTCCTTACATCACCTGGAGCCATGCAATCACCGGAGACATGGATTGGGCTCCAGGAGATAACAACACCCAGGGGAAAAGGGGAGAGAAGAAAACACAAAAGATGGTGTTCCATGGTCCCTTCAAGGTAACTACATCAATTCACGACACTAGAGGTTCCCTCAGCTTTCTAAGATTGTCATGCATTTATGATCAAAATATAATGGACCTTATAGAACATTATAGAACCTTCACCTCTAAAGTCTGAACACCTAGGAAATAGCTTAGGAACAAGTAAGTGTGCATGCTTACCCAAAACCTCCCACCTTCCCACTTATATCTAGTGACAGAAACCCAATAAATTCAGTCTAATCCTGAGGAAAGAAAAATAATACAGGATGCTGAAATAATACAAAAAACAAATGTTCTTATCCCTAGGACACCCTGCATTGCACAGTAGTACCTAAGCATTTCAATTTGTAGGGTAGGGTGGAAGAGGAGGGTCGCAGCAGCCAGGGTGCCTGACTACGGGGTTCATGGTTTGATCCCCGGTGCAGGCGGCAGGTTGGCCAGCACCATGTGACTCTAGGCAATATCTCCCTTAATCTTCCCAAGGGCCCCCAGTGCCGGGACACCACTTTGGAGGTAGCTGTGTGCTTTACAAATACTAGTATTTCATTTAAAGAGAGCCACATAAGACCGGAATGACAGAATTCCTTCAAAGTCTCTCCAACAAAATTCACAGAAAATCAGTGATTGATTATGTCCCCAGGAGCACCTTAAAAAAGATGTTGTAAAGAAACAATTATCTTGCACTTTTAATCACGATGTTCAGCAGTATATTTGCATTTTCCAGAATGCGCATAGCAATATCTATTACATATTGACAATCCAAATTCAGGACAGTGAGTATATATCCAGAATTACTTGCATGCACCTGCCTTACCAAATTTGATCAGTCAACTGTTGGTAAATGCTTTTTGTACCATTTTGTCTCCCCACATGAATGGAAGGCGGAAAACTTACCAAACTGCAAGCACACTAAATAAATCACAACAGAGCAGGGGAAGCCGTGAAGAATTGAGGGAAGCCCTCTAGAGGTCACAGGGAAGCCAGCAGTGTAACCAAATCCAGGAAAAATTGGCAGTAGCGAGGCCATTGAGAAAACATGGTACGTGTAGCATCAGGGTAAGAACTACAGGTTCAAATAGGTTCTTGAGTGCAGACTTGATGCTGCCGCACTTGAGGAACCTGACTGTGACTAGCACAGCTTCTGGTATGAGGACCTATGCAGAGGAGCGCTTAAAGACTAGACCGCAGCCCTGCCTCTGCCTCTCTCTTCACTTCAGGGTTGTCGGTTGTGCCGCATGTCCTGAACAGGGACACACGGCTGCAGCCATGACAATCTCCAATTAAGTATAACAAATAACATTTGAGGTACTTTTTGGTAAAGAGAGTCTTCATGAAAATTCATTTTCAATATGCTTTAATCATTCCACTTTTATGTTCAAAATTTCGCCCCATTGATTGCAAGGGAGCTACATTTACTTTTATAAACAATATTCATCTCATTCAGGGTTTTTTGCCCAAATTACAGGAAAACCTGATGACCAATGCAATTGCCTGTTCAAATTGGGGAACTCTTGTTTTTCAGAGGTGATTTTATTTCCATATCAAGCCTGAATAAAATTAGACCCCTAAATACTGAAACCTGCTGTATGGGGGTACCATGCACATGTTGGATCCTGGTTTTCACGGGCCACAAATCATTATAATTGATTTGGAAAGATTTATCTGTGGTCTAAATCTTCCATAAAATGGGCAAAAGAATCAGATAATAATTGAAGCTCCTTTGCAATGCGGGCCAATAGCCCAGTATTGTCTGCATAGAGTAGTGTAGAAAATTGGTATGACTGTTCTCGGGCATTTCCTAGCCCCTATACCTTAGGTAAACTTAAGGCTCATTACTGTACAAAGTAAAGAGAAAACAGGCCAGGAAACAACCCTGTCAGAATGCCATGCTGATCTTTAAGTGGTCTGTGCATTCACCCTTGGCATCACAACATATGGAGACTGTAGTGTCTATATGTAATTGTATTATGAAATAAAAATGGCACAATCAGCACCCAGCATCACCATTTTACTTCAGCGTTTCTTTCAAATAGCATGATCAAATATACTTGAGAAATCGATAGAAGGCAAATTCAAAACACCTGACCAAGGAAATCAAGTATTGTGAAATCAGCTTGTACAGATTAAGGAGGTATACAATGGTTTCTAAATCCTGGAGGAACCCACAATGGACATCTGACAGTATGCTAATTTCATGGACCCATGATTCCAGTTCCTCAAGGAGAACCCTTACAGCCACTTTTTCTAAAGAATCCAATAGGGAAATATGTCTGTAGAACAAAGGTTCAGTCTTTTTCTCTTCTGGTAAATGGGAACTATTATCGGTTTAGACCAGGACCTAGGTGGTTGGTTCTTTCCGGCAGCCCTGAGAACGTTGGTAACTAACAGGACACAGAGGTGGAGGTTGACTTTAAAAAGATCAACTGGGACTCTGTCAAAGCCGGCGGTCTTTTATGTCAAGCTCTTCATCATGGTAGGTTTAACCTCTGTCACTTCAAAAAGAACAGGTCCAGGTGGTTTTTCAAGTTACTCCATATGTGTTATTATCTGAAAGGATGGGTGCTACAGGTAAAGATATACTTCTGAAGTGCTCTACCCAGAGTGGGATAACAGTTTCTAAGCTTGGTGCTGAAGTATTCCTAAAGCAGCCCTTTAAAATTCATGACTACCTTTAGCCACACTAGTGAGCGGAAGTGATGGCCATGCCTTACCCTCACTGTGGCTTTTCTATTTACAACAGCTTTTATGTATGTTAGTGTCCATGCTTGTATTTCCATGAGAGTGGAGTTTTTTTTTTATTTTACTTAGCTCTGCTTTATATGTATTATGTGCCATCCAGCATGCCCGGTCAAACCAGCTGTAAGCCCTTCCCCTAGGGAGGCCAACCAGTACTTCCATTATGCTTTCTTTACTATACAGATGTACCCAAATACAGATAACATTGTTAGTGGGTTACTTTCATCATCAAGCAGACAATAACCTTTGCGTTAGCAATCTTCAACAATTGCAAAACAGCCTTGGAAGGGTTAAACTTTAAGCTTGCACCATTTTGGTAATATCTCTCTAATCTTTAACAAATCAATTTCCTTACTCAGAACATGAGGTATACAAAACCCGAGTTAAGCTGAAGTGTCAAAATAAAGGTGTTAAGGTCAAAAGAACTGCTGTAAGGGGGGAAACATCGGTTACATCACAGAGTTTACACTGCAATACCTTTACAATGCAGGTATTACAACGCAAGTCATTACAATGACTTGCGCTGGATGGAGCTTTGACCTAAAGAATAGTGTGATTTACCATTCCAACACATTCCCTACTGTATGTAGAGTGGAGTTGGAATAGTAAAACATACTATTCCTAAGTCAAGCGCCCTCCAGCGCAAGTCATTATAACGACTTGCGTTGTAAAGGTATCGCGGTGTAAACACCACGATATAACATTATATATTTGCTGTAAGGTGGTTTATTAGTTGGTGCAGGTAGGTACCCACAACTAGTAATAATACCACAATCACAAATAAGAACCCATCAAGATCTAAATAAATTAATCCTTGCTCAACCCTTGGTAGCGCGGATGCAAGCAGACGGTCTTAATTTAGGAGACATGTGTATAGAGCATTTAAAACACCAATATTTAAATATGTATGACATAACACACAATAAAAATCCAACATCAATTTCTATAAATAGGAAATAATTTTATGATTAAAATAAAGCTAAAATGGAAAATAATCCAAAATAAGGAACCAGAGGTATAAATAAAAAATAAAAAAAATACTTTCTAGTGCCTAAAAGCCAAAAGTACCAACTTGGGACATCTGGTCGTGCTTCACCAGGTTAAAGTTTCAGGCCAGCCATGATGGAGTGTGGGGTGGATACAGTGAGAGGCAGGGCCCAGTCAAGTTTTTCCCTTCTAACATTTGGAGTTTTTTTCTCTCGGCGTTGAGTAAGGTTCCTCCTCAGGCTGGCTTGTGAGTCGATGAAGGCGCCATAATTCCGCAAGGCCTTGGTAAAATCCTGGAGTTCTTGGAACTCCAGAGCTTTCAGCGGGACGAGCCTGTATTTCAGGCAAGGTTGTGGTTTGAAGACTCCAGCTTGACTCTTGATGATGGGTCGGTCTACGTATAGAGCTTTATCACTTAAATTCTCCAAATAATTCCAAACTTCAGGCTCTATATCCAGAAGGTCCTTTTGGGCTCTTCAAGGGTCCACAACACCAATCCAAGGTTCCAGAATCTATAATAGTCTATAGGTTTGAAAGGACTATCCACTAAAATGTTTAGTGCACAAGAGAGAATGGTCGGTTTACGTCCCTCATTATCAACTTTTTCATAGCGTCTTAAGACAGGCAAACATTTCAATGGCTTAAAAAATCTAGTAACAATTAGATTGCTTCCAAGCTGGAATCTGTTCTTTTTTTCCCTATGCCTCTGCAGCCAAACCAACCAATGAAAGTTTGGACCTTATTGTACTTAGATAATGTTTGAATAATTTAATTTCCCAAAAAATCTGGCTTTTCAGGATATCTAGCAAGAGCTGAGCGTTCAGTAATAGAAGACAATAAATAATTTCACTTTCTACTTGGCTTATATCAATCATGAACTCATCTATCCTAATTACATTGGAAGTTTTGTGGAACTAAGCAGAAATATTAATCAATCTATCAATAATGTCCTCTGGAATGAAACTGCAACACCATCTTAAAACAACATAATGCATCTTATTTCCAATTCTGATTTAGCAGCAAAGGTTGCCCTCTTGTTAATTAATCCATACTAGAAACTCACAGGATTACAAACATCTCAGTGAAGCTGAATGTGAAAAAAAACCAATGGATTTAAAATTAAATCCTCAGGAGGTAAATTTACAAAGGATGTTCTTCACTGGCCATCTTGTAGGACTGTGCGTGTAACCAGACATGCCGGTCACTAAATGGAAATTTCAATTTTGCAATTTGGACTTTCCTTCAAAGATTTGCCAAAGAAGACACGATAAACAACTGCTATGGAGGAAACGGTGTGATTGATCATGTCCGGACTCAGGCCCATTCACATTCAAATTACAAATCTAGATAAGTAGTTTCCCATCTACATGTGGCAGTAAATTTACCAATGCTTGGAATCCTCAAATAATCCCAAGCATCACACAAAAATAATTACATATGCACAATTGTACATAGTGTACAAATATACATGTGCAAATGCGTAACAAGAGTGCATTTGCCAACTTTGATTTCCTTCACAGTGAAAACACCTTCACCCTTACTCAAGCCAATTTGTTATGTGCAGCCTGAAAATTCCCTCCCTGAAATCTGATTTTGTCCAGTCCTTACCATGGGTAAATATCTGCCCAGTATCCTGAGTGAAATTGCAATAAGGAAAAATCTATTGAATTCCCAGAAATCCAGAAACGATTTGTGTTGACAAACTTTCCAGGGGATCCATACCCTTGAATGTCCAGTCCCTGCTCATAGGAACTGATTTATTCCCAGGTAATATTACACTGTACTTTTGTTATGTTCTAGATAAGTAACATAATTATTTTGTGAATAAAAGACGAGAATTTTCACTCAAACTGAATGTGTTATTTGTACTTGCACCTGCTGATGTCGTCATGAATTGTGGCATCTATGTGTACATTTGTTAATTTTACCAAGAGATGGAGTACATCAATTGATCAAGGACCCCACCCAAATTATATTCAATCACTGCCAGCTAGTATATTACATCCATAGGAGCCACAGGCAACAACATATTTTCTAAACTGGAATTGTAAGATTATTAGTGTCCAAAATCAATGCTGCTTTTTAACCCCTTCCATGCTCATGACGAGCTGAGCTCGTCATGAGTTGCGCCGCTCGCATGCTCATGACGAGCTCAGCTCGTCATGTAACGCATTTTTTTAAAAAAGCCGCACAGCGCGAAAATCGCGGCCGCACGCATGCGGTTAATGAATGGTCAAGAAATCTCCAAAAGACACTACACAATTTCATTAATGGATAGCCCAGTAACGGTTTAAACAAAATGAATCCTCTGCACCTGATGTTATGGATTCAGTTGAAAAATATTCTCATGGATAATCAGCAACTCTTATAACCATTATTTAGTACTACCTACCGATGTCTAGTTTCGAAAGACATGTAAGACAAATATATGTAAGAGAGGAGCGGTCACACATGTGACCATTTTGGACCATGGTTTACAGCTTTGATATGGTTGATAGAACAAATCATGCCACCAGAATATCTGTAACTGAACCAGCCAATACATTTGTATATGCCTGCTTGTGTCAGGTGTGAACAAGAAAGACAAATGTGTGGATCATTCTAGGCAAATAGAGGTGATTAAATGCAGGAAATAGGCAATCCTTATTAGTTCCAGGTTATTCATATTAGACCCCAGCCAGGAGATACGTTTCAACATTCTGATTATTGTGGGTGGGATCTACTTAGCTATAAGATTAGGTCCTATTTATTAGTGCATTTTATTTTATTGATAGTGCTTTGGTACCTGTATGTTGTTCATTTCCTATTTTGTTTACTTTTATGTCAATTATGCAATTTAATTTGTTATCTGATCATTATTTTGGAACTGGGAAAAGTGAATAAACAGTTATAGTAGTGTTTCACTTGTTGTATTCAATTTTTTTTTTTTTAAATCTCTTTATTAGCATCAGATTGGTCCATGCAAGCATACAAGTACACAGTAAATTGTTGACAATGAAAACGTTAATGGTCATTATACAAAGGAAGTAAATGGATGACTAGACCAATGACATTACAGGCAGTGTAGCACATTCTAAAATCTTATTTTCACTTTTCCATATCTGAAGAAAAATTGCACACGCGGAAAGATGGCACAAAGAGATAAAACCTTCTACAAACAAAACGAAAACAAGTGAGCCTTCGTGACAGAGAGAGTGGCAAGCAATACACCCATTGACTAGGAAGATGGCATAACCAGAGGCATAGGCAGACGAGGGTAGGTAAAACGACAAGTGTAAAGACTAGGGTGAAGCAACCACTCCAGCCGGGGCAAGGTGTGTAAGGGAACTGAAGAGGGAGACGTTCCGGCCCCAACCAGCACACATTCCAAAATCAGCAGCTCACGCATAACCCATTCCAGTAGTGTGTGGACGCTAAGCCCTGTATACCTCAATAGGCAGCGCACTGGCAGTTCGGCTAAAATCACCTAGCCCACCCCTTCCGGGACAATAGAGCTAGCAGCCTGGGAGTGAGTATCCCGTGTAATCTTGCTAATATACTGTCGGTATGGGCCCCAGATGTCGATTGGGCGTGAGGCTGTAGGGATCTGGGTGGAGTATTCCACACTATTGGTATTGCATTGGGCAAGGCTGCGCATCCAGGTCGTGGAATCAGGGATTCGCCTGGACCCCCAAAGTAAAGCAATTTCCCTTTTCGCCAGCAAGAAACCTATGGCGGCAAGCTTACGCGTGGTCCGGGGGAACTCAGCGACATAGCCAAGCAGTGCAATCTCCGGCTTATGCTGCAATTCGCACTCTAGAATGTCTCCCAAGATGCGGTGTACCTGTAGACAGTAGGTGTGCAATTTCGGACAGGTCCATGTGAGATGTGCAAAATCGGCATGGGGAGCTTTGCATTTAGGGCAGTGATGTGGTCTGTTTGGATCGATTCTGTGGGCCAGCGTCGGTGTGAAGTAGAGTCGCCTCAAAAATTTGAAATGAATTAGCTTATGTCTACTGTTGACAGAGACCTCTTTAGTGGAGCGGCAACAGGCATCCCATTGGGCATCCGTGATGGGGCCACCCAAATCAAGTTCCCACGCCGCACGAACCTTCGCATCCGAAGCCGGGAGGGCCGCCACACAAAGTCCATACAACCTGGAGACCATATGGGCTCCCGTTTGCGACTGGAGTAGGAAAGTCAGTGCTGCCATTTCATCCGGCGGCAATGGGAACGATGGAAACTGCGCTCTAAGCATGGACCTCATCCTGGTCAGGACAAAGGAATCCATAAACGTCCGGTCCGTGAACCGTGGGTCTTCGGTCACAGAAAAAACATGTCCGTCCGGGTACAGATCCCCTATTGTGGTGAGCTGGTATTTGGACAGCGTTCTGCAGACCACCGCTTCCGCAGTGATGGGGAGCCAGTGAGGGTTAGGTAATGGAAGGGCCGGGGAGTACAGTATGTCCAGCTGGAGCAGTCTACGCAGCTGCATCCAGGCCCATGATGTAGTGGACACAGTTTGTATGTCAAGTGGGTCACGTGGTAAGCCTCTGGGCAAGATCGAGTTGAGGGTAAGTGGTAGTACCAAGTCCGCTTCTGGTCTCAAATACGGGATCCGAGCGTCCGGATGGAACCAAGGATGCGCATAGGCGCACTGCGCGACTAGGTAATAAATATAAAAGTCTGGCACTCCAAAGCCACCCCGTTCATAAGGCAGCGTTAAGATGCGCCAAGAAACTCGCGGATTCTTATCCCCCCACACTAAACGCAACAACAATGAGCGGAGTTGGGCGAAAAAGATTCGAGTGAGCGGGATCGGTATGTTATTAAATAAATACAGAAAACGGGGAAGTATAATCATTTTAATTATGGCGATACGGCCGGCCATCGAGATAGGGAGGCGAATCCAACGTGTAATATTATCCTCCAGAAAGTCTAACGCCTGTCCGTAATTAAGACGAATCATGGATACCGTGTCTAGATGAATGTGGATACCCAGATATCTCCCCGATTCAGTATTCCATTCCAGCGGGAACGGGCAGTCCCAGCGGGCAGTGGAGGGGGTGAGCGGAAAGATCTCAGATTTATGCCAATTAATACGAAGGCCGGAGTACCTCCCAAAGCGTTCCACCTCAAGCAGCAAAGGCGATAGGTTGGTCTCCGGAGACCTGACATATAGAATGGTATCATCAGCGTAAAGGGAGATGAGTAACGGGCCCGTCCGGAACTGGAGCCCGCGGTGCAGGTGGCGCTCCTGAAAGTGTCGTACCAAGGGGTCCATGGCCAGGATATATAACAGGGGGGACAGGGGGCATCCCAGTCTGGTTCCCCGGGAAAGAGGGAAGCTATCAGAAAGCGTGCCATTAAGGCGCAGCCTCGCTCTGGGGGCAGTATAAAGCAGCTCGACCGTGGAGACAAACAAGGACGGCATGCCCATGCGATGCATGACAGACAGAAAAAACGACCATTCTAAGGAGTCAAATGCCTTTTCGGCGTCTAGAAACACCGCAGCTGCCGGCGTATCTGGCTCAATCTTGTGAAGGACAGAAAACAGCGTCCGCAGATTAAAGGAGGTGGATCTATGGGGAACGAATCCGGACTGGGCTGGCGAGATGATAGATTCCATAAGTAAAGACAGTCGAGTGGCAAGGACTTTCGCCAAAATCTTATAGTCAAGATTGAGTAGGGAAAGGGGTCTGTAGGAACCGCACCTAGTGGGGTCCCGACCCGGTTTGGGAAGTAAAATGATAACTGCCTCCCGCAATGTGGGCGGCAGAATCCCCGTCTCGAGTGACTCCGCATACACCTCGATCAGGCGAGGTACCAGTTCCTCCTTGTACTCCTTATAAAAGTCAGCCGAAAAGCCATCCAGACCCGGTGCCGAGGAGCCCTTTAATGCATCAATGGCTTCCACAACGCTGTCCGGTTCAATAGGCATCGCCAGAAATTCCTGCATATGTTTTTCCAGGAACACCATAGAGATTTCGTTAATATAGGGGCCAGGGTCGCGACAGTCAGCCGACAGACCTGAGGTGTACAGTTCCTTGTAGTAGGATAGGAAGGCATGGCAGGGGTGGTCTGATGACGAACACCGAGATCATCCACCATGTCAGAGATGAAGGAAGCCTGGCGGGGGGGACGAAGCAAATGGGCCAAGAGCTTGCCAGGCCTGTCACCTTCACCATATTGCCTAGCTGAGTGTTGTGTGCAGAGATAAGTCAGTTCCCTGTCTGCAGTGTCTCTGAATTCTTGCAGTAGTGTCAACCTTTTCGCCTCCACCCCACCATCCGTGTCAGGGAGCGTGTTAGTGTCCAATGCAGCAATGTCCTTCTCAATACGGGTCAGGGAGGCACGGATGTCGCGCAAAGCCCCTACATGTTTGTTGATGCAGACCCCCCTAATAGTGGCCTTGAATCCCTCCCACAATGTAGCCCAAGTGTCCACTGTGCCCTCGTTGAACTCAAAATACTCCTCTATGGCAACACGAACGTCTTCCTTGAAGACCGGGTCAGATAACGCCTTGCCAGGAAAACGCCATTGTCTCTCATACCCTCCCAACCTGGGGATCAGTAGGGTCAGCACTATGGGAGAGTGATCAGACAGAGTGCGCGGGAGTGTCAAATGGTCACTTACCCAACCGGCCACCCCTGGGGAAAGGAGCCAGTAGTCTATTCTGGTACTAGTGTTATGATACCCCGAGTGGTGAGTGAAGATGGGTGCGGTGGAGTGTAAACGGGCCTCAATGTCAATCAGTGAGTAGTGAGCGCATACATCCGCCAGCACAGCACGGGAGCGGGGCTTACAATCCGGGGAAGAGGAGGTGCTGTCCCTGGCAGGGGTCATGAGCAGGTTAAAGTCACCCCCCATTATCATCATATCAGTGTCTAATCTCAGCAGAACATCCTGGAGTCCCTGGAAGAAGGTAGGGGAGTCCGAATTGGGGCCATACACTCCAACAAAGGTGACCTTAAAGCCCTGAAGCACCCCCGTGACCACAACATACCTGCCATCTACATCTAATACACTGTCTGAGAGCACGAATGGAACGCGTCGATGTATCAAGATCGCAACCCCCCTTGCATATCTGCTATAGCTAGAAAAATATCTGTGCGCGCCCCAGCTTTTCGCAAAGGAGGAAGAGTCAGCACCCACTAGGTGTGTCTCCTGCAGAAATAAGACATCCACCCCATGTCGCGCTGCATAGTTTAGAACTTGTCGCCTTTTCCTCGTGTCATTTAAACCTCGGACATTCCAAGACATGGAGGTAAGTCTGGAAGGACCAGACTGCTGCCCTAATTTAGCCATTCAAACTCGGTGGAATCGTAAGAAAACATGTGTGGGCGAATCCGCCAGCTCCCTCCCGCAAAATAGGCATCACTCAAATAGTAAAACAGTGCGTGTGCACAAACAACAGAACCAAAGCATAAACAAACCCATCCCAACCACCCACCACCCAGCCACTCCTTAAGCCCAAGGAGGCTAATCCCACCCCTCCGGAGACAACCTAGTTTAACAAGCAACAACAGTTGTCCACTAATGTACCTGTAAAAATAAAGACAACGTTAGAGAAAAGTACAATACGGCTCGCGCCATGGGGGTAGGCGACGCTCCGCCATGCGAGAACCACAATCGGGGCAACGTTCAATTGTCAGCAATTATGAAAAAGCACTGCAAAAAAACAAAGAACAGTATTGTCAGATGCAGAATACTGAGGCAAACAGCCTGGCACAAAAAGATGGGGAGAAGAGAAGTCAACCCTGTCCGGTTTCATTAAACAGGTCAGCACTAGCCTGTGAGTCAGTGCGTGGCGGAGACCGTTGAGCATCATCCGATTTTCGAGGAGACCCTCTGTTTTTGTAGGCTCGACAAAATTCCTGTGCCTCCGCAGGGGAGTCAAAAATGCGAAACCTGCCATCCACGTCCACCCTGAGTCTGGCAGGATACAGCATACCATAGCGCAACCCCAGTTTGCGCAATGCAGCCTTGACACCAGTGTACTTACGGCGCGCATCTTGGACCATGATGGTGAAGTCCGGGTAGAAATAGAGCACATCTCCCTGCCACCGAACCTCGCCCGCCTCCCTGGCCGCCTTCAGCGCCGCATCTCTGTCCCTGAAGTTCATGAGCCTGGCAATAATGGGCCGGGGCGGCAGGCCAGGGTTAGGTCGGGGTCCCAGCGATCTGTGTGCGCGTTCAACCATGAAGCCAGCGGTAAACGTGTCTCGGCCAAAAAGTTCAATCAGGAGGTGTTCCACAAAAGTGTCAAAGCGTCCGGTAGCTGTCGTCTCCGCCACGCCAATAATTCGGATATTATTGCGCCTACTGCGTGCTTCTAAATCCTCGTTCTTAATCGCGACGTCTTTAAGGATCTTCTCCACTCGTTCCAACCTTTTCAGCGTCGACGCAGCTCCATCCTCGATGTCGGAGACTCTGGATTCCGCCAGGTCCAGGCGCCTATCATGCAGTTGGATCGTCGCGCCCATGTCCGCCATTTTCTTTTCGAGGGTATCAAAGCGAGAATCCAAGGCCTTGAATCCAGCCCGCATCTCACCCATCATCTCAGCGACCATACCCGCAGTGTCTCTCGCCGCCACCTGGCCCCCAGTGTCCACCTCCGCTGCCGGCGAAACTGCAGAAGCACGGACGGGCGCTGAACTGAAGGTAAGTCTCTTCTGGGTAACATCTTTCTTCACCATGTTGGAAGCAATGTCGGACAAATCACCAGTGGCACAGGACTCTACGACTACAGCGACACCCAGAGAGTCAAGCCCAGTGACAGGGCACCCCAGCAGCAAGGCGGTCAGGTCGGGACCAGAGGATTAGGGGTACTCGTTGTTCCTCCGCCCCAGGGCTGAGTCACGCTGCAGGAGCCCACGATTCGCCAAGGCAGTTGCACCCAGGACGGCAGGGTATGAATCTGGCTGGATTAATGTGCCAGAGGTCAAGAAGTAGGGTCAGCAGGTGGCCGCGGCAATCACCCGGCAACAGCCGGCGGATCAAGGGGCCCGCCAAGACAGGCAGCCAATGGTGGAGTGGTGGGGGGACCAGGTAGGCAAGGCCTCGAGGCAAAAGCAGCACAAATGGGCGAGGTCCCGCAGGTCATGCACGAGGAGGTGCACAGGCGTCCGATACTCAAGGCCACCGCATCAGCAGGAGGGCAGGAGAGTTCGTAAGTCCTAGGTCTGCAGGGGGACAGGCGCAGGTCTGGGGTGCACGGTAGCGGTGGGGGCAAAGGTGGCAGGCCCCCACCGAATGCAGCGATGTCAGGCCGTCCGCAGAGCGCCCAATAGCCCACCGGCCACACCCCTCGCCAATCACCCCCCCACCCCGGAGCCCGCCGCCCGCGCGCTCCGCTCGCCGCCACACTTCCCGGGCAGTCCCCGAAAATCGAGGCCCCGGCTCCCAAGGCCGGACCAGGCCGCAAGTGCCGGTCGCGCACCGAGGGGCCGCACCTCCACCCACGGACACCACCGGGGCCGAGCAGCGGACTTGGGAGAGCACTACAGCGGCCCTAGGGCCGAGGGGGACAGCAAGGGGGCAATCAGGAGACTCACCAGGCGCTCCGGAGCTGCAATGTAACGGCCCACGAGGCACAGCCGGCCTCAGCACCTCTCAGTCGTTCCGACCTTCCACGTCGTCCCCCGTCCTCCAGACTAGGCAGGCTGCATCAGGCGGCTTCAGGGATCAGTTGCAGGCATACTCCGACCCCAGCGCAGCGCCGGATCACTTGCGAACGGCCCCGTTCATTTCTCGCCCGGCGGAGCTCTACAGTCAGGCGGCCATTTCGTTCGCCTGCGTAGCCACGCCCCCCCTGTTGTATTCAATTATCATATAATATTTTAGCTTGACGTTATTATCATTACCAGCAGAATGGTGATGTTTGGTCAGGTGCAATGTTGATGTGTTGATTAAAAGAATGACAGACACATTATCTTTGTTTAGCACACTATTACCCACAGTGAGTATCTTTACTCTTGTGTCCCAACAGCTGCAATAATTTAAAAAAGGTGTATTTTGAGTAGGCTTTTAAAATAGTCAAATTGTAACATGAATTAATTAATACGTGCTGTAAACCTTTTTCAGATCTAGCTATCCTGTAATCAGAGGCTCTAATTTTCTTTTGAGCTGAATTTAAATGAAGGTATACATGTCATTTCCCAGGCAGAAAGAGAGGTTGACAAGCTTGGTAGAGATTTTCCAGACCAATCAGGCACTTGAACACCAAACATCTTACCTGGAGTATCAGTGTATGGATTTTCAGTCCTATATCTTTCAGAATGCCAAAGCAGTTGTAGCTAATGGCCTTATTATGACTACAGCAGTCCATGGGACTGCATATTTGTGGTGGCGGTCTGACCACTGCCAAACTGCAGGACCACCCGCAGTATTGTGAGTGTGGCGGTCGGACTGCCACTGAACCGCTGCTATAGCCGTGGATCAAGGATCCTGTGGCAGTCTGGCTGCAGTTTGAGGCCAAAATATGCTGGAGGTGCCGCCAAGCATATTTTGAGTTTCCTCACCATCACTAAAGCTGGGCGTAGTTTGCGTAGTAGCGCTGTGCGTAGCTACGCAAATTGCACTTCGCAAGCTACGCGTAGCTACGCGAAGTGTAGTGCACTGTGCAAAATGCTGTTTGCACTGATTGCACAGTTCCAGATGCTTGTCCGCACTGTGCAATCATTGCAAACCATGACGTACCATAAAATATAACCTATGGAGCTATACCTACCAATAGCCCCAATATTGTCTTACCAAAATAATCAGTCAGTTGGCAGTGAAGAAAAGTCAATCGTTTATTAACACAAGTACTCTATAGAGGAGCCTCTCCGCCGTCACCCAGTCGGTGTCGCAGAGAAGACTGCCGGTTCACAGTCAATGCATAGCAAATATACCTTTATCATACTGTGCGAGATCACCGTACATGGAAAGATACTGGTTGGCACAGAAGCTTGAAGGAAAGACCATATATGGCACACAAAGCTTAATTTGGAAGTCTGCTTCTACTATTATTGCGGAGGGTCAGGAGGAGTGACTCCCTTTTGTCTCGGTGCCTGGGAGCACAGGCACAGCGCCTTCAGGAATGCACTTATCACCTCTGAAGCCAGATGTGACCTTGGGTCTCCGGACAAGAAAGAATAGTGTGTATTCAGCTGCTTCTTATAACTCAATTTGCAGGGGAATTCTAACTACTGGAGAGGGGAGGGGCACGTGACCGTTGCTGAATCTAAAGTGTGTATGAACAAAATGGCGTTTGTCTGGTTTTCGATTTGTGTTTAAGAAGTAAAGAAAGACAACGGATGAACGCTATTTAGCTAATTACAAAGAGCTATAACGAATACAGGAGGTTACACATACAAATAGATATATCATGCTAACAAAGATTACGATAATTACGAAAAATCGATTCTATCCCTCAACCGCATCTTGAACAGTGCAAGCAGTCGTTTTCTGGCACTTGAGTAGATTTGTACTCGAGCGGCAGCTTTCTCAACGGGGACTGTAGTTTCTCATCGCGAGCGGCCGCGAGCATCCGCAACCACTCGCAATGAGAAACCTGAACTCCCCGCGTTGAGAATCTCGCCGGGAGGTTTATTTTCCACGCTCGCGATCGGCAACTTGACGTTGTTGATTGCGAACGAGGAAAAATTCTCGCCGGGATGTTATTTTGCTCGCTCGCAGTCACCAACTTGACGTTGAGGGCCACTAGAAAGCAAAAAATGCCTGCTACGCTACGCGTTTTTGCACTCTGCTACGTGCATTGTGTAGCACGTAGTTGCGCAAACTATGCAAACTAAGCGAGCGTAGCGTAATCCTATGCCCAGGGTTAACCATCACCCTTTTCATGGCAGTCACACCACCATGAAAAGGGTGGTGGGGAGGCAACTACTGGGCTCCCTTGTGCCTTGGTACATAGGGGTGCATACAGGGAGGAACATGTTGTGCCCCCCCTTCAGTTTTGCACTCTGTGTTCCTGCATGGGAAGGTATGCACGACATGGTGCACAATGAGCCATTAAACAGCACCGCCACGGGCCCGCCATGCTGCCCACCCATCAGACCTCAAATGTACTTGTCATCTGGCAGGAGGACAGCGGGGAGTTTCAGCGGTCTTGGAGCGGACCAGAGCGGGGGCGTTACACCCACTGCAGGACCGCTGAAACTCGCTCTAAAGCCCTTAGAGAAACTAACTCAAACAGCACTAGTGTGAGAAAGCGGATTATTATTTAGGGCAGATGTTATTCCACCCCACGTAATAATGCTACTATGTCTTGGAGGGCCAGTAAAGTTTTCAGCAATTTGAACCTGAGTTCAATTCCCAATAGCTATGGCATAGAGAATACAGGCTTAATTAAAGAAAATGTGTAAAACATTTAGAAATGGCAAAACAGTAAAAAAGTCAAAACCACAGCACAATAAAAATCCACTCCAATTAAAAAATATAAAGAATCATTTAATAAACGAAATGAAAAAAACCACAAAAGATTCTATAAAAGGAACAGGAGATATGATAGATTTGGATGAAAATAGCAGAATAAATCACAAAGCACCACCCAAGGGCAACTGGTCATGCTAGAACACTGCAAAGTCAAAAGTTAAGACCAAACATTGTCAATCGCTGGTTAATACAGGGACTAGGTTCATCCCAGACACAGAGTTATCTTCTTTTTAACAGTTATGGATGTCAACAGGTGATCGATGTATTTATTGTTGGCATCAGGCTGAAACTGAAGTAAGGCTCCACGACGATTGCTTGCAGGATGATGGGGTCTGAATGAGGTTGTCAATTAAGTCAGAAAAAGCTCTGAGCAGAAGTTCCCTATCCATGTGCAAAATGGCAACAACATCTATCAAGAGTCATTTGGCATTGGTTTTGTCATCAGCAGTCAGTTTGTAACACTTTTCTGTGCTTGGATTATCTCAGCAGAGCAAGTCTGCAGGAAGGAGCTTTCAAAGAGTTTGACTTTGGGTGAAGCTTTAACATCAGTCCCAGTGAAGAATGTAATGGGAGTTTCAGGAAGTCCTAGGCAGATCAGCTGTCAGGTAGATCTCAATGTCAGATGTCTTGGAGGAAAGTTACCAACAGGTTTTAAAAACTCACTTGTAGGGTTAGGCAGGCAGAATATACTCTGACCCCAACCAAACCTTCCAGGAACTCAGGAACAGCACTTAGGGGTCAGGGCTCACTCCAGGGGAAGCCACCAGCAAAGTCCGATGTAAGAAAATACTTCTTGCAGACTTTGTGTCCCTGTAACTTAACAGGACTCATAGGAGGCCAGCAAACTGAGCCTTGGAGTCCGTATTTTAGTATTGGGTGCACAAAGGAGCAGATAGAGCCCTTAGGGTTCTTCTCACAGGTCTCAACTGCAGGTGCAGTTCTTCTTCTGTCTTCCACAGGTCTGGTAGTGACACTTTTATGCCCAGTTCCAACCTATGGGTAGAGGGCAATTCTTTGTCCATCTCCTTAAACATCTCTGGACTGCTCTCACCCTCTCACCAGGTTTGGAGCCAGCCTTACTAGAATATGAAAAGGGAGGCAGGTCCCGATGGTGCTAACACCGGGTAGGAAATTTGGAGAAAACATTGAGGTGTAAATATTGGGGTTAGAATACCAGAATGAAAATATCATGATACAAAAATATCATGATGCAAAAATATTGTTGTCAAGGATATTGTTTTTTTTAAGTAAGCAATATCATTGTTAAGCATATCTTTGTTGTTAAATCGTTTTCAATATTATAGTTGTGAAAAATTGCTGTTCAAAAATATGGTAGCTGATATATTAATTGTATGTGTTATTATTGTTTATATAATTGTTAATAATATTTGCAAATATAGGGGCCGATTAGGATGGCGGACGGATTGCGCTGGCCCGGCGGGGGCAATCCGTCCGCCATCCTCACTCAAATGACCCCCCGCCACATTAGGATGGCTGGGGGGTCCGCGGCAGACGGGAAGACCATCCGCCGCTTTTCCGCAGCGGTCGCCTTGCGACCGTGGCGGAAAAGGTCTAATATGATGGCGATGTCTATCAGACACCGCCAGCCATATTAGGATGGGCTTTGGGGACTGCCTTTAGCTTGTTAAAATGCTCTTGCTAGCCTGAAAAGTGCCCAGAGGAAGCATTGACAAGGCTGTGCAGAAAATAGCATTTACTGTGCAGTCAGAGGGGCATTTTCTCAAGGACTCATTACCGAGTTTTCAGCACTTTACCGCAGCAAAAGTGGTGAACGAATAACCGCCCCATTCTCAAGCTGGTGCAAACTGCGAATATCGCCAGTTTTCCAGCGATAGCTTCCGCAAAAAACATTGCCACGGTTGAGAGTGACAACTAACGCTAATGATATGCAGAGTAGGCGTTCCTGTCCAAAAACCCAAAAACCGACGCTAAGGCACACTAGCAGCAGGGATTCAACATCTTCCTTTTACTGTTGTTAAAAAGGAAGACAACCTGCAGTATGAAAGGGAGCCCAGCCCAGAGACACATCTGAAGACCAACAGATGCCATGGAGCCAATGATCATGCAGCTTGGAGAATCAAGAGGGCCACAACACCCACCACCAACACCCCCTGGAACCCCCCTGGACTACCACCAAGACAGCACAGAACAAGACAGCTGACCTTCATAAAAAAAGCACCAGCCTCAGAGACTCAATGCCAGAGGATGTCATTGCCCACTACAGGCACAAAAGGACAGCCATCCTCTGCATCTTCACCCACAATGCCCACAGGCTGACTGTACCAACACAGCGTACAACCAACATCCCTCTGCAAACAAAGCTGCTGGCTGTGCTGCACCTGTTGGCCTCTGGTACCTTCCAACCAACAACTTCCAGAGTCGAGGAGTCTCACAGCCAGACCTATCAAACTTCCTCACACATGTCTTGGATGCATGTCCACAAAAGCAATGGCAAGCTCCTGTAGCCGCACCACACGCTAGTCACAATTTGTAGTGTTCCTGCGCAACCAACACCAACCCCAGCCGTTGCCTGGCGCCTTTGTTCTCCAGATCCAAGATTGTGGTTTCTGAAATAGGTGTGCTCCAGGTCATGAAGTCCAGTAATCAACAGCAGTGGAAAAACAGTACTTTAATAACAAATTAACAACACGGAAACTTCAGCCAACGCATTCCATTTCCAAAGGGGAACATCATCAGGGCAACTTGTGTATCCAATTACCTGCATATCATCTGGGAAATACCCAATACATATTCCGAATGTCCATATTCAGAAACCTGTTGGATAAATGGTGACAATGGTCAAGCGTCCATATGGTCACAAACATAATCTGGTACAGTGCATTACACTTGGACAAACCGGAATGCTTACAGGTATGATCAATCCTGCACAAAAAGACCGTAACAGAAGTTTATGTGGTCGTAATCTTCGTAGGAAAGAAAAGGAAGGTTACGACCACACAAACTTCTGTTATGGTCTCATTAGGCAGGATTTAACATACCTGTAAGCATCACAGTATGTATCAGCTTAATACCCCTGCACCTTCACTTCCCCCACACTGCAAAGGAACAGCTGGTGACCAAGCAAGGGAACTGCACCATAGCAAGCTTCCCGCACATGTTGGGGGCAATTGGCTGCCCACATGCATTACTTGTGCCCCCTGCCGACACTGCACACAATCACCGCAACAGAAACCACACGCATTTCATCAATGTGAAGGCAAAACTGGACCACCTGGGCCTGTTCACCAATGTCGTTGCAAACTTCCCAGGCAGTGTGCATGATTCCTACATCTTCCTCAAGCACCCCGGCCCTGGTCTCCAAACCGGACCGCCGCCCAGCGATGACTGCCCGACCCTGCGTACCCAGGCCTCAATACTCATCTGCCGCCACCACTGTGTCTCCAAGACAGCCCACCATGTGCCAGTGTAACCTCCTCAGCCGTCGCTGGATTCCAAGCCACAGGCCCCAGCGCACCCTGCTGCACAGCACCGTGTAGTCATGTCTGTACAGCCTGCTGCCTTCGGCGCACACTGCGGTGCAGCTGGGCTCACAATTCAAATCGAACCTTGATTGGCAGGACGGCGTATCGAGGCCTATGCATCATCACAGGCTGCACACCCGCTCTGCTCTGGTGCAACTAACTCAGTGCACCGCAAGTCACTGTCTCGTGGCGGTAGGCCCGTGCCTTCCAAAGTGCCTCGGCTGCCACCGTCTTTGTGCACCGCAAATCACTGTCTCATGGCAGTAGGCCTGTGCCGGCCAAAGTCCCTCGGCTGCCACCAACTCGGTGCACCTCAAGTCATGGGCCCTTTATGATTGAGCCTCGTGGTGCGGACGCCATCATGTCACCTCCGGCAGTGGGGAATGTGATGTGGTAGGGCCCTAGGCCCTCATGCATAAATATTGACCACACGGACACACTCAGATAGATAGTGGAAATGGCCATAGCACATGCACCCGGCCCATTTTATTGGCAGGGTCACATGTCCTGTGATGCCTGTGCTCGATGGGTGTGGTGTGGGTGTAAACCAGCCCTCAGGGAGTGGCTGTGGCATGCTGACAACTAGACCTGTGATGAGCAGATCACTACAGGGAAGACCTTGGATATGTAGCGTTGTCGTTCCTCCCCTGTAAGTGTAAGCAGAGTGGGCTGGCCTAGCGTATGCCAGTCCAGTGTAGGGGTGTGAACAATGATCCCGGGGCTTTGGGCGTGGTTCTGTTCTGGGCTGGACAAGGAGGTAGCTAATGCATGGGTCTCTGTTGTAGTGTCGGTGCCACCAGGACCGCAATCAGTAATGTTGCACCCTGTGACTTAAATCCCACCACATGAGCAACATGGACGTAAGGGGTAGTCACTGACCCTACATTCATCCATGCTTCCACATTTGAATGACCATAGACATGGCACATCTTTGTGAATTTGAATGTTTAATGCACTTTCAGTGGAGTGTTGTAGCTGGAGCAGTACAAGGCCATGCAATCCCCACTTTACATTGTTTCCCCGTGGAGTGCCAGCTAGTGTCCTTTAGGGAATGACAAGTTCATCGGAAGAGTAAGACAGTGGAAGGTAATGATGCAGTGGGCAGAACCAAGCAGAAACAGGCCATATGGCACAGATGAAAGCTACTGCGTCCTTCTTACCACTGAGGCAGAATCTTCCGCATCTTCGTCCTCAGATGTATCATGTGCCTCACATGCGGGTGGTGTTGTTTTGTCTGCATCACTGTGTGGCAGTGACACATCAGGGGCCGGAGGTGGAATACCTGCCGCACTGTGTGGCACTGACACTTCAGGGGCGGAGATGTGGATGGAGTGGTAGCAGTTGCATTCATCCACGCCAGGCCTTGTGGCAGCAATGCCATGATGAGGGTCTGCAGTGCATGGAAGATCCCAGCTACCTCTCGCTGGTGTGCAGCTGTTCTTTTTGCCTGCATCCGCTCCATGTTCTCCATGATCCTCCGCATGTGTCCCAACTCCCAGCTGACATCGCTGGAGCCAATCTTACTAGATAGTTGTTCTTCTCTCAGAGTCAGGACTCCAGCGATGTCAGCCATGGATCATTGGAGAGCATGGAGCGGACTGTGGGTGTCCGTTAGGGACTTTGAGTGGTCCCTGATGCGACTTAGACACCCACGTGTGGCATCTAGTTTGGATGCCATGAGGTCGAACCCCACCCGCACCTATTCAGCCATCTTCTCCTGGCACCCCAACACACGGTGTTGGAAGGCCATGTGCTGTTCATGGGGGTATTGGGAGGCAGCCGTGTTGGTGGGTGCTTCCTACTGCGTGGTCTGTGCAGGGGTGAGGTCTCCTCGATGCAGCTGGGCTGCCCTGCTCCTGGAGGTAGGGTGCCGAGGCTGTCCATGAGCTGTTGGAGGGCGTCGGTGTCGAAGGTGGGGAGGTCCTCTACCTCATCAGTGAAGAGTTGTTGGGTCTGCTCTGTTGATTCTTTCTCTGCAATGTGAAGGGGAGATGCAGTTTAACATTGTGTTCACATGTATGTTGATGCATTGTACATGTTTACATACAGACTGCATGACAGTGTACATTGTGACTAGGAGGAGCTGCCTATTTCATGCGGGACAGTGGACATTTTGACAACATCATGGATGTGTGTTTGTACTTGTGCATTATCAACTCACATTTCCCTCCTATGCCAAATGTGATTGGTCAGTTTCTACACACAAGTGGCACCATTTGTGTCCTCTGTTCTGTTGTGAACATGTTGCAATTTGTATCACATTGCTGTCAATGTTGATGTGCTCTGAATGTTATGTGTGTGTGCGGCATTTTGGGAGAGTCGCCCCTACAGCTCTGATTTTGCTGCCCCTTATCCCTTTCATGCGGTGTGCCTTTGACTTCTGAGCTTATACAGTGCTGAGATGTTGCAGACTTGGGTACATTGGGCTCTTGGTGGGAGTTGGGAGGCTGGGGCATGGTTTGTCTGCAGATGTGTTGTTGACGTCAGGGGTTGTTTGTGCACGAGCATGGCGTGCAACATTTCATGATATATTGACTGCAGCAATGCTATTCGTCATGCAGTGTCACTTGAATTGTCAGTGTTGCTCACAGACACGCCGCTTTGCTGGGTTTAGCACATGTGCATGGGTTGGTTGTGAGATTTGTGGTGTATGGCAAGGGCCCCCTCTGGGCACATAGTCGACGGGAGCCTACTTGCTGTGTTTAGGTGTGCTGCAGTGCGCCTGGGGGATCAGGGACATGATCCAGAGTCATTGTGAGTGTGCACTGTGCTATACTTAATTGTACATGTGTGCCACTTGCCCATATTTCCCCGGCACCCCAAATCCCTGGTCGTTACTCACCCTATTGCTGTTGTGACAAGTCATGTTGAGCAGTGTACGGTCACCCAACTCCTGCCACCGTCTCCACACTGATGACTGTGGACACCGTTTCCTCCATCTCATCCAGCTCCTCCTGTGGCGCTGGACTCCCACCTCCAGTCTGCATTGCTGCCTTCTGGTTGTTGCTGAGTTTCTGCTTGGTTTTGCGCTTCATATCATTACAGCGCCTCTTGTCCATTGTCCTCCTCAGCACTCCGACTACATTCACCTTGTTCATGATGGACTGCCATATTCCATTTTTTGTTGCCAATGACAAAGTGGAGGTGACGAACAGTATTTGATGGTTTTCTATCACCTCCGTTATCAGGGTCTTGTTTTCCTGTGGACTGAACCATGTCTTCCTCTTCTTCTTCTTCTTGCCCTTCCCTGACCTCAAGGTCCCAGGATGGTCCTCCGTGGGGCTTGTGGGGTTCTGGTTGTCCTCTGTACTTACTCCGGCTAGCTCCATTGTGCTTCCAAGTTGTTTTGGTTTTGTTTGTGGGTTTTTTTCTACTTTTATAGTGATTTTTCCTGCCCGACATGTGTGAATTGCAGGCCTGGCGAAGATTATCACAGATTTTTTAATCACTGTTGGGCCCATCGCAATTTTTTTCACGTTCGGGTTTAGATTTTTATCGCCATCCCTGTGACTTTATTACGGACATTTGATGCGTTATCGGGAAACTATTGCATGTTACCACCATGTTGTGAATAGGACGTTAAAACGGGGTTCTTTTCCCACGATAGATGGCGATATGAAACATTCTATTCACCAATTTTGGCAATGATTATCGCACGTTCTTGAGAATGTCCCTCAGAGTATCTAACAGTGAACCAGTATGAGGACGAGTTCCTTATGGTCGTCATATGACTGGCCCTTTTATTAAGGCTGGATAGCGGCTCTGGGATAAATATCCATGATTTTCTTGTTGTGTCCCTAGCAACCTATTATGAATTTGAGATATTGTATAATCTCTTTTTAGCCAATCAACGATTTTCAAGTTAAAACTGTAATCTGCATATTAAAAATTGCTAAAACTTGTACCAGTGGAAAGTTCAGAATTAAAATGATGGCGTCCGTCACTTTATCAAAGTGTTTAGAGCACTGTGCCTGGACCTTTTGATTGTCAGTGACATTATGCTAGATCTTGTGTGAAATGAAGAATATTAATGGATTTCCGCTTATGCTGATGTTTGTCTGTACGAGATGAATCTAAGGCGATAATTGGCAATAAACTGAAATTGCCCCTAATACAAAAGAGCTTGGCGTTTCTTTGGGAATACTGTATATGGCTTCTAAAGCTCAGGGTCAATCCTTTATCGAACCAATGGGCCGATTAGGATGGCGGACGGACTTTGTCCGTCCGCCATCCTGTCGTGGGAAGGGACCGTCCGCCATAAGGGCTGAGGAAAAATATTTTTCGATCGACAATCATTTTTAACAAGGACTCCATTGGTTTTTTCATTGCCATCTTGTGACAAACACTTTCACACGACCCACCTGGTTGTTTTTCCTGATGTACGAGGAAAATCTATTGACACGACAAAAAAACATTTTTTGCCGGCCTGCATTTCTGACGAGGAACCGTCAATCGCCCAACCCCCTGTTCTCTGCAGATTCATCAAAAAGCCACATGACCCTCACCCCGAGTAAATGAATCATTCTTCCTCTCCTGCTCCCAGCCTGATAAACACATCCTTGACATCATGATCAGGTTATCTGGACAATGGTCTGACTGCTGAACTTTCATCCAGACAATCGGAGAATGGCTTGTAAAGCCGAGGCTTTTGATCAAGGCACCTGGGCAAAGAAACCTGAGAACATCAAGCCCCGATCAAAGCAGAACTAACATTTGACTGTGTACCTTGCCTTGACCAGATCACTAACTGCAAACACCACCCGGATCCGGCTAATCAACAACAAACACTGCCCTGATTGGACAATGGTCTTGCAGCAAAAAGGCTGGAATATGAAACGTATATAAGGCTTGTTAGCTACGGATTTAAGTAGCAGCCTCCTCTGTCTTGTATTTGACTGGCTTTGGACTCTGTTCCATAGCCCGGGCTATTGTAATAAATCTGGGTACCTCCTGCAGAGGAATGCTCCTGTGTTTCCTTTTACTACGTATGAAGGGTATGGAAGATTTGAGCGGTTCCCCTGCTGCCGAGATCCTGTAAGTGGGTTATTGCAGTTCTTCGGGGCGGAGGTCCAGTGCGTCGAATTAGGATGCACCCGCCACAGTGGCGGGTGCATCCCGCATTATTAACATTGCGGCGGGTGGTGCTAAAAGCACCGCCCGCTGCAATGTTAAAAATGCGTGTTGTGTGTTTCAAAGCACAACATGACAGGCACCGCGCGGTGCCTTCCATGTTGTACTTTGAAACACCCCCCATGTGCACCCCCTTCACCCTGGGGGCCCGCAACGGGCCCCCAAAGCAAAGACCGTATGCCTTTCCACGGCAAGGCATAGGACCGCAGGCATCATAATATGGTTGGCGGTATCTCGCAGACACCGCCACCATATGTAGGCACTTTTTCTGCTGGTGGCAAAGGCGACCGGCGGAAAAGCGGCGGATGGTCTTCCCGTCCGCCGCGGACCCCCCAGCCATCCTAATGTGGCGGGGGTCATTTCAGTGAGGATGATGGGCGTATTGCCCCCGCCGGGCCGGCGGTGGCTACCGCCAGCCCGGCGGGGGCAATCCGTCTGCCATCCTAATCGGCCCCCATATTAGCTCTCAAAATGTATCAATTGATTTTGAATTAAAGTTTTCACCCACATACATCTGGCGCCTCGATCACTTTTTACCCCAAATATCTAAGAAGAATCCTATTTAACAATAAGAATTGCTATGTCTCTAATTGCCGCCTGTGATGAAGCAAAAATAGAATGTTGAATATAGCCTGATGTAGCAAAAAAAACAATTATTGGCTTTATGGTGCATTTCCTGAAATAGTATTACACTTGTAATTATCTAAACCATGCTAATTTTGCCCGGAATGTAGTCCTACTACTTAAACCATTGGCATTGCATAATATAATTCTCAATGTTCTAGATGCCATATCTTACTCTTCGAAAACACATTCTGTGGAATTGGCTGCCTATTAAGAACTCTGCTACTCTTTAAAGGCCTCAGCCCCTCCTTCTGCTCCCAACCACCCTTATCCCCAGTATACCTCCTCCCCCTTCCTCGAGAACCAGAGTCCCTGAGAGTCTCGCCCGACCACTCACTAAGCAGGAGTCTGCTCCAACCCACCGTTTCCCCCATGCCCCTGACTGGGCGCCCTGGATTTCCACCCATATCTGCTCTGCACAGGGAACTGCTGCCACCTCTTACAATAGCATAATTACACATCAACATAAACTTTATACTAAAAATAAAAAACACCACCATCCCCTAAAAAGGAGAAAGGAAAGTAGAAAAAAAGTAAATGGAGAGGAAAAAGAAAAAGAACAAAGAACACACGAAAAACAGACGTTATTTTGAGAAGGAAAACATTAATTTCTATAAATGCCACATTGCACTGTCATTGCTTTTGGAGTGTGATCTTAAGAGTTCTTAAGCATTCCCTTTATCTCTCCCCTTCTAAATAATGGATTGGAGAAGGTAATTGGCATGTTCCGCTGAAGTGAAGATACAAAAATGCCCCTTAAACAGTGCTTTAAGTGTGGATTGCTAGGCCATACTTAAAGCACTAAATTGTGCTTTTACCTCATGCGCTTACTACGTAGAGCCTTTGCCTATCTTCCAATATCTACCAGAAAGTTAGTCCAGGCCCTTGTATTAAGTAGACTGGATCATGGTAATGCCCTTCTGGCCGCAGCTAACTAGTCTCTTACTGCTAGAGTGAAAGTGGTGCAAAATACTGCAGCCAGGCATGCTCTCAATCTTCCAACAGGAACGCCTTTGGCCCCTTCGCTGAAAGCCTTACCTTGGCTGCCAGTAAAGCAGAGACGCATCTTTAAAATCTGCTGCCTGATCTATAATGCTTCATGGAGCAAAGGCCCCAGATATCTTAAATAGAAACTCAAATGCTACTTACCTACTAGAAGCTTAAAATCTCAGGCTAAAGCCTTGTTGAGTGAACCCTGTATTCATCTGTCCAGATGTGGAAGCAGAGCCATTTCCTACCTGGCTCTTATTTATTGGAAAAACGTACCTCTTCAAATTCAATTCCGTACTAATTCATGTAAATTTAGGAAATTTATAAAAGCTTCCTTATTTTAAGTGATTCTCTCCTTGCATGCTTGCTTGTAGCTGTAGACAACAACGAGGTGTCCTCGGGTGAGTTGTGTGACATACTAAATCCAATACACAGAGCACAGACAGATAAGATAAATCCTTTTGAAGGGTGTGGAGTAAAGAATCCCTATGTGTAATTGTGCATTACCAACATATGTCCTCAAGGATCCTTAGGGCACTGTTGCATGATCCTATACTCTGATGCATCCACTTTGTAGCTCGGGCGGAAGTGAGGAGTGTCCTATCTTGGGTTATGCTGGAGAGGATGAGAGAGAGTATTCCCACTGTGTGAGCCTCACTGTGCTGATCATGGCAATTCTCATCCTTTCAGTTACAGACTAATGCACCTATATGAATAGAGAGTAGACGTGCTCTGAAGAAATGAGCAGGCGGGTGGGGAGAGGGGCCCAGTATTTAAGATGGTTAAGAGGGTATTGTAGTTTAACTATATAAAGCCTGAAGGTGCGTACGGTGTCACATGTAAACTCACAAATAAAAGAAGCAGACAAGGTTTGTGGGGTTAGTTACCCTCTCTAATAAATCACTAGAGTACATGATTTGCACCCAGGTAATTCTTATGAGGTTTTTTAGGAGAGTATAGAGTACATTTGTATCTATTTGAACTAAAAGGCTTTTTCTTCTAACAGTTAAAAAAGGGCTTGACATTGGATTTTTCCAATGCTATTGTTGTACTGTGCTGAATGTAGAGTTGCTAGTCCACAGCATCTTCTTGAGATGGACCTGGACTGCATGCCCTGCAATCCTGAAAGTCAAGTGATAAAAGAGGTACATGGTCCCAATTTAATGATCTGAAGTTCGAGGACACCGGGATACCAGTACTCCAGAGGTAAATGGCCTCCATTGTTAATCTGAAATGGATGTTTTTTACTCCTGATTTTCCAGATCTGTTTCACAACCTGTTTTCTTAAGCATCGTCCACTCATAATGTTAATAAATGCACATGAGAAGATAACGAAATTTAGTTTATCTTTAAAATTTAACATACAGTAACACCCAAACATATGGTCCATTTTATCCAATTATGCCAAAAACATTATCCTCCAGCATAGTCACTTAGTTCCAGAAAGAACCCCAAATTGCCAGTCCTGCTCCTCTGATGTATACACTTATCTTTATCGATAGCTACTTCCATTCATATATATTACACATTCTAGCCCTGCTGTGTTCAATACTGTTTTGTTCTGTATCACTCCAGTGTTTGACAATAATGAGCTGTACAAACCCTATAGAGATACAGCAGAACCACACATATAATTGTCCAATAATGTCATTGAGTTTGAAAGTTCTAATAGATACATTTAAGTGAATATCTCTTTGCAGTACACAGCTCAACTTATTCTTAGTATAGGACCTACATTTATGTCATTTTTATGCGTTTTTTATATGTGGAATTTGGAAATGTATAACAACTTACACCATTCCTGCAGTACTTAGAATCAAGGCTGAAATATCTTAAATTTCAATTGTTTAAGTAACTGGAACTTGACTACACATTCTCTTGCCTGAGATCCAAGACAAAACTGTTTGATACTCAGACCACTTCTGATATTGAGGCAATAAGGGTGGATATTTTTTCCCATAGCAGTCCTAAAACAAAATTGAAAATCACGGCGTGAGCAGCCACCTTGTAGAATTGCCAATTTTTTTTAAAAAAAGGTTTGACAATCTCTTTTTAAATCCCACTATAAACTTTCCTAAGTTTTTGTATTTTCTGCTAGCAACCCCACTGGAATTCTCGGTTGATTGCCTGAAGAAAATAGAAGATCTTTTTTCCCGATTCATCTGGTCATTTGCCAAACCAAGAAGAGCTTACAAATTCCTTACATTGCCCAGGGAAAGAAGGGGATGGGCCCTACCAAACGTAAGCCTTTACTACTGGGCCACTACACATCTACATAATCTAGTACTAATACAAGATAAACCGAAGGGAAGAGATATTGAAGAGGTCCCAACCCCTCTCAAACTTATAATTGGGGAAGAAGCTTGGGAAAGGGTGAGGCATTACCTAAATGATAAACAATACAAAAAGCTCATTTTAAAACACTACAAAGATGGGTTTAAAGTCCGGAAGTCAGTTCGAAAACTACTAGGAGTGGGTCGGCTCAATTTTTATACACCACTTATAAATAACCCAAACCTGCCAGAAATGTTTAAAGTGGTACAAAAGGGGGGGGGTACAAAAGGGGAAATGTTTAAAGAGCACACGATTAAAAGATGTATTGAGGTGGGACTAACACAACTCAGATTATTTTTCTCTCCAAGCGCTCTTGTCGCCTTCGAAAATCTCAGAGTGGTTTGAGATAGACTGAAGAGATTTCTATAAATACCTCCAAGTAAGGGTTTTCTATATAAAAAGGTGGCAGACTAATAGGATTCTCCAGAAATCATATAATGGATAAACCGGTAGAGAACAGGGACTTATTTGTATGGCTATGTACAATCTTTTCAACTCACTTGAATGAAAGGTCGTTAAAATGGGAAGAGAAAATTGGGGTATCAGAAACTTTATTCTCTCACTCATTTAAATTGCCACACAGTATTTTAATTTCGGCCCGGCTATAGGTACAATATTACAAAACTTGCTTTTCACTATATTATACTCCAAATAAGGGAGTGGAAAAGGGACATTCTGGCCCCAGTGTGCATTATTTCAGGGCAATAAGGTTCATATCTTCGCTTCTTGCAACATGTTTGGTAAGTTAAAACAAGAGATTGCTAAATTTCTTAAGGAAGCTTTAGGAGTGGGGTGTTCCCTTTCTTTGTCCCTGATAGTGCTTGGGGCTGCTCAAGCTACACAGGGGAAAAGCGGAGAGGAACTGGTGTTTATAGGTATGGTGATCCTCCGTCTATGTATAGCATTGGCGTGGCTGGATTCCAATCCCCCCAGATTTGAGCGGTGGCTTTCCCGCCTGCTGGCAAACTATGATTTATAAAAGGCTATCTATGCAAGGAGAAGAATACGCGCATCAATGAAAGGCTTAAAAATGTGGGCTCCACTGACTAGATGGATAGAGGAAAGCGTGTATTTAATAAGGAGGAAGCTAACATGGTGCTGTCATTGCATATCGCATTTTAGCGGCTCAGAAGCAAAGGAAGATATTGGAAATGCATGAATTATAGGAATGTCTGGTCCTTGGTTAAATCTGTACTGGGAACACGTAATGGAGTCAACATATAGGAATGTGTAAGAAGTTTAGTAACAAAGTTTGAGGTTCTTACCAACTCCGGGGGTGGGTGGGTAGTTAGTTGGGTGGGTGAAAGACAAAAAATGCATAATTGTTTTTATGATGATGAATTTCAATGTATGTTCAGACTTATCACATTATGCATTAAAAATATATACATATATCCCGCTATAAAATTTCCAATGATTGATTCAAGTTGATGGAAAAAGTGTTAGGGACAATCAGCATTATGGACTGGAAGAGACATACCAACTTTGACAGAATAACCCGTTTGCCAAGTTACAGCTACCAGTTCATGAAATCTGTAACCTGTTCCAATTGTGCATAAGAATTGAGCAGCTAAACATGCTCTATGGTCTTGACCTTAATTATGTCCCAGAAAATAAGGCTTGAAATATCACTCAAACAAAAGCAGGAATATAGAAGATTTCTGGTGCAGTCCACCTATGAAGTTCTTTAAAACGTGGATGATGCACCGATGGTTATGACTCTAGTTATGGCAGATTTATATAATTGCTAGAGAAGTGTAATAATTGTATCCAATTTCATAAACGTCATTAGATATTGCCATGACACATTAAGTAACTTTGTTCTGCAGAGAAAATTTTCTTTCCCAAGCCAGATTTAGCGGTAGCTCTAATAATATATGCAGCTGTATCTGCGTCTAGCATAAAACCACTCTATTACCTTTGAGAGCCATGTGGCTAAAATTTTAGATTACATTTTGGAATCTACATTGATCAGCAAAATAGGTTGGTATAAACCAATCTCTGTAGGTGGTTGTCTTTCTTTAAAATATAGCCATGAATAGGCTCCAATGAAACTGGAATATTTTCCTAATTAAAATTATACTTCTTTGTTGCTAAATTTATAGTTACCAAATTCCGAGATAGGGTCTTTTTAAACTCAATACAGCTTTGGAATTAAGTCTTCCTCTATCCCCACTGGACAAAGTATAAATGCCAACATCAGTTCCTTAGCAATAATGAGATTAGCAAGCCCGGCATTGTCTGGTCTGTAGTAGGTAAATATAGGTGTTAATGTCCACAGCTATACACTGGTCTTCAATTATATAGTGATTTTGCTAAAAAAACAAAACGTTTGTACTGGTAATTATTTTACCATCCTCTCCTCTTATGGCTTGAAATATTTTTCATGAATGTTTTATCTTATATGTATGAATATTCCCAACTAATTCACTGACTTTGTATACTTCATCGGGTTCTGGAAATATAATAGTGCAGCTTCCACTATTAGCTAACTTTGTGCGAATGAGCAGAGCTTAAATGTTGCTAAATAGATCTCAGTGGTTTGTCAACCTTGTGGTAATTCGCTTAGAATTATATTTTTCAAGCAGAAAAACGTGTCTATTAAGCTGGAGATATTTTCCTTGCTGACTTATTATTCAAGATTAAAGAGCTGCATTTGACTCCTATAAGCATTGGCTTTAATGCATCCTATATAACAGCAGATGGTGCAGTTTCAATATTGAATGATGCACAATTATTCTTCACCTATGACATATATATGTTACATTTAGCATCTCTCAACAGGGTTTGTTGGAAGATCCATTGTGGCGTACATCTAGTATGACTTAATGGGCTTTTACCTACCATGGTGTTCACCTGGGTAAGGATTTGAAATGGGAACATCACATAGACACAGCTGCTGTCAAGCATCGCCAGAGTGCGGGAGCCCTTAACTTGGAGCACAAAACATCGCTGACCAAACCAATTCAGCCTGTTTTGCAAGTCTACGAATCCAAAGTGGTGTCCTCCGTGCTTTATGGCGCTGAACTATGGGGCTTTGAGAAGCTGGCACCACCAGTGCTATCTGAAAATAAGTTTTTCCGTAATATTACTAGTCTTCCGCAGAGCACACCCCAATTGCCATTAAGATATGATCTGGGCAGGAAAGCTATTGTTGATATTGCCAGGCTACGACCAATTTTCTATTGGCGTAGGCTCTGGTCGACACCTGAGCTTTCCACATATGCTGCGGGGTTTCTAGACGTTATAACATCAGACTCCTTCCATAAGATTCGTTGGCTTGTCCAGTTAAGAAGTAGTCTGGTAGCTCTGGGCATGCAAATGCTCTGAGATTGCCCTGCGGAAATCTCATTCCCGTCCAAGAAAATCTTGAAGGAGAAATATTGGGAACAAGTTGTGTTTCAGGCATGGAACGTTACTGATTCATCTACTATGGCAGGGGTTTTCTTAGGGGCAAAACTTGCCCCTAAATTTGAATCCTATCATTATCAAGCCGGCGGATAGGAAGCTCTATTTTCAGCTCAGAGCGGGTTCTCTGCCGTTGAAGGCATTGACCTCTAGATGGTCTGAGGCAAGTATCAACAGCTGCCCGGCCTGTGGGAACCATACAGAAACTCTTGTACATCTTCTTTTTGTTTTCCCAGTATATGCAACTCCGAGGGGGGTTTGGCTTGCACCAATGTGCAAGCTACTGGGCACTAGTAGGAGTTCCGTAGCTGAAAGACTAATATGTACTAGCACTATGCCATTTATCTCAATATCAGTAGCTAAATAATTGGGATGGGCATGGGTTTTAAGGCAGAAATTGATCTGTAGCCCATTGATTGTTTCCGAATAATGTATATAACTCATGCCTTTTGACCCTGTCTAGGTTATTTATTAATTGATCTCATTACTTTTTTATCTTTAGATTAATTGATTTTACTTATTCTATCGTACGAAATTGGATTTTATACTTCTTCCATTTGCTGCTTGTTTATCACTTATTTTATCTTCAACTTTTTACTTGTGTCATATTTTAACTTGGATTCATGTAAGCTTTTTCGAACTATGTTTAACTTGCTTTGCTTTTATGAGTTTTTATCTGGAATAAAGCTGTTTCTGAATGACTGTGACTTAATGGTCGAGTTACTGGCATCAGAGGATTATTATCCAATTTTATTCTCAGAATGTTATCATTGGCTGCCTTTGAAAGGATATTGTTTGCATTGAAAGAAAATTTTCATCTTGAAGTACAGCTTATGAAGATGTCAGTAGAGTGTGAAACCAGTTTCTCCTTTTTAGAGAGTCTACCATCTATCTGCCAGACCCAGAACTACTTTCTGATTGTAGGTAGCAGTTTTTGTCATGGAGTTTAAAACCTGTAATTAAAGAAAGAAACAGCAACCCAGAATTTTGGACTCTTAATTTGTTTCCTTGTAGGGCCTCTGAAATCTAGTATAGATTTTGTTGGCTCAAGAGTGCTTCCTAGAATTTCATAATAGCCCCTGAGATCATCATAGAAACATCAGCGACAAAATGACATTTTCACTATGATTTTTCATTGTTCCTCAATCTGAGTATCAACCAGGAAAAGGTTTACAGGGATATTCCATGCTTTGAAAACAAATTTTACGTGGAAATGTGAGATAGAAAGATGAGGTGGCTATTCTGGGCATGAGTTACTCAAGCTGCAGCCTAGTGAACACCCTTGCTTGACTTTCTGCTTGCCTGCAGTTCTGCAGCTCTTCATTATCCATCATTCCCCGAAGGATCAGATCTTTTGTGTCTAATCTGCACATCGACATGAAACGAGTCTCCATCTGTGAAACAAATTACCTCAGAGAGGTAAGAAAAAAGTCAAACATTCCTGGAAAAAAAGAGTACTTGAAATCAGTGGTTCATTAACATTTGTTTTCTGAGGCAACTTTAGCCCTTCTAGGATGTTGTCAGGCCCCTTTCTGGGGGCCACGGCTCAAGCAAGGAATACTTTGCCTCAACTGTAGAGTTTAAGATTGTGTGCCTCTGATGTCATACGTTTCAACCTATTATGGCACTGTAAACTGTGTCAATTAAAGCTGTTTGCACACTTGACTCTCAGGGTAGTGATGGTAAGTAGTCAGGGCTATTTAGGAATGTAATATGTGGATGCTTCAGCTCAGAACTCAACAGTCAATCAAAAAAGCCAAGAGAATATCCATCCCAGTGCTTATCCATTCAAGAAAGAAAGTATATTAATCACTCAGTTACACTCAATTCTACACATTTAAATTATCAAAACAATATAGTGGTTCTGGGCATTATATTGGTAGAGGCTGCACCCCATCATCCCCTGACAAATACTTCACTATTTAGGTAATCAAAGCTGCACACAGGCCAGTCACAGATTTGACAAACTTATCTCCACAAGAGCCATTTGCGAATTTCGGAGATGCATTCATGTAAGATTCAATCATGGAGAGCGCCACACAGCCAATCAGGAATACAGCAGATGAAGCCCTGCAAAGGCCATTTAGCAACATGCAACTACATTGCTGTAGAGTTGAGGTTCCTGCTGGATCTGTTTTAGAGCTTAGGAGAGCCTTTTGACAGCTAGGTCCCCTCCACTCGCAACAGTATTCTGGATCTTGCTCTTTCCAGGCCAACCTCTCCTCCTGCAGGATATGTAGACTCGGTCCCTTTCTCAGTGGGCAGTTAGGATTTTAAGTGCTACGGGACAGGTACACAGCTTCCCCAACAAGATATTGAGACTTCAGGTGATGTCCTATCACCCCTGGGAGACTGAATTTCAGGCAAACACAAGTCCTGGTTATACTGGAACAGATATAGTTGGGATAACACTTTTATACACAACTAAGAGACAGAAGATGTGAATTCACAGACTCATACTCTAGAACAGCTTTTGTGTAGAGTGATGTGTTTATCAGCAGTGCCATCTCCATCCTGGAGCATCCACAAAAGAGGAGCAAAGGGGTGTATGGTTTCTGCATCTGGCAATCAACAGCCCAACTGAAGGAACGCAAAACATGGAAAGAAAAAAAAAAGGGGCAGGTCTGACCATAAGGATTCCTCACCTTTCACAAGAGAGCCTGTAGTCTAACCTCTTACCATCCACAAAATGGAAGACTAAGTAGATCCTTGCTAACCCAAAGGCCTCATTGAATATGTAAAGGTTCTCTGACTTGATCCCTTACTTCAGTGTATAGGTCCCCTCCTCCCAGACACAGGAACAATACACTTCCACTGTCTTATATTTCTGTTCATCTTTAAGGACTAGTAGAGCTTATGGCTGCTCCAACAGGGGTTCCTAGCACTATGAGGAGGTCAGCAATTACAGAAACCAAAAAGTGGAGCCAATAGAGTTAAAAAAGCAGTCTTCAGATGTTTCTAAAAAATCTCTTCACTCAGGCTTAGGAGTGGTAGGGTGTTCCAGAGTGTAGGCAGTAGAAACCTCAAGGATAATCTGCCTGCCTAGCTTGTTTAATCTCTAAGACATGAACATCTGTTTAATTAAAAACGTAACTTTAGACAATCAGGTAAGAACTGTGGCAGCATATTTCTTTATTTTTTAAGATGCCCTATAAAATGGTATGGGCTCTTTCCTCTTCAACTAAAAAAAAATGCCCTCCAGGTCATTAGTGGATCGCGCATGGAAGACGTCAATGTTCTGTATCTGGGCCTCCATAAAACATTGTTTAGGTGACTTCAAATATTTCAAAAAGTAGCAGAACAGCTTTTTTTTGCAAAGGCATAGTTTGGGGGCGAACTTTGGGGTTTTAATGTTGGGGTGGATTTCATTTGGGACAGTTGTAGGAGGTGAGGTGCTAGTGGTCGTTGCCGGTATTGAGGAGGCTTATAAAGTCTTGATACCTTCCAAGTCACAGTGCAGATCCTTCAGTCTATTGGAGATGGGTGGGTCTGGACTCAGGACTCCGCCAATCAACAGGCTACTCTTGTTCCTGAGGCGGAAAGCCGGGAGCAATTGCTTGTGACTTTTAAAGTTTGAAAATTGTATTGTTGGTTTTAATTTACCTGTTCCCCCTCTTCTGGGCATTCTTCCTCATTACCAGCTGTGGCAGCCCCTCGTGCAGCGGACCTTAGCGCTGCCGAGGCTTGAGATTACACCCGCCGCCATTCCACACTGGCCCACAGGCCACGGCCGCGAGGCCACGCCCCCTTTCCCCCTGCAGCTTACTTAAACACGCTGATTGCTAGCGTGTGACAGAGGCTACTCCTGTTCCTGAGGCGGAAAGCCGGGAGCAATTGCTTGTGACTTTTAAAGTTTGAAAATTGTATTGTTGGTTTTAATTTACCTGTTCCCCCTCTTCTGGGCATTCTTCCTCATTACCAGCTGTGGCAGCCCCTTTTGCAGCGGACCTTAGCGCTGCCGAGGCTTGAGATTACACCCGCCGCCATTCCACACTGGCCCACAGGCCACGGCCCCGAGGCCACGCCCCTTTCCCCCCGCAGCTTACTTAAACACGCTGATTGCTAGCGTGTGACAGAGGCTACTCCTGTTCCTGAGGCGGAAAGCCGGGAGCAATTGCTTGTGACTTTTAAAGTTTGAAAATTGTATTGTTGGTTTTAATTTACCTGTTCCCCCTCTTCTGGGCATTCTTCCTCATTACCAGCTGTTGCAGCCCCTCGTGCAGCGGACCTTAGCGCTGCCGAGGCTTGAGATTACACCCGCCGCCATTCCACACTGGCCCACAGCCCACGCCCATGGCCGCGAGGCCACGCCCCCCCTCCCTATAAATATGTGTAATCCTCGTAGGCGCAGCGGATGAGCGTAGCGGGCGCGCCTAAGGCAAGCCCGTCTGCGCCCGTCCGGGACCGATCGGTACCAGGGGCACCCCACTACGCGCGTTTTCTAACTTACTCCTCTGCACAACTGCATACCCTTAATAAACATGGGCCGCTAAACCCTGCAACCCTGACGTACGTCCAGAACCTTGGCATTGTCTCTCCCATGTGCACCACGTCTCCTCCCCCCCCCCTCCACCACTGCTCTCCTCTTGAACACGAGATCAGCTGTCAAGCATCGGATTGAAATATTTGACTTTTTAGATTCCAACTCCCCTGACCTCCTGTTCCTAACTGAAACCTGGTACAGATCTGATTCCCTACCGAGTGTACTGGCAGCCCTCCCGCCTCACTACTCCATGCTTCGCGCAGATAGACCTGAGGATAGAGCAGGCGGCGGTGTAGCCCTGATTGCCCGCAAGGAATTCCACTTTCAAATACTCGCTTCACCCAGGCTGCCAGCAGCTGATTGCCTCGTAGTACGTTCAACCTCGTTCAAGATCCCTATCACCTGTGTGTTGATGTATAGACCACCCCAGCCAATTCCTGGCTTTCTTTCTGCCTTCCAGGACCTACTGGCCACCTTAGTAGTCAATAATGCCACTGTCCTCGTTTTGGGAGACCTTAATTTCTGGCCTACTGACCCCGCTGAAGACATCACTTCTAAAGATTTTACCCATCTACTCCTCAGCCTCAATTTCACTCAGCATGTCCATGGCCCTACCCACATCAAGGGCCACATTCTCGATCAGATTTGGACATTAAATATCCCGACCTCCACTCCTATCATATCGCCCTGCCCATGGTCAGATCACTCTCTGCTCGCCTTTTCATTGGATCTGAGCCATAAAATAACATCTTCCCCCCCTAAAAACACCTGGGCAAGGAATTGGACTCAAGTCGACATACCATCCCTGTGCGTGCAACTCACTAACTGCCACCTGCCCAGATCTATCGGGCCTAGCCCCACACTCCCAGGCCACTATCCTGGACCACTGGCTCATCAAAGCCTGTGACCCTGTGGCTCCCTTAAAATGGGTCACCATCAACCGTACCCACAATGCTAACAAGTGGTTCAATCCTGGCCTTAAAGCCTAGAAACTCTAGAGCTACGGCAGGCCGAACGAGCTTGGAGAAGAACCTACTGCCCGACCCGAAGACTACTCTTCACCACCCAACTCAGTGAATATAAACAAGCCATCCTGACAGCCAAAACAGAATACTTTTCTGGGCGCATCTTAGCCGCAGAAAACCAGTCTCGGGAGATTTTTTCCACCGTCCACGAGCTGGCATCATCCGACAGAACCTCACCCAAGATCCCCCCCTCCCAGTCCCTATGCAACTCGCTTAACGAGTTCTTCATCGAAAAAATAGTCTGCATCAAAGCTAACATCCCTCCTCCCTCGCCCACTTTCACCCATCCGCAGCCACCGGACAATAATCGGTCCCTCACTACCATTCCATCACTGACTAAAGAATCTCTACTCCCTCTACTGAGGCGCGTCAAGTCGGGCTCCCCAGCCGACATCTGCCCGGCACGAATCCTCTGTCAGATCTTCACTGAATGCCCAGCCCCCGCCCTCACTCTCCTGAACAACTCCCTCACGCTTGGCTTTGTCCCTGCTTCTTTCAAAACTGCCACTATTCTTCCAATACTAAAAAAACCGGGCGCCGACCCGTCCTCCCCGGCAAACTATCGCCCCATATCCCTTCTCCCTTATCTGTGAAAGGTAGCTGAGTCCCACGTCACTCAGGTGCTCAGCTCTTTTATAGAGGACAGTAATTATCTCGCACCCTGTCAGGCGGGCTTTCGTCCCCGCCACTCCACTGAGAAGGTGGTTATCTCGGTCATGGACTAACTCAGGGAGGGACTTGACACTAACACCCCTCAAGCCCTGGTCCTCCTAGATTTGTCCGCCGCATTTGACACGGTAGACCATTCCATTCTTTTGTCCCGTGTCAAGGCGGCGGGCATGGGGGAACAGGTACTGACCTGGATAGGTTCCTTCCTGGCCGATCGCACTCAGGCAGTCCACCTTGCGGAATTCTCTGCCCTGCCCCGCAGGGTGAACTGTGGCGTTCCCCAGGGATCTTCCCTCTTCCCCCTCTTATTCAATCTTTACATCTTCCCCCTTATTTCTGCACTGCAACAACTGGAGGTCACAGTCTATAACTATGCTGATGACCTCCAACTCATTTTTAATTTCTCTTCCACCCTATCCGGCGCAGCTAGCCTCCAGTCCGTCATGCTGTTTATCTGGGATTGGATGAATGCAAACCATCTCAAACTCAACCCGGATAAGACAGACTTGATTTTGACTGGAGGCAGTGGCAATCCCTGGTCTCCTTCATTTTGGCCCCCTTCCCTTGGCTCACCTCCCACTCCTTCTTTCTCAGTCAAAACCCTTGGCATTACTCTCAACCAGGATTTGATACTCCATTCTCACATCAGCTCTGTTGCTTCTTCTTGTTTTTTCACCCTGCGCACTATCAGGAAAGTATCCCGGTTCTTTTCCCCCTCCGCACTGAAACTTATAGTGATGGCCATGGTCTTATCCAAGATCGATTCCGGGAACATAATTTACAATGGTGCTCCCGCCTACGCACTCCAGCGTCTCCAGCTGTTGCAGAACCAGGCTGCTCGCCTGGCACATGGCCTGCCCAAATTTCATCACTCTTCACCCCTTCTTATTGCCCTTCACTGGCTTCCCATCAAACAACGCGCTCTTTTCAAACTTGGCTGTCTCACCTTTCAAGCTCGGGCGGGCACTGCCCCGGCTTTTAACAACTCCACCATCGCTAATTACTGCCCCTCTAGAGCGTTACGCTCTTCTTCTAAATCTTTATTAGTTATCCCCCGATTTAAGAAAAAAAGATCGGGAGGTCAGAAATTTTCGGTTCTTGCACCCACCTTCTGGAACTCTCTCCCACCCCAGGTTAGACTCTCCCCCTCCTATCTTGAGTTTCGCAAAGCTCTCAAGACTTTTCTGTTCCAACAAGCTTTCAGCCCATAGCCCCCTGTGTCCGCCTTAGCTCAAGAACCCTCTAGCGCCAAGAAACTGCACAGTGAACGCGCGCTTTATAAATTTTTTAAAAATTCAAATTCAATTCAACAGATTCCCACTGGTAGTTCATTCTGGTCTGTGCCAGCTAAACGTAATTGACATAGCTGGGGGAAAGTCTTTGGGGATCAGCATTGTGGCTGGTTTCGCTACAACTTCTGCGCAGACTCATTGTGGGCTGTTCACCATGGTATGTTTCGTGTGTAAAAGGTAGGCAAATTTGCTGGCAAAGGGAGAGACGGCATAGAAAGAGGACTGTTTATCTGGTGCCGCCGTTTTGTGCTGTGTACCTGCAGGTGACCTCTTGGGGTGGGTAAGTTTCAAGAACTTGTGGAAATTCATTTGTCATTTTTGTTTGAGAGGGGATTTATGTATATTGTGAGTTTTTGGCCGCCATCTTGGATTGGGACCAATTTATATTTGTAGGCTATGGCACTTGACCATTTCGAACAAAATAGAAAGAATTTCTTCTCTGGCTCCTTTTTTGTCTATTCCTGGTCTGCCTCCACTGGACTGGCTGTGATCGAGCGATGGGTTTGAGACGTATTTGTAGACAATAGACAGTGATATATTAACTTGTAAAAAGAAGAAAGCCTTATCGCTGCATAATCTGGGCCCTGAACCCAGAGACATTAAAGATATTAAAGAAATTACTGTTAAATGTTGTAAATATTCATTTGAATCAAGAGGGACCGTCTTGTGACATGACATAGTGGTAACTGATGTCATTGATGAGTATTCCTCTATTCTCACTATATTAGATAACAGGGTCTCATCATTTGAAAATGTGGTATTGGAAAGGTCTGGTATGTTTTGCTGAAAATTAATTAATAACAGGTATAATTTCTTCGTTAGTATTTTCGAGCCACAGCTTGCCTGCTTTGTGGCTTCAGGTGCACCTCAAAATATTGGGAAGAGGAAGAGGAACTGGGTGTAATGAAACAAAGCAGTAAGTATTCACAGCATTTTAGACATTCAAAACTCATTTGCTCAAGTTTAACCTATATAAAAATGTTCGTTCCTTTATAGTAGAATGTTGGTTTTATAAAGCAGATATCACCAACAAAATAGATGTAATTCAGCAAATTGTCTGAATATTTTAGTTTGACTTCAGTGGTTCCGAAGTAACCGAATACCAAAATGCACATAAAAATGGCCAGGAAATAATATCATGAAAACCTTTCGATATAAAACTTCAAAATGTCATATTCTAAAATATTTCATTTTCTTTGGAAAGAAACATATATAAAAAACACAAATATACACTTTCTAAGTGCTGTGGCCCTCTCTTCAGGGAGCTACTTGGCACACAAAAACAACAACGCTAGACAAAAGCTGCACAAAAGTGCTAGTTTTAAATTGGAGGGTTTAAAATAATTAAATGTGAGAGTTTAAAGGAGTTTCATATTTTTCGAATTTTAACAATCGGTAATCTTTATAAAAAGAACTCAAAAACTCTAGTATTGTGCATCCATAGCCAACACTAGCCATATTCATCTGAGTGATATCACGTACAGCTTGATCTTTGCTCTTTCCTAATTTATTTATTTATTTATAAGTTTTATATAGTGCGAACTTGAGCCAAGAGGGTATCAGAGCGCTTTACATTTAGGATCATTGCGTTACAAGATACATCAGATACAAGAACATTGAAAGGTACAGTACACAAAGAATGTTTCAATAATTCGTAGGAAGGAGTAAAAGCGGGGAGACGAGGAGGAACAATGCCCAATGTCCGGCTGGGTAGGTGACGGTCAAGGGGGAAAACTAGGGCCAGACTCCTTATTAGCTGTCAAGCAGCTCCACCAGTCATCAGCCATGTTGCTCAGGTCTCAGCATTCTGGAAAAAACAGTAGTTTAGTTTATCTGAATTTGCCAAGGTTATATAGCGCTATCTAGACCCGGAGGTATCAGAGCGCATAACCAGGAGAACCTTGCATTAGAAGGTACATCAAAAGTATTATAAAGCACTGGCTAGACCCGTAGGTATCAGAGCGTTATAGCAGAGGAACATTGCGTTACAAATTACATCAGTTACAATAGCGTAGTAAGGTACAGTAAACAAACAACGCGGTTGAGAGAATTTATAGGAAAGGTGGGGAGGAAGGAGCCATAGCAGGGAGACGAAGAAGAACTGTGTCCAATGTCCGGAGAGACAAATAGAGAGGGAATGGGGAGAGGTGGAGTGAGAAGGGAGAGGACAAGGGGGAAGACGGACAAGAGATAAAGGGAAAGTCACACCAGAGACTGAGTGGGTAGATGATGGCCACGGAGAAAATCCAAGGCCAGTCTCTTCTATAGCTATCTAGGAAGCTCCAACGGGCATCGGTCAGAAAAATGGAAAGAAAGGAGACAAGGAAAAGGCAGAACTGCAGAAATATGCAGGGGGGAAGGGCGAGACAGGGAGAAGAGGACAAACAGTGTCCAGTGTCCGGCTGTGCAGGTGACGGTCAGGGGATAACCCAATGCGGATCTCCTCAATTAGCTGAACAGAGCAGCTCCACCGGGCATCGGACAAAATGCTCGAACTTCCCTGTCGGGTAGGGGTCAAGTGTAATCAGGGGAATGTCAGAATAGTGCGGGTGGGGGGGAGCCATGGTCTGGGGAAATTCAAAACGTCCTCTTGAGGTCTGGCACAGTCCTGGCAGGGTTTTGTAAGTAAAAGTAAAAGATCAGCAAGGAAGCTATCCTCCAGTCGTCTACAGGCCCCCTATCCTGACCAACAACTGGTCCCTGAAGAGCAGCGTAATTTTGGCTCCACCTTTTTATATTTTACTAGGCCACGTATATATTTACCTATGGCCTCATGTATTTGTGTAATTTAACATTATTAAAGAAAGGTAGTGCACCTGAACAGATACAAACAGTGCATTTACGTTGTAATCTCGACATTTATATGTGTGTGCATAGTAGCGTTTTCCCTCACAGTAACAATGAATTACAGTTCTCATCTACATCTGCATTTGTAATTATTATATATGCGTATTCTTTTACATAACAATCTGCTTTTATTTTATAACTGAAAAGGCATCTATTTGAATAGTGCTCTGTATCTATATTGTAGCTGTATATATATCTATCATCAGGCATTTAAATTAACATGTTCTGAAACGTTTGCTGTACTAAGTTGGCTAAAGGCCTTAAGCATTTTGATTTCTTAATGTTTCAATTCTAACGTAAATGTTTGCCTTGGATCCAATGTTTTTCCCTCCTCTGCAGGTGCATCTGCATGAGCTCATGGTTAAAGAAAGGCACATTGTGTGAAAGAGATAGTGAGGCTCAAAGGGAGTGTCTTTTGGCAAGGACAAGAAGCTTTAATGAACGAAGGGAGGATTACTGTTTATGCGGCATGAAGAGAAGGTAGGAATCCGAGGACATTCTAATATATGGACCACAGGAAAAAATCTTGAGTGTAGTTGCCAAGTTTTGTTGTTTGAAGATGTAAAATAATGAGACATGCGACATGGGATTCTCAAAGAATCTGTTGCAGGTATAATTGAGGATATAATTTAGCTTTATATATGTTCCCTTCAGACTCTGAGAGGTACAGACCTCTTTGTGACATATTTGTTGTGTGGAGTCATGCTATGCAATATTCTATCCCTTTGTGAAACTTCTACAAAGGTTCTGCTATGAGGACACCTTTCTCTGCTTCCCTGACTTAAATAGTGGTTTTCTGATTCCTAGTTTAGACTAGGGCTTAACCACTTGGAAGCTCATCATATTCTGCTGCTGCGCTGGGATTTACAAAAACCCATTATTCATGACGAGCTGGGCTCGTCATGAGCGTGCTGGGAGGCTACTGCATGACGAGCCCAGCTCGTCATGAGCGTCGAAGGGGTTAATAGATTTTCTTAGACAACTTCATGTATAGGCAGGAGGATCAAAACTTTCAATCTACTCACCAGACTTTGTTTCTCATTCGCTGTATTAAAGCTACTGAATTGCTCATTTGCATTCTGTTATTGAGGATAAATGTTGCCAAACGTGTAGGATATCCCTCAGTGATTCTACAGTTTTATACTATGTTTCTGAACCTGATTTATGTCAGCTTGGCTTTGAATTTCTAATGAATCCATACTTAATCCCATCTTCCAACTCAGAGGTTTACTTTGTGGCTAAATGGGTTACACTGTGAGTTTGAAATTGTAATTGATTATTTCTCAGGCACCTACAAACTCCCATTGCAGGGGGTGTTGAAGAAGAAGCCCAAAATTTGAAGCATTAGCATCACCAAGACACTCTTTCCTGTATAGAATTTCATTCTGCAATGCTCTCACTGCTGTTGCTAATAACTAAATTAAAAAGAAAGGAACTATTTTTAAAAAATACAGGTCTGCTATGTGGAAGTGCTAACACAGACTGAATTAATTAACTTTCGACATACCTGGCCAAAGCTATTGACAAATATAGCTAAGAAAGTAGCTTAACTAGTCTAACCAAAACTCATGATTGTTATTTTGATTGCTCTTTAAAATATGTGCATTTAGAACCACCCTAAGGATGTGGTTAGGAGATGGCCCTTTCAGTGGGGAAAGTGGTTAAATTGTAAAAGAATAGGTGATGGGCTCAAACTTTTGCTCTGAATCTTATGGCTGGTGTTATTGAATATCAATGTGCCAAATAGCAAAGCTGCGTAATTTTTAAGTATGGGCGAAATTTGCGAATTCACGGTCTGTGAATTCACGCGAAATCGAATTTGCGATCTGCATAATCTGCGAATTTGTGCGAATTTGCAGATTTTTTTGCGTGTTCGCTGGGTTTTTTGTGTATTCGCGGGCCGCTTGCAGCGCACCGACCGCGAAGTTACCCATCCGGTCGTACATGGGCGCGGCCATCTTGTGCGCATTGCGTATTTCCGTTCCCGGGCGCTATTGGCAAGCTCGCGTTGTGTGCGGCGCGCTATTATGAGTTTGCGTGTGTTTTTGCGTGCTCGCGGGGGAAATATCGCGCAAACTTACCCACGCGGTCCTCAATGGGCGCGGCCATCTTGTTTTTCATTCATTGCTATTTTTCTGAGCATGGTTTTTCTGTCCTCTTTCAATTTTTGCAATCCTTTGTTTCTTTGAACTTTTTTTTGCTCTTTTTTGGTTCATATCCATCTCTCTATTTGTCTAGATCTATATTTTGTGTTTTTTTTCAACTTTTTGTTACTTTAATAACTACTTTTTTTGTTTAGCTCTCTCTTTTATTTTATTTATTTTTTCCCCCTATTCTTTTCTTCTGTCGCCCAGGACCATGGCAAAAGGAGCCGGGAAAAGCAAGGGGAAGGGTCCCGCACCCAGTACCCGGCTCCCATGCGGGCGATTGAGGGGGGAGGATGTAGTGGCCAGGGAGATTTTTTACCGCGGTGGAGGTGGCCGCTCTTATATTTTTTGTTCTGCGCCACCTCCCTAAGACCGTGGCAGCAGGGGGCAGGCCCGGTCAAGGGTATGGCCTCCCGGAGCGTAGCCAGCGGTGGGATAAGGTGTGCTGGGCCATGCGGAGGGAGTCGGGGGTCCGGCGCACCTATGACCAAGCGACGCACCGGTGGGCCGACGTCCTCGACCGGGAGCAGGACCTGCTCCACCTGCTAGGCATGGAGATCCTTGGCCTTGGCATGTAGCTATTTAATAACTACTTTGTATTCTTCTGCTCTGTGTTATATTGCTAATATATGTTTTTCCTGAAGAGCAAGAATGCTGCCTATTAGATTAAATTGCAGGTAAAATAGTGTTTAAATAGCTTCTGTGATTGCAGGTGCTCGCCTCCTCAGTGGCGTTGCTACTATGCTTACTTGTTTGCAACTTTTTACTCTTTTGGCCTGAATATGTATGAGTGTAGTACTTTGCAGAACTGCGTAATGCTAGAGAGACTAGAGACTCAAGTCTAGTCCTTCCTTTGTACTCCTGCTGCCACTAAGAAGAAGAGATAGTGATGGATTGATAGGTTGAGTATATTATGACTTGTTATTAGTAGTAGGACATTTTGTAGTGCTCTGCAATCATGATGACGGGCTGTGTCTGTCACGTCGCGTGCTGCTCAGTGCTGGCAGTCGTAGTAGAACCTTTTTGTTGTTGGTTTAGTTATTGATTTACATAACTTTCCAAGTAGACGGTCTGCGAATCCAGCAATACTGTACTAGTATCCTCCTAGTTGACCAGATCAGATAGGTCAATACATGTAGTGCAATTGTTACTAATTTGTTTCCCTGAGATAATTTTAGATTGTGGTCAAAGAAATCAAATATTTTCAAAAATCAATCATCCATGTTTGTGTTTATTTCATGATCATCATCACCTCCCAGGGGCAAGGCAGCAACATCCCAGACTTCGGCGGAACAGAGTGGGCAGGAACGGTCCTCTGCAGGCTCTTCTGCTGGCCCCAGTAAGTTGTTCTGTTTTAATATAATTATACTTCCTTAGTTTTTACAGCTGCTATTCATTCCAAACTGTTTCCTAATTCTATTTTTTACAAAATAGTCTTTGATCTTCTTGTAGACTGTTTCTACTTTCTTATCATGCCTCTCTACCATCACTCTCTGTGCTACACTATTTACTATTATTTATGAGTCGGTCTGTGTAGGTAGCTAAGCTTGCCCAGTCGGCAAACGGTGTTAAACAAAACTCTGATCCAGCAATAGCTCTAGAGGCACTCAGTGCAGTCCTCTGGGTTGCCATTGCTGTCTATTCCAGTCTTCTTAATGTTAATGCTTTGACAATTTCCGACAACAAAATGTCAATGTCCACCAAGAATAAGCTAGTAGTTGGCTTTTTGATTTGATAGTAGCACATACCATACCGCTAGTGTTTCAGGGACTATTCTGCACATACAGAAGAATGGACAAGAGAAATAGTACATTGTTGATGATAGGTGCAGTTCGACTTTCCACATACCTCAGTCAGAAGTAACTATGCGGGACTCAGGAGCCCTCACCTTGTTGGAACTTCAAGTCCTCCTGGTGGTGATGAGGAGTAGTTGGTTCTGTCTGTAATTATAAAAATGTTGCACGTTAAAGAGCAAGCATTCATCAGTTGTGCCAAAAAGAGTTGCATGTTATGGCTAAGCATATAAGTTAACACCCTCCCCAAAACCGTGACTTCTTTTCAGTCCCAATATTTAAAAATTGTTTAACATTTTCTCTTCCATTACGAGATGAAGTAGGGGGTGGTGTATGGCATCTAAAAATATGACATGTTTTTTCTAGGCGTCATAACATCGGATGCAGCATTTGCCACCACCAGTGCCGGGGCCAACAGCGCGGAGGGGTCCACTCAAGCGGCGGATGCGGTGGCGCCACCAGGAGGAGCTGAGGGGGATGGCTCAGCAGTGGCGGACGGTGGTAAGTTATTATTATACTCCTTACTTATTGACATTTTAGAGTAGGCTCGCAAAGGAGTGTATGATGTACTGTACAGTAGCCAGTACACTACATTTTTTTAGCCAATCACGGAGAAGACAGTCACCCTTGACAAAGCAATAGCATTAGCGGCGGTAGTTCTCGAGTAAGCAATGCCCTCTCTATTTGACTTCAAATCAGCTGGGAAACTTTTATCGTGAAGCCAAATCATATCAGATCAACTTGAGGGATGTGATGAACAAAAAGGGAAAGAACTTAGGGTCAATGGAAGGACGAGCGAGTCGTAACATTTATGACTAAAGAATGATACGTGGTGCATTGCAATATATCATTTTGGTGAAACTCAAATGCAAGTCAAGACGGTGGTTTACCAAATAAAATGAAAAGGGTGTTATTTGGTTGCTGAGAAAAAGTAAAGTTGTTACAGTTGAGACATTAAGAAGAATGAAAGACGTTTACTTTGGAAGCCTGGATGGTATCTTCTTCCTCATACATAGCAGAGGTGTATGTAGAGCAGACGCTCAGTGCATGAAGAGTGTTACTTTGTTCGAACAGCATGTCTGTGCCAGAGTAGCAAAGCAGAGGAAATCCAAATACTACAAGTTGTGATTGTTCAGAAACTCTCCCTTGCCTAAAGTAACAGTACAGTAGTTTACTTTGCAAACACAGCATATATTGGGTATGTATTGTATAGTTGACAATTATATCAAGTCAAGTCCCTTCCTCCGGCAATTATGGTTACCACACTCACTCCCTATGTTCATAATTATCATCGCCGTTGTTCACTCAATCTATCACAACAAAGCACCTAAAGTCATCCATCATATAAGCAAAGAGATCATGTGATCAGCTGGATACATGATCAGAAATGAATAATCTTAATTTTCCTTTTGTAGTACTTAAGGCGCAGGTGGGCAGTGCGAAAGCATTGAGCAGTAGCCCTTGATGTAACCGAGTATGGCCAGTGCCACCCCTATACAAAAGTAAGAGCTTCCCTATCCCCACCTGCATGTACTGCTTAAAGTAATGCATGCAAGTCTGCGTCATCATGGCTTGTGTCTCTTTTTCTTGGGTGCAAGCTGACTGAGCTGGCATTATGCCGGCTACCACAAGTTCACGTACAAGTAATTTCTTTCGCAAAACTAGAGAAAAAAAGAAGAATACTGGTGTACTCTCTGACTCTCTGACTATGTATTGAGTCCATAGTGCTGCCTGGTAGTAGAATTCCTGAAACTCCCACTGTAACAGGCCACCAAAGACGGCAGAAAGATACATGGCAAAATGTTATACTGTGCTTGCAAATTGCTAGTGTTACTGTGAGACAACTTTCTGTTGAATTATTTTGTGTTATTGTTAAAGAGTATTGGTTACATTATTTTTCTTTCTTTCTTCATACTAATGCTCCCAAAAAGCTTACCAGAAGGGAGATGGCTGTCCAGGCCAGGGCCCGGAAGCTGGAGGCCATTCGGGTGGAATATTGCCGGCTGTGGGCTCGGGAACAGGAGGAGGGGGCGTCAACAACCTCCTCCAGCACTGCCCGCGTGTTATGTTATGTTATGTTATGTTATCCGGATTTATTGAGCGCACAGATGCCCCAGCAAAGGGGCGTCCTGGCGCTAGTACAGAACAAAAAAAAACGGACAAAGGTGAGAGACAAAACACAACACAGCAGAACTAAGGAGCTAAGGGGAAGAGAAAGGTTTTGACAGGCTTCCTAAAAGCAAAGAGCCCGTCGATGGCACGAATATGGACAGGCAGGGAATTCCATAGTTTGGCGGCAAGAACTCGAAAAGAGCGTCCGCCAATCCTGGATCTCTTAAAGCGAGGCACTATGGTAAGGTGGAGAGCAGAGGACCTCAGTGAGCGAGCTGGAACGTAGGGGGAGATAAGATGCTCCAGAATCTGAGGGGATGACAATTTGAGAATTTTAAATGTCAGAGTCAATGATTTAAACATTATTCTCTGTGCCACCGGTAGCCAGTGGAGATTATAAATGGTTTTCCTAGCTGAACAAAATTTGGGTAAGCCGACCAGAGCCCTGGCGGCGGCGTTCTGGACGCGTTGGAGACGGGAGAGTTCAGCCTGATTGACTCCAAGAAAAAGAGAGCTAGCATAATCTAGTTTAGACAAGATCATGGCTTGCACAATGAGTTGTCGAGTGGGAGCGTCAAAGTATTTGAAGGTGGACCGAAGCTGACGCAAAATCCCAAAACATGCTGCAGCAATCTTTTTAGTATGGATGGAAAAACTCAGTTGGGAGTCAAACCATACCCCAAGGTTTTTAACTTCAGTGACGGGGGTAGGAGTAGGACCGAGCTCATGCGGCCACCAGTTATCGCCCCACAGATGTGATTGTTTCCCCACAATGAGCACCTCGGTTTTCTTGGCGTTTAATTGCAGGAAATTGTCATTCATCCAGTGGGCCACGGATATAAGTCCCTCACGGAACTTGACTGCCTCAAGATCGGAAGCCCCACTAATAGCAACCGCCAGCTGAGTGTCGTCTGCGTAGGATACGATGGAAAGGTTCCCACGCATGGCGACAGCAGCTAGCGGTTGGACATATAGATTAAATAAAGTGGGGCTGAGAGCCGATCCCTGTGGAACTCCCTGGGCAATCGCATGTGGTTTGGATTCGAAAGGGGGGGTGGTGACCCTGAAGGAGCGATCAGATAAGAAAGATCTGAACCATTCAAGAGCGATATTATCCACCCCGGCTTCAACCAGACGTTGGAGTAAAATGTCATGGGAGACAGTGTCGAAGGCGGCACTTAGATCAAGGAGCACCAGTGCCGCCGTGTGACCTGAATCCACCAACATGCGAAGATGTTCAGCCATATACAGGAGCGCAGTCTCGGTGCTGTGACCGGGCCTAAAGCCATTCTGCGAGGGATCTAAAATATTCGCAGAAAGGAGATGGTTTGCTAAGATGGTGTTAACATGGGCCTCAGTCAGTTTAGCAGCCCACGGGAGGAGAGAGATGGGGCGATAATTTTCCGCTTTTTTAGGGTCTAGAGCAGGTTTTTTTAGAATAGGGATTACCTGCGCCTGTTTCCAGGCACAGGGAACAGAGCCTGAGGACAGGGACAGATTAATAAGCTTACAAAGCGGGGGAAGGCAAAAAGAGGGAGATTCTCTAGATTGAGAAGGCCGCAAAGGGTCTTTAGGGGAGCCTGACTTCACTCGAATAACGAGTTTGTTGAACTCCTCCTTAGAAAGCTCCGGAAAATGGGATAGCGTGGTGGAAGTTTTCGGAGTGGCTATGTTGCACTGCCGAGATCCTGTGGAGCTGGGGAAAGCTCGATAAATACCTTCCACTTTACTAACAAAAAAGGCAGCTAAGTCCTCGCAATGGGAGGAAGAACAAATCTCAACGGTAGAAGTTCTACAGGTAGTGAACTCTTTCAGTGCCTTAAAAATAAGTTTAGTAGGGTTGGTGCTAGCACTGAACTCACGGGAAAAATAGGAGGCCCGGGCCCAGCAAATGGCTCTGTGGTACTTCTTGATGGTGGCGAGGTACAAAGCTTTCCTGACCGGATCGTATGACTTACGCCAGACTCTTTCGGCTTGTTTACAGGATTTTTTTAGAAGCCGAAGAGAGTCGTCATACCAGGGACTGGAGTGGGAGCGCTGTTGTTTAGTCAAGGTAGCAGGAATAAGCTTGTCCAACGCATTAGTGAGCCAGTTGCAATAAAGATCGTAACCCGATTCCACATCCAAAAAAGGGGCAAAAGGGACCTCGCTCAAAAGCTGATGGAAATCGCTAAGTTTCAATTTTTTCCACGGGCGCCTGAGAATGGCAGGGATAGGGGCAACTACAAGAGGATTTTCAAGTAAGAGATGACATTCAATAAGGTGGTGGTCTGTCCAGGCCATAGGTCTAGGGAGCAGGACTTTGGCCGATGTAAGGGAGGTGAAAAAAGGGTCTAGGATGTGACCACCAATATGTGTGTTATGTTGAACTAATTGAAAGAGTTGGAGAGCCTCCAGGTCAGCACAAGTACTACTGGCCACCGAGGGACAAGGGGAATCAAAATGGAGGTTGAGATCTCCAATTATGTTGAAATTGGCAGTTTTCAGAGCCAAAGAGCTTACTACATCGGGAAGGGCGGCCCTGAAGGCAGCATCAGGGCCCGGAGGCCGATAAATGAGTAAGCCAGAAAAAGCAAAGTGCGGATTAACAGAAACTGAAAAATAAGCACTTTCGCATCCCGCGATATCCATGGCCTTCCATGTACATGAATAACTGGTTTTAATAGCGGCTGCAATACCACCCCCTCTAGAGTCACGGTTAAGAGTGTAGATTGTATAGTCCGGAGGGAGTGCTAAGTTGATGACAGCCGAGGCGTCATTGTGGAGCCAAGTTTCAGACATGAAAAGAATATCGGGAACTTCATCAAGTAAGTCATGGACATCAAGATGGTGCTTGACCAAAGATCTAACATTGAGATGGTAGATCTTAAATAATGTAGGATCTGGTGACTTACGAAGAGCAGAACAATGAGTAGAAATCGGGGTAGGTATAGAAAGCGTAAAGGCACAGCCGGGGCACCTGAAAGGGCCACACAGAGGGTGGAGATATGTCTCAGAGCAAGGGGGAAGGGTAAGACGGAGACGAAGTAAGTCTGTTCTAGAATACATGCCTAATGACTGCTAGAGGGAAAACAGGTAAACGTACCAGCCGAAGTGCAGAGCCCTGCCCTAGCGCTTCCTCTGCGCTGACGGGCGCAGACGGGCAGGACTCTGGCACGACTCCGGCGCAGTGAAGGCACGACCCGCTGCGCGTCACCGCTGCGCGCTAAGGCAAAGTTTAAGTAGGGCGGGCGGAGGAGGGCCGCAAGGCTAGAGCGCTCGGTCCGGCGCCTCTAGAACGGCGCGTCCTCACCCAAGATGGCGCCTATTAAACTACCGGCGAGCTAAGAGCCCACAGAACCCAAACCCGCAAAGTAGCGGTGCAGGAACCAATTATGGTGCAAGTGGGGGCCAGGAGTCCCTATTAAAATCAGGGTACAAAGCAAATGAAAATAAAACAAGAATAGAAAAAGCGGTAAGTTTAAAAAGCGCGAAGCGCTATGCAGCAAAGTGTTGCAGCGTGTGGGTCTCAGCCACGCTGTTTATCCAGTAGAGTGTCCACCAGCCAGCAGCCTCAAGCATGGTGCCGTGCTCGGACAGCCCCCCGCCACCGCTCAGCTGCAGGAACACCAGCAGCTGGCCCCCCCAGAGCCTGTAAGGCACACATGCGCCGCCTAAGCCTAAGAGTGGACTACCTGGAGCGGAAGGTGGACGACCTTGAAAAACAGCTCCGGGACCTCTGCAATTAGCGGCGGGACCGCCTGTCCTGACACTGCCGGAAGTGACTGTGTCACTTGCCCCTTTTTTAAAGACTGTTGGGGGGTGGGAATCGGGAGTTGGGATTATTTGGGACTAGTAGACTATTTGAAATGGACAATTGTTTGGGTTAGGGAGGGGTGGGACTAGTTTATTTTTGTTTGGGGAAATATATCATTATTCATTTTACATACTTCAACATAGTGTACGCATTGATCTTATTTTGTGGGGTGGTGGGCGGGGGTTACGGCACGTTTGGTTTCCTCAAACTTACCAGCATGAATTATCTAAAACGTCCAAAAATGTTCAAAAGTGCCACTAACAGGGTTAGTGAATTGAATTGGCCTACTAGTACTTTACTAGTACTACTGTCAGTCTCTCCTCTGAGTCCTAGCTCATTATTCTTTCTCCCCAAAATGCTATCTTACCTGTGATTCGTGTTTGAGAATAGAGCTAGGCACAGCGCTGGCTGCATGACAAATGGCGATTACGCCATCTCGGACCGAAATTCCGTTGTTGTGGTGTTAGCAGGAGTGGTACCACATTAGCAGTAGCAGCATATGAAAACAAAGGAAAAAAATGAGACATTGAGTGGCCTGAGAGGAGTATTAGAAGGAACAGTAGCCTAAGCAATGCCGAAGATAAGTATGGGGAAAAAAGAATTGCATGGATGATTATGGCTACAACAAGAACAGTGACACAGCAGCGTAACAACAAGTCTTCTTGACATGTAGGAGGATGATGTTGACGATGGATCCAATTGATGGTGGGCAAGAAATTCAGAATTTATTTAAAATACTCATTGTTGTTTTTTTAACCAGAATTAGGATTCATCTAGCTGCCTTAAAATGCATTTGAGGAGGTTGCTTGCACCTTATCCTCCCCAGCAAGTGTGTGGAATTATTGTTGTCATTTACTCACACCTCAATGAAAACCAGACAGCCTGGGGGAAGAGGGTTAGGGTTTGAAACTTGGATGGGAATGGGGTTTGTGGGGAAAGTTTTGTGGAGAGAGGAAACCACTTGCAATCAAAATTAGACCTTCCCAGCAGTGCTCCCAGATCCCCAAACCCAAACCCACCCCAAAAACCTAGAACCCCCCAAACAGCCCACCAAAAACACGCAAGTGAGCTAAAAAGGAAAAACATTTTCAACATGGATTTTCTCCAAACCACTTGCATCCGATATTAGACCTTCCCAGCAGTGCTCCCAGACCCCCAAACTAACCCCCAAAAACCTAGAACCCCCCCAAACAGCCCCCTAAAAACACGCAAGTGAGCTAAAAAGGAAAACCTTTTTCACCATGGATTTTCTCCAAACCACTTGCATCCGATATTAGACCTTCCCAGCATTGCCCCCAGACCCCTCAACCCACCCGCAAAAAAGTAGAACACCCCCAAACAGGCCAAAAGCCAAAATAGAAAATGTCACACTTAGAACATTTTAGGCCTACCTCAAAATCACTCCAAATGCGCTCTGCAGCTAGGCCCTAACTCCCCTTTCCCACCATGGATTTTCTTCAAACCACTTGCAATCAAACTTAGACCTCCCCAGCAGTGCTCCCAGACCCCCCGACCCACCCCCAAAAACATAGAACCCCCCGAAACAGCTCCCCAAAAACATGTAATACTGCTAGGCCTCAGTTTAAATTGTGCCAAAACGCTGTCTGCAACAAGGCCCAAACCCTCCTTTTCCACCATGGATTTTCTTGAAACCACTTGCAATCAAAATTAGACCTTCCCAGCAGTGCTTCAAGACCCCCGACCCACCCCCACAAATCTAGAACACCCCCAAAAATATATCCAAAACATGGTAAATTGCGCTGTTCACAAAAAACTGCTGTTTTCACACTTCCACTACTTCGATCCTCTTGAAACTTACCTGGACACTTGTTCCAGCGATTCTCAAGAATCTCAGCAAGGCAGAACAAAATCGAACCACTGCACTCTTTGAAGAAGAAGAAGAAGAAGAGGTCTACGGCTAGTTTTCACTTTTCACCCAAACACACGCGCCCACAAAACACCAAAAAGGGCCAACATTCTGCCAATTCTGGACCAAAGAACGCCAAACCCCCCTAAAACCTTGCCAACATCATTATGAACGAGCCTGCATCGGGCCCTGAGCCCTAGACTCAGTGGGAACCCTACCAACTTAAACCCAAAAACCCTTGTAAATTGCACTGAACCCTAAACCCTAGATATGCTTTGTCTGTCTGTGTCAAAGAGCCTAGGTATGCTACATCAGGATGCTTCACTCAGTGGTGCCTGCCTTGACCGTCTGCATGGCCCTGCCGCAAGCATGGGCCAAAAATCCGTTCCGCTCAAGAATTTGCAAATTTTCGGTAATTTCGCGAGATTTGCGAAAAACCGAAAAACAGCAAATTTCGCAAACATAACGGATGTTTGGCCCAAGCTTGAGGCAGGGCCATGCAGACGGTCAAGGCAGGCACCACTGAGTGAAGCAACCTGATGTAGCATACCTAGGCTCTTCATCAGACAGACAAAGCATATCTAATTGTATGCAGCAAGCCACATAGCCCCAATTTTACATGAACTGCTGTCTGGAGTGGAGTGGACTCTGCCTGGCATAACAACAACAGTATACTGCCTCGCCCTCGACCACTACATACCACGAATAGACAGACATGTAGTTCTGCTTTAGTACTTGTTGTAGACTGGTTTACCTGTTTGCCACTCACGAATTGGCCATAGTTCTTCCGTAAACCGACGCTGATGATCCATTCATCCCAGTGAGTGACTGTAAAGAAAAAAGATATATTATTTAATCAATCATCATGTTATATTGGCAAGTGAGTCTACTCCAAGGACATTTGGCATATTGGAAAATGCAACATAGTGGCCCCTGAAGTTGAAGTACAATTTGAATTAAACAAGGTAAAAAAAAACAGAGTAGTAGACATGTATTACAATTACTGTGTAAAAGATTAAATAATAACTGAGACAAGACATATGATTCATTTCATGCACCGAAAACAAACAGCAATTGGTTTCATCAGAGCCAGACAGCCATTGCTGTCCACTGCATGCCATCTTCTCATTGTTCATTGCCTGTTCTACTTTTTGTCCGCATCTTCTTCATAAAGTGAGGGCCCACAGGGCAGCCTCTCTTGTCAATTTCAGAAGTAACTCTGTCAGCAATCAGCAAGCATGTAGTCAGTCAGTAATGTCAGTCCCACTTGAGGGGACCCGTCTACGAAGACAAAGTTTCTTTATTCTTCGTAATCCATCCATCTGTCTTGAGGGAAATGGATAGGGGGAGTCTGGAGGAGGAGGATAGAGGAGCATGATTGAGTTGTGAACTTGTGAACCTCAGGAATGCAGACTGCGGCACCTTCAAATCAATAAGGGAAATAAGATGAAGACAGTGCTGCTGATGGACTTGTGATTAGGTGATTAGAGTTTTGTTGTGGTAAAAGTTGCAAAACAAAGAAAGACACACAGGAATAAAAGTGAATAAGGACAAAAAAAGGAAGTCATTTTCAGGCCTCGGTATCAGGGAAGTAGAGCCCGTCCTCAAACTCTATACATTGAGACAGGAGTAGGTCAGCTAACAGAGAAGAACTTCCGTCACCTAAGTCGGTGTCTTTTTCTTCCTGCTTGCATTCACGTATTTTGTAATCTGGTGGTATGAAGTGCTGATTCATCTTGATCAGTGTTAACCTCTCCACATTTTTGGGTGAGAGGCGGGTCCTTTTTGAACTTACAATGGCACCAGCAGCACTGAAAACACGTTCAGAAGACACGCTTGCCAGTGGGCAAGACAAATAATTTAGAGCCAGCAATGGGTTCTGATCAACAAAGACCTCTGTTGGGTCATCCAGATAGGCCTGCACCATCGACTCAAGGTTCTCCCGGGTTGCTCCACTTTGCATACCATCTGTGGCCTTTGCAGCTCCTTCAGGACACCTTATTTAAATGGAGGGGCTGCAAGTGCACAGATCCAGCCTGCAGAACTGCACGGCTCTCAGGACGCTTAGAGCACTTTATAGGGGTCTCCACCCTTTTTAATCGCCACGATCATTACTCTTTTTAAAACTGTTATCTCAGTGTTTTAATAACTCCTGATTGCTGCCACAACATTACTACATATTATTCCGCATACCCGCACTTTAAAAACGAACTTACCTCATTACCCGCCGCTTTGGCGTGGCTAGTACTCTCGTGGGCGCCATCTTGTGTGAGGGAGGGTCGGGCTTGCTGACATCTGCGGGCGCCATTTGGAGTAGCGCTCTTGCTGTCTGGCAGCTCTTTCAGGACATCATTTATAAGTGAGGAGATGCAAGCGCACAGCAGGCACGCCAGTGGCGCGCCAGAGGCAGCCCGTCTGCGCCCGTCTGCGCCCCAGTGGCATCCGGCGCAGGCAACGCTGACCGTTCTGACAGGGCCCAAGGACATATAACCTATGACAGAGATCGACTGTTAAAGCTTGGTAAGGCAGAATGTACAGCAATTCCAGCCCAGGCCTGTGGGAGAAAGGCTGGAAAGCTCCTTCTCGGGGGTTTGATTAATAGCCAGTCCCTGGTTAAACACTCTGCTGAGGTATCAGGCATGTTAGAGGACTTGGGACTTGACGCTCTGTTTTTAACAGAGACGTGGAACAATGCAGAGTCAGCTGTTGATATTGGTTGTGCCTGCCCATTGGCTATAAAATTCTCGACAAACCCAGAACCACGGGCAGAGGAGGAGGTGTGGGGGTGATATTTAAGGAGGAGCTGGATTTTAGACTCCTACAGGTAGATGAAGTGGAGGGGGTAGAAACAATGGGGTACTCTCTACACTCCCCCAGCGGGAACCGCCTCACAAGATTGCTGTGCTACCGTCCTCCAGGTGGGCCCGTACATTATCAACGGTTTCTCGAATGTATCACCAATCTTGCCCTGACACACTCAAATATGATCATCCTAGGAGACTTTAATCTTTGGGAAGATGGGAATGTTAATAGCCATCTGCGTGACTTAAGGCAAGCATGTGCAAACCTGAATCTTTCCCAACTGGTGGAAGGCTCTACACATCGGGGAGGTCATACCCTAGACTTGTTATTCTCTAATCCGTCAAATACTAGGATATTAAATATAACACCTCAGACCTGGTCTGACCACTATCTTGTTCACTTTAGTATTAGGTTGGAAATCCTCGGGGATAGTACTGGTCAGCTAAGGTCTTATAGGAAGGGCAGGGAATGCGCTAAATTTATTAAGTCCGGAACCCCAATTTTTGATCTAGACGTTACCCATTTTGAACCCACGCTGACCGTAGAAGATAACTACAATGTATTTACAAAATACATAGGCAATATCTTGGACCAGGTAATTCCCATAAAGGTTGTAAGAAATTTAAGCAAAATGTCTGCTCCATGGTTTAATGAGGAGCTGAAACAGCTCCGTGCGCGCCGCAAGATGGCAGAAAGAAAATGGAGGAAAGGATATGACGAGAATGACAAGAAAGATCTTAGACGAATACAGTTGCAATATAAAGAGGAAATCCTTAGGGCTAAGGCAGCTTTTTATGCCAGCTCTATCATACAGGCACCGAATAGCACTAAAGTACTCTTTAAAATTATTAAGGATCTCTCCTCCCCTACTTGCACAGAAAATAAAGTGGTTGCCTCTAAAAAACTATGCGATGAAATAGATATACATTTCCAAAACAAGATTACTAAAATCGTGAGCAATCTGCATGTCAACGACAAGGGTGAACAACCTCCTCCTGAACTAGGGATTGAGGTAGTCTCACACCAGCTTGTATTTCTAGATACCTTCCAGGCTTTAACAGAGGAAGAGTTTGCCTGTTTGGGAGATAATATATCTTCCGGCTCCCCCCTTGATCCTCTCCCCCACAAAATATGGAAATCTCTTGGGCGTAATACCTTTCCATAGCTGAGGCAGATATGCAATCAGTCTTTGGAAGAAGGTATAGTCCCGGAGCGCTGGAAATTGGCGGTGGTGGCTCCACTGATTAAGAAACCTTCCTTGGACCCGTCAATACCGGCAAACTTCAGACCCATTTCTCTTCTCCCCTATCCGGTGAAGATACTTGAGAAGGTGGTCAGTAGGTCTCTGTCGCGCTTCCTGGAGGAGAGCAATCTTCTAGATAAAGACCAGTTTGGCTTTCGCCCCGGACACGGGACTGAGATGGCTCTGACCACCATGATGGACAATCTGCGGATGCGAGCCGACAACGGGAATACTACGGTCTTAGTACTTCTCGATATGTCGGCCGCATTCGACACAGTGAACCATCTCATACTGGTGGAAAGATTGAGGAGGATAGGAGTGAAAGGCCGGGCGCTACAGTGGCTTCAATCCTATCTAGAAGGTCGACAGAAGATAGTAACCTTAGCACTATTCTCCTCTGGTAAATCTCTAGTCGCCCATGGGGTGCCGCAGGGCTCTGCGATCAGCCCCATTCTATTCAATGTCTACCTGCAACCCTTGCTCTCTATCATAAAGTCCTCCGGGGTATGTTTAGTCAATTATGCAGATGACACACAATTAGCCTTCTCTTTAGAAGGGGACCATGCACTATCTCTGGAGGCGTTGCAGCATTGCATGTGGCAGACGACTGAATGGCTCAGGAGGAACTCATTGCAATTTAACTGAGGAAAGACAGAGGTAGTATATTGCTCCGCAGGCAGGATGTCTAGACCTTTCCCATCCGACTTTAGACTTACACCAGAGGAGGAACCCTTAACACCGGTCAGGAAGGTTCGCAATTTGGCGGAAAATACTCCCCTTCCTAAAGAAGCTCGTTCTTTGGTGGTAAGTAGCATTGTGGGAAGCAGGCTGGATTACTGCAATTCCCTTTATTTGGGGGCCCCTGCTTATATTCTTCAGGGTCTGCAAAGAATCCAGTCTGCTGCAGCTAAACTGGCTCTTGGTAGGTCACGGAGTTCCTCCTCTACCCTGGCTCTGAGAGAGCTTCACTGGCTGCCGATCAGGGAGAGGGTCCATTTTAAGACTCTGTGCTTGGTCTTTAGAGCGGTGCATGAGCAAGGACCCATTCCCCTTCAGGAAAGATTCACATGGTATCGCCCGACAAGACAGCTCCGTTCTTCCAGTGCGTTCCTGTTGATGATTCCCAGGTTCAAACGTTCGAGGCTAGGAGGAAGGGCATTCAGTGTGGCAGGCGCACGGATATGGAATGAACTTCCTCAGAGCCTTAGACAAGCCAACTCCCTGCTTGAGTTCCGTAGGAACCTGAAAACCTGTCTTTTCCCTAAGGCGTAAGCTTGGCCCCTCTATTCTGTTCTGTTGCGACCTATTTCATTCTGGTCTGAGTCTGTAGTCTGAAGCGCCAGGATACCTGTAGGGTGACAGTATGCGCTATACAAGTTTATAATCATCATCATCATCATCATCTGGAGGAACAGGCGTTGTAGGCAGTTGTGCCGCTCCATGAACCTCTAGTTGCACCTCTCCGTGCACCTCTCCATGCGCCTTTCCTTGTGCCTCTACTTGCGCCTCTACTTGCGCCTCTACTTGCGCCTCTACTTGCGCCTCTCCTTGCGCCTCTCCTTGCCCATGTACTTGCACTTGTACTAGTTGCACCTGTGGTTGTCGTTGCGGCTGTGGTTGTTGAACACTCGTCAGCTGAGCTACACCCGGCATTGATTGGATGGTACTTTCTTGTGATGAGCCAAAATCACTGGTCGATGGTGATTGAGAAACTAAAGTGGCTGCCTCAGCAGCACTCATGGTCTTGGACCTAACTTGGCATGGTGGCACTGAGCCCAATGAAGCGGAGGTGCTGCTTCCAGCTTGGTCCCTGGCAGACACCGCTGCTGTTGCAGGCGTAGTTTTTTTCCCAAAAAAGGTGTCAGTGGGCCCACCAGTCTCCTTGGTAGGTGGTGCCACTTGCTTCTTCTGCTCCTTCTTACTGGCAGTGGCACTGGCAACTTTTTTCGCTGAGGCGCTACAGCCACCTTCCTTTGGGCCCATCTTCTTCAGATGTCAGAACAGCAGGCCGCAGTTGCACGAGTTGCAGAGTTGTCTTGTCTGTGGCCACACGTGACGTCACGTGACGTTGTGCTGCACACACCGCTGCAGGACTTCTTCCTGGCACTGGTGGTTCTCTTGTGCACCTAAAAGCAATGGAAGCCAGAGGAACATCAGTTAAACACCACAAAAAGTAAGAAAACACACAAATATCACCACAATCCAATGCCATCCATGACCTCAATGATGTTTAAATTCAAGACACCCCACAGAAAGACTTGGTCCATGCACCACTCACTACCCCTGGGCCTAATGAATGAAAGCAAGGCAAACTGGGTGCAGGCCCGAGCACACTGCCTGGCTTCAAAATGGGCCCTTGACCCCCAGCTACATGGCCAGGCTCTGCCTGGACCATGCCTTAAAATGGCCCCCACCCACATGGCCAGGACCCAACAACATCCCAAAAAGTCAAAAAATACACAAAAATCACCACAATCCAATGCCATCCATGCCCTCAATGATGTTTAAATTCAAGACACCCTACAGAAAGACTTGGTCCATTCACCACTCACTACCCCTGGACCTAATGGAAGAAAGCAAGGCAAACTGGGTGCAGGCCTGAGCACACTGCCTGGCTTCAAAATGGGCCCTTGACCCCCAGCTACATGGCCAGGCCCTGCCTGGACCAGGCCTCAAAATGCCCCCCACCCACATGGCCAGGCCCCAACAACACCCCAAAAAGTCGAAAAACACACAAAAATCACCACAAAATGCCATCCATGCCCTCAATGATGTTTAAATTCAGGACACCCCACAGAAAGACTTGGTCCATGCACCAATCACTACCCCTGGGCCTAATGGAAGAAAGCAAGGCAAACTGGGTGCAGGCCTGAGCACACTGCCTGGCTTCAAAATGGGCCCTTGACCCCCAGCCACCTGGCCATGCCCTGCCTAAACCAGGCCTCAAAATGGCCCCCACCCACATGGCCTGGCCCCAACAACACCCCAAAAAGTAAAAAAAAACACAAAAATCACCACAATCGAATGCCATCGATGCCCTCAATGATGTTTAAATTCAAGACACCCCACAGAAAGACTTGGTCCATGCACCACTCACTACCCCTGGGCCAAATCGAAGAAAGTAAGGCAAACTGGGTGCAGGCCTGAGAACACTGCCTGGCTTCAAAATGGGCCCTTGACCCCCAGCTACATGGCCAGGCCTCAAAATGGCCCCCACCCACATGGCCAGGCCCCAACAACACCCCAAAAAGTAAAAAAAACACACAAAAATCACCACAAAATGCCATCCATGCCCTCCATGATGTTTAAATTCAGGACACCCCACAGAAAGACTTGGTCCATGCACCACTCACTACCCCTGGGCCAAATCGAAGAAAGCAAGGCAAACTGGGTGCAGGCCTGAGAACACTGCCTGGCTTCAAAATGGGCCCTTGACCCCCAGCTACATGGCCAGTCCCTGCCTGGACCAGGCCTCAAAATGGCCCCAACCACATGGCCAGGCCCCAACACCACCCCAAAAAGTCGAAATACACACAAAAATCACCACAATCCAATTGCATCCATGCCCTCAATGATGTTTAAATTCAAGACACCCCACAGAAAGACTTGGTCCATGCACCACTCACTACCCCTGGGCCTAATGGAAGAAAGCAAGGCAAACTGGTTGCAGGCCTGAGCACACTTCCTGGCTTCAAAATGAGCCCTTGACCCCCAGCTACATGGCCAGGCCCTGCCTGGACCAGGCCTCAAAATGGCCCCACCCACATGGCCAGGCCCCAACAACACCCCAAAAAGTCGAAAAACACACAAAAATCACCACAAAATGCCATCCATGCCCTCAATGATGTTTAAATTCAGGACACCCCACAGAAAGACTTGGTCCATGCACCAATCACTACCCCTGGGCCTAATGGAAGAAAGCAAGGCAAACTGGGTGCAGGCCTGAGCACACTGCCTGGCTTCAAAATGGGCCCTTGACCCCCAGCCACCTGGCCATGCCCTGCCTAAACCAGGCCTCAAAATGGCCCCCACCCACATGGCCTGGCCCCAACAACACCCCAAAAAGTAAAAAAACACACAAAAATCACCACAATCGAATGCCATCGATGCCCTCAATGATGTTTAAATTCAAGACACCCCACAGAAAGACTTGGTCCATGCACCACTCACTACCCCTGGGCCAAATCGAAGAAAGTAAGGCAAACTGGGTGCAGGCCTGAGAACACTGCCTGGCTTCAAAATGGGCCCTTGACCCCCAGCTACATGGCCAGGCCTCAAAATGGCCCCCACCCACATGGCCAGGCCCCAACAACACCCCAAAAAGTAAAACAACACACAAAAATCACCACAAAATGCCATCCATGCCCTCCATGATGTTTAAATTCAGGACACCCCACAGAAAGACTTGGTCCATGCACCACTCACTACCCCTGGGCCAAATCGAAGAAAGCAAGGCAAACTGGGTGCAGGCCTGAGAACACTGCCTGGCTTCAAAATGGGCCCTTGACCCCCAGCTACATGGCCAGTCCCTGCCTGGACCAGGCCTCAAAATGGCCCCACCCACATGGCCAGGCCCCAACACCACCCCAAAAAGTCGAAATACACACAAAAATCACCACAATCCAATGCCATCCATGCCCTAAATGATGTTTAAATTCAAGACACCCCACAGAAAGACTTGGTCCATGCACCACTGAGTACCCCTGGGCCTAATGGATGAAAGCAAGGCAAACTGTGTGCAGGCTTGAGCACACTGCCTGGCTTCAAAGTGGCCCCTTGACCCCCAGCCACCTGGCCATGCCCTGCCTGGACCAGGCCTCAAAATGGCCCCCACCCACATGGCCTGGCACCAACAACACCCCGAAAAGTCGAAAAACACACAAAATTCACCACAATCCAATGCCATCCATGCCCTCAATGATGTTTAAATTCAAGACACCCCGCAGAAAGACTTGGTCCATGCACCACTGACTACCCCGGGCCTACTGGCTAGTGTGGCTTTACACGCACCCCAAAATTAAAAAGAAATTCCACATATAACAGTGAGCTATTCAATTCCATGACATAAATGATATTTAAGTTCAACAAAACTCACAGAAACAGTTGTATCATGCCCCCATGACTAACCCTGGGCCTACGGCATACTGTGGCACACAATATATATATTTTTAAAGTTGTGAAAAAGTTTAGCAATTGTAGTTGCAGCAACTGCAATGCCCCAAGCAAACAACACCAACTTACTTGTAAAATCTCAAATCCAATAGTAATCCAAAAGTGATCCAAACAAAAAGTCCTCAAATACAAATATCCAGCAGCAGCCACAAAAAGTAATCCTTCCTGCTCCAGATCCAAATGAAAAGTGACCAGGACATGGACAAAGCACTGGGAGGAACAGGAAGTTGGAGACTCTGGGGCACTTCCTTCCTCCCACCCCCCCCCTCAAAATGGACTCCTTGCACAAAAAAAGTGCAGCCAAATGTGAATCTGAGGAGTTATTCTGATCAAAATCATGATTTTCAGAAGGTTTATGCTGCCTGCGGTGGATTTCTTGTGCAGAATTGCAATTTTTGCAAGTTCGGGAAAGCGAGCTGTTCAAATCTCCCGCCGGAAGTCAGCTGCGTGTTCGGCATTATTTACTCCCACGATGCGTGATCGCGGGCCCTTATGACGTACTCGCATTGTCAAACTCTCGCTGTGCAAGATGGCGGACCGCGATGACATAATTGCGGTCGGAAAACTCTCGCGGGATCACGCAGCAAGATCCAAAATGGCGCAGCACACGCAAACCGGGAGAAAAACAACTCGGCGAACTCAGAATCACGGTAAGTCAACACCGCGCGCGCGATATTGTATTTTTCAAGCGCGACGAAGCAAAAATATCCGCAAGCTTGCAAATTTACGGATTTTTGGGCAAATTCGCTTGATTCTGGGACAGCGAAATTGCCAAAAATCTGCAAATTCCGCGAACTAAATGGATTTTACGCCCATGCTTAGTAATTTTTAGTCCACCTCTTTAATAGACCAGCAGACACTTTCTGCCTCATTATTTCACTCTTGCAGGTTATTTTTCATACCTGCTTTCTCATTTGTCAAAGTTTTTTCCAGAATTTCTCTTCCTCCTTCCTTTCTCCTTGTGTATTTTTTCTCTTTCTAGGTCAAAGGTTGATGAGGGCAAAAAAGCACTAGACCCAAAAAATGAGTTCTGGGTGGCCCAACCTGCAACCACCGGATCAAATTAAGCTCGGAATGGGGCTGACCAGGTATTGAACTGTATTGTTACATTGCACAGAAGAATAATGAAGATTCACTTTATCATGTAAAATTACGTTTTATTAGGGCCTTACAAGATTATTGCACTGTCAGAAATAAGTCCTACTGACTAAAAATAAGGGCTATAGGCGAAATATGAATTGCCAACATGCGATATGCTTGTTACTGGACAATATATCTCTTAGGAACTGTGGTGACATGTTTGATTAAATGGAGTTTATACCACAAAAACATAGTTGTGCACAATAAAATAAATAGACAGGGTGTGGACAATGCTTGTAGACTTGGTATGTACGCGTTATTTTTAAGCGTTTGGGAAATATCTCTGGCTAGTGCCTGTTGTAGAACCTAGAGGTTTCTTGTTGCAGTGAAAGTACCTTACTGTCAAATTACAGTATTTTTTAATAAGGAAACACAAAATGTGTAAGTTTACATGTCTGGAATTTATACACAACGAAACACATTACCAAGGTATATTTTTACAAGGGTTTAGGTCGACTTAGTCTCACAAGAGTGCAAGCCCCTCTCCTGTTTTTTTAAATCATCAACAGTTTTTAGAGGTCTGAAGAGGTTTCTGAAGAGACAGGTTGAAAGTGCTGCACAGCGCCTACAATGAAGATAGAAGAAAATGAGGAGCGAGGGAGGGAGAAGGGAGAGACAAACCTTCTAAACTAAGCTCGTCTGTGTGTTTTGCTTAGTATTATAAAAAGATGTGAAATTGTGGACAATATCTGATGCAGATCTAATGCTCCCTTTTTACAGGACGCGGCTTCGCACGCTGGCGTTGGAATTGCTATTTCCCTCTGTGGCAACTAAAACAGCGGTTCCAGATGCATGAGGACAGGGAATAAAGTATTTGTGTCCCTGAGACTTCAGAACAGGAGGCAAGCTCTACACCAAGTCCTTGGAGATCTTCGTCAAGCATGAAACACATCACACCTTGGCAGAAACAGCCAACCCCACACAGCACACAGCAAAGAGGCAGTACTTCTCCTTCAGTTTTCCCATTCTTCTCCTTGGCAGAGGTTCCTCTTGAGTCCAGAAGAAATATGACCTTCTGGGATCCTGGCCCCAATATTTATATCATAGTTTTCTTTGTTCTCTTGTGGCAGAGAAACTCTTAGCTAAGTCCAAATCTGTTCTGCCCTTTTTGGCTCGGCTTTCTGTCAGGATATGGAGACAGCAATGAGCAAGGCAGACAGGACCTATTCATGGCCAAGGAAATCTCCTCCAACTACTCAAAATGCAGCCCAGGTCTATTCAGCCCAGCCCTGACTCATCCAGGAAAGATAGTACACACCTCAACCCCTTCCCCCCGTCTGAAGGGAATGCACATCCCCAGCCTCTGTCTCTCCAAATTCAGGCAGTCAATCCACAAACCAGCAGAGGCACAGAGAATGGCTAAGCAAGACAATAGTCGCTTTCTAAAAGTGGTATTTTGAAATACACAATATAAAAATCACTTTCACTAAAAGATGCCTTTTTATATTCTGAGTTCAGGCATACTTATCTCCAGCTTTTATCTTGTCCCCATGGGAATTTATACTTTTCAATCGTTCAGGCTCACCCCTGGAGTTAGCTACAGCGCCAGGGATTTTAGTTCATGCACTGACTTGTAGAATGTTACCGATCACTGGTCTTTTCCAACGTGATTTTTAAATTTCTGTAGCTGCCTTACCAAGTTCCGCTTTCCCTAGTTGTTTTGCGGTCCCCGCCAGCCGATCTCTTATAGACTCAGGGCAATAGACCTTCATTAAGGATGCATCTTTTGTGTGACCACACAAGTGCTCCTAATTTATCGGGTTGCACGGTACCCCCAGCCCATGCAACACCGCTATTTCGAACCTATTAGCAGGTTGCAGAGCCCGCACCGCTCGGCTTTTCCTGACACCAGCCAGCGGGTGACCATGTTACTGCTAGGCAGACTGTTTCTCTTGATATCGTTCCTTATGATCAATCACCTCTTTCTTTCCATTCAATCTGGATGCCTCAATGAGAGCCACCTCCCTTTTTCTCTCACAGAATAATTGGGATTTTTCCTACATTTGCAAGCCAACACTGCTGCAATTCCAACTCATTTACATGAGTAAGTATCTTCATGCTGATCACATAGACAAGCTCTCTCTCTCTGATGGTTGTAGTCCACCAGCAGATATGTGACTGTTTTCCTTCTCCCCATAGGAGCTTCAACAGGCCCACACTTTCCATTGGATGGCAGAGGTTGCCCGTCGTCTTGAACATAGTTGGTAGTGTTCACCTTATCACACTAGTAGCACACACGATTACAACCTCATGTCCTTACACCCACTTTCCAATTATTTCACATGTGCTCTTCTCAGCCCTGATGAAGACCCCACTGCAAGGATAACATTCAGTCCTGCCCATAGGGGTCGAAACGTCGACAACACCCATACAAAACAAACTCTGGCGACATTGCTTACAAATAATTACTTGTCCATTAGAGTTATGTGCATTGTTTAGAACACTTGACCTATCTGAGGCTGGAAAAGCTGGCTGATGATGATTATGAATCCGAAACCGGTCCCAGGATGCTTGTTTCCGGTCCATGGAAGACATGGCTTGGCAGTTCGGGCTGGACTGTTCCCATAAGGCACAGGGTCAGACTGATTTGCATATAGCCATGTCTGAAATGGGGTGGCTGAGTGGGCTAAAGAATGGTGATGGATTAAACCCAGATCAGTTGACTGGGGGTGAGTGTTTGATCTGCTCAAACGCTCCGTCCATCATCCCCTTTTGTATCGCTTTGTTCGCCCTAAGTGTGGCAGGGTATGCTCAGACGTCAGTCCCTTGCTCACTTGGCCACTGGATTCAAGATAGCCTGGCTGATGAGGATTATGAATCCGAAACCGGTCCCAGGATGCTTGTTTCCGGTCCATGGAAGACATGGCTTGGCAGTTCGGGCTGGACTGTTCCCATAAGGCACAGGGTCAGACTGATTTGCATATAGCCATGTCTGAAATGGGGTGGCTGAGTGGGCTAAAGAATGGTGATGGATTAAACCCAGATCAGTTGACTGGGGGTGAGTGTTTGATCTGCTCAAACGCTCCGTCCATCATCCCCTTTTGTATCGCTTTGTTCGCCCTAAGTGTGGCAGGGTATGCTCAGACGTCAGTCCCTTGCTCACTTGGCCACTGGATTCAAGATAGCCTGGCTGATGAGGATTATGAATCCGAAACCGGTCCCAGGATGCTTGTTTCCGGTCCATGGAAGACATGGCTTGGCAGTTCGGGCTGGACTGTTCCCATAAGGCACAGGGTCAGACTGATTTGCATATAGCCATGTCTGAAATGGGGTGGCTGAGTGGGCTAAAGAATGGTGATGGATTAAACCCAGATCAGTTGACTGGGGGTGAGTGTTTGATCTGCTCAATCGCTCCGTCCATCATCCCCTTTTGTATCGCTTTGTTCGCCCTAAGTGTGGCAGGGTATGCTCAGACGTGAGTCCCTTGCTCACTTGGCCACTGGATTCAAGATAGCCTGGCTGATGAGGATTATGAATCCGAAACCGGTCCCAGGATGCTTGTTTCCGGTCCATGGAAGACATGGCTTGGCAGTTCGGGCTGGACTGTTCCCATAAGGCACAGGGTCAGACTGATTTGCATATAGCCATGTCTGAAATGGGGTGGCTGAGTGGGCTAAAGAATGGTGATGGATTAAACCCAGATCAGTTGACTGGGGGTGAGTGTTTGATCTGCTCAAACGCTCCGTCCATCATCCCCTTTTGTATCGCTTTGTTCCCCCTAAGTGTGGCAGGGTATGCTCAGACGTGAGTCCCTTGCTCACTTGGCCACTGGATTCGAGATAGCCTGGCTGATGAGGATTATGAATCCGAAACCGGTCCCAGGATGCTTGTTTCCGGTCCATGGAAGACATGGCTTGGCAGTTCGGGCTGGACTGTTCCCATAAGGCACAGGGTCAGACTGATTTGCATATAGCCATGTCTGAAATGGGGTGGCTGAGTGGGCTAAAGAATGGTGATGGATTAAACCCAGATCAGTTGACTGGGGGTGAGTGTTTGATCTGCTCAAACGCTCCGTCCATCATCCCCTTTTGTATCGCTTTGTTCGCCCTAAGTGTGGCAGGGTATGCTCAGACGTGAGTCCCTTGCTCACTTGGCCACTGGATTCAAGATAGCCTGGCTGATGAGGATTATGAATCCGAAACCGGTCCCAGGATGCTTGTTTCCGGTCCATGGAAGACATGGCTTGGCAGTTCGGGCTGGACTGTTCCCATAAGGCACAGGGTCAGACTGATTTGCATATAGCCATGTCTGAAATGGGGTGGCTGAGTGGGCTAAAGAATGGTGATGGATTAAACCCAGATCAGTTGACTGGGGGTGAGTGTTTGATCTGCTCAAACGCTCCGTCCATCATCCCCTTTTGTATCGCTTTGTTCGCCCTAAGTGTGGCAGGGTATGCTCAGACGTGAGTCCCTTGCTCACTTGGCCACTGGATTCAAGATAGCCTGGCTGATGAGGATTATGAATCCGAAACCGGTCCCAGGATGCTTGTTTCCGGTCCATGGAAGACATGGCTTGGCAGTTCGGGCTGGACTGTTCCCATAAGGCACAGGGTCAGACTGATTTGCATATAGCCATGTCTGAAATGGGGTGGCTGAGTGGGCTAAAGAATGGTGATGGATTAAACCCAGATCAGTTGACTGGGGGTGAGTGTTTGATCTGCTCAAACGCTCCGTCCATCATCCCCTTTTGTATCGCTTCTTTAAACTTTAGGCATTATTTGCTCTTTTGGAAACTTTAGCCTGTCAAAAAGACACAATGCTACTACCCCTTGAGGATTCATTTAGTTAAGTGTGCTGTTGCTAGAGCACGTGGTTTCCCTGTCACTTGACACCATGTCGACAGAGATGTGAGGAGCTGTAGTCAAATCTTTTTTGACTACAGCTATCATTGCTTTAGTAGTCAATAATGAGAGTTAAGTGTGAGTTAAAGGATTTTATTTTCCAATCTTTCAGTTAGGTCTGTTACTTAAGTATTATTTTTCAGGTTTCATCATTTAAGATTAACAACTCAATCAATCAATATTCAGCAATTAAATAAGTCAATATATCAAAATATCAAATTAAATAAAGTATCAATACAATGAAATGAAATAGTGTGTACCATAGATAAACATGGATATTCTAAATAACTCAAGTTCAGTGCAAGACAGGATGAAAGGTGTGTGTTCAGATACCCATGAAGAGTCCTGATGCAATAATTAAGCATAAGCTGAAGCCTAAGCTGGTAAGTATCTGCAGCTCAAATACCAACAGATCAAGAAATGCACTATGACTCCTCATAAAGAGATCTCCAAGAACTCAGTAAAGAGTCTCCTCTTAGAGAGTCTGAAAAAATTAGAACACAATGAGATGCTGTTCTCAGTCTAAGGAAAAGAATAAGTGGAAAGAAAGCTCAATCAATCTGCCTCAATAGGATGTGAAGATAATCTAGGAACACAGACTGATATTAATGCACGTTTTCAAAATTGCAACACTTATATTCTTTCTTATTCACATTGACCAATTCGATTTCAGGATGTTCCTGGGAACAGGTCCACTCCCCATCTTCTCACCTGAGTACAATCATCCTTTAACCATGTGTCCTTGAATGTTTCCCCACATCTTTTCTTGTTTTCCATAACATTTTCCCATAAATCATCCTCTCTGTCTTCTCCATCTTTTGCAGAGAGAATTGCGCTGTCATTTATTACAACATCTGTCTATTCATTAGCTAATAAACAGTAGCTTCCAAAATTTCAATGCGGGCAGCAAAGAGAAGGGAAAAAACTTGCACAATTGTCCTTTAAAGTGGAAAACAAGCATTCCAGAATTAATGGGGCTCAATGTTAAAAAAATAAAAACATGAGGTAATATTAGAATTTGTACTTCATTGCTAGGTTACAGGCCTCTATGATGTTAGGAAAAATTGCCTACTACAATTTTCGCATTAAACATACTTCATATTTTACGGAAATTCAATCATGTGGTAAGTGATTGAACTAGCATTAGTACTATGATACCTCCGGGTCTAGCCAGCGCTATATAAAACGTTTCAAATAAAACAATCAAAAGAAATAAATACGGTCATCATAACTTGCTTGATTTACAACTTTTTGTTCACAGCAACATAAATACACATAGGTAGATGCAATGAAATATTGGTCAAAAGTATCTATTAATAAACACTTCCCTAAGAAAGAGCCAGAATTATGGGCTTTACTGCTGCTTGTTTTTTTTAAGTACTTCTTCTGCAGTGCTGCTGTGCCCTTGATTGGTTTATAGCGCCTAAACCTTGTTTTGGTGGTATTGCGCTTCCGGAATGGATAAATAAAGACCTTGGTTGTTTGTTTGCCTGCTGTCGTTTTCCAGCGGACCTTGTTGGTTCATTTCCAGCCCTTCACGACTTGCGGAACCCGCTTCGCGGGTCCCGCTGCGCCCCAGAGACCGAGGGCAATTTCTTTCACAGCTGCGTGGGAGGGCCAGGGCTGCGAGCGTGCGGGGCAGGACTTCCAATCCCAGAAGCCCCTGCACACCGCGCCTCTGACCATCTGGCCGCTCTCCCTGGCCACCACGCCCCGCCTGCAATCCTAAGGACTTCCTATTTAAGTGAAGGTTACTACCCGCTGCGCGGGAGCGCGCGGGAGGAGCCCGGGACAAGGGCGGGACCGTCTGTGGCCGTCCGGGGCCGAAGGAGGCCGGGCTGGGCCTCCCCTCTTGTCCGTGCCATATACCACCTACCTCAGTAAGTGATATAGACTAACTTGCACTATTTTGTAATCGATATGACAATGTCTGCAAACACAAGCCCTGTAATTGGCCACTTGATGATTTTACCAACGGAGCCTGGTCCTCTGGCCATTGGTCCCTTAGACAAATTCTTTTTTAATCGCTCATTGACAATAGATAAGGAATTAACTTTGGCTGAGAAGCGTGCAGAGCGTAGGTTATCCATTGAAATTCTTAAGAACTCCACGGACAAGTCTTCAATTGTAGCCTACCCCACTTTGGTAACCCCCTTATCATCAGTGAACCTACCAGTCACACACGAACACTCTGAGGTTCAGGGTGATGAAGCAAACAAGAGTGTTGTGGCAGATCCAAATAAGCCTCGTGGTAGTAATTCCAATTTACCACCGCAGCCTGATTTAGGTTCTCGGGTTACATCGGCCAATTCGAAAATTGGGTCCAAAAGGAAACAACCAGCCTCCATAAATAAATGCAAAAAGGCGGCTAGACCTCCACAAAAATTCAGGAAGTTACATAAACTAGTGAACATTGGAAAGGCCGGTAATGAGCAAATTCTAAGTACTGGAAGTGTAATACCAACTATCCCTGTACCCCAGGAAAATCAAGACATAGCGGACAATTTTTGTACTGTTTCCAATGTATCAAGTAAAGAAAACACTGTATTATTTGCAAACGTGCTCCCAGAACTTGAAAAAATGTTTAGACAATTACTTACCCCTATCGAGGATAGAATTGCTAAGCTCGTAGATAGGTTAAACCACTTCGAACAGACAACTTTAGACAATTTCTATTCTACAAAATCCCTAATTAAAGCAAATAGGGTGGAAGTAAACACAAACCCCCAGGTCGCAAATAACCCCCATGTACAGGACAAGGGTAGAATTCCCCAGAATGCCGCCCCTTTACCTCCCAAGCAAAACAAACCGCCAGCTAAAGCCACTACAAAAACTTTAGACAGGGCTGAGAGAGAGGCTGCTGGTTTTGAACCACTGCAGTCGACTTTAACACAGCCTACACAGCCCACACTAGCCCAGATACAAAATCCACCGGCTGTTGCAAATGTTGAGGTTATTTTATGCCAACAACAAGTGGGTAAAGTGCCAGCCTCTACAAACGTAACCAATAGCATACGTATACCTCCAAACATCTCGGGGGGAAGAAATGGGGCTAATGTGGGCCAGCCGACTGGTAAATCTTTAGCAACGTCCCAAGCAAATAATAAACTTCAGGTGCAGAAACCTACCCTCCAACTTGTTCCCCAAGTTCCCAAATCTATCCCACCACCCTTGCAAAAGCCACCCTATAGAAAACCCCCAATTAATCTTACTCCAGACTCCTTCCCCTATGTGGCAGTTCTTATCAATGTACCACCTTTAACCCCAGGTCAGAGAGAAAATTTCCAGATGCTTAAAAACAAGACCATGCACTGGTTAAAGGAAAACCGTCCTCTGCCGGGTGATATTGATGGGCTAATAATAGGGGCAAGGAGAATTGACTGGATGGGTTACACACCAAAAACCCTGGGGGGGGACTGTATAGTGGTTAATTTTCAAGACCCTAGGGTAGCGGGATGGATAACAAGGCAGGGATGGGGAACAAATAAGGGTGGTATTGGTATCGTGGACCTTACCTTTTTTTACCCCCGATCCTCAAGTGTAACAACAAGTTTACTCAACGAGCCCTTAATCCCCCCTACTGTACCATGGCCAGTTATTCCTTTACCACCTCCCCCTGCCGGTCATATTCATACCTCATATACACATTATAAACCGTATGTAGGATGGCAGGACCCGAGCTGGGGGTACTGACATACTGGTATCGATAGTATGGGTGGAATTATAAAAGAGGTAGAAGGGTTACGTGAAGTTAGTAGTAATACCATTGCTATAAATTTATTGGTGAGTAACAGTGAGGCTGGGTGTGTGGCTGAAGAAGGTGGCTCAAGAATGGGAACTTCAAACTCAAATGTCTTATACCCTGTAATAGATGCTTTAACTGTGGACCCGATAGTCGATTTAGAAAGTCAGACTAGCCTAATGGAAAGCCCAATGTCAGCCCATGTATTTCCACTTGTTAAAGATCGGGATGGGACAAATACAGATACTGGTACCCTTTTATCTTGGAATGTCGCTGGGTTGGCTAGTAAGTTGGATTCCCAACTTTGGGTGGATTTCATAAGTGGTTTTGACATTTGTTGTTTTCAGGAAACCTGGGCTTGTGATCCACTCTTTTGCCTAGGTTACTTGAATTATTGTATACCAGCTTCAAAAGGGGGAAGAGGGCGGCCCAAGGGTGGCCTAACTGTTTGGGTTAGGCAGGATTTGCATATAAACATAAAAATCCTAGACGTGGGAAATATTGATCTACAAGCACTAAGAATCCCTGTTGCTAAGGGCCAACCAATAGATTTATACAATGTCTATGTGAGAGGAGACAAAGTAACAAATCTATCCACTATTGAGTTGTTGTCTGATGCAATAGAGGCCAATTCCCAGGATAATGTAAAGATAATTGTTGGGGATTTAAATAGGACTTTTGAACCCTTGAACTGCACAAATGACCCTATGGAGAGTGAAGTGGATAATCTCTGGGGAGTACCATCTCTTAACTTAAAACCTGTGAAGCGATGGACAAAAGAGATTTTATTGCTAAATGGCATTTGCTTGGAACATGGACTTAGAGCTCTTAACGGCAGGACACCTGGTGACAAGGAGGGCAGCTTCACTTTTGATAATGGTATTAATAGGAGTCGAATTGACTATATATTGTGTAGCCTCCAGCTGTGGAGTGGGGTTGTTGACATGGCTGTTAGGCCTCGGGTTGAAAGTGACCACAACCCCCTATGTGTGTCCCACAGGTGGTGGAACACTGGCTCAGGAAACCCATTTGAGACATACGATGAAACCCCTTTTTTAAGTAACGATGAGCGAAGGTTAAAATGGCCCAGGGTACTAGCAAATGAGGCCACTATGACATATATCACCAATAAGGTTGATTGTGCAATTTCCGCGATTGAAGCAGCCGTCCCAGTGGTTCCAGGGGATAACGGTATCACTGAAATTCATGATAAGTTATTCTCCCTTTTAAGACCATGCTTTTTTATTAAGAAAAGTAAAGGGAAGAAAATCAAGGAAGTGGCCAGGTGGTTTGATAACCACTGCAGAAAAGCACGTTTAGACCTGGGGCATGCCATAAGGAACAGGGACCGTGCTGCAGTGATAAAGAGTAGGAAACTGTACAAATTAGCCATTTATCGTGCCAAAAAGAAATGGGACGAAGACCATTGGGCCCAATTAAAGGAAGCCTCTGATAATAAAGACTCAATGTTATTTTGGAAAATTATCAAGTGGGGTAGTGGTGCGGGCCCAGTAAAACCTGACAACAATGTACCAGTGGAAGCTTGGGTCGATTACTTCGGGCCACAGTACGCGGAAAGCAATAAATCCGTGGCAGCTGATAATTTAATACCGGTTTATGCAACCGAAGATCTATTCTCCCTTAGAGAAGTAGAAATTGCCATCTGTTCAGCGAAATGTGGGAGGGCACCAGGTCCAGATGGTATCCCCCCGGATATTTTCAAACATGATGTGACTAGATGGGCGAGATACATCCTCCTAGTAGCAAATGCCCTAGCAAAGGGGGCAGTGGTCCCTGACATTTGGAAGGGTGCAACCATTATCCCCATTCACAAGAAGGGCGATCGCTCATTGCCTGCTAATTACAGGCCTATAAGTTTAATAGCCACCATGCAGAAAATTGTTGGGAGAATGGTAACAAATCAGCTAATGGACTGGGTAGAAGATAATAGCGCCCTCTCCCCATACCAAGCGGGATTTAGGCGAGCAACTAGTACCATTGACCAGGTCTTCCGCTTCACCATATTGCGGTGGAAGACCGTCGAGTTGGGAAGGGGCAGCCTGTACGTCGCGTTTGTCGACCTACGGGCGGCGTTTGATTTAGTCCCCCGGTATAAGCTATGGTCGGTCCTCCAAAAGCTGGGTATTCCTGCTGAACTGCTAACATTAATCATGCGACTGCATGAATCCAACTCTGCTAGAGTCCAGTGGGGAGGAAGTAGGGAAACAACATTGGATTTCCCTGTGGAAAGGGGTGTTAGGCAAGGCTGTTCGATGGCCCCTCTACTTTTCTCGTTATTCATTAATGGGATAGTGGAGAGAATGTTGAAGGCTAGTGTAGATGCCCCATCGTTAGCGGACACCAGGGTTCCGATCCTGATGTTCGCTGACGACACTCTTATTTTGTCTAAGACCCCCATGGGGTTGCAACGTGCATTAAGCATTTTCGATGCTTTCTGCTTGGAGCATGGGTTGGAGGTAAATGTAGGAAAAACCAAATTAATGGCCTTCTTTGCAGGACGTAGGAGTAACCCTAAGATAACCCTAAATAATAGCAGGCTTGATATAGTTAATGAATTTACGTATTTGGGAGTGCAGATTGCGGGGGGGAATGGCTGGACGCATCATGTGAATAAAGTAGTCCTAAAGCACCAGCAGCTTTCAGGTGCCCTAAGGGGGGAACATCGTAAATCAAAAACAAAACCTATAAAACCTGCAATGACAGTGTACGATGCGAAGGTTCTGGGTGCCACTTTATATGGCGCGGAACTATGGGCTTGGAATAGTCTGGTGGCTCTCCAGACTTCCGAGAACAAGTTCATGCGCGGGATTACTGGACTTCCACAGAGTACCCCCCTAATCCCATTGTTCTTGGAGCTAGGCAGACGTACGATTGTCGACAGAGCCCGATTGCGACCAGTTCTTTACTGGAGACGCCTCTGGACGACTCCAGAAATAAGACAGTACGCGGAGGGCTTTCTGTGGATAATCAAGGAAGATATCTTCCACAAAATAAAATGGTTAAAACACCTGAAGACCATGTTGGTAAATCTAGGGTTTTCAAATCTTTGGTACAACCCAGAGGGAGAAATCTTCCCAAGTAAAGAAGCCCTCAAGGAGCAATATTGGGATTGGGTGGGAGGTAAGATGCTGAATGACACCAGGGCAGATTCTATGTCTGGTCGCTTCCTGGAGACTAAAATTTTTCCTGTCCTAGAAAAATACTGGGCCAATATCACTGTACCTATGGACAGGAAACTTGTCTTTCAGTTAAGGGCAGGATCTATCCCCCTTAAGAAACTGACATCTGGCTGGCACAGACCCACTAATAACCTATGTCCCGCCTGTGAGAATGCCGAGGAGAGCCTAGGCCATTTTCTCTTCGCATGTCAAGCTTATGTAAATCCGAGGAGAAAATGGCTCTCGCCGGTATGCAGAAACCTGGGGATACGAGATAGTGCAGTGGCCCTAAGAATCCTGTGCACAACAAACCAGGATTCGATAGTCATGGGGGTAGCCAAATACATGGGTTGGGCTTGGGCGATAAGACGACGGTCTTTGGGGGGTAGCCAGTAACCAGGGATTCCCCTTTTAACAGATTTTTATGTAAATGGTATAAATTGTTTTATGTGTAATATTGTATGAGCTGCACTGTGTTTAATGATTTTTTTACTCTGACTATGTATTTTTGTGTAATTGTTCTGATTTTATGTGCTTTTATGAGAATTGTCTCGAATAAAGCTTATACAACCAACCGATAAATAAAGTTTGCACGAATGTATTACATGTATTGGACACAACTGACTAGAGCGACATTTCCGTTTGAGGTGCACGGGACACATTTCATTCCATTTTGCAAGTAGTCGTGTTTTGTATGAGTATCTTGCAAGCAATGGGCCTTTGCAGTGCTGACAGAGTGGCCTGGCATTGGGTGCCCAGATTTATCAACACTGGTTGGTAGAAAGTGCGTGTTTTATTCTTGCTGAACAGCTAAATTATTTATTATTGATTTAGTGACCCATGCAAGTGCGGATCACGGTTTGGATTCTGTTCCGTGTCAAAAGACAGAAATATGTTATCTGAAAGCGAGACCACAGGAAGCTAAAGCAATTTGCGCTGTGCTGGCGAGAAAGCGTGTAGAAGGCAGTCTTTTAAGGTGAGCTGTCATTTACAATTTCACAGATGTGTAAGTATTAAATTTCATGCTTTCTGTTCATGATAGTTTTTTAATGAAAAAGCCAAGCAGTTCGGCTTGAGAAATGATGTGATGTAGGCGCCAGCTGCAGCTTTAACAGTTGCTGGCAAGAACTATCTACCCACCGCTTTAAACTCTGCCCTTTCTCCTATGCTTATAGGCGGTTTCTTGCTTCCATTGTTCCCTGGTGATGTCTGTCCTCTTAGAACATGTTACATGTCTTATAGCCGAGGTTTGTAGTTCTGCAGTGTTGCACCTGTGGTGTTGAGGTAGTGAATACTGATGGTGAAGTTCTTAAAAGGGTACCCCCCCCCCAACTGGTCCTATGGTGAGCAGATGTTCAAAACCAATAACTGAGGACAAACTACACATATAGAAATAGGACTGTAGTTGTTCAGCTACTGGGTACATGAGGGTCCTTCTTCACAATAAGTACTTATTGAAGACTGGCAGTTTGTGTTATAGCAAATGGAACAATGTCAAATCAAATTTGACAATCTAACCGAGAAATCTATTTTTGCCCATCAACATGGGAAGGACTGGCTTAGTGAAGATGGTCTTGTGTATCTGAGCTATGGAGGGGTATCCTGACTCGTGATGCTGTCCCATCTGATTTTCTGGGTGGATTGGGGAATAATTCAGGAAATATCGCATCATGGGCTCAGCAGGCCCTTTTACTCCTACTGCCTCATGGCCCAGGATTGACTATAGCAGGATTGATTTCTTCATGTAATGCTGCATTTAACACTGCAGCATGGTAAGTTACACAGAGCCACTCACAAATGCAATTAGGGCTTGAAATGGACATTGTAGGAATCTGGATTGTTGACTATGAAAAATAGTGGCTTTGTCTTGATCTGAGTTGTCTCCACAATCTTCATACTTACTGGTTTGTAAAAGAGTGTGCAAATTGCCATATTTTCTATGTACTAAAGGGTTACATCAGTACAGAAATCACAAATTGACATGTCTAATTAAAATTAATTAGGCAGGGGGCAATTTGAGACCCCCCCGCCATTAATTGGCTGGAAATGCATGGATGGAAGCCTCAAGGCATAGCAGAATTGCATGTGAGTATTCAGAAAGGAATGTAAAACACAAACAATTGAAGAAGGGTCTGAGGGAAATTTAAAGACCTGCCCAGTTCGTATCCCCCTAACAGTAATCCTAACAACAAAAGAACCGGGGGTCTATAACGGAGCTTCAAGTACTCCGAGCTGCTGCAAAACTCCTACATAAGTGATTTAGGCGCTAATAGAGCTACATAAGTCTCTATATCAGAATGTGTGCCAGGGCAAACCTGTCGAAGGACCTACTGAGATTGTTGGTAAGACTCGTACAGAGATGTGTTGGATTCCCATCAAATAGGTATGTAGATCAAGTGTTCTCATTTGGTCATCCAAAAATGGGGTGGTATGTCTCTTGATCAATGAGACCCATCCATCGCCCTTACTCAGTTGGGTCGCACCATCAATCGCTAAGGTACCCATGAACAAATGATAAAGATGGGATCGAGTGCAGTGCAAAAATCAAAAAATGTGTGAATTAAAAACAAGGGGTAAAAGGATCAATAGGCGAAAAACTCTAATGTAACTTGTCCTTTAGGAGTTTTGCAGCAGCTCGGACTATTCAGAAAGGAAACCTTTTTTCTTTAAGGAGCAGGTGTCCATTGAATAGACAGGTGTTGCTTTAAAAAAAAAAAAGAAAAACAAATGTAAAAGATATCAGGAGATCAAGCAGTAGTCCTGTAGACATGTGCTTGATACTTCAGAGGCTGCCCGGCATGATTCCCAAATTTGCAAATTAATCACCATCACAACTTGGTAATTAGTAACGAATCGATTATTTGCGACTGTAGTTGAAGTCACAAATCATAAATAGTAGAGTAATGCCTCTTCCATGTCCCCTCCTACTTGAAATTTGGGAAAGGTCCCAAAAGCCTTTTTACAAACCAGAAAAGGGATTTTGTATATTCTAAAAAGGCCTTTTGCAGTTGTAATCCCTATAGCTTTGAAGCCCTGCACTTACTTGATTATCCGCAACATTCAAAACGGTCTTGTATTCCATTTTGATCTATCCCCTTTCTGAAAATGGTATCTGCTGTCAAGCACTTGGTTGGCTCAAATTCTTTTAATCTAATGGTACACAATCAGTGATGCTCTCTCCTTACTTTTCTGATGAGCTTCCGATTACTTGCGGAGTTCCTCATGGCTATTTATTGAGTCGTACACTGTTTAATCTTTATTTATTATTTGACATTTGTAGAGCGCGGCAAATACCCGCAGGCGTCTCGGCACTCTCTGCACGAATTATATCTTTTGAGCTTGAGGTGATGCTCTGTGTGGACGACACCCATACTGGGAGTCACGTTCTCAGATAGCAGTGTCTTGACCTAGGAACGCTTCTGCTCATGCATGTCAACTGTGGAAGCATGGATGAAAGCTATTTGTTGAAAGGTCAACAGGGATTAAACTGAACAATTGCTCTTTGGAGGTCAACCTTTAGCATGGTGTAATGCCTGGTGGCATTCTGGGGTTCCACCCTCCATCCTTCAGTGCAGGTACGAAATCTAGGCATGTTATTGGAACATGAGGTTTCGTTCTCCACCAAGATCAACAACACGGCTGCCATCTGTTTTGCTACTCTGAAAAGGTTGAGGAGATGTGCTTTCTCTATTCCCAACTGCACCAAGAAAATTGTCATTCAATATTTGATCATCTCTGGGCTGGATTAAAGCAATGCCCTTTGTTTTGGGCTCTTACATCTCCTTATCAATTGGTTCCAGTTTGTTCAGAACACAATCATCAAGTCTTTCTGTATTATTTTACACATAACTTGAGATTGGCTAACGCGGATCTGTTGGTAGTATTCTACAATTAAGGGATCCAGAATGGAAGGGTGTTCTTTTTCCCCATCTCTACTTGACAATTTCAGCTCTTTAAAACATAGCAAGCAAGAATGGCTATCTTTCCTCAACACCTGGGCTCCATTGTTTTGCAGTAAATCATAAACAAATCATATATGGTAGTCACCGGCATTCTACATCAGGCCCGAGTTCCTAGAAAATTAGATGAATGTTTCTGGGAGGGATTCATGTTTAACAATTGGCATCTTGCCACAAGTACTCTATTGCTCTCAGAGAACGTGTTTTGGGAATATTTAGCAGCAACGAGAGAACTGTAAGACAAGAATTAAAGCATATGACATTCCCAAACAAATGTATTGACATGGAATAAAATTATATAAAAACAACTCCAGAATGACAAAAATCAATTAAGGGGATCAGAAGGGATACATTTTTAAAGAAATGGCAAAAAGCATCCTTGCAGAACTATGGGACATTTAAAACTCAATTTTACACGATGGGGCATGTATCTTTGGGTCCTCAGTATCTATCATCAATGGAGTGAGGTTGGGGTTGGGGTGAAGTGGTTTGCCGCAGGCATCAGTTATATATTCTGACTTAAGTCTTTACTTTGGTAGTCAATAACCTCCTGTGGAGCCAGGCAGAAGATGGGAGAGTCAGATTGGTTTCAGTTTCTCAATCCTCCAGGGGCATTGATGTTTTGCACAAAACATGACTGAGCAGGATGGCTTTGAAAGTTCTGTCATCTCTAGGCACGTGTTGTCACCTTTTTCAACTCTTATGTCTTACATTGCAAGGTGCCAGTTTGTCTTTGGGAACAATATCTCCACTTAACTGCTTTTCCCTTGATTTTTAGGTATTAGGTATTTTTAGGTATTAATGACAAGAGGTCAGACATGACTCTGTTTTATGTAGATATCAAAGCAAAATGGCTGCCTGTCCTAGGCAGAGCACTGATTATGAAATGAATTGAGGCTTTTCTAACGTGCAACAATTTCCTCAGAAATGGAGCATATCAGCGTTGGAACCCTAGAATTGGGTTGAAGTCACATCTCCCTGACTATTATGTGGCACCCTGAGTGAGGGTTGACCCAAGCCCACTATTCTGTCGTACAGTAATAGTTAGCTGACAAAGAGATTGGCTATTTCTATAAACCTGGCTACAAAGAAGTAAACTGGTTATGCAAAACTTGAGTTGGCTTAATAGAAGTCTTCCTCAGACATTTGTTCCTTGTCTATGTCATTCATGACAGCTATTGCATGATGAAATTTCAGGCAACATGCTGAACACTGTATTATTACAGAAATGGTGTAACCCAATAGTGTCTCTAGTAAAAGAGAGAGGGACCCCAATACCAAAGGGATAGGGTACCACAAAAGACTTTCGTCAAGTAATTAAATTCCCCTTGGGCGCCTTAATATAAAAAACATAAATATGCACATAAACATAAATATAAATACACCAATTACCATTCATGTGATACCACACCAGAGAAACAATGTAAAGGAAACAATTTTTATGAAAATATACTGCACAATTTATTCATATTAAAACAAAGTACAATTATTAAAATTTTATTAATCATCAAAGAAACAACTCATTTCCACATTTCTAATTAAAATATACATTAACATAAAGGGACCGACATTTCAAAGAAGGAACAATTTCAATTCCTATTAGTAAAAAGGAGATACCAATAATGAAAGCAATTCAGCGTAACGTCAGAATTGTTGTCAAACAGTGTTAAATGTATTCCTCCTCACTTCTAGCATCGACGCATTTCAGTGGGCACTTATGATAAGGACGGTGGTGAGCAAGTGCCACCACCACCCGGCACACATACTGGGTCTCAACTAGTCACGCCCAAATCACCACCCAGCACAGGACCTACAATACCCAAGCCAAACGTCGAGGATAGCTCGTATCTCACTCCGGAAGAATGGGAAGTTCTGGCTGCATCTTTCCCAGTGGAATTGGAGCAAGGAAAGCAAAGTGGCAGGATCTGCGACATCCCGGGAACAAAAAGAACTAAGAACAATGGAGACATCTGGGCATCCCTCCTGCAGACTATGCAACTATCAGTGAATGCTATCCAGTACCAATCCGACAAGATGGACTTGCAACTCTCTGTCCTCAACTCCCTGGCAACATTCGTCTCTAATATAGACGGCAAGCTAGCAGACCTGAACGGACTGATAAAAAGGGCACAAGCAGAGACTCAGCTGATAGCATCAAACTGTTCTTGTATCACTATAGTGGACAAACTAGTAACGTTACCAACAGCTCTGGGCAACCTCCTATCCGACATAAGGACGGCAGTCAAAAACAACCATCCTTATAATCAACCGGAGAGAATGCATGAAACTACAGCAGCTGAGCAAGATGTTCCACAGTCCACAAAGCATGAGTCTCCAAATACACCTACTAATTCACTCCCACTAAGGGAAAAAACAAACAAGAAGAACACACCGACCATTAACTCACAACAACCCGAACGAGGGCAAAACGCCACTGTGTCCATAGCGCACCCAGGCAAAATCAATCAAAAAGACAGAGCATTGCCCCACCCCCCCACTCAAGGAAAAGCGGGTAGAAAACAGAAAAGGAAGGGAAGAAACCAAAGGAAATTGTCAGGGATCATAGCATGGTGCAAGGGCTGCAACAGTGACCTACCAGCAGCTAACTTCCCACAAGCAAGGACAGAGGAGAAGAATGAAGTACAAACCCTTAAGAGTACTACCTGTGAAAACGCAGGCCAAGCGAATAAACCCGGAATAGGCCCGGCTCCACAAAGTTGCTCTATCAACAGCACCTCGTCCAAAAGTCTGAAAGTCACGCTGAGCACGCCACAAGCGGAAAAAAACACTGGCACAGACAAGACTGAAACGAGGCATAATTTACAATCAACCTCAGATTCACCCGACAGAGAAAAACAAGAAAGAACACGACAGAGTAAGGCAAACCACATCAAAAATCCCCCGGAGAATTTAGATGATAGACAAATCCCAGTAAGCCCCGAGATGACTGTAACAACGTGTTTAAATCCCCCAGGACAAGATCCGCGGGAAATTAATACCAATACGATCAACTTAAAACAGCAGCACCCATGGTATTCCCCAACCAAGGGGAAACCCAATTCACCGCCCCAGACAACTCTCATCCAAATGAGAGAAGACCTGTCGGAACATCGATGACAGTTATATTCCATCCTGAGTATCACTCAAGAGGCCCAATGGACATACTAAACAGGGGAAACATTATGCGGCTACTGAAAACAATAGAAAGCCTCAAAACAATCACATCGGCTGACTTGGAATCTGTAGAATTTATTGAATCTCTGAGGCACCCAGGCATTGAATCAACAACAACAACTTGGACCACAGGAGAATTCCCAGAGAGAATAATCAAAGAAAAGGTAAACTCTTGGGGAATAGAACTGCAAATTCTCTCGCACACAGGATACCCTGAGCCCTTACTACATGACAGTCATCAAAAGAAGGCCAAGGAGCCGCCTCTCAAAAGAACTGTCTTAAGAGGAGCACGAAGCAAAACGCCAGAGAGACAACAGGACTCAGACCAGGCTGAAATTAGATCACCGGCCAATGACATGAGGCCTCACCCAACTGGAGTTGGCTCGCAAAGTCCTTAAATGCAAAAGAGATAAGGCAATGACAAACAAAAACAAAAATAGTAACACCACCAGCATCCTAAACATATGCTCATGGAACATTAACGGCACAGGCGACAAGTTCGCAGACACTGACCTAGACTGCTATCTGAAAAAATTTACTATCATTTCTTTACAAGAAACCTGGTCTGAATCGCCTCCAGCGCTGTCTGGGTATACTTTGAACTTCCTACATCCCACTCAGAGCTCTCTGTTCGGCCACAAGAAAGGTGGCTTCGCCACATACAGCGCTTTCAGCGATATCAAAGGCAGCCCCATTAGACTACAACATAGCCTCCACAAACGCAATGCATGCATTGCGATTGTCATTTCGCGCGCAAGACCCAAAAGAGGACATCATTCTAATAAACCTCTACCTGCACCCCAGGGAGAAAAAGAAAGGAGCACAACAACTGAAGGAATAACTCATGAAACTAGTGAAAACTGAGTCCACGAATAATCTAATCATTACAGGGGACTTTAATCTAAATATGCTCAGCCACACGGACACGGATATCAAATACGACGAGGATCCATTAACCTGGGAATCTAATTGTCAAGACCGCACCTCGGGAGGCAGAAGTACAAAAACCACAAGGACCCTGCTGGCCAAACTAGAGGAGTGGGGCATCAGGGCACTCAACGGAAGATTCTCAGGAGATCGACCGCAGTCAGCAACACACCACAGCACTCAAGCAAGTTCCACTATCGACTTTACTTTTGTCTCGCGCAGCCTATTCTATAGAGTTAAAGACTTCCATATTGGCTCAATGGACTATAGCGACCACTTGCCCCAGGAAACAATGATGAACATATCAGCAATACCGAACCCACCCAGATCCAACAACTTAGGCAAGGACTTTATATCAAATGAAAGATGGGTAAAATGCAAAGTCACCAACCCACAAAATCTACTAGAGTTAGCGAAACACTCTCTTATCGAAGCGCAATCTACCACACAAAATCCTATATTAAGCTGGGAAGCGTTTATAAAAAAAATGAGAGACTCAGCCGAAAGAAAAGAGCTCGCAACACGAACCAGGAAAAGCTGTAACACGACACAGAAGACTCACCACAACTTCCGTAACAATAGTAGGCTAAAAACACTGAAGACCCTGATTAATCAGACCCAACGAAGAGCAAAAATTGACCCCTCTTCCTACCAAGCTCTCAGACAGTTAAAAGGCGAGCGTAGGAAACTAATATGGCAGCTAAAAAAGGATGCCGACGACGCATTTTGGGCAAAACTCCTATATGACGCCAAAACAAATCGCAGCGCACAGTTCTGGCAAAAGATCAATGGCCTGATCAATTAAGAAAACCGAGGGACTGAATCCCACGTGACGGAAGAGGACTGGATAACCCACTTCAGCACTCACTTCAGTGTCACTAACGAAACATGGAAGGAAACAGGCACAGCTAATGCAAAGATCAAGGAATATCCGTCCCCAAATGAAGAACCCTCGACATCTAATGAAGCAGTAATACTTACGACCGCACAAATAGTTAACAGGATCACGAAAGGGAGAAGAGATGGAGCCCCCAGTCCAAACGGATTACCTCCAATATTATTCAAACAGGAGCCAAAATACTGGGCGACCACTCTTAAACCAATGTTCGAAAAAAATCGGCAAACTTTGACAATCCCACAGTCATGGAGGGGGGCAATAATATCACCAATATACAAAAAAGGCGATAGAAAAGACCCAAGAAGCTATCGGCTAATAGCCCTACTAGACAACGAGGCTAAGTACTTCACGGGCCTCCTACTTCAGGAATTGACACTGTGGGCAGAAGAAACCTCAGCAATCCCGTTTAACCAAACTGGCTTCAGGAAAAACATGGGGACGTCCACCAACATCTTTGCCCTGTCACTATTGATCGACCCAGCGCTAGCGGGAAATCACCCCTTGTATCTGTGTTTCATAGATTACAGCACCGCATTCGACCGTGTAAATAGAAATCTGCTGTGGCAAAAACTGAAGAGAATGAAAATTCCACCAGCCCTACTGAAACAACTTATCCTACTGCATAGCAACACGTGGGTCCAGGTCAAACTAGGTCCCGGAGACTTCTTAACTAAGAATATTCCACCTGCACAGGCGTAAAACAAGGGTGTGTGTTAGCGCCAACTTTATTCAATCTTCCTATGGCCGAGCTATCAACTAAATTAAACGACAACAACTCACATGCTCCAAAACTAGGGGGCACACAGTTGTCCAACCTATTTTACGCCGATGACCTGGTGTTAATCAGCCGGACTCAGATCGGCCTACAGCGGCTTCTCGACATCACAGCAGAATATTCCAAAGCAAACAAACTCAGTATCAATTCCAGCAAAATAAAAGTCATGCGCCTCAATCATCGCAAGAAGAAACCATCATTCAGTTGGTACTTGGACACGAATAAACTAGAAAACACAAACAAATACTGCTATTTGGGATTGATCATTGACGACAGGGGTAGTTTCAAACCACAGGTGGAGGAGATAAAGAAGAGAGGCCTAATGATAGCAGTTTCTTTAAGGAACCTTAAAAACAAGATCACTGGTCCAAACTTCACCCCACTCCTCCAAGTGATCCAAGCAAAACTGATTCCATCTATCACATATGGAAGTGAAGCTATGAGAGGCAGGGACATAGGAACTTTGAATGGAGTAGTCACAAGAGCAATGCGGATAATGTTAGGTCTCCCGAAATACACCTCTCCGACGCAGATCCGACTTGAATTTGGGTTGGTCAAGGAAGAGCTTGCACGCAAGGGATCATACCTCAAGACCTGTTACAAAATAAGCAGAGGTGAAGCACACACTCTTAACGCACTCCTCTGGAAAGATCTACAAAGCAAAAATGACAGTCCAGCAAGACTCTTTCTGGAGGAAGCCATCAACCAACTGGGGGCAAGGCAGCTATGGGAACTGCAAGGGAACCTGGCAGGTTTTAAAAAAAACGTAAATAAAATCATTAAGAAAGAATCCCTCCTTCAAGATAAAGCTTCCTTAGGTAAGCGAGCACATGGCTGGCTGACTGTACAAACTTATAACAAACTCACTCCACAGGCGTATCTGTCGACCAGTTTCACCAAAACAACAAAGGAATCATTTCTAAAACTACGATTGGGAGTCCTACCATCAGCGGACCGCAAGGCCACGAGGCTGCGCCCCTCAAAACCAGCAAAATGCCGCCTATGCGGCACGCACGAGGAACACATCACACACCTCATTACCATCTGCAAGGAGCTGCAGCAAGTCCGCAAGAACTTATTGAGACCCCTATTTATAAAAATCGGAAACAGAACATGCAGAGAAGCAACTCTGGCCTGCTTCAGAGGCGAGGACGTGCAAACGGCCTGCCGACTGGTTAAATATCTTGGAGCAGCAGAATCCAGGCTAAAAAAAATGAAAGACCAAACGCACACCGTCACCACTCCCTCAACACCGTTAGCTCCTAAACATCAGGGCGGCCTAGAGTCTTAAACTGATTCGGAACACTGAAGCGCCTCCTCCAAGGGGTACGAACATTTAGGGAGAGTCCCAGCCCGTCCTCCAAAAGGAAAAAAGGGGAATGGAGTTGATAGAACACACCGTCCTTCGGGAACAAGACCCAGAACAGATAAACAAAAACCTCTTCGAAGAATCACACGAGTATCTCGTGGTGGACTGATATTTCACTAATTATTTTTATTTTGTATTTATTTTTTTTTAACTGTTTTTAACTGCCTTCTTTTACAATCTGCTCTCTTTTATTGCAGATGGCTATTTGTAATGGTTTTTATTAACTGAACAATAAAGCACTTACTTACTTACTTACCAATCAATTCTCATTAATATCGTGTGAACTTATAGGATACAGGCCTACACCTCCTTTCTTCAGCACCAGTAGTCTCGTCCAGCGAGTTGGCGATTTAAAAGTTTAAAATTATTCCAAGGTCGTCTGTTTCTGACTTTGGTTGTTGTAACACAGACGATAGCGGGGATAAGCAACTCCAAACAGCGAGACGTATACACCAATAATTATTTCACGTTCGTATAGATCACAATATCCCATGTACGCGCAATCAGCTTTGTAATCTTTTTGTCACGGAAACGCAGTACCTCCCACCTGCGTCCCTAGGCATTCGCCGCCTTCAATACTTAATTCAGTAATACCCAATATTTTAAATCGCCAACTCGCTGGACGAGACTACTGGTGCTGAAGAAAGGAGGTGTAGGCCCCGATTCTATAAGTTCACACGATATTAATGAGATATTAATGAGAATTGATTGGGAAATGAGTTGTTTCTTTGATGATTAATTAATTTTTAATAATTGTACTTTGTTTTAATATGAATAAATTGTGCAGTATATTTTCATAAAAATTGTTTCCTTTACATTGCTTCTCTGGTGTGGTATCACATGAATGGTAATTGGGGTATTTATATTTATGTTTATGTTTATGTGCATATTTATGTTTTTTATACTAAGGCGCCCAAGGGGAATTTAATTACTTGACGAAAGTAACCCAATAGTGGTCACGGACCTGGGTACAGTGCGATACAAAAAACAATGGTCCTAGACCTTCATTTTGAAAAGACTTAAATCATTATCCCTACACAGTGATTTCAGTCAATAATTTTATGAGCTTTTAAGAACAGGTTGATAGCTCATAGTACTTAATACATTACTTATCACAAAACAAGGAAGTGCAACAAACCATAATCTCAATCACCATGCATTTATTTTCATGACAAATGGTGAAGCAGTCAGACAGTATTCTTTATACGTTTAACAATTTTTCAGAGGAGGTTGCTCCAGAGGGAACATGCATGAAGCAAGGCTGATCAAGTGTAGGAGGGTGAAGAGGAATATTCAGGGTCGTGACATAGGGAAGCTTAACACATTTAAACAGTTGGGCTGGTTTTGAATCACCATCCTTTAAGGCCTGGCCACTTATTTCAATATACAATCTTAATTTCACAGTTTCAAATTTAACTAGAAATCCATTCTAGTGTGGCACATAACCAGTTTACTTCTTTGTAGCCAGGTTTATAGAAATAGCCATTCTCTTTGTGAGCTAAATATTACTGTACGATAGAATAGTGGGCTTGGGTCCCTATTTCAGATTTTTGTGACCATTTAAATGTACTAATTTCATTTTACATATCAGTAGGCATGTACAGACTCCTAAATTGACTTGCAAATGAATACTGATTCACAATTTGGAAGGGGCAGGTTGTAGGCAGTCTTTCCAATTTGTGATGTATCAATGTTCTGCAACTGAAATCCAGTCACAAAACATTGAAAAATCACGAGCTCTAGGGTAGGGACGGTAATGCATTAAAAAAATGGAACTGGTCCTCTTGGTACCTGACCCCTTTGTGAATCTTGTTTGTGGTTAGGCAGTAATCCAGGAGGCCACAGCCAATTCTCAAACAAACTTTAATAAAAGGAAGCTTTTTTTAAAGGCAGTCTTGTTTCCTTTCCATTTTCTCTATAGAAAGACAATCACAGACATGGTGATCTACTGACCTCAGCAAGTCACCATCACTGTCATGGCCTACACGTGAGTCATAATTTGGAATCTACCTCATGAATATTAATGAGGTTTGGGACTTACTTCAAAGCCTTTTCTTCTAAACTGGTCTATTTGTACATCAGTTGGTTCACAAAAGACCTTTTTAGTCACTGCAATACTGGTCATAAATTGCGACCAGTGGATGCGACCCGAAAGTATATCCATCAGGCCTCTAGCGCAGTGACAGTTTGGAGCCTTTCACCTCTAGGACCCAGTGCCACTGCACCAGCTGCCCCACTGATACCTAGGCCCCTTCATCATTGCACCAGCAGTAATCTTAAATTTATCAGTTTGTAAACTATGTCCACATCTGTCACCATGCTTCGTCCAGTATGGGTCAATCGCTATAGAGCCCTGTGCAACATTGTTTTGTGCATGAGGGAAAAAAGATACATAGGTTTCCTCACACCTCATGGTGTAAAAACACTCCATAACATACTGAAAACTAAGAACAACATGCACATCCTTCACCAACAAGGTAGTAGCCGTAAATCTTTTCACCAGACTAAAAGATCATAGAAAACTTAAATACAATTAAAATAGTTAAAATTAACAAGAACATGTAATTAACACACTATAAAAGAAATCCCACATTACAATATAGATGTGCCACAGAATCACCCAAAAATAGCTTCTAATAATGGGATAGCAAAGCGTACGGTACCCATAAAACGGACCCCTAGTCTTTAACTAGGTTGTCCGTATATAGAATGCAACCATATGGTAGATAAGCACAATCTTGGCCCTAAAATATATGACCATAGCATCCTTGTATCTCTTGATCCCAAAACGCCCAAGTATGGATAATAACAACTTCCTTCACCGACTTCGAGTTCTTGAACTAAATGGTATTAGGTGGGTGGCGTTTTCCTCCCCTCGCCTTTCAGAATCACACATTTCTCTAGTACTTCCCTGGAAATTACAATTTCCCTTCCCAGTATCATTTGCATAAAGATATTTATTTCAAAAACCTTTAGTAAACATACAGCCATTAAACCAAAATCTAAGAATGCAGCAGCTATACATCTGACACTAAACTAGTAGATATCCAGACTACAGAAAATCTACCTGTTGGCACTCATTTTAAAGGCAAAAGTACTTCTGAACTTTTTCACATTAAAGCACATTTTAAATCGGTCCTTTGGTGGGAATACCTTGTTTTCACTACTTTGTCTGAATTTTAGGACTGAGGATGGTGCTGATGGAAATTCTGACAAACAAGGAAATTTACGGCCTGTGATTCTGGTGACATTACCCCTTATTTAGAGTTGTCTTAATGGCAACATTCTGCCTAGTGATGGATTATCGGTCTCCATCAGTGTTAAGTTTCTAAACATAGTGATGGATGAGCTGCCTACCCTAGGGTAATTGATCCTCTACCTTATCTTATGGTGTGACGGCAATGGAAGTCTGTCATGCAAAGGATGACAAAAACGCACGTAAAGGGCCTATTGTACACCTTATATGCTTGCAAATACCAGTGGTGTGTGAAATAAAACTAGACATGTGGACACTAACAATGTACCACCTCTGTCGGAGTACTTCTTCAATGGTGACTTTCAGCAGAAGAAAATTACATCTTCTATGATATTTACCCACAAAGATGCTCCTCCCGTGGGTGGTACCACCACTTTTGTGGAGATGCAATTTTCACCCTTTCTTGGTCCGAGGTTGAACATTATCTATGAAATTTGTGCAAGTACAGGCTCTTTGATTCATGATTTATGAAGTGCTCTGGCAAATCCAAACTATTGTTTATCTAGATCGCACTTATTTGGGCATACAATCTTCATGAATCAGGTTCAGTATTCTTCTAGGAAGACTTCAGACTCTAGACTGTGATTAGTAAAATATTGCCCCACCCCCCATGCTGAGGGTCCTGAATATGCCATATTTGCTAAGACACGCAGAGGCCAAAAACTAACAGATCATAGTCTCCTAACATCTAAAATTGTACTTTTTGAGCCAGTCAATCAATCAATCAATCAATCAATCAATCAATCAGGGAATTATGAAGCGCACTACATACTGGTTAGAGTCTCAAGGCATGGGGGTGCAGCTCCGAGTCAGCTAAAGAGCCAGGTCTTTAGGCTCTTCTTGAAGATGTGCAGAGAGGGCGAGGGTCTGATGTTGATCGGGATCTCGTTCCAGGCCTTTGCTGCGATGTGGGAGAAAGCTCTTCCACCTGCTCTGGCTCTGTGGATGCGTGAGGTTTCAGCGAGGGTTGAGGTCAGCGGACCGGAGGTTTCTCTTGGGTACGCTGAAGGAGACTCTTTCGTTGCGGTATTGGGCTCTTGTGATGTGGAGGAATTTGTAGGCGTGGTTGAGTAGCTTGAAGGTTCTTCTTGACAGTAAGCCAGTGACAGTGAAGATCTCGCAGGTTTTGAGTGACGTGTTCATGTTGTGGGATGCCGTGGACAAGTCTGGTCATGGTGGTCTGTATGGTCTGGAGCTTGTGGAGCAGGGATTTGTTGATTCCGGTGTAGATAGCGTTTTCGTAGTCCAGTTTGCTTGTTATGAGTGCGTGGGTGACAGTCTTTCAGGAATCAGGGGGATCGATTTGAAGGTCTTGTGAAGGATACGGATGGTATTGAAGCAGGTGGAGGCAACGGTGTTGATAAGTCAGGTCATGATGAGGGAGGACTCAAGTATGATGCTGAGGTTTCGGGTGTGGTCCTTGGGAGTGAGGAGGTTGCCGGGGGCAATGGGCCACCAGGTGTTGTCTCACGCTGAGCGGGAGGGTACGAGTATGAGGACTTCTGTCTTATCTGAGTTAAGCCTCAGGCAGCTTCTGCTCATCTGGGATGCAAAGTCTGTCATTCCTTCCTGGAACCTGAGTCTGGTGGTGTGGGGGTCCTTAGTGAGGGAGAGGATGAGCTGGGTGTCATCGGCGTAGGATACTATGCTGAGTCCATGCTATCTGACAATGGCGGCAAGGGGGGCCATGTGGTTGTTGAAGAGTGTGGGGCTGAGCGATGATCCTTGGAGTACTCCACAGTTGATTTCTGTGGGTTCGGAGAGGAAGGCCTGATAAAGATCAATTTACAATGGTCAGGCAATTTCAGAAGTTGTTTCCTAAGTTAAATTTGCCCGGCGTGGAACGCCTCTAATACCATACGAAGTTACTAAATAAAGAGGCAGGCGCTGGAGACTGGAAGACAGGAAACAAGTTTTATTCCGACGGAGTAGAACACATCAGATCGGACAACGAGGTATCGTCTCGAGGTGCTCTCTCTACCTCTCTGAGACCTGGTCTTTTATACACTGGTTTAAGACATGTGAACGTCCTTTATTACAACAGGGACATTGTAGAGCATGAGAATGACATCAGAACGATATCTCCGACACCCCCCAGTTCCAACCCCTTCCAACACATGACAACAGTAGAGACCCTTTCCCCTCATATGATTGGGAGGGGCTATCACGCAGCTGAGTGTTCTGCCGATCTCTTTGGAATGTGTGCGCCTGATCGAATCTCCGGGGGCGGGGATGTCATGATCAATAGTGGCCTCTTTCAGGAGAGGCGAGGGCGTACGGTAATGGGCAATAAACTGTATCTTCGGGCTAGAGGATGACCAGCAGTCAGTGCTGACGTTCAGGCTCAGAGGAAGGGGACATCAAAGGAGGGGTATTCATGGACGGAAAGGACTGGTGTGGACAATCGAGCGTGGTGGAAGGGTTTATCCACAGAGGGGTATTCATGGACGGGAAAGAGGTGTTGGTCAGGCGCGGGGTGTGATTCCCTGAGACAGAGTCATGGGGGGGTTTCATGGCTTGTGCATGTGAGCGCGGGGGCAGCCAGGGTGCGCGGGGAAGGCTTGCATGGTCAGGGAAATGTGCTGACGGGCGATCGTGACCAGGGAGACCATGGTACCTAAAATGGCTGTTGTGTATTCTCATACGTGAGTCTGCAAGATGGCGTAGATAATGTTCAGTACACGAACTAAATTTCCACAGTCCTCCCTTTAACATGTCTCGCCAGCTTGTCAGTTCGGATCAATCCCCATGAGACCATGCACTTCTATTTCGTATAGGGGACTCATGTGCTCTGGTTTAAAGTTCAAAGTCTTCGGGCACATGCAGTTGGAAACGAGTGCACATAAAGATGGTAAACATTGAATACCTAAACAACACCCACATAGTATCATGATTGGTATCAATAAAAACGTTAACACTCTCCATCCCCAGTTCTTTAAAGTGTCCCAGAACCAGCCTCCAAGCGACCATCCTTCCTGTTCCTGGTGAACCTCCGAGGACAGTCTGTGGAGGTGTTCGATTGCTTTGTAGACTGAAGGTGAGTTATCTGGCACGTAGGTGCAACAGCTGGAGCCGATGATGCGGCATGCACCTCCACGGTCGGCCAGAACCACATCTAGAACAAGACGGTTTTGAAGAGCCACCAGGCGGACTGCCTGAAGCTCAGCCGTGTTGTTGGCGAGGACGCCAGCGGTGATGTTAATGGTTGTTTCTAATGCCTGAGTCAGGTGTCGGATAGCGCGGCTATTTGCCATTGGTCCCCACAGAGGAACAAGTCCCTTTGCTGCATCTAGGAACTGTGCTCCGGTGGAGTCGGCTTGTTCAACATCTCCAGCGCGCTTTTGCCGGTGGTGGTTGGCTGGAGCCACATACGTGGGAGGAAGAATGAAGGCGATGTAGCACGTACCCTTCCAGCCTTTTGGGAGCCACGTGTAAGCTTTGGTGCCACAAACAAAGTACATATTCGGGGAAGCAACAAAGGAGGGGGTGTTAGCTGAGGCCAATGTTTTGGTGATGCGGCAAGAGCTGTGACCCACCAGCTGCGTTCCTTGTCCTTCGAGGCATACGAGCCCTGTGACATTGATGACAGACAGGGCTGCAGTCAGGGTGGCAGCCGTTTGTTTCCGCAGGTGGGAGAAGGTGGATCTGGCTGGATTGTGGAGCACCTGCATTTCGACCCTTTCGTTGGCAGGGATGTTCGTAAGGAAGGTTGAACCTGAAATTGCGGGACAAAAGGGCTTTCCTGTGTTGTTCGGCCAGAACCCATAGTAGAAGTGCGACACTGTCTGACCAGAAGCAGCATTGTCCTTGTGGCTTTCTTGCATGAGGATCAACCAGGCGAGGCAAGAGCCGTGAACTGAGAAAGGTGAAGGAATAAAGGAGATGGAGTGTCCGGTAGCATGTGGGAGCAACCCACAGATCCAGCAGTTTGTGGCATTTGCAGCAAGGTTGTGCTGGTGCAACAGTTGTACAAAGGAATTGTTCCAGAATTCCCTACGCCTTTCTCGAAGCTGAGGTGAAAGGGTGATCAGGTGGTGCTCTTTCACGGTTGTTGGCTGGACAGTTGTTGGCAACATCTGGTGAGCGGGCGTGCTTTCCTCCAGGATCCAGAAGGAAGTCATGAGGAGGAGGCAGAACAGGGAGATAATGAAGAAAGCAATTGTCTTTGATTTGTGCAAATTGTCAGTTTTTGGATTCCTATAGTGGGTATTTCCTGTTGCTTTCGACGTCTTCTTATCTGGCGCTTCCATCATCTTCTTATCTGGCGCTTCCATCATCTTCATCTTCAAGGTGCTCGGTAGTGGGCAGAACCACAGACTTAGTTTAGCTTCTCTCCAGGTAACCCTTGGTTGCTTTGGGTCACTGTTCTGAGATTTTTAACTTAGTCAGTGGCCTACTTAGCCGAAGCTCCCTCCTTTCGACGCAGGAAATACCCTTCTCGAGATGGCACAGTGGGATCAGAGTGTTTTGCAAGTTCAAGTGCCTCGGTATCAGGATAGCAGTTCAGTGACGGTCGGTCTTTGTTCAGGAGCTCTTCCTGGGTGCTGACGTTGTCTGTCGTGGCCAGGGTCGAGGAAATCTTCTTGCAGTGGTGCGCATGCAGCCAATTCTTTTTCCCCTCCACTCGAAGAGCCGTCCGAGTGGTGATCAGTACTTGCCAGGGGCCCGTCCACCGGGGTTCCAGACTCTTCGCTCGTTGAAAGTTCCGGATCAAGATATAGTCACCCGGTTGGATATCGTGACCGGGACCCCTGGAAGTATCGGGGATGGCCTGCTGTACCTGTTGATGAATGACAGACAATGTCTTAGTTAACTTGTATAAATAATCTGACAGCAGGACCTCGGGGACGTCATGAATGGAGGTTGGTTTGGGGGCAGTCCAGAGGTTCATAGGCCGTCCAAACACAACCTCGTAGGGGGTCAAGTGATGCTTAGTGGGGGTGGAGCGCATCGATAGCAATGCCAGTGGAAGGGCATCTGGCCACTTAAGTCCTGTGGTGGCCACTATTTTTGACAGTTTCAGTTTCAGTGTAGCGTTGTGTCGTTCAACCAGGCCAGCGGATTGGGGGTGGAAGACCGCATGGAACCTTTGTTTGACCCCCAACCCCTTCAGGATGAGTTGGATAACTTCAGCTATGAAGTGGGGGCCATTGTCGCTCCATAAAATTCGACAAAGGCCGTAGCGGGGAAAAAACTCCTTCAGTAGTACTTTGGCAGTAGTCATGGCAGTGTTATCACGGGTCGGATAGGCTTCCACCCATTTGCTGAAGGCACATACAATGACTAATACGTACTTCAAGCCTTGGCACCTCTCTAATTGGATGTAATCCATCTGGAGGACCTCAAAGGGGTGGTCGGGGATCCCAAACCCTCCCCGGGGTACTACAGTTCCTTTCCCGGGGTTGTGTTGTAAGCAGATAAGGCACTGTTGGACTAGGCGTTTGGCTGAGTCGGGGATCTTGCCGTTGTGCCAGACTTTGGAAATGAGTTCGATCATGGGGGCAGAACCTATGTGTGCAGGGGAATGTGCCATTGTCAGTATGGGGATCAAGTATGCATCAGGCAGTAACCATTTGTTTGTGTCCTTTGTCCGCCAGCAGCCTTCGTCATCTCTTAGACCCACCCGTGCCCACTCAGTCAGTTTGTGTGGTGTGTTGGCCGATTGGATATCCCTGATCGTTTCCCTAGCGTTGGTCCATTTTTCTGCTTGTGACCTGGTCACATACATGCGTGTCGTGGCCCTATTCTCAGCTGTGGTTCGGGCAGTGATGTCGGCTAGTGCGTTTCCCTGTCCAACTAAATCTGTCACCTTCTTGTGTGCCTGACATTTGATCACTGCTAATCGTGTGGGGAGAAGGACTGCTTCAATCAGGGCGGAGACTAAATCTCCGTGAAGGATGGGTGTACCATGGGACGTCCCGCAACTCCTTAAAGGATGCTTGGCATTCAGGGGTCCACGGGAGTGGGAACGGAACATCTTTGGTCAACAGGGAAAGTAGGGGTTTTATAATGAGACTGAAATTTGGTAGCCATTGTCGGCAGAAAGAAGTAAGGCCTACTAATGAATGGACTTGCTTCTGTGTTTTTGGAATAGGGGTGTCTAGGATGGTTTGGATTCGGTCGGGTGTAAGTTTTCTCCCTTCTTTGGACAGGAGATGACCCAGGTATGTTACTTGGGACTGACAGAACTGCAGTTTCTTTTTGGAGACTTTGTGGCCATTCTCCGCGAGAAAGTGCAAGAGTTGGATAGTGGCTGTGATTGCAAGTGGAGTGGTGTCGGCCGCCAAAAGGATATCATCGACATATTGGATCAACACCACTCCATCTGGTAGCTGGACGGCGTCCAGCTGCCTTTTTAGGGCCTGGCTGTAAATGCTGGGACTTTCAGTGTAGCCCTGGGGAGCTCTACAAAATCGGTATGAACGGTTTTTTAAAGTGAAACCGAAGAGATAACGGCTGTCTGGATGGATGGGGATAGAGAAAAATGCATTTTTAAGATCTATAACGGTGAAGGTGGTGGCAGTGGACGGGATGAGAGTCAGAATGGTGGCGATGTCTGAGACTACGGGGTACTGTGGCACCACCACTTTGTTGACTTCTCGCAGGTCGATGATGAAGCGGTACGCTTTCTCATCCCCCTCACCTTGCTTCTTAACAATGGGTAGGATTGGACTATTGCAGACATTACTAACCACGTCCTCTACCACTCCTGCATCTACCAAGGACTGAATAATTGCTACCAACGCCTTCTCGCCTTCGGGCGATATCCGGTACTGTGGGAGTTTCGGGAGTATTGCATCTGGTCGAACAGTTATGTGTACAGGATCGATCATCATTCGTCCCACATCCGAGTCGTTTCTGGCCCATAGGTGCAGGGGTAGTGAATCGAGCAAGGATAGGTCAGCATCTGTTAAAGTGCACATATGTCGTGCGGGGTAGGGTCCGGTCAAGTTCGGGTTGTCGTACAGGATGACTCGGACTCCTTCCGGGGAACACCTAATAGTAGCTCGGAAATGTTTCAGTAAATCAATACCCATAATAGCGTCAGGGGAGTTGGAGGAGAGCAGAAACGTCGTGTCAGTGGGATTGTTTCCTAGGTCAAAGGAGATAGGTACCGACAGGGGATTAGTGGAGGGCGTCCCATCGAAACCTATCGAGGTAATGTGCGAGCCAGACAAGGGCGCCCTTGGAATCAGTCGTTTTGATAACACACTACGTGTCGCTCCAGTGTCTACCAAAAATGGAGACTTTGTACCCAGGACCTTAGCAGTGAAATAAGGACCTTGCTGGTCAACACAGAGCTCGACTGGATCCCTCCCTTGCCCCTGGCAGTCCTATGCAGAGTCGTGAGCATTGTTGCCATCGGACTGCTGGTACTGATTCTGTCGGGGGCGGTCAAATGTGTTTGATTTACCAGATCGGTCATTGGTGGTGTCGTGGGTCTGTCCTCGTCCCTGCCCTCCAGTTTTGGGGCCATTTGCCATGTCCCTTGTCTCCTTATTTTTAATCAGTTCCCGAAGGGCTAGGCATTGAGACTTCCAATGTCCAAATTCTTTACAAAATGCACATTGGTTCTCATCAAGGTCGGTTCGTGGAGCGCCAGGGGTGGGGTTGCGGTCTCTAGGGGTCGAATTCCTAGGGGTATTTGACTGGTAATTTCCCCTATACCGTTCCCTCCCTGTGGTCACTCCCTGTAGTTGTGCAATCATTACTCGTTCCTTTAGGTCCCTTTTCTTTTTCTCAGTTGCCCTTTCGTTCTCGTTCTTTTGGTGTTCGTAATACTGAGCCATCTGAAGGATAGCTGTAGGTTTAGAGGCTCCCCAACTACTTTCGCTAGTCTGTAACTTTTGGGAGACCTCTTGCGATAGCCCCTTTACGTAGTTCTGCACGAATAGGTGTTGTCCGGTTGCGGTGGTCATGTCTTGGCCACTGTAGTCGGAGAACACTGTTTCAAATCGTGAGAAGTATTCTGATACGTCCTCTTGAGGTTTCTGGCGGCAGGCTGTGACTATCGACCAGTCTACCTTCTTTTCTGGGATCAACGTTTTTAGCTTCTGCACTATTTTGTCGGGGAGTTCCAATATGTCTTTTACAGGTTTCTTTCCGGGCTCTCGCTGCCTATCTAGTTCATCGAGTTTTGTCCAGGTGTGTCCGAACAGATCTGTGTGGTCGGCTCTCCGGATTTGCTTCCACACATCAGCCGGCAGACACAACCCGAAAAACAAATCCATGTCCGCTAGAGTCATTATGGTTGAGCCCAAGGCTGTGCCTAATTCAGTATAAAATGCTGTAGGGTTCTTTCTTAAATCGGGCAGGGTTTGTCTAAAAGTTAAAATATCTTGCCGATCCCATGGTAGGTAAACCCAGTTGTACACAACCCTCCCTTTGGCATCTACATGGTTGATATCATCATTCGTTCCCTGACCTCTTGGGGGAACCCAATAGGGGGCGGCTTCTCTGATAGGCATCATGGTGTTGGCTGCTTCTAATGAGGGCCCAATCGTCTCAGGGACTGTGATCTTGACTTCTGGTTTCTGTTCCGCGAGGTGGCGGAAGACCTCAAGCGTTTGCATGAAGAGGTCCGTCACATCGCTTTCAGCCCCATCTCCGACATCGACCCTTCTATATAGAGCCGTCACTTTAGCAGGACCCTTAGTCTGGTACCTATCCTCATACGCGTTCAGGGTGTGGTAGCTGAACCGTAAAATAAAATGCCGTCTGTGACTACCGGCATGCGAGTTGTGCATATTCATCGTATATTCTTCGCTCTCTTTTCGTTCTACCAGGGTTTTTGCTATTTGGTCGATTCCATCCCGCTCATCTTTGCTCAACCTGTTTGGTCTAGCTGTTAGATGCCTGTTGGTCTCATGCTCATCTGCTATTGTTACCAACGCTGCTGGTGCGAAGGCCGTAAGAGCCGGGGCACTAGCGCTGTGGTCACCCATGCCTGCACTTTGAACTGGCGAGTGTTGTGCTAGAGGTTGGCAGGGAGCATATGGAGGAGGCATGTAGATAATTGGAGGACCGAGCAGTAACTCGTCATTTGCCCGCTGTTTGGAGGGAATCTCCGGGTAGAGCGCAGAGGTGGTCCTGACAGGGCATTGACCTGTCAGTCCTGGTTCTTGCGTTTGTTTAACTTCCTCTCTTCTTCTTATTTCTTCATCTAGTTCTTTTGCAGCCAGATGGGCTGCTTTGCGTAATTCTTTCACTGTTTTTGCTTCTTCCTTTTTTTTGCGATGGTCTGCTTCTTTGCGCCACATGCCAATACTAACAAGCATAGTGGGCGTTACCTTATTTATTTTTACAGCTGCTTCTAGTGTTTTTATTTTATTTTCATCAAAAGAACCTATCAGTGGCCACTGGTTTTTAGGATCCCTTTTTGTATATTTATGCCATAACTTACTATAAGCTATAGCGACTAGTCCTTGTTTAGTAAACATGTCCTTATTAGGGGTGCCCTCCTGTGGAGCTGGATGGTTCATCTCTAATAAGTGGTCCGGGTTGACCCAACTATGAGCCAGTGGGGAGAAGATAGGCATGACGGATTACAATGGGGGGCAAAAGCCTGCACTACCTATCTTTTCACTATTTGCAAAGACTGGACAGAATATTCTATTCTACGCTATTTGCAAACAGGGAATACCTCCAGAAAGAACCAATTCCCAAAACAGTCAATGTTTGGGCAAACAATCAATCAATGAAGGAGTGGAATAGGTACGACGTGTTAAAGTTTTGCGTTACCTACCCTTCACTATCGGCAAAGGGAGAGAGAATATTCCTATTCTTCCCCGTTTGTAGACAGAGAAGATCCTTAAGAGAACCAACTTCGAACAATTCAATGCTCGATTCAATCAATCAATCAATGGGGAGAAAAAAAGAATAGGCACGACGTGTTAATGTTTTGCGTTGCCTACCCTTCACTATCTGCAAAGACTAAACAGAGTATGGCGATTCTGTGTTTGTTTGCAAATAGAGAATTTCTCAGAAACAGTCAATAAGTAATACTAGTATTTTCAAACAATCAATCAATCAATTTCGCAATTTGTCGTGTGTCACGACCTTACCCGGACCGCATGGACAGTTTCTCGTCTTCCACTTCCAGCGCCCGATCGTCCTCTATTCTCTGTTGCTATCGCGGCACTCCTGGTGGTTCCCAGTCAGGACCGTAGAATGACATCAGAACGATATCTCCGACACCCCCCAGTTCCAACCCCTTCCAACACATGACAACAGTAGAGACCCTTTCCCCTCATATGATTGGGAGGGGCTATCACGCAGCTGAGTGTTCTGCCGATCTCTTTGGAATGTGTGCGCCTAATCGAATCTCCGGGGGCGGGGATGTCATGATCAATAGTGGCCTCTTTCAGGAGAGGCGAGGGCGTACGGTAATGGGCAATAAACTGTATCTTCGGGCTAGAGGATGACCAGCAGTCAGTGCTGACGTTCAGGCTCAGAGGAAGGGGACATCAAAGGAGGGGTATTCATGGACGGAAAGGACTGGTGTGGACAATCGAGCGTGGTGGAAGGGTTTCTCCACAGAGGGGTATTCATGGACGGGAAGGAGGTGTTGGTCAGGCATGGGGTGTGATTCCCTGAGACAGAGTCATGGGGGGGTTTCATGGCTTGTGCATGTGAGCGCGGGGGCAGCCAGGGTGCGCGGGGAAGGCTTGCATGGTCAGGGAAATGTGCTGACGGGCGATCGTGACCAGGGAGACCATGGTACCTAAAATGGCTGTCGTGTATTCTCATACGTGAGTCTGCAAGATGGCGTAGATAATGTTCAGTACACGAACTAAATTTCCACAGGCCGGGAGTCTGATTCTTTTAGTTCTGCCATTGAGGAAGGAGCGGAGCCAGGGAAAGTGGTTCCCTGTATGCTGGCATCGTGGAGTCTGGGTGTCAGGGTGCGGTGGGAGACGGTTTTGAAGGCTGCAGAGAGATCCAGTAGGATGAGGGCCATGGTGTGGCCTCTGTCGAGGAGAGTATGGATGTCGTCTGTGGTGATGACGAGGGTGGTCTTATTGTTGTGGTTGCTGTGGAATCCAGATTGGGAAGGGTCGATGATGGAGTTCTCTTCAATGAAGTTTGTTAGCTGGACGTTGACGATCTTCTCAGTGACTTTGGCCACGAAAGGGAGGAGAGAGATGGGTCTGTAGTTTTTGAGGTCCGTTTGGTCTACAGAGGGCTTCTTGATGAGGGCACTTGACTTCTGCGCATTTTCCGTTGTCGGAAAAAGAGCCGGATTGAAAGATGGCATGGATGGTGTGCCGTAGCTCGGGTTCTAAGGCGGCGGTGGCTCTGTGGAAGATGTTCTGAGGGCAGTGGTCCTCGGGGGCTCCTGAGTGAATGTGTTTTTTATGGTCGTGGCCGTGTCCATGGAGGTGACCGGGCTCCAGGCGGAAATGGTAGGTTGACTGTCATTGCTGGGGGAAGGAGTGGGTTCGGTGTCTGGTGTCTGTTGGTTGATGTTGTCCTACAGGGCCTTGATTTTCAGATGAAAGTAGGAGCCTAGTTTGTTGCAAAGGTCTTGAGTGACATATGTGGCTGCGCTGGAGGGCTTGGTGAATTCCTGACTGATGCTGAAGAGTTCATTTGAGTTGCTGGAGTTAGCGAGGATTTTGTTCTGAATTAAGGTCCTTTTGGTGGATCTGATGAGTTGGTCGTATTCTGTCATAGTGTTTTTGTAGGTGGGTTTATCTTCTGTGGTTTTAGCTTCTTGAGACAATTGCAGGTGTGTTTGGATTCATGGAGGTCAGTGGTGAACCAGGTGGCCTTCAAGGGGCTCTGTTTGTCAGAGTTGCAGAGGGGGATAAGCTTGGCTGCGCAGTTTGTGATCCATCTGTGAACGTCTATAGCAGAAGACTGTTTCTTGGAATTCAACTAAATACCATAGTAAATAAGTGCACCAAAAAATAAGAGCCAAGCTGGTGAATCAGCTGTAAATGTCTGTGAAGTCTGTGGAGTACACTTTCATCAATTTTAGGAAATTCACAAAGCTGTCAAAGTTTAATCAAACAAAATAAAAATCTGACACCAAGTTGATGATGCTGCACCAAAAACCTGTGACAGGATTCCCCACCAAAGATTCTTCTGAAGACAATATCGCCCACAGATGAAGTTGCATGAAGTTGCCAAACATTGGAATTTGACCAAACTGTGAATTTGGCACATCTCTGGCAATGATTATATTCTTGTAATCGCAGCTTGCATGCTTCAACCTTCCATGTGTAAGGAAAATGAAGCGTTGCAGCTCATTAAATAACGCTGCTGCTATGCTTTATCTGACCTCTGCAGCCACGGCCGGTAGTAGGTGTAACTGCAGGGCGGTGACGTGGGGAGGGGGAGTGGCAGGGTGGAGGGTAGTAATGTATGGATTACGGACTTTAACAGGTAAGTAAACATATAAATAAATATAACGAATTTCGTTGTGTGCACTGCATCACCAAATGCGATGCAGTGCGCGTAACGAAATTCGTTTTCTTTATTTATATGTTTACTTACCTGTTAAAGTCCGTAATCCATACATTACTACCCCCCACCCTGCCCCTCCCCCTACCCACGTCACCGCCCTGCAGTTACACCTACTACCGGCCGTGGCTTGACCTCTGACACTATTATTTTTACAGCCATCATATAAATAGATGCTTTTTGCTTGCAATGTTTTACTGTGCAATATGCTACGGAAATGTATCTGTAAAGATTCTTAAATTCAAAGGTTTAAATAGAAAAACCAAGAAACAAAATCAGCAAGATACTTCACAGCATGAAGTAAAAACGCAATAATAAGGAGAACGTTTTCATCCTGAAAGGCAAAATTTTCGTCTTTAAGGTGTCAAATGTTTGAAACGGCAAACATATTTGACATGTTACAGTACAGATGCATTATTAAAATGCTAATTTCATGTTTCTTTTTAAATTGGATTAGCATCAAAGCAAGGTATAGATCCTTATTCATGTCAAATGTGAACATTGCTTGCTTAGAACTATTGCATTTGGCTCCTCGTTTATGAAAAGCATTTAAGAAATAAATGTGTTGATACTATGCAGTGCAAAAATATTTACAAACATTGGATGAAAAATCTCTGAGCGATACAGATTGTAACTCTTTAGTCGTATACAAGAAGAGAATGATGTTAAATAATTTAACCATTAGGAATTATTGTTTAACTGTTCGCTGAAAATGATGTCACTTATGGTACAAAAACAAGAACCAAGGAACTTCAAGCACGCGAAGTGAAACTCTAGTACCACGGGATTTTCCCGTATAGGAAGTGACTGAAAAAACTCTAAAAATCATAGCACATACAATATCCAAATACAAGTTGAACTCTGCATCTGAAACGGGATAATGGTTTCAATGAGCGAACTTGCACCTCCAAGGCTTTACCCTCCCACATTCGATAGTAAAAAGATGACTACATTTATCAGGAGAAAATTGGAGAAATTTGCACAAAATAACAGATGTCTGTGGTTATTTCTCATTCTGTAGACAACCCTGCAGATGCTAAAATTGTGACCCATAACTGCCAGAGACAATCAGAATCCAGGCTTTTCCCTGCCCTTAACCCGCTCTGACAAGGCCAGACTTCAAGCCCTACGTCACCCAGATCTCCTCCACTGAAGAATGAGAAGGGGAAAAACGAATACCGTTTGGACCTGGTACGACCTGGTAAGGGGTAGGGCCCAGATATACAGCACTCATCACAGCATCTAAGGACCACTGGCCTTATTTACAACAAAGTAAAGCAAAGGGATGGGTCATATCTACGTTGCTCTTCCATGCGCTGGTGCACAATATGCTGCCATGCGCGTCTGCAGGGAGCCTTGCACCATAGTGCAAGGGTTTCTGCATTTTAGGGGAGATTGTTTTTAATCAGGAAGTGACACCTTCCTGCACAATAACAATCTCAAGAGATAATTTCCTCTTTCTATGTGGGCTTCAGAAAACAGCACACATAGAAAGAGGAAAAAACTAGAAATTAAAACATTTCTCCTGGTTGCACGTTGCATTCCCAGGTTTACGAAAGGTTGTACATCTGGGAATGTGGCGGAAACCATGGGTGTTGCATGGGAACACCCATAGCAGCACCCATGGAACGCCCCTGTCACGCAAAGTGCTGCATGAAAAGGAGCCGTATCTACAAGGAAATTAAAAGCCAGCCAGGGTGGCTTTACGTGTCCTTGTAAATAAATGGCAGCACAATGCGCTGCTGGTGTGTCGCAAAAAGTGTTGCACCGGTGGAGCAAGGGGCTTGTAATAAGCCCCCACAAGTTTTCTATTGTGCATGGATAGAAATAGAACAGGCAAGCATGGGCCCTCATTTAATTCTAATTGAAATATTATTTTGTAACCCACCAACTAATCCCAGGTCACACCCACATCCTAAGTGTTACAAACCAATGTTTTCACAACAGGAATTCCAAGCCAATTCAGAATGGTCCAACCTGCTCAGAAATCTATCACCCGCACACACACAAACACATATATGTATATATATATATATAAACGCTCCAGTCGCGCCGAAAAGACGGGGCTCAGGCGGTGGGTGCCGCTACACGGTCGACGCGCCGTGCAATATTGATGCTCCAACAGCCCTTCTCCCAGCCGAGAGAGAGGCAGAAAAGCAGCACTCGCGGGATGGGTTTCAGAGTTTCTTTTTATTTTTTAGTGCAGACGCGTTTCGGGCAAAGCCCTTTGTCAATGTAATTACATTGACAAAGGGCTTTGCCCGAAACGCGTCTGCACTAAAAAATAAAAAGAAACTCTGAAACCCATCCCGCGAGTGCTGCTTTTCTGCCTCTCTCTCGGCTGGGAGAAGGGCTGTTGGAGCATCAGTATATATATATATGTATATATATTACCTACTGGCGGTCGCCAGTAGGTATATATAGTTAGGATTTTTTCTCTATGGGATTTTTGAAAATTCTATGTCTAATAACTTTGGCGTTTGTGGACGGAATTGGCTGAAATTTTCAGGACAATGGAACATTTTGTTTCTGAGCAGCCCCTGAAAATTTGGGGGGGTTTCGTCAAGGGGGGGCCGAGAAAAAAGGGGGGTCCCAAAACGTGTTTTTAACATTGAGTTTTCCATAGGGCGGTTGGCCTCACTTTTAGCCCGAACGGCTGAATGGATTTGCACGAAACTTGGCAAAATTGTAGGGACTGGTAGCCCGATGTGCCTTTGCTAGGTCTCAATATATGTGCTCCAGTGGATTTTGAGAAATTACCGTTCAAAAAAAGATATATATCTGTAACAGCGGACCGGGCAGCGTTCCAGTTCGCGTACTTTTCGCGGTACGGAGCTTTGTGAAGCGTAGCTGATTGGTTCTCCGCCGTCTGTAAACATTCCAAACAGTCCGTAGCGGCCGCCATCTTGTCTCTCGGTAGGATCGAGAGACAAGAGGAGGCCAAAGCGAAGGGGGCAAATGACCATAAGGGGGTATAGTAGATCCTCGCTGACCCCCTAGGTTTGATGTGGAGGTTTTAAAAGGGACCCGCGGGGCAAAAAAAAAAAATAATAATAATAATCGAACGGCTGAATGGATTTGCACGAAACTTGGCAAAATATTAGGGACTGGTAGCCCGATGTGCCTTTGCTAGGTTTCAATATATGTGCTCCAGTGGATTTTGAGAAATTAACGTTCAAAAAAAGATATATATCTGTAACAGCGCTCCGCTTCGCGTACTTTACGCGTTACGGAGCTTTGCGAAGGTGATTGGTTCTCCGGCGTCTGTAAACATTCCAAACAGTCCGTAGCGGCCGCCATCTTGTCTCTCGGTAGGATCGAGAGACAAGAGGAGGCCAAAGCGAAGGGGCAAATGACCATAAGGGGGCATAGTAGATCCTCCCTGACCTCTTAGGTTTGATGTACCATTTTGCCAAGTTTGGTGTAATTCCGTTCAGCCATTCAGGCTGTAGACGTATCTAAATGTCCTATGGAAAATTGCCTGGGGAAAACACATTTGAAAGTGTTGAAATTTAGAACCAATTAAAATGTTACTTTGGTTTTGTATTTGTGTGTGATGAAAGTTAATTGGTTATGTATATATCTAAAATGAGAGGAAACCACAGCCATTTTGTGATACTACTGTCTGAGGTACATTTGTGAGGAATTTTTGGTGCTCAATTTCTGGTGTTTGGTTTACACAGTACTAACACTTCTCCTACTTTTAAAAAGGTGAGTTGTTAATTTGTAAGGGGAACTATGTTGTACACTTTAAGATAATTTGAAAAATGTTTTCTGTTATTTATTTACAGTCCTTCTGTTATACTAAATACTTGATAAAGTTAGTTTTATATTATGTATTACTAAAAACGATAAATGAAAGTGATTATTTTTTTCTGCAATTTACAGCAAGCAATTTCAAAATAAAATGGCTCACAATGAAGAGACCGTGGCAATTTCTTTTGAATTATCCACTACATTTATTGAAATTGACAGCACCAATAATGAAATATTCTCACAAGGAGGAGATGACTTGAATGATTTTTTTGATCAATCTCTTGACGGCGAATTTATCGAATGTTTGGAGACCATAGAGTTACAAGAATCATCATTGCAGACTTTTCATGAGGAGATTCCAGATGAGATGATTGAAGAGGAAATTCCTGATGAGGACATGTTACTAGTTCTTTCAAATTTTGAAAATTCAGAAGAATAAATTTATATTTAGAAATACAAAAATTGTTTGAGACATTATTCATTTTTATTTTTAATTTATGAGGTTGTAGCGAAGTGATTGTAGTATAAAATGAGACTTATAGTATAGAGTGGAACATTTTTATGTTACATGGTAAGTTTACTCATATTTACTTCCCTTCTCCCACTATATTATCTCCAATGTGTATTTGACATCTCTTCTTCATCTCCGGCCTCCTTTCTCTCACTGTCTGTCTCTGATGCATCTTATCGCTGCCATTTTGTGTAATTACAGAAGAGAGTAAAATAAAATAGTTCGGAACGTGAAAAGGGGGCAAAGTAGAGTACCCCTCACCCCCTAGGCCTTCTCAGGCGGTCCCAAAAGGATCAGTTTCTGCTTTCCTGAGAGATTATGGTATGAGTTCCATATACCACAATAACTTGCATTACAACATGCAAGATATCTATCTCCTATTACCAACTTTTGGAGATATTCGCGCTAAGCGCGAATATCTCCAAAAACTAACACCTGCCCTGAGCAGTTCTTAGCCATGTTATCCAATGGGAGGTGGATAACATGGCTAAGAGCATTAGCTCGGTAATGCATGAATATCGCTGACTTTTTAGCGATATTCATGCATTGCGGCCGTTTTTTATCGCATTTGCGATAAACCTTGATAATAGCAAGGTTTATCTTCGATCACTTCTGACGATGCTTAGCGGTAAAAAATTAGTTGCTAAGCATAGTTAGCGATAAATATCGCTTAACTTTGGCAATATGCACCAACGTCTGTTAACGTTCGATTCAAAGGAAATGAGGAAGTGTTGAAAAACATTGTCTGCGCCATCTTGCCTTTTTTGAAATGCCACACTTTTGTTGTGCACGGCAGCCATTTTAGATGCCTTGACCAGACCCACTCTCTGCACGCTGTCGATTCGTAGCATGGCTCCCCACCCTCGCAAGCATCTTCCCCAGGCACTGCTCACCCCCGCTCTCTGTCTTATGCATGGGCAATAAACCTCCCCCCATCTGCGCTGCTCTTCCCTGAGAATCACACTCTGTGCCCGCCCGACACCTCCCTTTCGCCCTATTCACTACCGCACCCTCTGACACTCCTCTTCCTCTGTGTCCGATTGTCCAGGCCGGTCCTAGGCTATCAGCTAGCCCTGCAGATGTAGTTTATGGCCCCAGCTGTAAAGAATCACCCCTCTTCAAAGGAGTTATAGTAGATCAAGGCCCACACCCGATGAGATCCGTCACACCACACGTGTTCATACTATCTGAAAACCATCCTGTATTGTGATTGGGGAGGGGACCGAGCCTGAAGCGGAAGATTCCAGGGATGACTCTTTGTACATCAAAGTTTTTACAATTATGTGTCACATTAAAAATATATAGCACTCCAACAAAGTAGTAGGAATATAAAACTTTAATAACTTATAAATATATACAACAAAACAAAAACAGTAAAAACATTTAAACAACGAAGAGACCGTGGCAATTTCTTTTGAATTATCCACTACATTTATTGAAATTGACAGCACCAATAATGAAATATTCTCACAAGGAGGAGATGACTTGAATGATTTTTTTGATCAATGTCTTGATGGGGAATTTATCGAATGTTTGGAGACCATAGAGTTACAAGAATCATCATTGCAGACTTTTCATGAGGAAATTCCTGATGAGATGATTGAAGAGGAAATTCCTGATGAGGACATGTTACTAGTTCTTTCAAATTATGAAAATTCAGAAGATGTTGCCTGGGTGCCGCACTGATTTGGGTATCCGGCGTGGGGCGTCCCGGGGGGTGGGTTGTCAGTAGCGGTCTGTTGTGCGAATAGTTCCAAGGCAGCAGAACGCGCTGAAATCTGGATGTCACGAAGGTGATGTCTAGTAAGTTGCCGCCCAGCAAATAACGGCGTGGGGCGCCGCGGGGGGGGGGGAGGCAGTCCAAAGTTCTGTTAAAAGGGCAAAGGAAAGGATCTGTGGTTTGAACCATCAGTCAAAAAGGGGAGGGGGTGCAACAATTTTTCCTACCGGGTCACACTGTGCTTTCACCGGAACTGAGGTCTGCAGGATTCTAGTCATTCAAACTGAGGCTGGCGCCAGCATGGGAGCGCCGACGTCCCGCGGCTACAGTTTCGTCACTCCACGGGCGATCATGGCAGTCATTCCCCATCGGGGGTGTCTGCGGGGGTCGGGGACTCCCGCGGCTCCTCTAGAATCTTCAAGGTCGTGGAGGACTACGGTGGTGGAGTCAACCAGTGACCGGGCCATTTCTTCATGCTGGGCCCGCTCTTGCCAGGTTGACCGCCATTTTGAGAGTTCGGTAGCTACTGGCGATCGCGGGGTCAAATGAGCAGACGGGCCCCACCCTGCCGGGCGAGACGTTGCAGCATCGCCACAGTGGAAGAACCCTTTTCCGGGCGCCTGGAGCGCTGAGGGTGCAGCTGGGAAGCCTCCTCCTGGGGAGGCGGGAGAGGCCTGTTCGCACCGTCTCTCCCTCCCAGTGCACCCCACGGCGTCTCGCTTGAGATTTGTTATGGCCGGACCAGGCGATAAGGACGAGAGGGGGGGGAGGGGTCGGAGGCATGTGCAAGACATCCCCCCCCCAGGGTTGTTGCAGCAATTATTCAAGAAAGAAGAAATGTCCCGTCCGTCTTTGGGCCGGACCTCCGGTGGATGGCGGCCGGACGCCCTTTGCTCTGGCCCCATGAACGGGTTCCTTGGCTCATCGGCTGCAGCCGGATCCCGTCGGCCCCAGCCCCCGGCCGTTGGTGGCCGGACCGGCCACCGCGGCCGGACTGGGAGAGAGAGGGGAGGGTCGAGGACACGGACATTCCCCCCCCTGAAACTCTCCAGTGTTGTCAATCCCCCTGGCCGGGTCCCGCTGGCCTCGGCCTCTCCTCCGGCTACACCCTACGTGATGATCTCCTGGCCGAGGCGTGGCAGCAGGACCCGCCTTATATGTGTTGCTTCCGGCTGGGCGTAGCCGAAAACCTGTTGCCCTTTGGAAGTTTCTAGAATGGGGCGGATGTCTGCTGACTTCTATCTTTCCCAGTTTGCCGTTATTTGGCCGTGGCAGGCGGTGGGACAGACACGTTTTGGGGCAGTGAGGGGCGATGTTTTCAGGTTTCCTATTACGGGCTTACTTCTAACGTTTCTTGTTTCTAGGACAATAATAGGTTTTATCATTACGTATTGTTATCGTTTCTTTGTTTGTTATTTAATAAAAAGTTCATCAGTAGCCTACTGATTTTCGTTTTCCTATTCTTTTCTTTCCAGGTTGTTTCATGCTAAAGTTTCTGTTAACAGGATACAGTGATCACTTCGTTATTATTGCATATGTCCTTTTCACTAGGGGTGCTCTCTGGTCGGGCCAGATGACCTATCTCTAGTAAATGGTCCGGGTGAAACAGGTGCATCAATCAGTGGGGAGTAGATAGGCATGACAGATTACAACGGGGGAGAAAGGTCCGCATTACGTACCCTTTCACTACTTGCAAAGATTTTCCTACGTTTATTTGCAAACAGGGAATACCTCCAAAAATAACTAATTCCCAAACAGTCAATGTTCGGACAATCAATCAATCAATGAGGAATGAAATAGGTACGACGTGTTAAAGGCTTGCGTTACCTACCCTTCACTATCTGCAAAGGGAGAGAGAATATTCCTATTCTTCCTCGTTTGCAGGCAGAGAAGATCCTTAAGAGAACCAACTTCGAACAATTCAATGCTCGATTCAAACAATCAACAAGGGGTACTGTGAACACAAATGAACGCCGCTTATGTACATACACATTGCTATTTTCAACAGGTTGTTCCTAATGTTTCTATTTTAGCGAGGTCAAAAAGAGATCCCATTAGTGGCCTACTGATTTTGCTCAATTCCTTTTGTTTTTTTACACGATTTTTCGCTATCTGCAAAGACTAAACAGAGTATTGCGACTCTGTGCTTGTTTGTAAATAGAGAATGAACCAAAGAGAACAATCAATCAAATGGAGAGAGAAGCAGGCACGACGGATTACAACGGGGGCAAAGGCCTGCGTTAACTACCCTTCACTATCTGCAAAGAGAGAGTACTCCTAATAGAAATGAGGGGTGGGGGGCAGCATTCAAAGCAGATCAGTGTGCATAAACACGAAAACGTTTTTACTTACCACGTACTTGACATTCGACAGCTTATGATATTTGCTATTAAAAAACCATTGAAATTCACTGAAAAAACCATAGGTTATAGACCATATATAGTTAGGAATTAGCATTTACAAAACCTTGAAAATTCACTGAAAAAACCATAGGTTATAGACCATATATAGTTAGGAATTAGCATTTACAAAACCTTGAAAATTCACTGAAAAAACCATAGGTTATAGACCATATATCGTTAGGAATTAGCATTTAAAAAACCTTATTTTACTCACACAAAACCATTGAAATTCCATATATAGTTAGTTGCACTAACTATATATCGCGCACCCGCAATCCACTGCTGATGATGTCACATATTACATCATTCATGACATGGTCAGTGACATCACTGATGACATCACTGATGACATCTCAAACTTCACAGGATTGTGATTGGATTGAGTAGCAAGAATATATATAAATATATATATATGTGAATATATATATATATATGTTTATGTGTGTGTGTGTATATATATATATATATATATATATATATATATATATATATTTATATATATTCTTGCTACTCAATCCAATCACAATCCTGTGAAGTTAGACACGGCACTCGCAGGGGGGTATAAAGCCAACAATTCTTTATTTGGCTACCAGCACAGACAAGACGCGTTTCGGCGATGAGCCTTCGTCAATTGACTGGGTATATATGTCAAGACTGTATCTGTGTAGAGCTGTATGGCTGGGTGAGTGTGTGTATAGGTGTGTTGATGAGTGAATGAATGCCTCAGTGGTACATGTGTGAGTAACTGCATATGTGAAAGGCAGTATATCTGCATGTTGGAGTGTATAAATGACTACATGTTGCAGGGGTTCTGCTCATACACAGAACTGTGCACAGAGACCCAGGACCTCAGTGAATTGTGGTGGATCAAAACACTCACCTCAGTACCTAGAACCCCTAACCGACTAGCATCAGTGTCAAATTAGCTCTTCGCGCTATAGCAACGGTAGTGGCACCAATGATTAGACAACCCAGAACATGCAACTTAGGTTACTCTCAAGAATGGTGGAAATCAAGAACACTCTTTTGTTAGTTATTCTCATACCAGTCCACAACATGGGTAAAAAAAAAAAAAATCGGTAAATTTTAAAATGTTTATTTTAACGACGTGCTCTAAGATGCAGTATTTTTTCAGACATAAGCAGGCATCTGATTAAAAATAGTACAAGCAGCAGTGTTACAATTCCATAAAACACAAAAGGAGAAATCATTTTATAATGATGGTGGAAACAGGTCCTATAGTGCCTTGTATGCCACCCTCTCTAGCTAGGAACTATCAGCCTGATTCATCAAGCTCATTTGCGCTCGCAAAGGGCCAGATTCTGAGAATCTGGCCCTTTGCGAGTGCGATTTTTGCATTTGGGATTCATCATCCCAAATGCAAAAATCACTATTACCGAAATCGCATATTTGCGAGGAATTGGATTTAAGGAATCTCTAATAGAGATTCCTTAAATGCAATTCATCAACTAATTAGAAATAGCAAAATCGCAATATTTGGTCTCAATTTACCACCAAGTCTGACTTGGTGGTAAATTGCGAAAATAGTGTAAAAAGCACTTTAGTGCATTTTTTTCTTTTGCATGTTACACACACACATGTCCTTTGGACATGTGTGTGCGCAACACCTGTTCAAATGTGCATTTAAGGGGTGCTACAGGGTGTCCTTTGGACACCCCTGGCACCCTTAAAATCGCTATCTTATTTGCGAGTAGCAAATTGCTACTCGCAAATAAGGGATACTCCCCATTCATTCCTATGGGCCTTTTGGCCCATAGGAATGAATGGGGAGTTATTCCTTATTTGCGAGTAGCAAATTGTTACTCGCAAATAAGGAATGTGTAGGAATCGCTATTTATTTAGCAATTCCTACATGAATACCGTTTTGCGAGTCCTCAATAGCGATTCGCTATGAATCGCTATTAGGGGCTCGCAAAACGGCCCGTTGATGAATCAGGCTGTATGTTTTCTAAAATATAGAGGGTCTCTTATGTTGAATAGGGGGCATCATACCTCTAAGATCAGCAGGAGTGAATCACATCAGGATCTGCAAAAGCTCTCTGTCTCTCTGGAAACGGAATTCTTCCAAGTGCCCAAAATCATGTATGCAGTGCAATATTAAAGGCGCCAGAATTTCAGTTAACTGCAACTGTGTCTAAGCGTGAGTAGATCAGCCCGAATAACAGCTAACATTGTTATGATAACCTTGGAGGCTTTAGCACTCACTGTGCAGAATAAGGTCGCGATGTAAGTCTAGGGATTTTGAAAACAAGCCATTCTCATGCGAAGATATTCACGCAGTCAAACTTACAACAGGTACCTGCAGTGTTGTGTGAAAAAGCGGCAAAAGGGCAAAATGGTGTTTAAACTTCTAATAAGCTTATGTTAATATAGCAATGTGCGCAAGCAGAGGCCTGCCTTCTCTTCTAACTCCCTTGTTCGGCAAACGCACAAGAAGAGGGTCAATTTTAGAACGCATAGTTCAAGTTCGAATGAGACAGAACCAAGTTCAAACTTTTACCAAACTGGATAATTGAGAGTAAAATTCCGAACTAGTAACCACAAAAAAAATTCAAAACCCAAAAGGGGTGTATAGAGTCTAACACATATAATGCGTAGAAAGAAAAAATGAAAAAAAAAAATCAGGAGTCCAGTACGTGTCTATGAAGTAGAAAAAATGTCACTTCAATCCAACAGCGTATAGGCACAGTACGTTGCAACCGCCTCAATAGGAAGTCGTTGTTATCATCAGAGAACATTTCAGCCATCCAATTCAGTAATGGAAAAGAACACACATGTTCCTCAAAAGCCGGAGCCTCTAGCACCATCAGAGGCCAACTCGGGTGTTCTTCGAGATAACTGCTTGCCAGAAAGTCATGGCTGCAGTCCATATATTCCAATTACCAAGGAATCCATGTGCAATTGCGCAGGCATTATTCCGACACAAGAACAGTCTAACTCATGAGCAACTAAGGGACTCATTAGTAGATCATAATCTGGGTTAGGAGACACAGTATTGCAGAGATACAAATCCAGAGCCCATTCAAAACTGCAATCCAAGCAATGGAAGACAGGTTGCGCGCACGTAAAGTACGCAAACCGGAAAGATAATTCATACGCTACACTCAATGACCTTGGAGACTTTAGCACTCACTGTGCAGACTAAGGTCGCGGTGTAGGTCTAAGGATGTTGAAAACAAGCCATTCTCATGTGAAGATATTCACGCAGTCAAACTTACAACAACAGCTACCTGCAGTGTTGTGAGCAAAAGCGGCAAAAGGGCAAAATGGCGTTTAAACTTCTAATAAGCTTAAGCTAACATAGTAATGTGCGCAAGAAGAGGCCTGCCTTCCCTACAACCTGTGAGAATGACTGATTGTGAGACTGCCTGTATGGATCAATGTGTGCTTGTATTAGTTATTGTACTAGAGTGAAAGTATGTGTTAGTATATGTTTAAATAAGTGCGGTGGTATGTGTATAACTGTACAGTTCAGTAAATGAAAGTGTGATTGATTATTTCCATGACTGATTAGGTGTGTGAATAACTCTATCAATGAGACGTGGTGTGTGAGTGTCTGTATAGATATGTGACTGGATATGATAATGCTGTATTGATGGCTGACTGTATGTATGAGTGACTGTATGGGTGAATGAGTGGATGTGTGTGTAGACCTACAAATTTGTGAGTGGATATGTACTAACTGGTATTGGTGTGTTAATGGATTCGAAAATTATAGTCTGTATTTTAGAGTGGGTGTATCAAGTGTTATATTAGGGTCTGATGAGGTGCATCAGATTTTCACATGGATAATGTCATCAGGGATGTCATCAGTGATGTAATTTGAGATGTCATCAGTGATGTCACTGGTCATGTCACGAATGATGTACTATGTGTCATCAGCGCTGCATTGCAGGGGCGTAAGTTATAGTTAGCTCAACTAACTAATAACAGGGGAATTTCTATTGTTTTGTATGAGTGAAATGTCCAATAATGTCCGTGAAACCTATGTTTTTTTCAGTAATTTCAAAGGTTTTTTAAATGCTATTTTCTAATTATAATGTTCATTAAACCTTTTTTTGTGTTTTTAAATTATCATTCCATTCTCAACCTGGTAAAAACTGCAAATCTCACCAGTTTACCATCCAGAGCCACAACTAACGCTAATGATATGCAAAGTAAGCGTTCCCGTGGAAACTAAAAACTAAAACACCACTTCCCCATATTTTCAATGACCAGCCAAATCTGCAATGCATTCAAAAAACAGGCAATAGGCTGACTTAGCAGTAAGAAATTAACATCAACCTTTAACTGGTGAAAGGAGCTCGACTATCTACAGCGTGAATTGGACCCAACTCACAGCCACATCTAAATACCAACACGTGATACAGCTACTGATCATGCAGCTCCGACACCCAATAAGGCCACAACACCCAGCGCACCCCCCCAGACCAAACCCCCCTACTAGCACCGATGCTGCGTAAAACAGGAGAATGGACCTTCCCAAAATGCCATGGCCCCTCAGCCGCACAATAACTGAATGTTGGGAGATGTGGCAACCATGTATGTGTGAAGGAGACAAATTGCCATCAATAATAATGCACACAATGCCAAGTGCACCAGTGATGTGCTGCACAGACCTCACTATGCAAAGCACAAACCTCTCAATGTGGAGATATAGTATTGATACTTGTAGTGTAGTGCACAGTGGACGCAACCATGTTACCTCATGCAATGGGGAAGACCCCCGGTCACGTAGCTGTGTTGTCCCGCCCTAGAAATGGAAGCGGAGTGGGCTGGTCCAACGTACGTCACTTCAGCGTAGCAGTATGAATAAATAGGCCAGGCCCTGGGTTTAGTTCACTTGTGGAAAGACCAACAAGTCTGCCAGAACGGCAGCCCTCAAACTGCCACTTGGCTGCCGCCATGACTGCGGGCCTCCTCAACACAGGCCACTTGCGAACCCAGAGGCACAGCACCGGAGACTTATGTTTGTACCAACTACTGCCTTCGATCTACACTGCGGACAGCAGGGCTCACAATTCTGATGCAGTGGTGATTGCAGATGACGAACTCCAGTTCGCAAGACACATTGCTCCCAGTGCGGCCCGCACAGACCATGCATGATCGCAGGCTGCGCACACGCTGTGTGCTTCAGGTGCTACTAATTCACTGCGCCACAAGTCATCGCCACATGGCCTTATTAAGGCAGAATTCTTAGACAAAAGACATTGCCCCAAGTGCGATGAGCTGGGACCACGTATCATCGCAGGGTGCACACACGCTGAGTGCTGCAGGAGGCACTAACTGCGCAGCTCAACTCAACGCCACATGGCTGTGCGCACATCCTGAACGCTGCCTCCGGCCTACACTGGGGCTACCACGGTTCACAATTCAAGATTAGTAGTGACGCAAATTGTGTAAGAGACCTGGCCAAAGTGGCAGAAAAGGTGGCAAATCTTCAGCTTATGGCATTTGTGGAGCAAGCCAACCTACTTCATCCAACTCAGTTTGGCTTCCGCTCTTGCCATTCCACTGAGTCTGCGTTGCTTATGGCCACTGAGACCATCAGGCAAGGGGTAGATGAGGGACATACGATGGCCCTCATTCTACTTGACCTAAGTGCAGCCTTTGACACTGTAGCACATTTCACCTTTCTACAGTGTCTTAACAAAGGTGGAGTCACTGGGTCAGCGCTGAGGTGGATCCAATCTTTCCTGACCGATAGGGGTTTTCAGGTCAGACAAGGAGAACACTACTCGCGTATGTTCCATCTTGATCAAGGGGTTCCTCAGGGCTCTGCCCTGAGCCCCACCCTGTTTAACCTTTATGCTTCCCCTGTAGCCACCATTATGGAAAGTTATGGCATCCAACTAGTGTCATATGCCGACGACACACAGCTGGTCATCTCGCTGTCACGGGCACCTGATGTTGCGGCAGTCAGCTTCAGTGCTTGCCTGCAGGAGCTTGCATCCTGGATGTCTAACAACTGCCTGAAGCTGAATGGGTCCAAAACCGAAGTGCTCGTGGTGGGAGGTGGTCCGGATGTGTGGTCCTCGGCATGGTGGCCTGCATGTCTGGGCTCCACTCCAGTGCCCTGTCAACAGGCGAAAAATCTTGGGGTGATGTTTGACTCTGACCTATCATTTGCTCCCCAGATAGATCGTGTAGTTGGGATGTGCTTCGGTATACTCAAGAGTCTACGGAAGATCCTGGACCTACTTCCTGTGGGTGCCAGACAGACTCTGGTGCATGCCTTGGTTGCATCAAGACTTGATTACTCCAACCTCCTCTATCTGGGAATAACAGCTAGAAGCCTCAATCGTCTCCAGGTACTCCAAAATGCCACAGCCCGGCTGGTGCTGAGGCTCCCTAGGAGAACGGCCTCTAGAGCTGCCCTGAAGTCCCTACACTGGCTTCCGGTCAAAGAAAGGATTACCTTTAAAGCACTGTGTATGTGTCACCGCATCATCGGGGGCAAGGCGCTCTATCCCCTACACTGCCTTATTACTCCTTACAGACCGGAACGGAAGCTCAGATCCTATGGCACCGGACTAGTAGTCGTCCCCAAAATTCATAAAGCCCGAATGGGGGGCAGATTCTTCAGGCTACTTGCAGCTAAGAGCTGGAATATGCTTCCGATGGAGCTACGTCTCGAACCTTCTGAGGCCAAGTTCCGCAGAGCTCTAAAAACCCACCTCTTCTGCTCAGTATTGATGTAATCTCCCTGTTCTGGCCACTTCATACTTCTCTCTCAGCGCGGGGACAGCGCGTAACCAGGCGCTTTATAAAACTCCATAATAAGAAGACGAATCTGTGCAGCTCAAGTCAACATCACATGCATGTGTGCCTTAGCTGACCACTGCCTCCACCCTACACTGTGAAGACCGGCGACACGTAGTGCCAACTGACCCTGTTCAACACAATCCCACATGTGTAACTGTGTCCTGAGTCCTAAATGGCAGCAACCCCAACTTCGTGGCAGCGACCATAGCACCAGACTCCCTTCAAGCCAATCAGTGAGTGATATTTGCATATAGAAGGCCAGCAACACGTGGTGCCACTGAACCTGCACTACGCAGGCCGGTGGGGCCACCAACGTATGCACGGTGCTGTGGGCCCTTGCTCACCGCTACCTCTGGCCTACACTGTGGAAGACCGGCTACACATGGTGCCACTAACTGTCTTCAACACAAGCCGATCCTACATGTGGAACTGTGTTGGACTCTTTATGGTTGAGACCTGTGAAGCGTCCGCCGTGATTCAGTCCGTCAGCTGGCATCTGTCCGAGGCATTTTGGTTGTTTTCTTAACTGCTGTGTGACTCTTTCTTGTTCTTATTACTGTTATATGGTGGTATCCACCATGGTGTTAAATTGTGGGGTACTTATTGCGGAAATATTGGTAATGTCTGCAGTTTGCACAAACTTTTGATTTTTCTCAACTTTAGTTGCATTAAAGTGCTGATAATGAAATGCAGAGTAGCAGTTCCCATGCAAAAAGGCACGAGGTGCACCTATCCGATTTATTCTAAATACTAAAATCCTGTATTGAATTGCACTGAGGTAGTGGCTGCACTTACAGTATACACACAAAATCAATGAAGAAATCGCTAACAAGGAAAGACATCGCTGCTTAGCGCCTCGCGCTCACTCTGCTGAATAGCGATTTCTAATGAACCTGTTCCCTATTTGTTTTCTTTTTCTGTTGTTAGCCCTGGTTTTTAAAACTACCCTCTTACCTGCACCTTAATCGGAATCCACCGCTGCTTGAGCGGGTCCGGTTCCCGGGGTGGGCTCACTTAGTAGCCGCCATCTTGGAGTGGGGTAGTTGTTTGGGTGCCATCTTTAGCGAGCGCTCTAGTGCGCAGAAGCCTATGTGGGACGCCTACTTAAAGCTCCCTACCTAGCGCAGCGGTACCGCGCAGCGGGAGCGCCTTCGCTTTGCCGGGGTCGTGCCAGAGTCCTGCCCGTCTGCGTGCGTCCGCGTACGGTCGCGTCGGTCGGGTTGGGACTCTGTCCGGTAGCTTTGCTTCGTATACGATGTCCGGCTATTCAAGGGACGCTCTTATGTCCATTGCCCGGCGTCTGCCAACATGTGACATGCCTCGTGTGAGCCCGATGAGTGGCCCCCACCAGTGTGTCTGTGGCAGGTGGTCGCTTTTGTAGTAATTACATTTCAACCCAACATATTCTATCTAACGGGGGATAGATATATACAATGGGCCTGCAGTATATGCTTGAAGCACTGAGAGGGACCAGACTAAGAAAAGGGATGAGAAAATTGATGAAAAAAGCAGAGTAAACGAGAGGAAAACCCATATCGAGAGTGGACTAGTTCCATATAATAAGGAGCCCAGTGAGAAGAGGAACCAACTGCGTCCAGCAACAAATGCCCTTGTTACACCGAACGCAAAGCTCATTTACCTTTGAGTCTTATAATACGTCGCTTTTGAAGGCAGGATAATGTAAAGGAAACTGGAGCCCATTGTATATATCTATCCCCCGTTAGATAGAATATGTTGGGTTGAAATGTAATTACTACAAAATGATCCTTTGCAAATGTAAATAATGTTTATATATCCGTTTTTTAACATAATAAATTGTTCACACATGTGTACATATTTCGATGTTTGGCTGTAACCCTAAGATTACAGATTGTCTGTGGGCTAAGGCCTAAGGATCAATGTAAATAGCTCCATGTCTATCGTAGGAAGGTTTTAATTTGTCTGTTGTTGTTTAGATTGTCAGATTGTAAGTCATTTGTTGAACACAAAATTGATTGTATGTATATGTTTTTTACCGACAGCCCTGAAGAAGTCCCGGCTTGGGACGAAACGCGTCGGCTGTTTTTGTTTCACTGCAAATTGAAAATTAAAGATTAAAAGAAGACTAACAACATTCCTTCATGTTATATTTCTTTATTGTGCTCAAATACGTTTTGCACTTATTATCTTATTTGTTGTGGTGCACCTTTGCGGTTGTTTTTCCCTCCAAGGCAGATTGTTTTAGATTCTCTCCCCTGCCTTACACCGGATAGGTTTAAGACACTGGCCCTTCAAGTTAAGTCGGGGTCTCCGGTAGATCTGTTAAAGCCTGCGGTGTTTAGAGACCTGGCATTTTCTAATCTTTTGCCAGTCTGCTCTCCGATCAATAGCTCGTTCACATCTGGTCTGGTACCTCTGAAGTGGAAAAAGGCCGTGGTAATGCCCATTCTAAAGAAGCTGTCTCTCGATACCAGCAAACCGGAGAATTATCGGCCGATAACGCTCTTTCCTTGGCCGGCTATAGTCGCGGAGGCGCATGTTAATATCGCCCTCACAGACCATCTCTCGCGTACTAACATTCTAGATGACACGCAGAATGGATTCCGAGCCAGTCACAGCACGGAGACAGCCCTCCTATTCATGGTGGAGCATCTTCGTGCTGTGCTTGATGCGGGTCAAACGGCGGCGCTTGTTCTATTAGACCTGAGCGCCGCCTTTGACACCGTCTCGCACGGGATCCTTCTGCAGCGCCTGGAGGAAGCGGGCGTGGTTGGCTCCGCTCTTCAGTGGTTCCACTCTTTCCTTGCTGATAGATCTTTTTGCGTGGCCGTCCCGCCCCATCAGTCCAAATTCCATCCCCTGGCTCTTGGGGTCCCGCAGGGATCTTCGCTGAGCCCCACTTTGTTCAATCTTTACGTGAGGCCGCTGGCTGAGGTCGTCAAGCAGTGGGGTATGACCATGGTGTCATACGCTGACGAAACTCAGCTAGCGGTCACGATCAGCGGGGATTCTGTGGTGGAGGTCCCAAGATTCCAGGATGGAGTACGGGCGGTGGCCAGTTGGATGACGTCCAACTGTCTCCAACTAAACGCAAAAAAGACGGAAATCATGGTCTTCGGCAAACAAGCGGAACTCTGGGGCGAAGCATGGTGGCCCTCAGAGCTAGGTCCCACCCCCACTCCGGTCTCGGAAATAAAAAACCTAGGGGTGTGGTTAGATCCTACCCTTAGCTTTGTCTGCCACACTAAACGCACTGCGGCCAGCTGCTTTGGCATCCTGTGCAGCTTGAGACCGGCACTTAAATTTTTTGACGCTTCGACTAGACAGCTCGTGGTACAGGCGACGGTGATGTCTCGGCTTGATTATGCCAGCTCCCTCTTGATAGGGATAAATCAGGCCGAACTCACTCGTCTCCAACGCGTACAAAATGCAGCCGCCAGAGCAGTCGTAGGCTTACCTAGGTTTTGCTCCGTCTCCAACACCCTGCGCTCTTTACACTGGCTACCGATTAGGCAGAGGATCCAGTTCAAAGTGTTTTGTATGTCCCACAAGATCCTCAAAGGTTCCCCTGCTCAGATTCTCCAGAACCTTTTGTCTCCCTACATCCCATGTCGCTCACTACGCTCATTGGACCTTGAACTAGCAGTAGTTCCACGGTTTAAGCGTAGTCGGGCTGGGGGACGCTCTTTTCGTGTACGTGCTGCTGTTCTGTGGAATGCCCTGCCATTCGAAATACGTACCATTGCTGACCTGTTCTCATTCCGCAGGGCTGTTAAGACTTTTCTGTTTCCTTAGTTTGTTTCTTTTTATCTGTCCACTCTTTTAAAGTTGTGTTATGTTGCTTCCTTGTCAGGCGCCGGGACGCTCCTTTGCTGGAGCAGCTGTGCGCGTAATAAATGCTCGTAACATAACATAACATAACATTGTATTTATATTGATTTGGAATAGTGCGTCAGGTGCTGGATCTTGACCGTATACACTGCCCAGTTCGTATATTGTTCTGCACATGAAAAAATCACATCACAACTTTCACAACAAACTGCAATGCGAAACAAATTCCGTTGATAAGCCACGTTAGCACCAGGGATTTTACACCTGCTTTGTGCTGGAGTTAAGCAAGACGACTATCTGCAGCATGAAAGGAAACGCAGCCAAGAGCCACACCAGAACACCCACAGGTGCCACAGAGTCAATGAGCATGATACAGGGGTACCCATGAGGTCCACAAAACTCATTGCAACAACACCAGAACCGCCAACACCCCCAAAAACCCACATCTGAGCAAGTGTGTCCCTGTGGTCATTGTGTTAGCATGATAGGCACTGGCCCTGCAACATCACAGTGTGCTGTCACCTCAGCGTTGGCAGTGATCCTGCACATGTAGTTGCGCACGCATCCTCCTGCATGCACAACCGGCATGTGCTGGTCCTGCGTACACAAGTCAGCGCAGGGGTGTGCCTATCCAGCAAGGAGAACGGGGTGTCTCGGTCATGTCCGTGTTCAGGAAGTGAGGTAAGTAAGCTTGGGCGTAAAATCCATTTTGTTTGCGTAATTTGTGGATTTTTGGCAAATTTTCAGTCCATGAATCGCGCGAATTTGCCTATAAATCTGCAAATTCGCAAGCTGCGGATTTTTTTGCTTGGTCGCGCTTGAAAAATACTAAGCATGGGCGGATTTTGCGGATTCGCAATCCGCGAATTTGCGTATTTGCGGATTTGCGGATTGCGACAATATGCAAAATCCGCGAATTCTCACGGATTTGCGGATTTTTGGGGGGGTGTGTGTTCGCACGGGTTTCTGCAAGTTCGCGAGGGTTTTGTACAATTTCGCAAATTGCGAACTTACTTGTCGGGTCGCCAGTTTTGCGAACTTATTGTTCCTACGTGCCCAGCCTGTTTGCAAGGCTTTCTTCATCACTGCCACCCTCTGTCACCACTGGCACTCTCTTTGGTCACCCATGCCACCCTCTGGCTCACCCATGTCACCCTCTGTGTCATCACAGCACCCTCTGGTTCACCAGTGTACATTATTGGGGCAAAGCAAAGCAATGCCATCCTCTGTCAACACTGGCACTCTGGTTCACCCATGCCACCCTCTGGTTGGCACACCCATGCCACCCTCGGTGTCATCACAGCACCCTCTGATTGACCAGTGAGTGTACATTATTGTGGCAAAGCCAAGCACACCTGCTAAGTGCTTTAAGTTTTGCAAACAACAACACCTGCCCTGCCCCAACTGACATTAATGAAGGCTGGCACCTGCTTGTCTGCTCCCTTTCCTTTTTGTTGCAATGTAAATTTTTTTTAACAGGATGCAATGGCATACTTGTAACTATTCTGTGACTGTCAGAGCAGGGTCACACAATAGTTGCAAGTAGGCAACCGGATTCTGGAGGGCCCCTTCAGGAAGCACTACAGGTAAATGGTTACAAATGATGAGCTCGAACTTTTGCACCTGCTCGTTGGTTTTGCTTTTGCAAAATTCGTTTTTCGGTAATTTCGCCCTATTCGCGAGGCGCGGCGTCGTGCGAAATCGACCGTGGAAGCCGCGAACTCGTGCGAGTTACCCCAAGGTTGAGTATGGGCGCCGCCATTTTGTTTGCGTGACGTATTTCCGTTTCCGCCCGCTATGTGTAATCTCGCGCAATGAGCGCCTTGCGAATGCAAGTTCGCACGAGTTCGCGAGAGAAATCGCGTGCGAACTTACTTACACGCACGTGTTCGGGCCGCCATCTTGTTTTTCATTCATTCCTATGTGTCTGGGCATGGTGTTTCTATCCTCTGTATATCTCTGCCATCCTTTGCTTGTTTTAATATTTTTTTGATCTATTTAACTTTTTTTCTATCCCTCTAGTTTTCTAGGTCTATATTTTTGTGTTTTAGGCTACTTTTGTTTACTTTTCAACTACTTTTTTAAACTTTTATTTCCTTCTTCCCTACTCTTATTCTTTTTCATTTTCCCTCCTTACTGCTAACACCTGCCCAGAACATGGTGAAGACAGCTGTCAAGCTGCCCAAGACGGGCACCGCAGCCCGTGCCCGGCTCCCGTGTGGCCGTTTGAGGGCGGAAATGGTGGTGCCCAGGGAGATCTTCAGCCCTGAGGAGGTGGGCTCACTCGTTTTTTATGTGCAGCGCCGTCTCCCCAGGACCATCGCGGCAGGCGGCAGGATCGCTGCTGGTTATACCAACAGCCAGGAGCGACGGAAGCGGTGGGGGCAGGTGTGCCGGGCCCTTTTTGACATCACAGGGGTCCAGCGCACCTACAATCAAGTGACCCACCGCTGGACCGATATCCTGGACCGGGAGCGCGACCTGCTAGACCTGCTGGGAGTGGAGGTCCCCGGGCTTGGTGAGTAGTAGTAGCAATTTTTTCATCACTCACTACTCTGTTTTTTCTACTGCTCTGTGTGACTGTGTTATATTGCAAATGTTTGCTTTAACTTTTTTACAAAGAGCAATAATGCTGCTGATTACATTGATAGGAGAGGTAAATTAATATTTCAAAATCTTCTGTGCATTTCAGGTGCACTGTTCTCCTTCTCTGTGGCGGTGCCTCTGCTTATTTGTTTTCTATTTTGTGTTCATTTAATTGGGCTGAGTAATGTATGAGTGTACTTTACAGAACTGAGTAATGCTAGACTCAAAGGGGCAGATTTACAAGCCCCTTGCGCCACGTTTACGCTGCCTTACCTGACGCACAGCGACGTAAACGTGGCGAATCCATGCGAGTCATGTACAACGAGATGCATCTAAGGAGATGCGCCACGTTAAGGCCTGGGCCTGCGCCACAATGGGTGCGTTCCCACGCAGGGGGGGGTGGGGGGTGAGGGGTGGCGGTCAGGCAGCTGTGCGCCTCGCAAAAGTGCCTGCGTGAAATCTACAAGATTTAACGCAGGCACTTCCGCGACGCTGCTACGTCAATTCTTTATGCCTGCTTGCTTGAAGCAGGCGTAAGGACTGATGCAGTATGTTGAGTATTGGGCAGCCCTGAGCATTGCTATAGTTGCATCGCGCCTGCGACGCGACTCTAGAGATGCGCCCCTCTTTCGTCACGAGATGCGTCACACATCTGCCTACCCTTGCGCCAGGGTTTGCCGCATTGTAATTGCGGCGCATCTGCCGTGACGCAAGGTTAGTTTTGCGTTACGCATTTGTTCTGGTGCACATCTGGAGGTGTCCAGCTCAGAACTCGTAAGTATGCCCCTAAGTGTCAGATTAGCAATTACCTGCGCATCCCTGCAAAGTGTGCGGCACGCCAGCACCACCCATGGTGCGCCGTATTTACAATGCGGCACACCATGGTCCCAAAACGTCACCGAAGCGTTACGCATCGGTGCCGTAAAGGCGGCTCATTGATGGAGTTGTGTTGCAACGATGGCGCAGCTCCAGCAATGCTGTGTCAAGCCGTACGTCTGCTTCATGCAGGCGCAGGGTTTCAGTGACGCATCATTGTCCTAAATGACTGATTGAAATTTTATATATTCCCCATAGCCACTTTTAGCATGCGTTCCTGCGCAGGAACGCCCTCCCTTGCGCTGGAACGCTCCCTTATGGCGCAGGGCTTTAGAATGGGATGCATCTCCCATATGCGTCACGTTGTTAATATACGCCACACCATGGCGCCTCTCTTGTTGTGGCGCTGCGTCACAAAAGTGACGCAAGAACGGAGCAAAAGAGCTGCAAGGGGCTTGTAAATCTGCCCCTAGAGTAGAGGCTCAGGTGCAGTCCTTCCTTTGTAGCCCTCTTTTTGGCTGAAATAGTTGGTTCTTGTTCTTTCTAAATGTTTGATTTGGTTGACAAGGACATCGACAAGCAGCAATCATCAATGTTTTCTGTTCATTCTTTCATGTTGTACATCAGGTCCACCCAGGGGCAAGCGGACAGAAAAAGCGGATGCAGTGGCTCCAAAGGAGGAGGATGCAGGCCAGGGCGGCGAGTGCTCCTTTGCTGGCCCCAGTAAGTTTTCATTTAAATATAGAGGACCTATTGTTGTCCAAGCGTTGCTAATTTAATTTTTGGGAAATAGTGTTTAGATAGGAGCAAAATCCATAATACTACTGTTGCAGGGACAATTCTCCACAAACCTAACTATGGACACCAAAGACCAGAGTAATAATATTTCAGAGTGACGTGTTTGGCACACTGTATAAACCTGGTAGTGTCAGCGGCACGGACTCCTCCTTGCAAAAATTACAGAACATTTCGCTCAGTCACTCGAGTCTGGAGGACCAAACACCACAGAGTCTATTCAAGTTTAAAAGCTTTATTAAAAGTTAAAGTAAACACATATATTAAAATAAAGTTAGCTGGAAATGGAAAAGTGCTTGGTGCTGAGTTGATGAGTAATGGAACACATTTCTTGTGGTCGAGCCGAGCTTTCACCTGGTTTGAAGTTGATGTTGCTCTTGTCCTTAGAAGTCCAGTTTCTGTCTGTTCAGAGAAAAATGATGTGTGTTAAAATTAATCAAGCATTCATCAATTATGACAAAAAAATGCAGCAAGACAACAGCCTTCCCTGGAAGGAGGGACATTTTTACTTTAGACTAGAGTAGACAGTCAATTAATTTTTCTGTTGTTTTCACATTTCTTCATTCATAGACCAAATACTAGTGAGTGGTGTAATCTAACATTCTTAAATCTACTTTGTAGGTGGAACATCTGGTGGCGGGGCCAGCTCGGATGTGGTGGTGATCATTGACTCTGAGTCCGAGGACAGCTCTGGGGAGAATGAGGCGCAAGTGGCCAATGAACAGACTGTGAGGAAGCAGACAGTGGCGGTGGCGAGTACAGGTAAGCAGGATCATGGTACTATCTGACTCTTAGATAGGATATGATGTGTATCCAGTGCTGGCCCAGTGACAAATTACAATATGGTAATTACAGCAGGCTGGGACCGACAGACAGATAGAGGCAGAGACAGAGAGAGAGGAAGACAGAAGGAGAGAGAGAGAGGGAGGGAGCCAGAGGGAGGGTGAGGGAGGGAGACAGAGAGAGAGAGACAGCGAGGTAGAGGGAGACACATGGAGACAGAAAGAGGGAGACAGAGAGAGAGAGAGAGAGAGAGGGAAACAGACATATCGCCTGGGCCTGGTGCAGATGATACGGTTGCTGGTGTGGTTAACGGCTCAGAGGAAAAGTCACTCACTTCTGCCAGATCTCTTTCATATGAAAGAGCATCAAACCAAGGATACAAGTGAGTTGTGGAAAGGGAAATGGTGATTCAAGCGCCCCCCTTGCCCCTCCCTGCTGACGCCCATGATACTGGCCTGAATAGTTTTGTACTGCGCTGGCTAGTTGCTAGTTGTACTGTGACAACTTCCTGCTGAATCATTTTGTGTTAATCATATTCTTAAAGAGCATTGGTTACATATTATGTCTTTCTTTCTTCATATAGTTGGTAATACTAAAACCTCTAAACCGACGAGGAGTATGCTGGCTGTACTGGCCCGGCAACGGAGGCTGGAAGCAACTGTTGCCCAATATCGGCGGCTGGTGGAACTGGAGGGGGACGACACGCAGTCCAGTGCATCAAATGTAACATCTGCATCCTCCTCCGTGACCCCACGTTCTGCCGGTAAGCGCAGTGCTCCAGCGAAACGGAGCCGTGCTGGCAGACGCCACCGCCAAGCAGCAAAGGCTGCACCTCACAGCAGTGTAAAGGCTCGCTTGCGCCGAGCACTCCGCAGAGTGTCCGACCTAGAGGCGGAGGTCCAGAAATGGAAAGACTATCAGAATGTGGTGGAGGGCCTCCGCTTAGATCACGCCACCCTCCAGGAGAAGTACAATGCCCTGGCCCTAAGGCATGATGCCCTGGAGGCCAAACTCAACACTGTGCATCCCTAGAGTGTCCCTTGCCCCTTTTTGAGAGACTTTTGGGGGGTGGGAATTGGGAGTTGGGTTTTTTGGGGACTTTTGAATGACTATTTATTTGTTGGGGTTAGGGAGGGTCTTGCGGGAGATTATTTTGTTAGGGATATAAAAATATACTTTTTCAAACTTTATCTGAGCATACCTGTTTTTTTACTACTTTTGAGCTTGGTGGGTGGTGGTTTTGCAGTAAGTTCATTTAACTGAACACTGTCATCGTGTTGGTTGACGTGTAATAGTACAAATGTTTTCCAAAGTAAATGCCTGTCACAGAGTTTGTTCATTCAAGAGCCCTAGGACTTTACTACTAGTACCACTGTCACTCTCTCGCCTCTCCGAATACTCCATTATACTACCTCCCATCCAAACGCTTATCTTACCTGTAATTTGTGTTTGAGGGCTGGCTCCACCTGGAATTCACAGTGTCCTAAGGCGTTCTGCAGCAGGGCCCCAACTGGAGTTTCCCGGCGTGGATTTTCTGCAAAACAAAAGCAATCAACATTAGAAATATGGCAGCGGTGCTCACAGACCCCAAAATCCTAGAAGCCCCACAGACAGCACCCCTAAGACAGGCAAGCGAGCAATAATAACGCCTAAACTTTCACGTGTAATAGGCCAAATGTTTTCCAAAGTAAATGCCTGTCACAGAGTTTGTTAATTCAAGAGCCCTAGGACTTTACTACTAGTACCACTGTCACTCTCTCGCCTCTCCGAATACTCCATTATACTACCTCCCATCCAAACGCTTATCTTACCTGTAATTTGTGTTTGAGGGCTGGCTCCACCTGGAATTCACAGTGTCCTAAGGCGTTCTGCAGCAGGGCCCCAACTGGAGTTTCCCGGCGTGGATTTTCTGCAAAACAAAATCAATCAACATTAGAAATATGGCAGCGGTGCTCACAGACCCCAAAATCCTAGAAGCCCCACAGACAGCACCCCTAAGACAGGCAAGCGAGCAATAATAACGCCTAAACGTTCACGTGTAATAGGCCAAATGTTTTCCAAAGTAAATGCCTAACCAATTTCATCCCTTAATAGACCTTGCCAGCAATGGCCCAGCCAAGACCCCTAAACCCAAACGCAAAAAAGTCACACTTATCAAATTGTATTTAAATGAGGACTCACTACTTCCAGACAGTCCCTCTTTAGGGGACTCGTCAACGTAAGTTTCTTCATTGTGCAGAATCCAGGCATCAGCATTACGGGAAATGGATAGGGTGAGTCTGGAGGAGGAGGATAGACGACCAGGACTGAGTTCTTGTCAACTAACTGTTGTGAACCTGAGGAATGCTGCGGCATCAAAATCAAGACAGTTCTGTTGATGGGCTTGTGGTTTGATGGGGTGATTACAGTTTTGTTGTGAATGTGATGAAGCACTTGCTAAAAAAAGAAAGACAGACACACAGGAATAAAAGTGAATAAGGACTAATTTTAAGGTTAATGAATCATTGACTCATTTTCAGAACTCGCTGTCAGGGAAGCAGAGCTCGTCCTCATACTCTGCAAATTCAGTCGGTAGTACTTCTGGTAACTGAGGAGAACTTTCCTCAGGTAGGTCGGTGTCCTCGTCTTCTTCCTGCGTGCATTCTCGTACTTTGTAATCTGGTGGTATGAAGTGCTGGTTCATCTTTATCATGGTGAGCCGCTCCACATTTGCGGGCAAGAGGCGGGACCTTTTGCAAGTCACAATGCCACCAGCAGAACTAAAAACACGTTCTGAAGACACGCTTGCGAGTGGGCAAGACAAGTAATTGATAGCCAGGTTGGTGAGCTCTCGCCATATGTTTCTTTTCCCATGCCAATACGCCAATGGGTCCTCAGTAATATTGACCCCTGTTGAGTCATCCAGATAGGCCTGCACCATTGAAAGAATGTCCTCCCGGATTCCTGTACTTTACACTTCTGTGTGCTTTCTGGGACAAGGAAACCCTAGCTCACTTAGCCAATCCGCTTCAGACATATCGCCTGGGCCTGGTGCAGATGATACGGTTGCTGGTGTGGTTAACGGCTCAGAGGAAGTCACTCACTTCTGCCACAGGCACAGACGCAGAAGTGCTTTTTTGGGACGCCTGATGGCCTGCTGATTCACTAGTAGTACTGTATTCTCCTACAGTTTCCTTCCGCTCTCTTTCAAAACGAATGGCTGACTGAGCTAGCCAACCTTTGTACTCTGTAACATCTGATGTTTCAAAAGGAATTATTACTTTGCCAAACAATGGCTTTTTGTAACGTGGATCCAGAATAGTAGCACAAATGTAGTGCTGTTGTTTCTTGATATTTACAATCCGTTCATAGCTAACTAGGCGTTGTAATAATCTCTGCGCCAACTCATATGCTTCATTCTTTCCAGCATCCTTTAATTTTGAAGACACCACCTTGACTTGGTGCTCGAGCTTCAGCAACAATGGGATAGCTTTGCTCAAAGAACAGTCCTCCCTGCTGACGTCACGCGTGAAGACCTCAAAAGGACGAAGCATGTCTGTCAGGCTTTTAACTAGCTGCCATTGCTCCACCGCTAGCATCATTTCTGTCGTATCACCACCCAGGTTGTAGAAATACTCATTGACTACTGGAAACAGCTCATGCAGACGCTCAAGCATGTAGAAGGTTGAGTTCCAACGTGTTGCCACCTCCTGGATAAGTGCTTTCACTGGCATTCTACGTTCATTTTGCTGGCGCATCAGCTCCTTCCGGGCCTTAAAAGAATGGTTGAAATGTGTGCATATTCTTCTGCAGATGGTCAGTATTTTGTCGACTGCAAGTTCTTTTTTCAAGAACTTTTGCACGACAAGGTTCATACAGTGCGCCAAACACGGCACTCTGAAATAGTAACCGTCCTCCATGGCCCTAACTACATTGCTGCCATTATCAGTAGAAACATAACCAACCTTGCAATTTCTTGGGGGCAGCCATTGCGAGACCTTTTTGTTAAAGTCATCCAAAATGTTGGCTGCAGTATGACTTTTCTCCATGCCAAACATGGCTAATGTTGCATGTTTACGAGCACCCTTAAAAATCTCGACCAAGTCACCACCTGCATTTATCTGTTTTGTAACCCCTGAAAAAGAGACCCAGTGTGCAGTGATGCACATGTAATCAAGGGCTTGGCAACTGGTCCACATGTCTGTTGTCAGGTGTATAGTGTGAACAGCACTCTTCTGCAAAGCTGCCCCAACCAACTCAAGCACCTCTTTATGTAGTGCTGGAACAGCAACCCTGGCAAAATAGAACCGGCTAGGAACCTTCCATTTAGGGGCCAGTGTTGCCACGAGTTCAAGAAAACCCACACCTTCGACAAACGAAAAAGGGAGAAGGTCCACCGCTAGCATTTTAGCCAGCTTAGTGTTATACAGGCGTACAGTTGGGTGGTTGCGTTGAAATTGCGCATCTGAGGAGAACATGGCTGAAATGGTGCGCTGGACAAATTTCCTGGATGATGCTAATGCCTTCTTCGACCCACTTCTGCTCAGTGTTGACATTTTCCGCATTGGTGTGTCTCCCAGACTCTCAGTGTGCCTCCTATGTGTTCCGGAGGGTGTGGTGCTGCCAGGGGTACTGGGTGCAACCGGACAAATGTCTGACGCTTCTTTTACCTCCCCGTCATCTTCAGATGAAACACCTAGTATGGGTATATTTTGGCCACTTGCCCTTTGGGATTGCTTTCCCTTGATGTTTGCTAGGTGCGCAAACCATTCGACAGCGTGCCTTCTTTGAAGATGACCTATCTGGCCTCCGGTTCCATAGTTGGTACCAGTCTTACCACGGCTAACTCTAGTCTTACAAATGCAACAAACGGCTATGTTATCATACTTTGCATGGACACTAAAAAAGTTCCAAACTGGTGACTGGAAACTTCTGGTTTTGCCGCACAAGATGATACTGCCAATGCCAGATGAAGCAGTGGTGGATGAGCCTTGCAGACATCTACTGGGTTGTGCAATTATTGCAGCAACCCTACTTGAGGGAGTCGAGCTGGATGGAGTCCCCCTCTGGGGTGAAAATATGGGAGCTGTAGGTTTTGTTGAACTTGTTGTACTACTTGACTGCGTTGGTGGTGCTACCAGTGCCACGTCGCCAGGGTCACGCTCCGCATGACGTCGGGATAGGGTATAAATGTCTGTCTGCTGCATGGCCGGTGTGGCTGGAATGACGTGTGTGATGACTAGGTCATTGCTGTCATCCTGTTCATCAACATCAGAATGCACCACTTCATCAAGTCCGGCGTTCGGATCCATAAGTATGAGCTTTCCGGGGCCCTTCCTTTTAACATTTGATACCTTTCGCAGCGAATGGTGTGCCTCCCTCTCAGACGTCGGAGATGGTTGCCAATCTAGATCCAGATCATCTGATGGAGCGGGGCTTGAAGAGGAACTTCTACACACACTCCTTGATATTTTCCTTGCTGGGGAGCTGGGAGAAAATGAATCATCAGGAGGAATGCCTTTGTCTTCCTGACATGATACCCCGGCTCCAAAGTCAATTTCCTCCTGTGCCCCTACTCTTGGAAGAACATCCATTGTGGGCACTTGCACCGCTCCATGCGCCGCTACATGGGCCTCTTCACTGACCTCTACTTGCAACTCTCCATGGACCTCTCCTTCTCGGCCTTCTCTTTCTCGGCCTTCTCCTCCTCGGCCTTCTCCTTCTCGGCCTTCTCCTTCTCGGCCTTCTCCTTCTCGGCCTTCTCCTTCTCGGCCTTCTCCTTCTCGGCCTTCTCCTTCTCGGCCTTCTCCTTCTCGGCCTTCTCCTTCTCGGCCTTCTCCTTCTCGGCCTTCTCCTTCTCGGCCTTCTCCTTCTCGGCCTTCTCCTTCTCAGCCTTCTCCTTCTCGGCCAGCTCCTTCTCGGCCAGCTCCTTCTCGGCCAGCTCCTTCTCGGCCAGCTCCTTCTCGGACAGCTCCTTCTCGGCCAGCTCCTTCTCGGCCAGCTCCTTGAGCATGTACTTGTGCTTGTACTAGTAGCCCATGCAGTTGTTGTTGCTGCTTTGGTTGTTGAATAGTACTTGTGAGATGAGTTACAACCTGTGTTGATGGTGTGCTGCTACTTTCTTGCGATGAGCCAACATCACTGGTCGTTGGTGATTGAACCACTAAACAGGCTACCTGTGCAGCACTCATGGTGGGCCTTTCTTTTTTCCACAAAAATTTAGTGGTGGTGCCACCAGTCTCCTTGGTAAGTGGTGCCACTTGCTTCTTCTTCTCCTTAGTAGAGACATCTTTCTTGCAAGAGGAGCTACGGGCACATCTTTTTGGAGCCATCTTCTTCAGATGTCGGAACAACAGGCCGCAGCAGGACTTCTTCCTGGCACTGATGCTCAACGATGATGCGGAGTTATTGACTTTGTGCACCTAAAAGCAAACAAAGACAGAGGAACATCAGTAAATATATGTTGCATATGTAGCGCTTCAATAAATAGTTTGCAAGTAGGCATTTATGAATACACACGTGCACACCACACAATATGGAAATTTCAAAATTAGGAATTGCTAAATTTTTGGGAAACAGGAATTTAACATTGATCCAAGAGAGCACACACAGAGAGGGTTATAGTTTCATGCACAACTGACCCCCCTGGGCACAATGGGTGAAAGCAAGGCAAAATGGGTGCAGGCCTGTGGCACAAAGCTCACTGCCTGCCTTCAAAATGGCCGCTTGACCCCCATCCACATGGCCAGGACCATGCCTCAAAATGGCCTCCACCAACATAGCCAGCCCCCAACCCCTACTCCAAAAAGTCAAAAAACACAACATCAATCAAATCACCACAATCCAATGCCATCCATCAAGTTTCAGAAGGTTTATGCTGCCTGCTGGTGGTTTTCTGGTGCAGAATTGCAATTTTTGCAATTTCGCGAGTGCGAGGTTGTTGCTTCACGACGCGAACGTGGCGAAAAACCAGCTAAATCCGCGAACAGACCGATTCTGGGCCCCCTGGGCATGATAAAATCACAGCACACTGGGTGCAGGCCTATGGCCTAAAGCACACAAACTGCCTTAAAAATGGCCCCTAGACCCCCACCCACACGGGACCAGGCAATAAAATGGCCCCCACCCACATAGCAAGCCCCCAACACCACCCCAAAAAGTCGTAAAACATACAAATATCACCACAATCCAATGCCATCCATGCCCTGGCCAGAATCATGTTAAAATTCAACAAAACAACTAAGCCTGGTAGTTTTCAACTCATGTGCAGGATTGTAATTTTTACAATTTCGCGAGTGCGAGATTGTTGCTGCGCGGGACGCGAGCAGTGCGAACACAGGCAAATTATTTTTTTAAAATCCGATTTTCGCCTGGGCATAATGAAAAAAATCAGAGCAGACTGGGTAGCCCCCCTAGGGCACAAAGCACACTGCCTGACTTCAAAATGGCCGCTTGACCCCATCCACATGGCCAGGACCTGCAGGATCATGCCTCAAAATGGCCTCCCACCAATATAGCCAGCCCCCAACCCCACCCCAGAAGTCGAAAAACACACACAAAAATCACCACAAACAAACAACATCAACTTATCAACTTACTTGTGAAAACAAATTTCGAATCCAAAAGTAATCCAAGAAGCCTCAAAGGCAAATCTCCAGCAGCATCCACAAAAAGTAATCCTTCCCAGTCAAGATCGAATTCAAAGTGGCCAGGAAATGGACTAAGCAATGGGAGGAGCTTGCTGGACAGGAACAGGAAGTTGGAGACTGGGTCACTTCCTTCACCCCTCCCCAATTGTAATTTTTGTAATTTCGCGAGTGCGAGATTGTTGCTGCCCGCGCTGCGGCCCGCGAGCAGTGCGAACACAAGCAAAAAATCCGCTGCGCGCGGATTTGCGTATGTTCGCCACATCCGCGAGAGTTCGCGGATTGCGGATTTAACGAAAATCCGAAAAATCCGCGAGCGGAACGGATTTTGCGCCTATGCTTAAAAAATACAATATCGCGCGCGCGGCGTTGACTTACCATGATTCTGAGTCCGCCGAGTTGTTTTTCTCCCGGTTTGCGTGTGCTGCGCCATTTTGGATCTTGCAGCGTGATCGCGCGTGAGTTTTTCGACCGCAATTACGTCATCGTGGTCCACCATCTTGCACAGCGAGAGTTTGACAATGCGAGTACGTCATAAGGTCCCGCGATCACGCATCGCGTGAGTAAACAATGCCGAACACGTAGATGCGGCGCGCAACTGACATCCGGCGGGAGATTTGAACAGCTCGCATGCCCGAAATTGCAAAAATTGCAATTCTGCACAAGAAATCCACCGCAGGCAGCATAAACCTTCTGAAAATCATTATTTTGATCAGAATAACTCCTCAGATTGCGATTTGGCTCCACTTTTTTGTGGAAGGAGTCCAATTTTGGGGGGGTGGGAGGAAGGAAGTGCCCCAGAGTCTCCAACTTCCTGTTCCTGTCCAGCAGGCTCCTCCCAGTGCTTTGGGACAGGCTTACTAGAGGCCTTGGTTTCGGTGGGCATAATGGTCTTCACTTGGTAGCCTGGACTTTTCTGTCTCTTTGTTATCGCGCCTTGATGCCCTTAGGGGCTAAGTTCGCGCGTTATAAAATGCCTTTCATTCATTCATTGTCCATCTCCTGGTCACTTTTCATTTGGATCTGGAGCTGGAAGGATTACTTTTTGTGGCTGCCTCTGGATATTTGTATTTGAGGACTTTTTGGACTTTGGAGTTTTTGGATCACTTTTGGATTTGAGATTTTACAAGTAAGTTGGTGTTGTTTGTTTGGGGCATTGCAGTTGCTGCAACTACAATTTTAAAACTTTTTCAGAACTTTAAAAAATATATATTGTGGGTAGCCACAGTATCTAGAAGGCCTAGGGTTAGTCATGGGTGCATGATACAACTGTTTCTGTGAGTTTTGTTGAACTTAAATCTCATTTATGTCATTGAATTTTAGCTCAATATATGTGGATTTTTTTTTTTGGGTGCCTGTAAAGCCTCACTAGCCAGTAGGCCCAGGGGTAGTGAGTGGTGCATGGACCAAGTCTTTCTGTGGGGTGTGTTGAATTTAAACATCATTGAGGGCATGGATGGCATTGGATTGTGGTAATTTGTGTGTGTTTTTCGACTTTTTGGGGTGGTGTTGGGACCTGGCCATGTGGGTGGGGGCCATTTTGAGGCCTGGTACAGGCAGGGCCTGGCCATGTGGTAGGGGCCAATGGGCCATTTTGAAGCCAGGCTGTGTGCTCAGGCCTGCACCCAGTTTGCCTTGCTTTCAACCATTATGCCCAGGGGTAGTCAGTGGTGCATGGACCTAGTCTTTCTGTGGGGTGTCTCTTGAATTTAAACATCATTGGGGGCATGGATGGCATTGGATTGTGGTGATTTTTGTGTGTTTTTTTACTTTTTGGGGTGGTGTTGGGGCCTGGCCATATGGGTGGGGGCCATTTTGAGGCCTGGTCCAGGCAGGGCCTGGCCATGTGGTGGGGGTCAAGGGGCCAATTTGAAGCCAGGCAGTGTGCTCAGGCCTGCACCCAGTTTGCCTTGCTTTCAACCATTTTGCCCAGGGGTTGTCAGTGGTGCATGGACCTAGTCTTTCTGTGGGGTGTCTCTTGAATTTAAACATCATTGGGGGCATGGATGGCATTGGATTGTGGTGATTTTTGTGTGTTTTTTTACTTTTTGGGGTGGTGTTGGGGCCTGGCCATATGGGTGGGGGCCATTTTGAGGCCTGGTCCAGGCAGAGCCTGGCCAAGTGGTGGGGGACAAGGGGCCATTTTGAAGCCAGGCAGTGTGCTCAGGCCTGCACCCAGTTTGCCTTGCTTTCATCCATTAGGGCCAGGGGTACTCAGTGGTGCATGGACCAAGTCTTTCTGTGGGGTGGCTTGATTTAGACATCATTGAGGGCATGGATGGCATTGGATTATGGTGATTTGTGTGTGTTTTTCGACTTTTTGGTGTGGTGTTGGGGCCTGACCATGTGGGTGGGGGCCATTTTGAGGCCTGGTACAGGCAGGGCCTGGCCATGTGGTGGGGGTCAAGGGGCCAATTTGAAGCCAGGCAGTGTGCTCAGGCCTGCACCCAGTTTGCCTTGCTTTCAACCATTTTGCCCAGGGGTTGTCAGTGGTGCATGGACCTAGTCTTTCTGTGGGGTGTCTCTTGAATTTAAACATCATTGGGGGCATGGATGGCATTGGATTGTGGTGATTTTTGTGTGTTGTTCAACTTTTTGGGGTGGTGTTGGGGCCTGGCCATATGGGTGGGGCCCATTTTGAGGCCTGGTCCATGCAGGGCCTGGCCATGTGGTGGGGGACAAGGGGCCATTTTGAAGCCAGGCAATGTGCTCAGGCCTCCACCCAGATGGCCTTGATTTCATCCATTATGCCCAGGGGTAGTGAGTGGTGCACCGGCCAAGTCTTTCTGTGGGGTTTCTTGAATTTAAACATCATTGAGAGCATGGATGGCATTGGATTGGGGTGATTTTTGTGTGTTTTTCTACTTTTTGGGGTGTTGTTGGGGCCTGGCCATGTGGGTGGGGGCCATTTTGAGGCCTGGTTCAGGCAGGGACTGGCCACGTGGTGGGGGTCAAGGCTCAAGGGGCCATTTTTAGGCCAGGCAGTGGGCTCAGGCCTGCACCCAGTTTGCCTTGCTTTCACCCATTAGAGCTAGGGGTACTCAGTGGTGCATGGACCAAGTCTTTCTGTGGGGTGTCTTCAATTTAGACATCATTGAGGGCATGGATGGCATTGGATTGTGGTGATTTGTGTGTGTTTTTCGACTTTTTGGGGTGGTGTTGGGGCCTGGCCATGTAGGTGGGGGCCATTTTGAGGCCTGGTACAGGCAGAGCCTGGCCATGTGGTGGGGGTCAAGGTGCCATTTTGAAGCCAGGCAGTGTGCTCAGGCCTGCACCCAGTTTGCCTTGCTTTCAACCATTATGCCCAGGGGTAGTCATTAGCGCAAGGACCTAGTCTTTCAGTGGGGTGTCTCTTGAATTTAAACATCATTGGGGGCATGGATGGCATTGGATTGTGGTGATTTCTGTGTGTTTTTTGACATTTTGGGGTGGTGTTGGGGCCTGGCCATATGGGCGGGGGCCATTTTGAGGCCTGGTCCAGGCAGGGCCTGGCCATGTGGTGGGGAACAAGGGGCCATTTTGAAGCCAGGCAGAGTGCTCAGGCCTTCACCCAGTTTGCCTTGCTTTCATCCATTATGCCCAGGGGTAGTGAGTGGTGCATGGGCCACGTCTTTCTGTGGGGTGTCTTGAATTTAAACATCATTGAGAGCATGGATGGCATTGGATTGGGGTGATTTTTGTGTGTTTTTTTACTTTCTGGGGTGTTGTTGGGGCCTGGCCATGTGGGTGGGGGCAATTTTGAGGCCTGGTCCAGGCAGGGCCTGGCCATGTGGTGGGGTCAAGGCTCAAAGGGCCATTTTGAAGCAAGGCAGTGTGCTCAGGCCTGCACCCAGTTTGCCTTGCTTTCATCCATTAGGCCCAGGGGTACTCAGTGGTGCATGGACCAAGTCTTTCTATGGGGTGTCTTGAATTTAAACATCATTGAGGGCATGGATGGCATTGGATTGGGGTGATTTTTGTGTGTTTTTTAACTTTTTGGGGTGTTTAACTGATGTTCCTCTGGCTTCCATTGCTTTTAGGTGCACAAGTGAACCACCAGTGCCAGGAAAAAGTCCTGCAGCAGTGTGTGCAGCACAACGTCACGTGTGGCCATAGACAAGACAACTCTGCAACTCGTGCAACTGCGGCCTGCTGTTCTTCTGAAATCTGAAGAAGATGGGCCCAAAGAAAGGTGGCCGTAGCGCCTCAGCGAAAAAAGTTGCCAGTGCCACTGCCAGTAAGAAGGAGCAGAAGAAGCAAGTGGCACCACCTACCAAGGAGACTGGTGTGCCCACCAACACCTTTTTTGGGGAAAAAAACTACGCCTGCAGCAGCAGCGGTGTCCGCCGGGGACCAAGCTGGAAGCAGCACCTCCGCTTCATTGGGCTCAGTGCCACCACGCCAAGTTAGGTCCAAGACTATGAGTGCTGCTGCGGCAGCCACTTTGGTTGTTCAATCACCATCAACCAGTGATGTTGGCTCATCACAAGAAAGTACCATCCAATCAACGCCGGGTGTAACTCAACTGACGAGTGTTCAACAACCACAGCCGCAACGACAACCACAGGTGCAACTAGTACACGCGCAAGTACATGGGCAAGGAGAGGTGCAAGGAGAGGCGCAAGCAGAGGCGCAAGGAAAGGCGCATGGAGAGGTGCATGGAGAGGTGCATGGAGATGTGCAACTAGAGGTTCATGGAGCGGCACAACTGCCTACAACGCTTGTTCCTCCAGAAGTAGGGGCACATCAGGAAATTGATATTCAAGCGGAGGTATCATCCGAGGAATCCACTCCTCCTGAGGATGATCCATTGTTTTCCAGATCCCCAGCAAGAAAAAGGTCAAGGAGGACTACTACTACTGCACGTTCTTCTTCAAGCCCCCTTCATTCTGATGACCTTGATCCTGATTGGAACCCACAAATGCAGTCTGAGAGTGAGGCACGCCATGAGCCGACAAAGGTAGCTAAGCCTTAAAGGAAGGTTCCCGCAAGGCTTCGACTTGTGTGATGACGACAAACAAGAAGTGGTGTCTTCTGCTGCTGATGAACAGTCTGACGACGGCCCAGTCATCACAGACGTCACTCCAGCCCCAGCAGGCATGCAGCAGACAGACATTTTCACCCTATCCTGAATGGCTGCTGAGCGGGATGTGGGTGGCGTGGCACTGGTACCACCACCAACGCAGGTATCTACAACAACAAAACGACCTACAGCTTCCATATTTTTTAGTCAGAAGGGCCGGCAAGGACCTCCATCCAGCTCGACCTCCATTACCTCAAGTAGTGGTGCTGTAAGTGAACAACAGAAACAAATTCAGCCACGCCCATCCTCCACTTCATCTGGCATTGAAAGTAGCACCTCCACCACCAGCAGACATCTCCAGTCCCCAGTTTGGGACTTCTTTACTGTTAGCCAAAAGGCGGAAAACATGGTCATTTGTTCGATTTGTAGACAAGCAGTTAGTCGGGGTAAGCTTGGTACCAGCTATGACACCGGAGGCAAGAGAGGTCATCTCAAAAAACACCACATTATCCAGTGGGAGGCGCACCTAAGGAAGATCCGGGAAGCCAAAAATACAAATCCAAATGTAGACATTGATATTGCATCTGATGATGACGAGGGGCTGATCGTGCAGGGGGGAAGTCAAGAACCGACCGACACTTTTTCTGGGACACCCAGTACCCCTGGCAGCAGAACTGCAGTGGTAGCGCCCACACCCTCGACCCCTGCAACATGTATGAGGCACACTAAGAGTGTGGGACAGACACAAATGCAAAAAACTACATCAATGAGCCTAACTGGTTTGAAGTCTGCATCATCATCATCATCATCATCATCACGTAAAACGGTCCAGCCCACCATTACAAGCATGTTTTGGTCGGAGGCGCCATTTGAACGCAACCACGCAACGGTACGTCTGTATAACGCAAAGCTGGCTAAAATGCTAGCGCTGGACCTTCTCCCTTTCTCTTTTGTGGTAGGGGTGGGTTTTCTTGAATTTGTGGCAACAGTCTGCCCTAAATGGAAGGTTCCTAGCCAGTCCTATTTTGCCAGGGTTGCTGTTCCAGCACTACATCAAGATGTGCTGGAGATGATTGGCGCAGCTATTCTGAAGAGTGCTGTTCACACTATCCACATGACAACAGACATGTGGACCAGTTGCCAAGCCCTTGATTACATGTGCATCACTGCACACTGGGTCACTTTTGCAGGGGTCAAAGAACAGTTAAAACAAGCAGGTGTTGACACGGACACAGTTTTTCAAGCTACTAGCAAACATGCAACAGTAGGCATGTTTGCCATGGAGAAATCTCACACTGCACCTAACCTTTTGGAGGAGTTTAACAGGAAGGTCAATGAATGGCGGCATACAAGAAATCGCATAGTTGGTTATGTTTCCATGGATAATGGCAGTAATATAGTTAGGCTGAAGACGGCTGATAGCCAGAAACCGGTCCTAGGATGCTTGATTCCGGTCCAGGAAAGACATGGCTTGGCAGTTCGGGCTGGATTGTTCCCATGAGGCACAGGGTCAAGGCTGATTTGCATATGGCCATGTCTGAACTGGGGTGGTGTGGAGTGCAAAAAACGATGGATTTAGGCCCAGATCTCTGTACTAGGGTGAATGTATGACATTGTTCTACATTCTGTCCATCAACTGTTATTTTTGCATTTGTCACCCCGAGTGGGATGGGTATGCTCTCCACACCACTAGAGTCAAGCTATCCTGGCTGAAGACGGCTGATAGCCAGAAACCGGTCCTAGGATGCTTGATTCCTGTCCAGGAAAGACATGGCTTGGCAGTTCGGGTTGGACTGTTCCCACGAGGCACAGGGTCAAGGCTGATTTGCATATGGCCATGTCTTAACTGGGATGGTGTGGAGTGCAAAAAAACGATGGATTTAGGGCCAGATCTCTGTACTGGGGTGAATGTATGACATTGTTCTACATTCTGTCCATCAACTGTTATTTTTGTAATATAGTTAGGACCATGTCTGATGGTGAATATTTCAGAGTGCCGTGTTTGGCGCACAGTATTAACATCGTGGTGCAAGAATTCTTGAAAAAAGAAGACACAGTCATCAAATTACGGACCATCTGCCGATGATCTGCACACATTTCAGCCATTCTTTTAAGGCCCGGAAGCAGCTGAGGACCATTCAACATGAACGTAGACTGCCAGTCAAAGGACTCGTCCAGGAGGTGGCAACACGTTGGAACTCAACCTTTTACATGCTTGAGTGTCTGTCTGAGCAGTGGGGGGTGATAAATGATTATGTCTATAAACTGGGTTCTACTCATATAGACATGAGGCTAGAGTTGGAGGAATGGAAGCTAATTGCAAGTCTGACAGACATGCTTCGTCCTTTTGAGATCTTCACACGTGAAGTCAGCAGGGAGGACTGTTCTTTGGGCAAAGCTATCCCATTGTTGGTTATGCTAGAGCACCAACTGAAGGATGTGTCTTCAACGTTCAGAGATGATGCTGAAAAGCGAGAAGCATATGATTTGGCGGAGAAGTTATTAAGGTGACCACTTCACAATGAAAGGCTTAAAAACATACATACACAACAACATTACATTTGTTTCACTATTCTGGATCCACGGTACAAAAAGGCAGTGGCCAGCAAAGCATTCATTCCTTTTGATGAAGCAGATGTTTCAAAGTACAAACATTGGCTAGCTGTGTCAGCCACTAGGTTCGAAAAAGAGCGGCAGAAAGTTCAAGGAGGCAGCACAAGTACAACTGAATCAGCATGCCATCCGGCGTCAAGTTCCACTTCTGAATCCGTGGCCGAAGGGAGTCACTTTCCCTCACAGCCGTTAATGACACCAGCAACCGTATCATCATCCTCACCTGCACCAGGCCAAAGAAAAATATTGTCGGAAGCGGATTGGCTAACTCAGCAAGGGTTTGCTCGGTCCACTGCTGCAAAGGCCACAGGTGGTACGCAAAGTGGAGCAACCCTGGAGAACCTTGAGTCGATGGTGCAGGCCTATCTGGATGACCCAACAGAGGTCTGTCTTAATGAGAACCCATTGCTGTATTGGTAAGGAAAAGGCCTGTATGGCGACTGATCACCAACCTGGCTCTAAATTATTTGTCTTGCCCACTCGCAAGCGTGTCTTCTGAACGTGTTTTCAGTGCTGCTGGTGCCATTGTAACTTCAAAAAGGACCCGCCTCTCGCCCAAAAATGTGGAGAGGCTAACAATAATAAAGATGAATCAGCACTTCATACCACCCGATTACAAAATACGTGAATGCACGCAGGAAGAAGAGGACACCGACTTAGGTGACGCCGACAGAAGTTCTTCTCTGTTACCTGACCTACTCCCGTATCAATTCAAAGACTTTGAGGACGAGCTCTACTTCCCCGACACCGAGGCCTGAAAATGACTTCCTTTTTTTATCCTTATTCACTTTTATTCCTGTGTGTCTTTCTTTGTTTTGCAACTTTTACCACAACAAAACTCTAATCACCTTATCACAACAAGTCCATCATCAGAACTGTCTTCATCTTATTTTCCTTATTGATTTGAAGGTGCCGCAGTCTGCATTCCTGTGGTTCACAAGTTCACAACTCAATCATGCTCCTCTATCCTCCTCCTCCAGACTCCCCCTGTCCAATTCCCTCAAGGCAGATGGATGGATTATGGAGAATAAAGAAACTTTGTCTTCGTAGATGAGTCCCCTCAGGTGGGACTGAAATTACTGACTGACTACATGCTTGCTGATTGTTGACAGACTTACTTCTGAAATTGACAGGAGAGGCTGCCCTGTGGGCCCTCACTTTCCGAAGAAGATGCGGACAAAAAGTAGAACAGGTAATGAATAATGAGAAGATGGCATGCAGTGGACAGCACTGGCTGTCTGTCTCTGTTGAAACCAATTGCTGTTTGTTTTTTGTGAACAGCGCAATTTGCCATGTTTTGAATATACCAGTATTGCAAGTTTTTAGGGGGCTCTTTGGGGGTGTTCTAGATTTGCGGTGCTGGGTCGGGGGGTCTTGGAGCACTGCTGGGAAGTTCTAATTTTGATTGCAAGTGGTTTGAAGAAAATCCATTGTGGAAAAGAGGGGTTATGGCCTAGCTGCAGAGCGCGTTTGGACAGAATTGAAGGAAGGCCGAAAATGTTATAAGTGTGAGATTTTGCATATTTGCATTTTGCCTGTTTGGGGGTCTTCTACTTTTTTGCGGGTGGGTTGATGGGTCTGGGAGCATTGCAGGGAAGGTCTAATATCAGAATCAAGTGGTTTGGACAAAATCCATTGTGAAAAAGTTTTTCACTTTTCAGACTTTTCGCTCACTTTCGTGTTTTTGGGGGGCTGCTTGGGGGGGGGTTCCTGGTGTTTGGGGGTGGTTGGGGGGTCTTGGGCATGCCTAATTCTGGTTACAAGTGGTTTGAAAAAAATCCATGGTTGGAAAGGGGAGTTAGGGCCTAGCTGCAGAGCGCGCATGGAGTGATCTGGGAACTAGGCCGAAAATATTCGAAGTGTGAGAATTTGCATTTTTGCTTTTTGCCTGTTTGGGGGTCTTCTACTTTTTTGCGGGTGGGTTGACGGGTCTGGGAGAATTGCTGGGAAGGTCTAATATCGGGCGCAAGTGGTTTGGAAAAAATCCATGGTGAAAAGGTTTTTCAGTTTTTGCTCACTTGCCTGTTTTTGGGGGGCTGTTTGGGGGGGTTCCAGGTTATTGGGGGGGGGGGTTGGGGTCTGGGAGCACTGCTGGCACAGTCTAATTTTGATTGCATTTGTTTTTAAGGAAATCCATGGTGAAAAGGGGAGTTATGGCCTAGCTGCAGAGCACGCATGGAGTGATCTGGGAACAAGGCCGAAAATATTCTAAGTGTGAGATTTAGCATTTTTGCGTTTTGCCTGTTTGGGGGTCTTCTACTTTTTTGCTGGTGGGTTGACGGGTCTGGGGGCATTGCAGGGAAGGTCTAATATCGGAATCAAGTGGTTTGGACAAAATCCATGGTGAAAAAGTTTTTCACTTTTCAGACTTTTCGCTCACTTTCGTGTTTTCGGGGGGCTGCTTGGGGGGGTTCCTGGTGTTTGGGGGGGGATGTTGGGGGGTCTTAGGCATGCCTAATTTTGGTTGCAAGTGGTTTGAAGAAAATCCATGGTTGGAAAGGGGAGTCAGGGCCTAGCTGCAGAGCGCGCATGGAGTGATCTGGGAACTAGGCCGAAAATATTTTAAGTGTGAGATTTTGCATTTTTGCTTTTTGCCTGTTTGGCGGTGTTCTGCCTTTTTGCGGGTGGGTTGGCGGGTCTGGGGGCATTGCTGCGAAGGTCTAATATCGGGCGCAAGTGGTTTGGAGAAAATCCATGGTGAAAAAGGTGGGTTAGGGCCTAGGGTTAGGGTTAGGGTTCTAAAAATCGCAGTTTACACTTTACACCTAGCTTGAGGGGAAAGATCCGCAAATTTCGCCCACACTTATTTATCCTTGAAAAGGAGACTCAGAGTACGCACTTTCGAAATGATGCTTATATGTTTTGCAATACTGTCGACTCTGAAACTGAGAGTGTTATTTTTGCACTACACAGCGTACCTTATATGTTTTTTAACTGGATCACTTACTGTTTTTTCCCATCAAAAATTACAGGACGGCTTTTACTATGTGCCATGGAACAAACGCTGAACTCAAACGCAATACGCAATTACTCCTCAGGCAGCCAGTGGACAGTGTGTCTGGTCACCAATATTCATCGACGGAGCGTAAGATGGAATGGAGGAGTATATTGCGAATAAGAGGAAAGGCAGGATGCATGCAACTTCATTAATTCAACAGGACAACTACAACATAAAGTTACAGTATTCTCTCTTAACTTCTCCTTGTCTTTTAAATGTTATTGTTGTAAAAAACTTGAACTTTTACGAATGTGACTAGGTGCGTTTCTTTGTTCTCTGCTTCAAAGTCATCTCTCTAGCTATTTCATACATTTCTTTGCTATTTTTATGCAGTAGTGCACTACCTTTATGTCCCTTAAAAGATTTATGGATATATTTGAATCCAAAAATGTGTTTCTCTTCATTTGTTGTTTTTGCCATGCAGTGTTTTTTTCTTTCTTCTCTCCACAAAACTTTTCCCAAAAAACCCCATTCCCATCCAATCTTCAAAAACCCTAATCCTCTTCCCCCGGGCTGTGTGGTTTTTCATTGAGGTATGACTATGACAACAAGAAATTCCACACACTTGCAGGGGAGGATAAGGTCTAAGCAGCACCAGAAAAATGTTGGAAAATGGAATTTCATGTGCGACATCGTGAATTGAGCATCAAACATCATGCTCGTATACATGACGAATCAAATGGTTAATTCTTGTTTAAGTATCCTTTGCCTTCATAATATTTCTTATAGTAGCCATAGTCCACGAAGCTAGTAAAGTTACATTTAGAATACATAAGCACTGCTTAGGCTACAATTTATGGCACTGTTCTGTAGCGTACTATCTATCGTACTGTTTCTAATGCTACACTCAGGCCACTCAATGTTTCTTTTCCTTTCTTTTCATATGCTGCTACTGCCAGTGTGTACCACTACTACTACCAGCACAACAATGATATTTCATCCGTCGAGGATACATGTCATCAACCAACCTTAATCACCATTTGCCATGCAGGCAGCCCTGTGGCTACCCCTATTCTGAAACACGAATCACAGGTACGATAAGCATTTTGGAGAGGTAGAATAATGGGCTAGGACTGGGAGGAGAGCAGAGACTGCCAGTACTACTAGTAAAGTATTAGTAGGGCTACTGAATTCACTAACTCGGTTACTGGCACTTTGGTACATTTCAGGACTAGATGTTTCATTCATGCTGGTAAGTTGGAAGAAACCAAACGTCCAGTAACCACCGCCCACCCCCACACAAAATAATATGAACGCGTATACTATGTTTTGGTATGTAAAATAATTATTAAGAAATATATCTATGTAGTCATACAATAAAATAAATTAACCCAACTCACCCCCCTCCCTAACCACAACCAATGTCCAAAAGTCCAAAAGTCCCCTTTCCCAAACACCCAATTCCCACCCCCCCAACAGTCTTTAAAAAAGGGGCAAGGGACAGTCACTTCCTCCGGTGGCGTAGTGTGGACAGCTGTTGCTGCAAGTACCGCAGCTCTTTGCGGAGGTCCCGGAGCTGGCGCTGATGTTTTTCGGCCATCCACTCCAGGTACTCCACTCTCTTACGGAGGCGGCGCTGACGTACCATCCAGAATCTGGGGGGGGCTGCTGATTGTGTTGCTGCTGTGCGGCGGCAGCGGGAGGCTGTCGGGCCACGGCTCCGTTTGGCTGGAGGCTTCTGGCTGGTGGACACGGGGGCACTGGAGGAGGATGCAGTGGTTGATGTCTCCTCCTCCTGCTCCTGAGCCCACAGCCTCCGATACTCGGCACAAATAGCCTCCAGCTTACGGCCCTGGCCCGGATAGCCATCTCCTTTCTGGTGAGCTTTGTTGGAGTAGCATCTATATGAAGAAAGAAAGAAAAATACTGTAGCCAATAGTCTTTAACATAAAGTCACTATAATTTTACTGAAAGTTGACTCTCAGTAACACCAGCAAGTAGCAAACACAGTATAACATTTTGCCATGTATCTTTCCGCCGTCTTTGTAGGCCTGTGACATTACTGGGAGTTTCAGGAATTCCACTAGCAGGACTATGGATGGACTCACTAATACATACATAGTCAGAGAGTACTAAAAAAGTCTTCTGTTTTTTTCTCTTGTTTTGCAAAAGAAATTAGTGGTACGTGAACTTGTGGTAGCCGGCATGGCAGATCACTCAGCTTGCACTCAAGAAAAACAGACACAAGCCATGATGACGCAGACTCGCAGTACTTTAAGCAGTACATGCAGGTGGGGATAGGAAGCTCCTACTTTCCTATAGGGGTGGCTCTGCCACTGGCCATACTCGGTTACATCAAGGGCTACAGCTCAATGTAATGATATCTTTCGCACTGCCCCCCCGGGCCTTTACTACAACAAAAGAAGAAAGAAGATTATTCAATTCTGATCATATATCATTATCCTGCCGATCACATGATCTTTGGTTATATGATGGATGTCTTTAGGTGCTTTGTTTTGATAGATTAAGTGAACTACAGCGATAGTCCACCCATGACACAGCTGAAATAAAATTAATACATAGGGAGTGAGTGTGGAACCCATAATTAGCGGATGAAGGGACTTGACTTGATATAATGTTGTCAACTATACAATCCATACACAATAGATGCTGCGCTTGCAAAGTAAAGTACTGTACTGTTAGTCAAGGCAGAGAGTATTTGTGATCAATCACAAATTCTAGTATTTGGATTTCCTCAGCTTTGCTACTCTGGCACGGACATGCTGTTCAACGTAACAATCTTTATCCACTCAGCGTCTGCTCTACTACATCATACACCTCTGCTATCGATGAGGAAAACGAAGATAACATCCAGGCTTCCAAAGTACGTCTATCATTCTTCTTACTGTCTCAAATGTACCAAGTTTTCTTTTTCTCAACAACCAACTAACACCCTTTTCATTATATTTTGGAAACCACCGTCTTTGTCTCTTGACTTGCATTCAAAAACACCATTCTTCACAGTCATAAATGTTAAGACTCGCTCGAACTTCGTTTCACCCCTCTTTCACTTTTCGTTCTTCACATCCCAATAGTACATCTGATATGAATTGGCTTCACGATAAAAGTTTGCCAGCTGAGTTGAAGTCAAATAGAGGGGGCCATTGCTTACCCGAGAAGTACCGCCGCTAATGCTATTACCAGTCAAGGTTGACTGTCTTCTCCGTGATAGCCAAAAAAGTAGTTCTAAATTAGTAACTGTTCTTAACAGTACAGTGTACTTGTACTAGTGTACTGTACAGTACATCATACACTCCTTTGCAAGCCTACTCGAAAATGTCAATATGTAAGGAGTATAATAACTTACCACCGTCCGCCGCCGCTGAGCCTTCCCCCCATCTCCTCCTGGTGGCGCCGCCACATCCGCCCCTAGAGTGAAGCCCTCCGCAGTGCTGGCCCCGGCACTGGTGGTCGTCTGTGCCGCATCAGATGTTGTGACGTCTAGAAAAAACATGTCATATGCCATACACAACTCACTCTTTCGTCTCGTAATGGAAGGAAATGTTACATAACACATTTTTTATTACTGGGATTAAAAAATAGTAACGGTTTAGGAGAGGGTGTTAACTTTTTATATGCTTATTCCATTAAATACTACACTTCTTAGGACAATTGATGAATGCTTACTTAACGTGCACCATTTTTCTAATTACAGAAAGAAGATTACATTGCCCTTCTGCCAACAGGACAATTCACCAACTACTAGTAAGTCATCACCAGCAGTACTTTAAGTACTTTAAAGAAGGTGGTGGCTCCCGCACAGTTTTTCTAATAATTTCATGTGTCTGTTAACTATTACGTTAAAGTAATTTGATTCATGGGAATGTTGTTTAAACTTTAACGTCATCTATCAGCAGTGCTCGCTCCGAATACTACGCTATTAAAAATAAAGATTTTTTTTCATTTCTTAATTGAAAATATAACTTTAAAACTAACAAACACTGTGTGGTTTTTGTTCACAAGTGAGTGAGCGGAAGGGTTTGAACTACTGCACTTGACAGTCATGTTTCTGTGACTCAGATAGGCCGGGACTCGGCGGTAGCCTTCTTCTGTTCTTCTGGGTCGTAAAATCATTGGTCAGACACTAGATAGTCGGTCAGGGGATTGGGGGATCAACTTCTGTTTGGACTGAGGTATGTCGAAAGTCGAATTGCACCTATCATCAATAATGTCCTATTTCTCTTGTCCATACTTCTTTATGTGCAGAATAGTCCCTGAAACACTAGCAGTATGGTATGTGCTCCTAGCAAATCAAAAAGGCAACTGCTACCTTTTTCTTGGTCTAAACATTGAAACTTGTTGTTGGAAATTGTCAAAGCACTTACATTAAGAAGACTGGAATAGACAGCAAGGGCAACCCAGATGACTGCACTCGGTGCCTAGAGTTATTGCTGGATCAGAGTTTTGTTTAACACCGTTTGCTGACTGGGCAAGCTTAGCTATCTACACAGACCAACTCATAATCGTAAATAGTAGTAGCACAGAGAGTGATGGTAGAGGCAGGATAAGAATGTAGAAAGTAGTCTAGATTAGAATAAGATCAAAGAATATTTTTGTAAAAAATAGAATTAGGAAACAGTTTGTAATGAATAGGATCTGTAAAAGTTAGGGAAGTATAAGTATCAATATAACAATAGAACAACTTACTGAGCCTGCAAGGGACTACTGTGATTGTCCACTTTCTTCCACCGGAGTCTCAATGGTGCTGCTAGTCGCCTTGCCCCTGGCAGGTGCTGATGATCATGAAATAAAGAAACACAACATAGATGATTGTTTTTTTGAAATATTTGATTTCTTTGACCACAATCTAAAACTATCTTGGGGAAAAAAATTAGCAACAATTGCACTACATGTATTAACCTATCTGATTTTACCAACTAGGAGGATACTACTAGTACAGTATTGCTGGATTCGCAGACCGTCTACTTGGAAAGTTATGTAAATCACCAACTAAACCAACAACAAAAGGTTCTACTACGACTGTCAGCACTCACAGCACGCGACGTGACAGACACAGTCCATCATCATGATTGCAGAGCACTAAAAATGTCCTACTACTACTAATAACAAGTCATAATATACTCAACCTATCAATCCATCACTATCTCTTCTTCTTAGTGGCAGCAGGAGTGCAAAGGAAGGACTAGACTTGAGTCTCTAGTCTCTCTAGCATTACGCAGTTCTGTAAAGTACTACACTTGTGGTACTGAAAATTTGGACCTGTGTTATAAGCATCGTCGTATCATGACGATTTTGATATCAGCAGACCGAGAATGGCTAGTATACTATTCACAAGCATTTTCGTCACATTCGAGTGACGGTTTCACCCTGAAACCAGAGATTCCGTCCTGAAACCTCGGGTTCCATTTTGTGAACGGCAGCCATTTTGTGATTGCCCTCACATAGGCCGGTGACTAAGGCCAAAAACGAATCTGAAGGACACGTACACTTTTGCTGACTCCTGCACGACCTGGGCAAGCTGACTCCACTGCTCAAGGCCAAACCTGTTCGGTCAGTTCCTCTCCCAGTGGCCGATCGACATGCCATAAACCTTTCATCGCACACAAACCACGCCTAATCTTACACACACACCTGTCCCTGTTTCCTACTTTATGACCTGCTTTACGAGGAGGAGGTGCCCGAATTTATTAGGGGTCTGTCGATATCTGATGAAAATGTTGGGCCTTGCCGGGTGATTTATTGTGGGCTGGACAAACTGAAAATAAGCTTGTCATCATGATTCTGCTTTTTCTTTGTAGTGAAAATATGTGAATGGTTAACTGTAAAATAAGGAATGTTTGCCTAAAGCATAATATTATGTATAAAAGGGATGGCTAGCTTTGTAAGTTTGAGCAGTCTCCTGAGAATATACACGTTGTTGTACTTCTAGGATACACTGTTACTGGCTGCAGCCAATAAATTCGATCTTTGACTTCACCAAGAAGACTCTGTGTTTCTGTAGTCTAAAACAGGAAGGACTTGAAGTCTTAGGGTGTTGTCCCTGGCACCGCTGGGTTACCGGTTCCGAAAAACCCAGTACTTCAGTTGGCGCCCAACGTTGGGCGATATCAGCGGTACCGGTCCAAGCCAGAGGTTCGTGAGGAGCTTCGTGTGAAAATTCTGGTGGAAGGCCGCCACTTCATCGACCCCTGCATGTCGACGTGGTCCGAAAGTCTTTGCTGCGAGGTTCCCCGCTTCCCGACGGCTACGAAGGACTGCTGCCCTGACTATCTCCCTGTTTTGGACCCTTGATGATTTGTAGAGCAAAACGATAGACGAGTCTTCTGGTGAGGTCATCGATACCTCAGTTAAGTATAGTGGAGCGTCTCCCAGTCCTTAGTTGGTTCTTAGTTTGGGTATCCCTTTGGGATCTTTGATTTGGAACTTGCAAGTACCAAAGCCGAGGGACTCGTGTATTCACGAGACTATCGTATTCGATAATCCTTTGACGTTTGAAGCTAGACTAGTGTGCGAAGATGCCTGGTCTTAGCAGACTTGGAAATTTGTTTTGTCTTGGTTGTAATAGGGATTCCCGATTGGAGGACTCGTGTCCGGTTCCTCCGACTAGAATTCCAACATATGAACTGTATGTGAAACATGGCGTGGGCCCCATCACATATAATGAAGTATGGATCCGATACACCAGAAAGGATGGTGTTCTAAAATGGCCCCAATATGGTAGCTTTGACACAGAGATTTTAGACAATCTAGAGGTTAGACTTTTCAAGAAGAAAGCCCGGCCGGCGATGTTTGACTCTTTCCGCCTATGGCGTAAGGAAGCCAAACAGAAAGAAATTAAATTAGCAAAGAAAAATAAAAGAGAAAAGGGTATTTCGATAATGCAAGCTGCTACGCAGTATAAAGATAACGAAGAGGAACAGGCAAGTGAGCAGTTGCACAGGCAACGTAAAATGGCGATTGATAAATGTTACCCAGTTTTGCCGCCTCCTCAGCAAGATGCAGCAAAAGAACTTGAAAAAGACCCCCTAATGTCACACTTATTGAGTTCGCCACCCCCCTATGCGCAGAGTGCTACTGCACCTCCGCAGCCTTTAGTTGTGCAACCTCCAGTTGTTTTGCCTCAACTTCTTCCACAGCTGCCAGCTCCTCTTCAGTTGGCTCCTATTCCTTTGGCGCAGCCTCCTCAAGGGCCGCCGACTTTGCTACCTGCTCTCCCTGTACTTCCTACGATCTTGCCTACTACATCGACTACCTTTTCTGGTATTCCTCCTGATACTGCATCTGCTTCTGCATCTACGCCTGCCTTGCCTCACCCTGTTTTTCCTCCTATTCTCTCGTCGACTTCTCCTTCCGTTCGACAGAGAATGACTGACACTGTTGCTAGCCTTCTATATCCTCTCTTTAGGGCATCAAGTATGACCCCTGTCTCGGCGCGTAAACAGTTGCGTAGTCAACTGCCTGACTCTAGAGAGCAGGAAACATTGAATTATTTGGCACATAAATGGGTTACTGACCCCACAAGATATGAGCTAGAGTCTCTTATGGATATCTTCCATCAGTGGGAAGCACCAAAGCAGAGGTATGTTTTTGAGAAAATGTGTGCTTTTCTTTGTGAGGATTTAGAGGAAAATGATTTGGAGCCCAATCCGCCTGAGCTATGTCGTATACAGTTCGAGTTTGCAAAAGGCACAATTGTGGGTTCTGATGTTAAGAAAGCAGTTGCGACATTGTTGTCGTTTAGGAGTGAGGGTATTTCTCAGTCGTTGTTTGAGCCTGATTCCGCCGTTAAAAAGAAGGTGAGACAATATCCCATGAGACAAGTTCCCCCAGTTTGTAGAGAAGGGGACCCAAATGTTAATCTGCCCATTCTGCCTCATTTTCAGCATGTTTGGGTACATGTTCCATGGAAGCGAGCTGAAGTCTTGGCCCTTAAACAGACTTTACCTGATCCCCGTAAAAACCCTGCAGGGTATTACAAGGAATTATCACAGACTGCAAGCTCATGTATTATGAATTTAGCCGACATAGACATGTTGTTTGGAAATGTTGTTCCACAGCCTTTATGGGGAAAGATTCGTCATGCGGATCATGATCAGGAGTTAGGTGACTCATGGGCTAATATTAGTGCTGCAGATGGCCGACAAGTTGGTGGTGCTAAACCCGAGCCTTTAATAGCAGACCTTCCTGGTAGGATTATAAATTACATGAAGACTTTAATGCCTGCGATGCGTGTAAATTGGGACAAATTGTCTGCATGTAAGCAGAAGAAAGAGGAGACCGTATCGGCTTTCTTCACCCGGTTTGAAGAAACATTTGTCGACCACAGTGGTCAAGATATGAGTACAGAAGGTGGTCAACGGTTGTTCTTTGACAAGTTTGTGCATAATTTATTACCTGAGTTATGTAAGAAATTAAAGGATTCAGAAAGTTGACCGTCCTGCTCCCAGCTGAAGCGGTCGCTCCACACGCTGCTCCCTTCCTCACCTGGTATCGTAGCGATCTCGCCTTGCACTGCTTTAGCCTGTATCATTATTTAATTTAATTCGTAGCGCTAGATTGCCCCGCCTGCCTATTATTAATTAATAAATTGCTGAGGTTAATTAGATCGTATCGCTTGATTGCCAAGGTGCGCTTGTACGACATTTGATCTTGTGCTGTGCTGCCTGCAGATTTATTTGTGCCTGATTGTACCGGCGCCACTGCCATTTGCATCGCGCTATTTCAGATTGTGCCCCAGTCCTGTTTCGTTATTGGCTTGCTGCTATTGTGTTGTTGTTGTTGTGCCTTCCCTGCCCTGATCTCCACCCGCTCCCGCCTCCCAGCTGACCCTCCCTCCCACTGATACTGACTACCCCGCTCGGCTGTGGTTGCGCTGTGACCGTCCTGCTCCCAGCTGAAGCGGTCGCTCCACACGCTGCTCCCTTCCTCACCTGGTATCGTAGCGATCTCGCCTTGCACTGCTTTAGCCTGTATCATTATTTAATTTAATTCGTAGCGCTAGATTGCCCCGCCTGCCTATTATTAATTATTAAATTGCTGAGGTTAATTAGATCATAGCGCTTGATTGCCAAGGTGCGCTTGTACGAGATTTGATCTTGTGCTGTGCTGCCTGCAGATTTATTTGTGCCTGATTGTACCGGCGCCACTGCCATTTGCATCGCGCTATTTCAGATTGTGCCCCAGTCCTGTTTCGTTATTGGCTTGCTGCCATTTTGTTGTTGTTGTTGTGCCTTCCCTGCCCTGATCTCCACCCCGCTCCCGCCTCCCAGCTGACCCTCCCTCGCCCCTCCCCTTCCACCATCCACATATGACAGATGCTTTTGCGGGCAGCGTTAACGCGCAGCGGACGCGCCTCATGCGCGCCGAAGGTGCGCCAAAGGTAAGCCCGTCTACGCCCATCTGCGCCTGGACCCCGCCCAGCGCCAGACCCACTGGTCCTCACAAAACCCACCCCACCCGCATAACGTATGACGCCGCTACCCTCTTTGCCCTTAACCCCAGACGCACACCACAATGATGCGAAGCTGTCCCCGGACACACCCATGGACCATTCGCCTGCCACTCCGGCAAGTTCACCTGCATCAGGACCCACACCAAATCCACTTCCTCCAAACACAGCTACGACTCTAACCACCTGAAATGCATCCTGCTGAACACCCGCTCGGTCCACAGACACGCCACTGAACTCTGGGACCTACTCGACACTACATCGCCGGACGTCGCCTTCCTTACAGAAACCTGGATGAACGCCTCATCAGCGCCCGACATCGCCATAGCCATCCCAGACGCCTACAAGATCATCCGAAAAGACCGCACCAACCAAACAGGAGGAGGCATCGCCATCGTCCATAAGAACACCATCCGAATCACGACCAGCTCCGACGATAACCTTGCGACCGCTGAACACCTTCACTTCCAGATCCACACCGACCCCAGGACCACACTTAGAGGCACCCTCATCTACAGACCACCAGGAACCCGCTCACACTTCAGCGAAGACATCACTGACTTCATCAGCCCACATGCCCTCACATCCGAGAACTACATTCTACTGGGAGACCTCAACTTCCACCTGGAAAAGAAAAACGACAACAACACCACCACCCTTCTGGACAACCTGGCCAATCTTGGACTCAAACAACTTGTTGACACCCCCACCCACTTAGCCGGACACACGCTCGACCCTATCTTCACCTCCAGCAAACACATCTCCTTCGATCACACCACAGCTCTCCACTGGACGGACCACAGCTGCGTTCATTTCAGCTACAAAAAGACCACGACCCACAACCCCCCACAACCTATTCCTCGAAGAAACTGGAACAAAATCAACACCGACCAACTCTTCACATCGCTTAACCAAAACCCTCCTACCATATCATCGGACCCAAACCAAGCTGCCACCAAACTTACACAATGGATCCCCCACAGCGCTAATGAATTAGCACCCTTGAAAAACCACCTGACCAAACAAGGTAACAAAAAGGCCCCCTGGTTCAACGATGACCTTAAGAAATCCAAGAAGTTTTGTCGTACCCTCGAGAAAACCTGGAGAAAAAACCCAACCACCGACAACCTGACTACCTTCAAGGACGACACCCGCAAACACCACCAATTGATCCGATCCACCAAGAAATCAGCATTCAAGGACCAACTCGACAACAACGCCCACAACAGCAAGGAACTATTCAACATCGTCAAAGAATTTACCAACCCCACCGCCGGCGCCAACGACATCACTCCCTCCCAAGACCTTTGCGACTCTTTATCCTCTTTCCTCCGCAACAAAATCGCCGACATACATAACAGCTTTGAAAACCAGTCCGAAGAACAGACCACTCCACCCACCTGCGAACCAAAACAGCACTCTCACAACCTTCACGCCTGGAACCCAATCACTGCTGAAGACACCATCCGCCTGATGAACTCCATCCACTCAGGTTCACCAACCGACCCATGTCCCCACCACATCTTCAACAAAGCAGATTCCATCATCGCACCACATTTCCGCGATGTCATCAACTGTTCCTTCAATTCCGCCACCTTCCCGGAAAGCTGGAAACATGCCGAACTCAGCGCCCTTCTGAAGAAACCCACACCTGACCCCTCTGAACTTAAGAACTACCGCCCCATCTCACTCCTCCCATTCCCTGCCAAAGTCATTGAGAAAGCCGTCAATAATCAGCTCGCCGCCTTCCTTGAATCCAACAACTCCCTCGACCCCTCACAGTCCTGCTTCCGATCCAAACACAGCACCGAAACCGCCCTCATCGCTGCTACGGACGACATCCGAACGCTACTGGACAACGGAGAAACAGTTGCCCTCATCCTACTTGACCTCTCCGCCGCCTTCGACACAGTCTGTCACAGCACCCTCATACAACGCCTCAGCAACGTCGGGATACAAGGAAAAGCCCTGGACTGGATCATCTCGTTCCTCGCCGGAAGAACCCAGAGAGTCCGCCTCCCCCATTCAAATCTGAGGCCACCGAAGTCATCTGCGGCATACCACAAGGATCATCACTCAGTCCCACCCTCTTCAACGTTTACATGAGTCCCCTCGCATCCATCGCGCGACAACACAACCTCAACATCATCTCCTACGCAGACGACACCCAACTGATCCTCTCCCTCACCAAAGACCCAAACACCGCCAAAACCAATCTACACGAAGGAATGAAAGAAGTGGCCGAATGGATGAAGAACAGCCGTTTAAAACTAAATTCGGACAAAACGGAAGTCCTCATCCTAGGATCATCCCCCTCTGCCTGGGACGACTCATGGTGGCCACCGGCCCTGGGTACAGATCACGCACGTAACCTGGCCTTCATCCTAGACTCCTCCCTCTTGATGACCAGACAAGGCAACGCCGTCTCATCTTCATGCTTCAACATCCTACGCATGCTCAAAAAAATCTTCCGTTGGATCCCCACCGAAACAAGAAAGACAGTCACCCACGCACTGGTCACTAGCCGTCTGGATTATGGAAACACCCTTTACGCCGGAACCACAGCCAAACTACAGAAAAAACTCCAACACATCCAAAACGCCTCAGCCAGACTCATTCTGGACATCCCACGCCAAGCTCACATTTCCGGTCACCTGAAAGACCTCCACTGGCTCCTCGTCAACAAGAGAATAACGTTCCGTCTCCTCACCTACGCACACAAGGCCCTCTACGACCTAGGACCCGAATGCCTCAACACACGACTGTCCTTCTACACACCCACCCGCCAACTACGATCATCCAATCAAGCCCTCGCCGCAATTCCGCGCATCCATAGATCCACCATGGGAGGAAGATTCTTCTCCTACTTAGCGGCCAAAACCTGGAATTCTCTCCCCACTCACCTCCGCCTTACACAGAACCACCTCTCCTTCAGAAAGCAGCTAAAAACCTGGCTTTTCGATAAGTAATGCACCCACCCTCCCTCAAGCGCCTTGAGACCCTCTGGGTGAGTAGCGCGCTATACAAATTCTTGAACTTGAACTTGAAAGTTCTTGGGCCGTTTCCTCTTCAGCACAGATATTGGCTACTGCACAGTGTTATGAAAATCGAAATAAAGATGAGAAGGATAGAGCAGACAAGAAAACTAAAGAGTTAAAGACGAAGGTTCTTTTACAACAAGCGTACCCGCCACGTGGTGGTCAGAGTAACTATCAGCAACCTCAACAATTTCAGAGGAACTCGTAAAGGTTCGAGTATCCTCAACAGCGTGTTCCTGTAGGTCCCAATCAGTGTTCATATTGTAAAGAAGAGGGTCATTTCAAGTATAGTTGTCCTATTTTGTTACAGCGTATGAATGGTGCTTCTGGTGCAAGAGGTCGAGGTGTTCAACAAGCTCCTAGAGGTAGAGGACGTGGAAATTACCCCCAGAACGCACGTTCCTTTCCGACTCAAAATTCAATGAATAGTTTTGATCAGCAGAATAACGCATCTGGTAGGACAGCTCAGTACTATGCTGATGACTACTATGCAGAAGATGAGAATCTGGAAGGTAATGATTGCTAGGACAGCCATAGACAAAGAGAGGGAGTTGTTTCAGTTCCAGTAGATCAGAATGGACCTTACGTTGAGGAGATTACATCAGGTGTGTCAGAGCCTTTTCTGTTGGATACTGGTGCTACAAAGAGTTCTATAATGCACTCTAAACTCCCTGCGCACCTTTGTCTGGCGAAATGAATGGTTCAGTAGGTTTTTCTGGCGCCCCGGTTAGAAACCCGATTTCTAGTCCTATGTCTCTTTCTGTTGGACCTTGTGAATTCTAAGCACCCCTTATTCTGACGACAGGTTGTGGTGAAAACTTGTTAGGATTGGATCTGTTGAAAAGATTGTATGCGACTTTGTATTGTTCTCCTTCGGGAGTACAACTTACACTAGGTAAGAAAGTGGTCTCTCCAATGTATTTATCGAAGGATAAACCTCCGACCGAGTTGTCGTTTCTTCCTGATATTCTTTGGGCTACTGGTCCTAATGATGTGGGTCTTTTGGAAATGCCGCCATATGTTGTGACATTGAAAGCCAATCTTAAAATGCCACGCATTCCCCAATACAAGATTTCTAGTGAAGGTGAAAAAGCTTTGCTAGCGATCATTTATGATTTGATTGAAAAAGATGTAATTGAAGAGACAAGAGGCAACGTTTGCAATAGTCCTGTTCTGCCTGTTTTGAAGCGTACTGATCCTTCTCAGCCACCCGTTTACAGATTTGTGATTGATCTTAGAGAGGTGAACAAGATCGTTGTGCCACAATTTCCAGTTGTCCATGATTTAACTGCCCTATTGACCATGGTTCCAGCTTCTGCGACTTGGTTCTCGGTGATTGACTTGAAGAATGCTTTCTTCAGCATCCCGATTGCCGAGGAAAGTAGGGATATTTTTGGCTTCAGTTTAGTAAGCCGAAGCTTCCGCTTCAAACGCGCTCCCCAGGGCTACTGTTAAAGTCCATCGATATATAGTCAGGCTCTAAAAACACAGCTTGATACGATTGTTTTACCTGATGGCGCTACCCTTCTTCAGTACGTTGATGGTTTGCTAGTCGCTGCAGATACTGAGGAAATCTGTAAAAAAGCCATGTTGTCATTGTTGCGTCATTTGTCTGAGTTGCACCACAAAGTGTCTCTTTCCAAGTTGCAATATTGTCGACAAGAAGTGACCTACTTAGGTCATCTCTTATCGAAGGTGGGAAGGAAACTGACCTCAGAAAGAATTCAGGCAATAGCGAAATTGAGTGTGCCAAGGACACAGAGAGAAGTGCGTGCTTTCTTGGGTATTACATCATATTGCAGACAATGGATACCGAATTTTTCTTTGTTGGCCAAACCTTTGGTGGCATTAACTTGAAAAGAAACACCGAATCCCCTTCCATGGTCTGAAGAGTGTCAGAAAAGTTTTTCCGAATTGCGCAATGCATTATGTTCTGCTCCTGTGTTGGGTACCCCCGACTACAGTAAGCCCTTTACATTGTATGTCCATGAGAAGGAAGGTTGTGCATTGTCAGTGTTGACACAGTTGTTCGGAAACAGGCAGCATCCATGTGCGTATTTTTCGTCGACTTTGGATCCGGTAGCTAAAGCGTTGCCGAGTTGCTTAAGAGCCACAGCAGTAGCAGCTGTTTCTATTTGGCAGTCTGCTGGTTTAGTGATGAATAATACATTGATTAGATGGTTCCACATGCAGTGGACACTTTGTTAAACAGGACCAAGACACAGCACTTAACTAGTGCTCGATTGTCATGTTACTCGTTAACACTGTTAGCGAGTCATGTGCACATAAAACGATGCAACACGTTGAATCCAGCTACGTTGTTGCCGATTATAGCAGAGACAGATGTTTCTGAACAGCATGATTGTTTTCTCAGAACAGAAGAAGAAACGAAAGGGAGAATAGATCTTCAGGACACTCCTCTTGTGAAGTGTGATGGTACCTTATGGGTGGATGGTTCATGCTTCAAGCTTCCGAATGGAGATACGACGGCAGCATATGGTGTCACGACTTCACATATGATTGTTGAAGCTGCACGTATCCCACATAATTCAGCTCAAGCAGCAGAGTTGATTGCACTTACGAGAGCGTGTGTGTTGTCGAAAGGAATGAACGTGACCATATATATAAGCATGGGCGTAAAATCCGTTCCGCTCGCGGATTTTGTGGATTTTCGGTAAATTCGCAATCCGCGAACTCTCGCGAACTTGCCGAAAATTCGTAAAATCCGTGCGAAGCGGATTTTTTGCTTGGTCGCACTTGCCAACTAGAATACTATACAATTTCGCGGGAGTAAATACTTGCGAACACGTAGATGCGGCGGGCAGCGACAATCTCGCAATTGCGAGATTGCAAAATTTGCAATTTCGCACAAGAAATCCACCAGCAGGCAGCATAAACCTTGAAAATTATGATTTTTATCAGAATAACTCCTCAGGTTGACATTTGCCTGCACTTTTTCTTTGCAAGGAGTCCATTTTGGGGGGTGGGGGTGGGAGGAAGGAAGTGCCCCACAGTCTCCAACTTCCTGTTCCTGTCCACCAGGCTCCTCCCAGTGCTTTCTTCATGTGCTGGTCACTTTGATTTGGATCTTGACCTGGAAGGATTACTTTTGTGGATGCTGCTGGATATTTGGATTTTTGCAAAACTGAAAGCACTCAGCAGGTGCAAAAGTTCAATCTTATCATTAGTAACCATTCCCTGTAGTGCTTCCTGAGGGGCCCCTTCAGAGTTCATTTGCCTACTTGCAACTATTCTATGACCCTGCTCTGACCCTCACAGCAGGCTCAGAGAATAGCTACAAGTATACAACAAAGGTCCTGTTAAAAAAATTACACTGCAACAGAAAGCAATTACAGACAAAACTGAAAGCACTCAGCAGGTGCAAAAGTTCAATCTTATCATTAGTAACCATTCCCTGTAGTGCTTCCTGAGGGGCCCCTTCAGAGTTCAGCAAATTACAGATAAGGAAGCAGGAGCCAGCCAGACTGGAAGTTTAAATTCAGTGACACATTAATCAACCCCAAATTAATTCATGTCAGTTGAAGCAGGGCAGGTGTGCTTGCTTTTTTTCACCCCCATAATCTACAGTGATAAACCAACCAGAGGGTGGCAGTGATGTACCAGAGGGTGGCATGGGTGTACCAGAGGGTGGCAGTGGTGAAACAGAGGGTGCTGTGAACCTGTGATGATGAACCAGATGTAGAAACAACATAGTCGCGGCCGTTGCGAGCCGACAAGTAAGTTCGCAATTGCGAACTGGTACAGAACCCTCGCGAACTGGCAGAAATCCTTGCGAACACAAAAAAATAAAAAATCCGCAAATTCGCGAGAGTTCGCGGATTTTGCGGATTGCGAATCCGTAAATACGCAAGTTCGCGGATTGCCAATTCGCAAAATCCGCCCATGCTTACATATATACCGACAGCCAGTATGCATTTGGTGTGGCTCACAGTTTTGGACGATTGTGGAAAGAACGTGGGTTTCTGACTTAGCATGGAGCTAAGATACAGCATGGTCAGTTGGTGAATGAGCTTCTCGAGTCACTTACCTTGCCGTTGCAAGTTGCGATTGTGAAATGTAGTGTGCACAAAAAGGTTACTGATGATGTTGGTCGTGGCAATGCATTTGCTGATGAAGTCGCAAAAGAAACAGCAATGGATGTGATGAGTCGAATGTATGTTGCAGGCCCTGCAAGATGGGTTGGTGACGTTGGAATGTGTTAAGACACGATAGAGAGTGTGAAGTCTATTCAAGCTGAAGCTACAGAGAAAGAGTTGAGTGTGTGGAGAGAGAGTAAGGGTAAAATGGATGCAAATGGTTGTTGGGTTGAATTGTCAGAGCATCAGAGATGGTTGTTACCCGATGCGTATGTGCTTGCAGTGGTTACAATGGCCCATGGAATGGCTCATATCAGTGTGAAAGGGATTTGTAAGTTGTTGGCCCCGGTATGGCAAAATGCTGGAATTCCTAAGTGTGCGGAGAATGTGGTCAAGAATTGCATGGTGTGTCTGAAATACAATCCTGGTAGGGGAACCCCAACTCCAGCTGGTCAATTTGCGCGTCCAACATATTCGTTCGAGGTTTTACAGCTAGATTTCATCCACATGGAAAGGTGCAACAATTTGAAATACGTACTCTTTGTTGTTTGTGCCTTTTCGAGATGGGTAGAAGCATATCCCCTGAAAGACAACACTGCCTTATCCACAGCTAAAGCCCTTGTCAAAGAATTTTTCCCTAGATTTGGCTTGCCGAGAATGGTCTGGAGTGATAATGGGAGTGAATTTGTGGGTCGAGTGATGAAGAAAGTATGTGAAGGGCTAGGTATCCAGCAAAAATTTCACGCTGCAAATCACCCCCAATCAGCTGGACTAGTAGAATGCTACAATGGCACGTTAAAACTAAAATTGGCCAAAATTCAAGCGAGCTCTGGTCTTAAATGGCCTGACGCTCTGCCTTTAGCACTCCTATCAACAAGAATGACTGTGCATTCGCGAGTGGGACTTAGTCCTCATGAAATAGTGTTCGGCCGTCCGGCCAACATATGGGGAGTGCCAAGGCCGACAAAATTCAGTGAGATCGAACACCCTGTACTGCTTGACTATTTGTATGAATTGACGGCTAAATTGCGTGTTTTACACCAACAGGTTCACAATACTCTGCCACAGGTCCCTGAAGCTCCAGGACATCCGATCGATCCTGGATCCTGGGTGCTGGTCAAGAATTTTCAGCGAACAAAGAATGACCAGCCCCGGTGGACCGGCCCCCATCTAGTCCTTCTCTCAACAAGATCAGCTGTTCGAGTGGAAGGAAAGAAGAACTGGATCCACGGTGTACACTGCAAGAGGGTCCCTTTGCCTCTACCGTACGACCGGTGGGTCCAGGAGGGTGTCGCTGACTCAGAGACTGAGACCGTGCCTCGCTTTCTGCCTTTCAGTGATGCACGTGTAAAAGGAACAATTTCTGAAAAAGAAAGTGACAATCTTTTGCAAGAAGCTGTGCCGCCGTCAATTCGATTGGACACTACAGAACCTGAACTCCTATTTCAGGACCAGACAGTACCTGGGAAGAAACGCTATAATCTGAGGCCGAGAACTATGGACTAATAACATTTTTCCTTTTCTTTGCTAACTTTTGAAAGTGCAGCTCTCCCATCTGAGAAACTTTTTTATTTTTGTTTTTCGAACCACCATCCGGGTTCAGCTGTAGGGTCGCTGTTGCCCAAGTCTTTGGGGTGCAGCCGAAGACGTTAGGTCGACGGTTCTGGTTGGTCTAAAGGAGTTGCCCTGGACTGACAGAAGCATTCCTTAGCATAGAACACCCTACCATCGCGAGCAGCAATTAGAGAGGGTGGAGTTTTTCGAGATGGAGAGACCTGCCAAGGAAACAAACTTTAAAGCTAAAATATGTAGAATGATGACCAAGAAAAGCTTTTTGATATTATGCATTTTTATGTTGTTCAGTGTAATGATGTTTTTAATAGGATATGTTGTATTCACTTTTCGAGTGACATTTGTACTCACTACACAGCCCATACCTCCTCCTACTGTTTCCTTGCATTCTTTCCACCCTTTTCCTGAACATGAGTCCGTTAGGAGATTAGAGTTTATTAATAACTCTTTTGTTCAGCTTTTACACCAACACCAACTAGTAATAAACACGACTAACTGTTGGGTGTGTGGTCTTATGCCTCACACAACTGATAAAGGTATCCCTTATCTGGTCCTGCCTTTCAGCCATAATGGTTCTGTGTGGGCATACAGAACGATGTTCATCTACGCACATGAAGTCCCCCTACGTTCTGTAAAAGATAATCCAAGGAATAGTGCTCTAGTTAAGGGTATAGTAGATATGATTAGGGAAGATACTTCCTATGAGACTATCCCGAGAGATGAGACACTAGCATATATTGGATGGAACGTGACCGGATATGGAGTTACTCTGAGTGAGAAACAGCAAACTAAGAGATCCTCCCCGATTTGGATTGTACCCCATCAGGGTCACCTATGTCTGCAAGGTACTGGCAAGAATCCCAGAGCTCAGTTAGGGAAGAGCATCTGCACTGAGACATATGTTTTTGCGTCCCAGACTTCCCCTTCGTTCTTGGCAGCTAAGGGTACCTATTTCATCTGCCTTGATAGAGCCTATACATGGTTGCCCCCTGACATTTCGGGTACATGCTTTGTTTCTTTCCTGTTGCCCCCCACCTATACAGCTGCAGCAGATTACCATAGGACAAGGATAGTTAGAGGTGTCTTCAGTAAGGAAGACACTGCAGGACAAGAATTGGGAGACTTCTTTAAGGGTTTTCTGCCGTTTTGGGGACCCATGGTTAACAGCAGGAACATAAGGCAATGGACGAGGGTGGTTGAATCCACCGTAGTTCAAACTGCCGGTGCCCTTAGTAACTTGACTGCTGAGCTCCAGTCGGATCGTCTTATGACCCTTCAGAACAGGGTCGCTTTAGACATCATACTTGCAGACCGAGGTGGGGTATGTAAATTGATCCAATCGAGTTTTCATTCCAGATAACGCTCCAGCAGTGTACCAGGCCATCTCCAAACTACATAAGATCTCTGAATCTATTCATGTGGATAAAGGAGATTGGTCGTTGATGGGGTGGTTCTGGGAACTGTTATCCGCCTGGGGATGGAAGATTCTGATGGTCATTGGGATGATCTTAGCCATTCTTTTCCTGTTCTGTCTGTGCGTACAGTGTGCTCCTGCTATATGTGGCCTCTGTGCCTCATCGTGTGTAAGGAAACCTGTATCGAGGGACGAGCTAAGTAATAGGATGATGCTACAGCAACATCTCAATGACTTTATGAATTTAGACCTGGACTCAGATTAGCGTGAGTATAGGTTATTGCCTATGTAAGGGCAAAAGGAGGGTCTGTGGTACTGAAAATTCTGGACCTGTGTTATAAACATCGTCGTATCATGACGATTTTGATATCAGCAGACCGAGAATGGCTAGTATACTATTCACAAGCATTTTCATCACATTCGAGTGACGGTTTCACCCTGAAACCAGAGATTCCGTCCTGAATCCTCGGGTTCCATTTTGTGAACGGCAGCCATTTTGTGATTGCCCTCACATAGGCCGGTGACTAAGGCCAAAATCGAATCTGAAGGACACGTACACTTTTGCTGACTCCTGCACGACCTTGGCAAGCTGACTCCACTGCCCAAGGCCAAACCTGTTCGGTCAGTTCCTCTCCCAGTGGCCGATCGAGATAGTATCAAGGCACAACATGTCATAAACCTTTCATCGCACACAAACCACGCCTAATCTTACACACACCTGTCTCTGTTTCCTACTTTATGACCTGCTTTACGAGGAGGAGGTGCCCAAATTTATTAGGGGTCGGTCGATATCTGATGAAAATGTTGGGCCTTGCCGGGTGATTTATTGTGGGCTGGACAAACTGAAAATAAGCTTGTCATCATGATTCTGCTTTTTCTTTGTAGTGAAAATATGTGAATGGTCAACTGTAAAATAAGGAATGTTTGCCTAAAGCATAATATTATGAATAAAAGGGATGGCTAGCTTTGTAAGTTTGAGCAGTCTCCTGAGAATATACACCGTGTTGTACTTCTAGGATACACTGTTACTGGCTGCAGCCAATAAATTCGATCTTTGACTTCACCAAGAAGACTCTGTGTTTCTGTAGTCTAAAACAGGAAGGACTCGAAGTCTTAGGGTGTTGTCCCTGGCACCGCTGGGTTACCGGTTCCAAAAAACCCAGTACTTCACACTCATACGTATTATCAGGCCAGATGAGCACAAAGTTGCAAACAAGTAAGCATAGTAGCAACGCCACTAAGGAGGCGAGCACCTGCAATCACAGAAGCTATTTAAACACTATTTTACCTGCAATGTAATCAAATAGTCAGCATTCTTGCTCTTCGGGAAAAACATATATTAGCAATATAACACAGAGCAGAAGAATACAAAGTAGTTATTAAATAGCTACTCACCAAGGGCAGGGATCTCCACACCTAGCAGGTGGAGCAGGTCCTGCTCCCGGTCGAGGATGTTGGCCCACCGGTGCGTCTCTTGGTCGTAGGTGCGCCGGACCCCCGACTCCCTCCGCATGGCCCAGCACACCTTATCCCACCGCTGCTGACACTTCCAGAGGCCATACCCCTTGACCGGGCCTGCCCCCTGCTGCCACTGTCTTAGGGAGGTGGCGCAGAACAAAACAAATCAGGGCGGCCACCTCCACCGCGGTAAAAACCTCCCTGGCCACTACATCAACTCCCCTCAATCGGGGACCCTTCCCCTTTGATTTGCCGGCTCCCTTTGCCATGGTCCTGGCCAAAAGAAGAAAAGAATAGGGGGAAGAAAAAAAAAATGAAAGAGAGAGCTAAACCAAAATTGTAGTTATAAAGTAACAAAAAGTTGGAAAAAACACAAAATATAGATCTAGAAAAATAGAGAGATAGATAATGAGCAAAAAAGAGCAAAAAAAAGTTCAAAGAAAGAAAGGATGGCAAATATTCAAGCAGGATTCAAAAAGCATGCACAGGACCATAGCAATGAATGAAAAACAAGATGGCCGCGCCCATTGAGGACCGCATGGGTAAGTTTGCGCGATATTTCCCCCACGAGCATGCAAAAACACGCACGAACTCGTAATAGCGCGCCGCACACAACGCGAGATTGCCAATAGCGTCCGGAAACGGAAATACGCAACGAGCACAAGATGGCCGCGCCCATTTATGACCGCATGGGCAACCTCGCGTTCGGTGCACTGCAAGCGGTCCGCGAATATGCAAAAAACCCTGTGAACACGCAAAAAAAATCTGCAAATTCGCACGAATTTGCGAATTATGCGGATCGCGAATTCGCTTTCGTGCGATTTCGCGGACCGCAAATTCACAAATTTTGCCCATACTTAGTGGTAAGTATGTCTCTATGTTCTGGTGTGGCCTGCCACAAGGTCCGCAGCAGAAGATGTTCTAAGTGTCATGCACCACCACCAAACGGCACTCTCATGGTGTAGTTGGAATGCAGCAGGACATGCCCGAATAGGCATTACAATGCTGTGTCGTACGAGTGCATGGGATACAACAGCCCAACGTACAAAAGTGTGGGGCTCGAGGGAGGGAGGAGCAGCTGTTTGGCAACGTAACACACAGTGAACCCACCCTGTGCCACGTGCTGGGCATCTCATCCATAATGACCATGGTCAAAGACATCCGACAACACCCATAACCGGCTTTTGTACACATACTATATGAATGCAGCGTGGTTTTACTTCTATGCTCGTTCAGTGGTGTGATGTTCGCGGGTTGTGTGACTTGTGCTCCTTGTTGGTGTGTTTCGTTTTGGCCATTGTTTGTCTATACTTGTGCTGTACTTAATTGTGCATGTGTGCCATTGTGCCCATCTCCCCGTCCCCTCACTCCCTGCTTCTACCTCTTCCTGGTGCTGTTGTTTCTATCATTTTGTTCCTCCACACATAAATACATGTAAAGAACAAATTAGAATAGTTCCTTGATTCTTTTAGGTTTTCAGAACTTCTCACTATTAATTTCTTTTTAATTTGCCATATAAACAGTTTTTTTTCATATCCAACTACACATAGAAGTCAGCAGTGCAGCGTATTCTATCAACACACTTTGTACAACATTCTACAACACATGCAGGTTAAAAGTTCATTTAGTTTTTTAAACCTAATGATATTTTTTTGCAACATTTTCTCAAACATTTAACGGCACGTGCAGGTTAAAAGTTCACAATGGTTTTAAGTTTGAAAAAAGCCTTCCAAATACAAGTAGCAGGTGTGGTTGTGTTTAGCAAATTTCATCCTATGATATGTACTCCACGTTGAAACTGCTTTTTCTTAACCAATCACAAAGATGCTTTTCCACAAAATGAATGTGCACCCTACTTTTAAAAAACAATGCTTTTCATCTCCCAATCAGGTATCGTTTTGTATGGCAAATAAAAAGTAGTTCCTCATCTTTAAACATATCTCTTATTCTATGAAGGAACTGCATGAGCAACAGCCATCTTTCCATACCTTCCAGTCATACCTTCAAAATGCTAGTGTGGATCATAGGACATAGCTATATTTTCTGGTGCAAGAAGTATGCAGAACAGAGATGTATTGACTTAGACCTGGGTTTACAAAATGTGGACATTAAATGGTTTGCACATAGAGGATTGAAGTGGCACCAATTGTTGCCTTTGGTTACAACCTCTTTGCATCCTCCACACCCTGACCTCTTGATTGTGCATTGTGGTGGAAATGACCTAGGCACATTGACTGGAGTAGGTTTGGAAATGCTTATGAAGGACACCTTTGGACAAATGATGTTACTTTTGCCTCAAACTGTCTTTGTATATTCCAATATATGCCAAAGACAGAAGTGGAAATGGGCAAAACAATTTTGTCCTCAGATTGAAAAATCTAGGAAAAATGTCAACAAAGCTGTGTCTGCATACCTCGGAGACCATAGAATGGGGTCCATCTACAACAACAACATACGTTTTGATATGGCTGATATCTACAGAAGAGATGGAGTACACTTCACATATCAGAGAAATTAAGTTTTTCTGAATAATTTGAAGCTGTGCATCCGCACTAATATGTTGCTCCAACTAATGAACACAAGGGTTCTTTTTAGAGCCACCCTATAACTGACAACTCAGGCCCGCTATTTTAGGGTCAAGTAACAGCAACTCCCGGACCTTCACCAAAATGTATTCTCCACACAGCTAAGGCCAGACCATCTGACTTTGCAGCACAGAGCTCTCGCTTTCATCCCTGGCTCTAGCAACAGCTTAGGATAGCACCATGTGACTCTGGGCAATAAACTCACTTAATTTCCACGCCGGCCACTAGCGCCTGCAGACCGGTACGAGTGAGTAGTTTGCACTTTTCAAATACTGGATTGATTCGAAACAGCAGAATTGAACTTCACACTCCCTCTGTAGTTGTGGAGAAGTGTGGCTCACTGGTTAGATGAGGCAGACCTGGAAGCAGAGGTCAGCCTGGGAACAGGGTTCAATTCCCGGCTCGGCGGGGTCTTGAGTCCTAAAATGTCCATGGACTCGACAATTCTCGCTCCGGTGCCTACTCGATTCACGGGTTCACACTCTGCGACTCTGGGCAATAGCTTGCTTAATCTCCACAACGGCCCCTCGCGGCGGGATGCCTGGCTTTCACCTTGCGGATACCCTGCCGGGGTTATCTCACAGGGGAATACCAGGACGGGTTCCCTAAGCAAGCGCTTAGAAACCGCTCGGTGATTTGCGCTATATAAATTCCTGTACATTTACATTTACACATTTACATTTACATCCCCCAATCGCCTTACAGACGTCAAACTGTTTAAAATAAAAGTTCCTCCTACTACGTATGCACACATGCTGACACTACTTAGACAGGTGTGTTGCAGCAGCCAGAAAACATGAGTTCAGAGCACAGGGCTCATGATTTAATCCCCTCAGCTCAGCACCATGTGACTCTGGGCAATAGCTCGCTCAATAGCTCACATAACTTCCACGCTGGCCTCGAGGTCCTTCAGACCCATACGAGTGAGTAGTTTGCGCTTTACAAATACCGTATTGATTTACCTAAGCACCATATACAAGTTGGAAAGGAGTGGCACAGCACCCAGAGCACATGACTTCACAGCATAGGACACACAGTTTGAGCTCACGGTCTCATCCCCTAGCCCAGCAGTAGCTCAATTTAGCAGTATGACACTTTAGGCAATACCTCACTTAATTTCCTTACCCAGCACTTTTACACCAGTAGGGGTCAGTAGTTCAGCAGCTTTCCCCGGTGTCCGGCAGCAGCTCAGCTTATGCCCCCAGTGCCATCAGACCCATTGGAGTGAGTTGTTTGCACTTTAGAAATACCGAATTTACCTTCGCACTTCCTGTATAACACCCCCTAAGCACCATACACAAGTTACAATGTTTGAAACAAAAGTTCCTCCGAGTAGGTATAACTACATGCTGACACTACTTGGACAGATGTGGCACAGCAGCCAGAGCACATGACTTCACAGCATATGACACAGTTTGGGCTCACGTTTTCATCCCTGAATACGGCAGCAGCTCAGCTTAGCAGCATGAGATTCTAGACAATACCTCACATATTTTCCATAGCCCAGCACTTTCACACTGGTAGGGGTGAATACTTCGCTGTGCACCTCCTCTATAGCACACCCTAAACACCACACAGAGGTTACAGTGCCCCTAACCTCCTCTTTCCTACTTTTCTTGCCCTTTTTTTCCGTTAGTCGCTTCTCGGAATCACATAATGGCAGCCAATACTTCCTAGTTGCAACCGCTTGCACCGCTCGCAGCCAATAAGCAGCAAGCTCATGCTCGTAACATCTCAGCCAATCAGATGGCAGATTTCCCAAATATCGATATCTGTAAATTTTGATATTTCTCAAAAACTACTCATCGGATTTACACCAAATAAACAAAAGCGTGCTTCCTAGGCCAAGACCCTTCTCCCTGCCAAATTTGAGGTAATTCTGTTCACCCGTTTAACCTGTAACCTTGTCTAAAGTTTCCTAAGAAAATTGCATGGAGAAAACACGTTTTGGGACCCTCCCTTTATCTCAGCCCCCCTTGATGAATCACCCCCAAACTTTTAACATAGGAGCTGATAGGAACGGAGAATTAGTTTGGAAAATTTCATGAAGATTCATCAAACAACGCCAAAGTTATAAGCAAAAAAAAATGCTCTTCCTATGGAAACTAGGTCCTAACTTTAAGTACCAACTGGAGACCACCAGTAGGTAATGTGTGTGTGTGTGTGTGTATATATATATATATATATATTCACTGAAAAAAAAACATAGGTTTCACACCAGTTATATTTAGCTAAACATTTTACTCATACAAAACCATTGAAATTCCCACGTTATAGTTAGTTGGACTCACTATAACTCGCGCGCCTGCAATCCACTGCTGATGATGTCACATATTACCTCATTCATGACATGGTCAGTGACATCACTGACGACATCTCAAATGACATCACTGATTACATCACTGATGACATCTCAAATGACATCACTGATGACATCACTGATGACATCATCCAGTGAATGTGTGTTCCTGTAAATTAAAAATGTGTTTAACATATTGAAGAATGAGTGTATGTATGAGTGTTTGGATAATGGATTTAGTAGGTGCGTGACTGACTGTATGAGTGGAAGATTAAATGTGTCTTACTGAATGCAAGGGTTAGTGACTAAACTGTTAGAATGTGTGCATCATTATGTCTGTTGTTGTGTAAGCTGCTGCATGTATTGATTAGTAGCTATATGACTGGCTATATGGGTTAATGATTGGTAACCCAAGTATTTGTATGTGAGGGTGAGTGTGAGTGGAGGTGGCTGGGAGATGTGTGACTCTGTGCATAGATGTGTGAGCAGTTGATTCACTTGGTGTATGGGTTCAAGAGTGCATGTGGAAACAGCTGTATAGGCGGTTTACTGTGTGCATGGGTGTGTTGGTGAGTGGATGGATATCTCAGTGCTACATGTCCAAGTAAGTACATATGTTAAACACAGGTCATGTGAGAGTTGGCATATATAAATGACTATATATGACAGCCTGTGATTGCATAAGTGACTGTATCTATCAATGTGTACTTGTATTAGTGATTGTAAAAGAGAGTAAGCATGTGTTAGTCTATGTTTAAATAAGTAAGGTTTTGTGTGTATAACTGTATAGTTGTGGAAATGGGAGTGTGATTTATTCTTACATGACTGACTAGGTGTGTGAGTAACTCCATGGATGAGTGGCAGTGTGTGAGTCTCTCTATAGGTGTATGAGTGCACATGTTAGTGTTGTATTGATGAGTGACTGTATGTATGAGTGATTGTATGGGTGAATGAGTGGATGTGTGTGTTGACCTAGAAATCAGTCAGTGCGTATGTGGTAAGTGGTATTACTGTGTCAATGGTTTCAGGAATGGTAGTTTGTATTTAACACTGGGTGTATCAAAGGTTAGATTAGAGTGAGAGGAGGTGTATTGTATTATCACATGGATGATGTCGTCAGTGATGTCATCAGTGATGTCATTTGAGATGTCATCAGTGATGTCATCAGTGATGTCATTTGAGATGTCATGAGTGATGTAATCAGTGATGTCATTGACCATGTCATGAATGATGTAATATGTGACATCATCAGCAGTGGATTGCGGGCGAGCGAGTTATAGTGAGTCCAACTAACTATAACGTGGGAATTTCAATGGTTTTGTATGAGTAAAATGTTTAGCTAACTATAACTGGTGTGAAACCTATGGTTTTTTCAGTGAATTTCAAAGGTTTTTTAAATGCTAATTCCTAACTATAACAAATGTGAAACCTATGGTTTTTTCAGTGAATTGCAAAGGTTTTTTAAATGCTAATTCTTAACTATAACAATTGTGAAATCTATGGTTTTTTCAGTGAATTTCAAAGGTTTTTTAAAAGCTAATTCCTTTGTATATTGAGTTTGTAACCGACGATTTTTAAACAGTTTTTTATTCGCTTTTTTTTATAACTTTTAATTATTATTTTTTTTTTGAAAAAAAATGTTTACAATGTATTTTTCATGCAGTTTTTTTTTTAATCATTTTGTCTTGGAGCGCTCAGGGTGCGCGCACCGGTAAGCTCACCCGAGAGCGCAGCGAGAGCGCTATTTCTGCATGCGGAAAAAAAAGTAAGCGTCATTTAGGCGCACCGAGTAAGCGCCCCCGGAAGAGCCTACGTTCGTGCCGTGTAAGCGCCCCCGGAAGCGCTCGGGTGCGCGCAGCGTAAGCGCGTCAAGTCATGTGACCTTAAAATAACTCTTTTCATTGGTTGTTAACAGTTTTTTTTACAACTAATGAAAACCCCACCCATTTCCTTCACTTCTTCTTTCACTTTGGAGACAGCAAGACCTGTTCCTTTCTGTTCTTCCATTTAGTGAAAAGAATGGCTGCCAGACCACCCAGCAGCAGTGAGGACTCAGATGACTTCATCCAGGAAGAGCCTCCTCAGCCCAAGATCAAGGAGCACTTTATATGGAAGTTTTTTTCCATACCTGCAGGATTAAAAAAGGTTAATGCTCCAAAGGTGGAGTGCAAAATTTGCAAAACTGTGCTTTCACGGGGAGACCCTAGAAGAAAGTACAGTTTTGGCAACTCCACAATGATTTGCCATGTCCAACGGAGGCACCCCCAGAACTATGCCCGGGAGAAGGTCAGAGACCTGGCACGTAATCCCCCAAGGGATGGTGCCTCAACATCCACTGGAGGAGCAACAACATCAGGGAGAGGAAGAGCAGTGGAGTTGGAGATGATACCGAACATTCAGCCAGTTTTCAGTGACATCACTATCAATTGTAAGCAATGCGATGAACTGCGTGAGGGAGGAAAGAAAGATAAGTGAGGGAGTGTGGCTGAGTTATAGGGAATAAGCGTAACAGAAGAGGAGTGAGAGACTTAGAGGACCGACAGTATAGGGGTAACAGAGAGAGTGAGGGAAGGGGAGTGAGTAAGTTAGAGTACAGAGGGATTGAGAGAAGAAGTTACTGAAGTGGAGTAAGAAGAGTAAGGGAAGAGAAAAGAGTGAAGGAGCGAAAGATGGGAAGAGAGAGGAAGTAAAGTAAAGGAGAAGGTCTGAAAGAAGGTGGGTGTGGGAGTATGGCTGAATTATAGGGAGTGAGCGTGACAGAAGAGGAATGAGAGACTAAGGGGACTGAGAGAATGAGGCTAACAGAGAGAGAATGAGGGAAGGGGAGTGTAGTAGTAAGAGGACAGAGGGAGTAAGAGAAGGAGTTAGTGAAGTGGAGTAAGGAGAGTAAGGGAAGGGAAAAGAGTGAATGAACGAAAGAAGGGAAGAGACAGGAAGGAAAGTAAAGGAAGAAGTTTGAAAGCAGGTGAGTGTGGGAGTATGCCTACGTTATAGGGAGTGAGCGTGACAGAAGAGGAGTGACAGACTAAGGGGATGGAGAGAATGAGACTAACAGAGAGAGAATGAGGGAAGGGGAGTGTAGAAGTAAGAGGACAGAGGGAGTAAGAGAAGGAGTTAGTGAAGTGGAGTAAGGAGAGTAAGGGAAGAGAAAAGAGTGAAGGAGCAAAAGAAGGGAAGAGACAGGAAGGAAAGTAAAGGAGAAGGTTTGAAAAAAGGTGAGTGTGGGAGTATGGCTGACTTATACGTAGTGAGCGTGACAGAAGAGGTGTGAGAGACTGAGGGGACGGAGAGAATGAGGCTAACAGAGAGAGAATGAGGGAAGGGGAGTGTAGAAGTAAGACAACAGAGGGAGTAAGAAAAGGAGGTAATGAAGTGGAGTAAGGAGAGTAAGCGAAGGGAAAAGAGTGAACGAGCGAAAGAAGGGAAGAGACAGGAAGGAAAGTAAAGGAGAAGGTTTGAAAGAAGGTGAATGTGGGAGTGTAGCTGAGTTATAGGGAGTGAGCGTGACAGAAGAGGTGTGAGAGACTAAGGGGATGGAGAGAATGAGGCTAACAGAGAGAGAATGAGGGAAGGGGGTGTAGAAGTAAGAGGACAGAGGGAAGGAGTTAGTGAAGTGGAGTAAGGAGAGTAAGTGAAAGGAAAAGAGTAAAGAATTAAGTAAGGGAAGAGAGAGGAAGGAAAGTAAAGGAGAAAGTCTGTTCTTCCATTTAGTGAAAAGAATGGCTGCCAGACCACCCAGCAGCAGTGAGGACTCAGATGACTTCATCCAGGAAGAGCCTCCTCAGCCCAAGCCTGAGTTATAGGGAGTGAGCATGACAGAAGAGGAGTGACGGACTAAGGGGACGGAGAGAATGAGGCTAACAGTGAGAAAATGAGGGAAGGGGAGTGTAGAAGTAAGAGGACAGAGGGAGTAAGAGAAGGAGTTAGTGAAGTGGAGTAAGGAGAGTAAGGGAAGGGAAAAGTGTGAAGGAGCGAAAGAAGGGAAGAGACAGGAAGGAAAGTAAAGGAAAAGGTTTGAAAGAAGGTGAGTGTGGCAGTATAGCTGAGTTATAGGGAGTGAGCATGACAGAAGAGGTGTGAGAGACTAAGGGGACGGAGAGAATGAGGCTAACGGAGAGAGAATGAGGGAAGGGGAGTGTAGAACTAAGAGGACAGAGGGAGTAAGAGAAGGAGTTCGTGAAGTGGAGTAAGGAGAGTAAGGGAAGGGAAAAGAGCAAAGGAATGAAGTAAGGGAAGAGAGAGGAAGGAAAGTAAAGGAGAAGGTCCGAAAGAAGGTGAGTGTGGGAGTGTAGCTGATTTATAGGGAGTGAGCGTGACAGAAGAGGTGTGAGAGACTAAGGGGACGAAGAGAATAAGGCTAACAGAGAGAGAATGAGGGAAGAGGAGTGTAGAACTAAGAGGACAGAGGGAGTAAGAGAAGGAGTTAGTGAAGTGGAGTAAGGAGAGTAAGTGAAGGGAAAAGAGTAAAGGAATGAAGTAAGGGAAGAGACAGGAAGGAAAGTGAAGGAGAAGGTTTGAAAGAAGGTGAGTGTGGGAGTGTAGCTCAGTTATAGGGAGTGAGCGTGACAGAAGAGGTGTGAGAGACTAAGGGGATGAAGAGAATGAGGCTAACAGAGAGAGAATTAGGGAAGGGGAGTGTAGAAGTAAGAGGACAGAGGGAGTAAGAGAAGGAGTTAGTGAAGTGGAGTAAGGAGTGTAGGGGAAGAGAAAAGAGTGAAGGAGCAAAAGAAGGGAAGAGACAGGAAGGAAAGTAAAGGATAAGGTCTGAAAGAAGGTTAGTGTGGGAGTATGGCTGAGTTATAGGGTGTGAGCGTGAAAAAAGAGGAGTGAGAGACTAAGGGGACGGAGAGAATAAGGCTAACAGAGAGAATGAGGGAAGGGGAGTGTAGAGCTAAGAGGACAGAGGGAGTAAGAGAAAGAGTTAGTGTAGTGGAGAAAGGAGAGTAAGGGAAGGGCAAAAAGTGAAAGAGCGAAAGAAGGGAAGAGAGAGGAAGGAAAGTAAAGGAGAAAGTCTGAAAGAAGGTGAGTGTGGGAGTATGGCTGAGTTATACGGAGTGAGTGTGACAGAAGAGGAGTGAGAGACTAAGGGAACGGAGAGAATGAGGCTAACTGAGAGAGAATGAGGGAAGGGGAGTGTAGAACTAAGAGGACAGAGGAAGAAAGAGAAGGAGTTAGTAAAGTGGAGTAAGGAGAGTAAGGGAAGGGAAAAGAGAAAAGGAGAGAAGAAAGGGAAGAGAGAGAAAGGAAAGTAAAGGAGAAGGTCTGAAAGAAGGTGAGTGTGAGAGAGGAGTGAGGAAAAGGGGAGTAAACGGGGGATTCAGAATAAGTGAGGCAAGCGCAATAAGGGAACAGGGGTATGGGAGCATCGGAGAAGAGTAGTGAGGTTAAAGAAAAGAGTATAGGGAAAGTACATTTTGTACATCAAACTTACCTTATAAGTAATATAAACTTAATTACATATTTTCATTAAATGTAATATCTGTGAAAGAGAAATAAAAATAAGTTCAAATATTTATAATATATTTTACAATACAAGAGACAAAGTAGGAGATTAAAAGTCATAAAAGGTTAGTAAGAGATAAAGTAGAAGTGAAGGACTCAAAGAAAAACAAAGGAATGGTGAAGGTCAGAGAGAGTTAAAAAGAAATAGAGAGAGAGCAAATTACTAAAAGGATAATGACATGGATACATTCAGTGACAGTGAACAAGAGCAGGAGAGAGAAATGAACTGAAGGTGAGTAAGATAGTAAAGGAATGTGCATTAGGAAAACTAAAGGAAGAAAGGGGATTAAAGAAAGGGGAGTGAGTGACAGAGAAGCAGGAGTGAATAACGGTGGATTAATGACAATGAGGCATGGAAGGTGAGTGAGGGTGAATATAGGGTTGTAAGACAGTGAGGAGACAGAGAGGGAGTGAGGGAAGACAAGTGAGAATATGAGAGAACAGAGGGAGTGAGAGAAAGAGTGAGTAAAGGGCAGTAAGGTGAGTAAAGGAAGGAGAATGACTGAGGGAGCAAAGGAAGGGAAGAAAGGGAAAAAAACTGAAAAAAAAGGAACTGGGAAAAGGTGAGTGCATGAGGAGAGAAAGAGGAAGAGTAGTTAAAGATGGTGAATGCAGATAACTGAAGGAACTGGAGTAAGGGAACAAGGGTGAGGGAGGGTGAGTGAAGGGTAGTGAGGTTGATGAAAAAGGGAAAATAAAGAGAGGATAAATGCAAGTGAGCTTGAGACAAGGGAAGTGAAGGAGTGAGAACATAGAGGTAGTGAAGGAAAGAGTGGCAGAAAGGGACTGAGTGAGAGAGCAAAGGTAAGTAAGGGAGTGTGGGTGAGTTTTAGGGAGTAAATGTGACGGAAGAGGAGCGAGAGAGTGAGAGAATCAAGACAGTGAGGCTAAGAGAGAGGAGTGAGGGAAGGGGAGTGAGGATGTGAGAGGACAGAGGAAGTGAGAGAAGGAGTGAGTGAAGTGGAGTAAGGTGAGTGAGAGAATTGGAAATATTGAGGGAACAAAGAAAGGAAACAAGGGGAAGGGGAGTGAAGTAGAGTGACTGACAGCTGGAAAGTGGTGGATGGGAGAGAGGGAAAGGGCCGTGAAGGAGTGGAGAATGAGAATAAGTGAGGAAAGTGGAATAAGGGAAGGGTGGTGAGGGAGAGTGAAAAAAGGCCAGTGAGGGTGAGTTAAGAGGAGTGATAGAGGGTGGAAATAGGTGAGTGAGCATAAGAGAAGGGGAGAATAATATATATTTAATAATATAAAATAAAAATAATTTGTACAACGTGTTAAAAAAAAACATACACTGATTTAATAAATAATGTGAAATTTAGAAAAAACATATCTTAACTCACTTTTGATCCATCTACTTTTCCACGAGGCCAAATAGTATATGGAAAGTCCTTTTTTTTTAAAAATTAGTCCAGAGTATTCTTAATCTGTCATTTACCCGAGTTTCTGAAAGAAAAGCTCCAACATCTTTTACATTATGAAGCAATAGTTTTCTTTCCACCTCTAGCTTACTTTTTATAAATATTTTCTATAATACTCACAGCACATACTATGTGATATACATATACTAGCTCTATGAGAACTACATGTTTTTTATTATCTTCACCACTCTCACTCAGAAAGTACAGCAAACTAAGTTATATTAACTGCTGCAATCTTCTTAGGCCAATTACCTTCCCTAAAATTTCGGTTGTAAGAAAAGGTAAGGATTTTGTAAGTCAGAAGGCAAACGTTGTTTGAAAGTCAATTGAGCATCATTACAGTGTTTCCATCCTTTATGACATTTTAAATAAGCTGTGTAATGTCATGATGTTGTTGAAGGACCATCATGGTAAATAATTGCTGCAGTTGTAAAGGTTCTTCCTGAAATTGATAATTGAGAAGCCACAACATTTTTAATTAATGTTGTCAATTTAGTTCCATCAGGTCTACATCGTTGGAACATTAAAATTACATACTGTCCATATCTTTGTATAAATAATGTTGATAGCATTGCTGATTTACATTGAGTACAGAGCATGCTTTGATTTGCTTGTCTAACTAGATTATTAAAAGACACTGATTTGCAGTCTGGTAAAGTCAAATATATAAATCTTTCAGTGTCTATTGTAGTACTACTTGAAAAGGAGCAATTGTCGCAGTCATGTTGCCATTTATAAGAAAGGCCAAAAAGATTTTCTACATTCACACCTTCATCTTGCAATACAACAAGCATATACATTAGAAATTCCTGGTAATTTTGCTGAATATTCTGTAAAAATTGATTTAGACCAGAACATATGTCTAAAACATTTCGAATTTCAGAAACACTTTGTATTTTTGTTCTATCACTGCTACATTTCTCTAACACAGAATTTAATAAAAAACAAAATGTTTGATCACGATTTTCAGCAATCTGTTCTTGTACAGTTTGGAGAAAAAAAAAAACATTAACCACTACATTAGCATAGCAGTTGACACCAGAACTGTTTTCAAACTGAAATCCAACAACATCTTTAACTGAATCCATTTCGTTTCTGCTAACAATTACTGGTTCATCTACCTTTTTTCTTTTTGCTACAACTTCACTACAATTTTTCTCAGTTCTTCTTTTTCGGCCTCCCACACGTTTTTCAAATAGAGGATATTGAGGTAAATTTGGAGCATACTCTCTTCTTAACCTATTATATTCTTTTACACAATTTAGATCTGCATCAATCTTTGTCTCATCAAAATCAATCAAGTACAATCCTGATAAAGTTCTGACTCGAGATAAAGCAACATATGCCATACCCTCCTTGAACACAGAACTTCCAATATTCACCAAAGCACTATCTACACTTAAACCTTGAGATTTATGAATAGTCACTGCATATGCCAAAGAAACAGGAAATTGTTTTCTGCGGACATATAAATCTTTCACAAGCAAAAATCGGGCAGAACAATGACTGATTTGTTGTACTTCTTCAATACTATCAAATTTAATTTTTATAAATTCAATTCCATCTCTATTTCGGTAATTCACAAAATCCACAACATGACCCATTGCTCCATTTACTAAACCTCTTTCCACATGTAAATTACGTTGTAAAATTATACGACAATTTAAAGATGCATACAAAGTCTTTTCCATACCAGCAGTTTTAGATATTGTCTTCTCTAAAGAATCCAATTTGGATTTCAACTTTTCTGACAAAATAATAGTTGCTCCTTCATGTTCGATTTTATAGCTTCCAGTTTCACAATCTCTTGATTTTCCAACTTTAACATTTTGTTGTTGAGGATTGAACATTCTTGCAGAGTTGGCATCAAGCATATGACAGATTTGTTTTCAGGAATTTTCTTAAAAATATTCTCTGGGAGAATATTTTCATTTGGAAACAAATTTGAAATTAATCGTCCATGTAAAGCTTCTTTGCCATGCTCAGTTGGTTTTCCAATTCTTACATCTTGTAGAATATTTTTATAATCTTCATCCTTTGCCTGTCGCATATTTTGAAGCAGTTCTGCATATTTGAAATGTAACCATATGTTAACATTTCCAATGCTTCCTAAGCACTTCCTGGTATCTTCATGCGTAAGCATTTTAAACACTGGCTGTCCTTTCACTGGAGTTAGTTGCAGTGGATCTCCAAAAACAATGATGTGTTTGCCTCCAAATAACACATCATAGTCTGTTTTAAGAATTTCTTGCATTCTTAAATGCACAAAAGCAAGCATTACATTTGATACCATGCTTACTTCATCAATGTTAAGAAGTTTGATTTTCTTTAGGACTCTTGAAACTTCACAACAAGCTTCTCCAGATAGCTTGTGGTATTGTAATTTGTTATCATGCTCTACTGGCAGCCTCAATAAGCGATGTAAAGTAATCCCTTTAATGTTGTGGGCTGCCAACCCAGTTGGAGCAGTAACAACACAAGAGAGCGATGACTCCGTTGTTTTCTGCAGATATGTTGCAATCGCTTTAATCAGGAAACTTTTTCCAGTTCCTGCTTCTCCACTCATGTACAGTCGGACAGGTATAAATGATGTACATAAGCACTCTTTTCTCATGAGATAAACCATGCTCAATGTGTTCTGTGACTTCGTCATATATTTGTCTCTGATTAACGTTTAGTTCTTTTTCCAAATCTTCTAAGTTAACTCCATCCTCCTGAGCTTGTTCCATGGCTCTTTCAACTTCATCCATGGCAGTGGCAGCTTCATTTTGGATAATTGGTCCCCCTAGTGGATCCTGACTCAATGAAGCAGAACGCTGACTGTCTTGAGAACTGTCTCTAGCAATCTCTGCTGCAATTGTAGCTTCTTGCTGTATTTCCTCGTTCAACATTTGCAGATAATTTGAAAAAACAGGACATTCTATGGTATCCATGGTTGCATTAAACGAATCTTCATAAGTAAGAAAATCTCCAAGTAGTTCCTCTTCTGTACGCCAAGGCTTAAAGAGTTGCAAAAGAGCTAAGTAATAAAATTCCCTTTTGTCTGGAGATTCACAACTCAATTTTCGATGATTAATCAAATGGCCTTTTCTTTGTTTCACTAAACAGCCTTCACAACCAATTACAGCATATACACCTTTATTGATGTCTTCTGTGACGTTCTTTTTAAAAGTATAGGTTTGGAGAACTTCATAGAGACAAACGTTCTCAAGATGAGTACTTCTATTTGGATAGTATGTATCCAACATGTTTGTCTTCAAAATATCTGTACTGTCTGGTTCTTTCTCCTCCAAATACTCTATTTCTTGTACAGATTTCAAAACTCGGTTTCGTGTTGCAGCAAGACCTAGACTCACCCAAATGATGGTTCTAGATTTGGCATATAGACTTGCTGATGATAACCGATCAGAACATTCATATGCTCCAATTTCTCGATGCAACGACATCTTCAGACTGTAACTGTATAATTTCTTGCTTAGACTCTTCTCATGTGAAATTTCCTCCCACATTTCCTCCAGTTCCATCTTTTCAGATTTTGTGATGTAAGACGTCACATATCGAGCCACAGCAATAGAGTAGTAGTAGTCAGCCACATATTTAATATCCATGTTAGCATTCCACATGGACAAAATGACTGGGTTGTAGTCATTTATGAATTTGGACTCCTCATTTCTTCTTAGGTTGTATGTATTTTTGACTCTTCCTTTCGATGTTACTGGACGTGGAAATGCAAAACGACATTTTGTGTAGAACTTGTCCTTGGATTTGTATTTTCAACGACAGTATTTCCCACAACCATGGGTTTGAAAGCGTAAAACTTGATGTCTTAAATTGTTTTCTTCTGTACTTTTCGGAACAGCACATGTAGAATACTTCTCAATGAAACTCATCACTTTCTCATCTGAATCTGTTTCAAATTTTGGTGCATCTTTAATCCATAGCAGCATATGTATGTGAGGAGCACCTCTTGCTTGATACTCCTTTCTCCAAAAGAAATTCAACAACTCTCCAAGCGGAGGATTTTTTTGTTTGTAATAAAAGACTTCATAGCTTCAAACCTATGATTGAAATATCTGCATACATTAACTGAATCCAAAGAGCACAGTTCTCCAGGTGTCTTGTATTCAATATTTTCAATGTTTTTATTTACCTCTCGTAGAAATTTAAGTAAGTCTTCCCAAGCATACTCATCACAGCTAAGAGTGAGGAACCATGTAGGAGTTCCTAAGTTTCTTAACATACATTTCAATTCCCCATGACGACTGTACCAATTCTCGTTAGTACCACGCTGACATGCCATGAGGTTAATTAGCTGAGATTCCAAAACACTGTCTTGCAGTTTCACTTTATCCATAAAATCCCTTGCCGAAACCTTTTGTAGATGTGTTCCACTTTTCAGTATATGGTTTACAGCATAAGAAAGTCCAGACAAGTCACTCTCAAACAGTAGATGAAACAAATATGGAATGCATTGACGAAACCGTGGATCTTCTGCACATAATCTTGAAGTCCGGTATTCAGATGCAGGAATTTGAACAGGTCGGTCGTAATATCGTCCACCTTCACCTGTTGGAAATAACTGTGGAAAACAACTAGTTTCCAAACTTTTATCCCATACATTAATGGGACTTTCTTTGGCTTTTTTCATTTGAAACAAGTCAATAGCATTCCCCATTACTTCTTTGGAAGTCAATGGATGAACACCATAATGGTTATAAATTTCTTCACTTCTAGAGATATCAACTTTTTCAATTTGCCCAGCTGAGAAATCAGTGTCGTCTTGTACAGTTGTTTCCTCTTCTCCCACATACACATTTTTATAGTACTGATTATTTTTTACCAGATACAACGTTGCCTTTTTGACTTTCCTAACATCCACTAATTCTTGCCAGATTTTCTTACTCTTTGTCGGAACACCATTAACTAGAATAACCAGAGGTTCCTCTTCTACTTTTTCGACACCAATTTTATCAATATTTTTCTTAAAATCTAGAGGCAAATAAACAACTCTTCCCTTTAATCCTCTCTGTAAATCTGAAGGAGGCAATTTCCCTGTCTTAGGCTCCATGCGAACAATAGCCTGAAAAGGATGCACACATTGAATTAGAATAGACTCATATGTATTTAAATCCATCAATTCAGAAGGAATGTCTACCAACTCCAGATTATTATGAACAGCTCTAGCAGGCATTCTGTTTTCATTTAATTTATTATAACAATATTTACACATACGTTGAACAGAACCCAAATCAAAACAATTTTCTACCAACAAATAAGTTGCAAAATCCTTCCACTCATTATTATTTATCTTTTCGCTTTTTACATATAAATCAACTAATCTAGTCTGATGCTTATAATGAGTTTGTCGACAACACACACAAGTAAAATTAGGCCTTTCACTTGAATTGACCTTAAACTTTGTAATTTCATGTTCAAATCTTTCTATACTTGAAATCTCTACATTTTCTTCTACATTACCTTCTATTACTGTATCAATTTCTGCACTGTCCTCTTTTTCACCAAAGTAACAAAACTCAATTTCTTCACAAATGTTTTTCACATCTAATTCAGTTCCATGCAAAAGAGCACTGTTTAACTGTTTTAGTTTAAGTGCTGGACTTTTTGCATAATACAACCTTTTCACTAATTTCCTCACTTAATTATGATGCACTGCTAACATCCTAAAATGGTGAAAGGATCTAACTCTTGTAAAATTTAAATGTTTTTGTTTCACACTTTTCTTACTATATGTCCGTAAGAAACTGCGAAACAAATCAATTGAATCCTGTCGCACACTACAAATACTACTACAATTCCAAGTATATACTGGAGCCTTAGGACATCTCCCTAAAACTCCATCAGCTAACACCTCTTCTGTATTTATTTCTAGGCACAATCTTTTCTTTTTCAACCGGACAACCGTCCTTCACCTCATATGCTCGACCACTGGTGTCAACTACATGCACCAAATCATTATCCTGAAAGTAACTTTCTTCATTAAAAAATGGCTCACAACTTGAACTATGCTTCCATTTTCCAGAAAAAACATCACAAAAATTAGTCCGATTAATTACTCTTCTCCACTTACATTTTGATTTGAACACATTGATTACCTTATCGAGTGTACGAATTCTATTCATTACTAAACTAAACAATTTATTTTTCACTTTAAATGCTTCATCCACAATCATAAATATTTTTTTTTATCTTGTAAAAAGCGGTCTTTTTTTGATACCTCTTTACATTTTTTAATAAATTCGATATAATTCTGTTATAAAACATTCGTCTGCGAATTTCAATAAATTGATTTCTTCTTCTATTGCTATAGACAATATCATCTCCTTCTACAGGTCTAACATTTTTTGAGGGACATACTTTCTTCTTTTTAATTACAGGTGTCTTATTGTTCTTTGAAGTCACACGCTTTATTTTTTGATATTTCAATAAGTCCTGAGAAAATTTTTAGTTTGCTTACCAGGAGCATTATTTTTTTTCTCTGAAGATTTTGTTTTGGTTGACTCTTGTATTTTTTTTTCCTTAGACCTTAATTCTTTTTTATAGTACTTTTCACGTCTTTCTTTCGATGGCATATTTGTTTTTTCTTTGTATAGATGATTATAATCTGTGGTAAAGAAAAAATAACATATTATAGACCACTACAAACATATTACATAGCAATTACAATAAGTAAACAATATAAACACTAGTATACAACAAAAGGCTGATTTACATTACATGTGCTTTCCTTTGTGTCAAAAACGATTTACTAATTAATGTTATGTCTTGCTTATATGTAGGTGGCCTGTTTTTGGCCTGTAGAGACAGTGAAATAATATGAGCGGAGACACACATACTGCTTGCAAAGACAGACATGGTAGATTATATGTAACATGTTGGTCATGTGCCTAAGATCACACTGTGAGTCAAGCTTGATTTTTAATGGATCTGGGTGAATAACATGCTTAGTTGATGTCTTTAAAAATATGAAAGTACATGTTTTTTAAAGACATGGTAGATTACATGTAACAACCTGGTCAGGTGCCTAAGATCACACTGATGGGTGAATCAAGCTTCACTCACAGTGTGATCTTAGACACATGACCAGGATGTTACATGTAATGAGAAATTAATGTTATGTTTTGCTCATATATAGGTGGCCTGTTTTTGGCCTGTAGAGACAGTGAAATATTATGAGCAGAGACACACATACTGCTTGTAGAGACAGACATGGTAGATTATATGTAACATGCTGGTAATGTGCCTAAGATCACACTGTGAGTCAAGCTTGATTTGTAATGGATCTGAGTGAATAACATGCTCAGTTGATGTCTTTAAAAATATGAAAGTACATGTTTTTTAAACACATGGTAGATTACATGTAACAACCTGGTCAGGTGTCTAAGATCACACTGATGGGTGAATCAAGCTTCACTCACAGTGTGATCTTAGACACATGACCAGGATGTTACATGTAATGAGAAATTAATGTTATGTTTTGCTCATATATAGGTGGCCTGTTTTTGGCCTGTAGAGACAGTGAAATATTATGAGCAGAGACACACATACTGCTTGTAGAGACAGACATGGTAGATTATATGTAACATGTTGGTCATGTGCCTAAGATCACACTGTGAGTCAAGTTTGATTTTAAATGGATCTGGGTGAATAATGTGATCAGTTGATGTCTTTAAAAATATGGAAGTACATGTTAAGACATGGTAGATTACATGTAACATCCTGGTCATGTGCCTACGATCACATTAATGGGTGAATCAAGCTTCACTCAGTGTTATCTTAGGCACATGACCAGGATGTTACATGTAATGAGAAATTAATGTTATGTCTTGCTTATATATAGGTGGCCTGTTTTTGACCTGTAGAGACAGTAAAATAATATGAGCAGTGACACACATACTGCTTGTAGAGACAGACATGGTAGAATACATATGTAACATGCTGGTCATGTGCCTAAGATCACACCGTGAGTCAAGCTTGAGTTTTAATGGATCTGGGTGAATAACATGCTCAGTTGATGTCTTTAAAAATATGAAAGTACATGTTTTTTAAAGACATGGTAGATTACATGGAACATCCTGGTCATGTGCCTAAGATCACACTGATGGGTGAATCAAGCTTCACTCACAGTGTGATCTTAGGACTAGGACTGTGTGGGTGGATGAGTGTGTGTATGGGTGTGTTAGTGAGTGAATCACTGTCTCAATAGTATCTTTATGAGTAACTACATATGTGTTAAATTAGTATATGTGAGTATTGATGTATATAAGTGAGTATATGTGAGAGCGAGAGATTGTAAGAGTTGCTGTATAAATAAGTATGTGTTTCTATAAGTGTTTGTTTAAGAGAGTAAGTATGTGTACGATTCTGTAGAAGTAAGTGTAGTGGTGGGTGGATAGCTGTATATGCAAGTAAATGGATGTTTGATAGTTTATTTGCATGTGTGAGTTTGTGTGTCAGTAACTCTACAGATGAGGGTCCGTGTTTAATAAGATGTATACACACACTCATCCACCCACACAAGTGTGTGAGTACATATGAGGAGTGAGTACATGTATGAGTGCCTATATAGAACTGTTAGTGAATGACTGGATGTGTATGTAGATTTTGGAATTACTGAATAGGTTGTTCTAACTGGAATTGGTATCTCCATTTTTTTGAAAATTTTTGTTGCTATTTTTGAATGTGTGTATCAAGGGTTATATTATGCTGAGAGGAGGTCTGCAACTCTTTCACAAGGATGATGTCATCAGTGATGTCATTTGAGATGTCATCAGTGATGTCATCAGTGATGTCACTGACCATGTCATGAGTGATGTAACATGTGACGTCATCAGCAGTACATTGTGGGGCGCGAGTTATAGTTAGCTGAATTAACTATAACAGGGGAATTTTAATGGTTTTGTACGAGTGAAATGTCCAGCTAACTATAACATGTGTGAAACCTATGGTTTTTTCAGTGAATTTCTAAGGTTTTTTTAAATGCTCATTTCTAACTATAAAGTGTGTGATACATATGTTTTCTTCAGTGAATTTCAGTGAGTTTTTTAAATGCTCATTTTTAACGATAACATGGCTGAAACCTATGGTTTTTTCAGTGAATTTCTAAGGTGTTTTGAATGCTAATTTGGAACTATAACTTGGCTGAAACCTATAGTTTTTTCAGTGAATTTTGAAGGTTTTGTAAATGATAATTTTTAAATGTATTAAATGTTATATTTTTTTATACTGATATACTACAATATTTTAAACTATTTAGATATTTTATTTTTAAAATTACATTACAAATTTGTAATATACATTGAAAAAAATGTTTTTAAAAATATTGAAATTTTAATATTTTTTTATTTAATATTTTTTTAATTTATATATAGTTTATATAGCAGGCAATGATATCCTATGGAAGGAAATTTAAGTTACTGGTAAGTACAGTTAAATTTACTTTTCAGGAATAGTAGTGAGCTAGATTGGGGAATTAATTCCTCCTCAATCCTGAGGTACCCTGAGAGCCAACTAGCCCACCAGGTACCTCCAGTATGCGCCAGGCAGCTGTATTGCAGAGAGTCGTTCAAAGGGCACGACCCCTTTTTACAACACTCTGCAACACAGCTCCGTGGCACTTACTGGAGATATCTGTTGGACTAGTTGCCCTCTAGGGGACCTCTGGATTGAACAGGAATTAATTCCCCAACTTAAAACGCGCCTCAGGGCATGTTTGCACTCACATCACCTCAAGCCCCGCCCCCTACCTTCACCACTGTGCTAACGCGCCCTGTAGAGTGTTCTAATTTGGGGGATTAAGTCCCCTTGCATACTGGGGGTCCCTGGGGGCCAACTAGCCCACCGGGAACCTCCAGTATGCGCCAGGAGGCTGCGTTGCTGAGACGTGTAATGAGGCCACGCCCCTTTTTACACCTCTCTGTAACGCAGCCCCCGGGCGCGTTTGCAGAGGGGGAACTAATTCCCCTTGCATACTGGGGGTCCCTGGGGGCCAACCAGCCCACCAGGAATCTCCAGTATGCGCCAGGGTGCTGCATTGCAGAGAGGTGTAATGAGGCCACCCTCCTTTTTACACCTCTCTGCCACGCAGCCTCCTGGCGCGTTTGCAGAGGGGGAACCAATTCTCCTTGCATACTGTGGGTCCATGGGGGCCAACTAGCCCACCTGGAACCTACAGTATGCCCCAGGGGGCTGCGTTGCTTTGCCTCGGGGGTGGTGGTCCCCGGGGCAGTGTGGGGGAATTGGGTCCCCCCCACACTTCTTTTTCACTATGTCCCCGGGATTTGGTCCCCCTGGGGGGTAATTTGAAAAAAAGCAGACCGGGTTTTTAAAAAGAAAATTGGGGACTTGGGGGTCCTTGTGGGACCACCTGAGCAGGCCTAGGGGGTCAAGCTGTTTCTACCCTGCCCCCTTTTTACGTTCTACACGTTTGTTTTTCTGCTTTCTTGTGCCTCGGTCTACCGAGCACAAGATGGCTGCCAACACTTCCTGGTTTGGAGTGTTCACAGCCAATGAGCATGCAGCTCGTACTCGGAAAGGTACTCGTACGGTACTTGTACCCCGTGATTTTTGTCAAAAAATAAAATTTAGGGGGGCCTTGAGGGTCCTTGTGGGACCCCCTGAGCAGGCCTAGGGGGTCAGGGTGTTTCTACCCTGCCCACTTTTTGCATTCTAAACGTTTGTTTTTCTGCTTTCTTGTGCCTCGGTCTACCGAGCACAAGATGGCTGCCAACACTTCCTGGTTTGGAGTGTTCACAGCCAATGAGCATGCCGCTCGTGCTCGGGAAGGAACAGAGTACTGTAAGCTTACAGTAAGCTTACCATACTCATACGGTACTCATACGGTACTCGTACCCCGTGATTTTTGTCCCCCAAAAAATTGGGGGGCCTTGGGGGTCTTTGTGGGACCCCGAGAGCAGGCCTAGGTGGTCAGGGTGTTTCTACCCTGCTCCCTTTTTGCGTTCTACATGTTTGTTTTTCTGCTTTCTTGTGCCTCAGTCTACCGAGGCACAAGATGGGTGCCAACACTTTCTGGTTTGGAGTGTGGACAGACAGTTGACAGCCAATTAGCATTCAGCTCGTGCTCGGGAAGGTACAGAGTACAGTAAGCTTACAGTAAGCTTACCGTATGCACCTCTAGATATACTTATGATTTTACTTTTGATTTTCTCTGGAACTACTGAACGGATTTACACCATTTAACAAAAAGGCCCATCTGCGAACAGAACTCTACCTTTTTGCCAAGTTTGGTGTAATTCCTTTCAGCCGTTCGGGCTGTAGCTCGGCTAAAGGTCCTATGGGAAATTGCATGGGGAAAACACGTTTTGGGACCCCCTTTTTTCTCTGCCATGCTTCACGAATCACCCCCAACCTTTCAGGGAAGGAGAGGAGCGGAGCAGGCCATCTTCTTGGAAAAATTCGCGAAGATTCGTCCACCGGCGCCAAAGTTATTCCAAATAGAATGTTGCGAATTTCCTATGAAAACTAGGTTTTAACTATAACTACCTACTGGCGACTGCCAGTAGGTAATATATATATATATATATATATATATATATATATATATATATATATATATATATATATATATTCACTGAAAAAACCATAGGTTTTACACCAGTTATAGTTAGCTGGAAGTTTTACTCGCATAAAACCATTGAAATTCCCACGTTATAGTTAGTTGGACTCACTATAACTTGCGCGTGCAATGCACTGCTGATGACATCACATATTACATCACTCATGACATGGTCAGTGACATCACTCATGACATCACTGATGACACCATCCAGTGAATGTGTGTCTTTCTGAAAAATAAATATTAGTGAATAATGATTAAATATTTAAATATATGTATTAGTGTTTCACTTTGTGTATAAGTGGCTGCATGGGTTGGTGAGTAGCTGCATGTGTATGTATATGGGTTATTAGATGTTTTTTTTAATATCAGTATGAGTGTCTATATGGTTTGGTGAGGGTATTACTTAGCACATAGATGCATGAATGACTGACTCTCTGTTTGTATATGTTTTGAAGACAGCATATGTGCAGGACTGTATGGGTGGATGAGTGTGTATATGTGTGTGTTAGTGAGTGAATGACTGTCTCACTAGTGTCTTTATCAGTAACTACATATGTTTTTATCTAGTATATGTGAATATTGATGTACATAAGTGAGTATATGTGAGAGTGAGGGATTGTAAGAGTTCCTGTTTAAATAATTATGTTTTTCTATAAGTGATTGTTTAACAGAGTAAATATGTGTATGTTTTCTTAGAAGTAAGGTGGTAGTGTATGTATACCTGTATATGCAAATAAATGGATGTTCAATAGTTTATTTGCATGTGTGAGTATGTGTGTGAGTAACTTTTGGATGACTGTCATTGTGTAACAGGATATATAGGTGTATCACTATATATGATGACTGAGTATATGTATGAGTGACTACATAGAACTGTTGGTGAATGAGTGGATGTGTATATAGATGGTGGAATTACTGAATTGGTTGTTGTAACTGGTATGGGTATCTCCATTTTTTTGAAAATTTTAGTTTCTATTTTTGAATATGTGTTTCAAAGGTTACATTACAGTGAAAGGAGGTCTGTCACTCTGTAACAAGGATGGTGTCATCAGTGATGTCATGAGTGATGTCACTGACCATGTCATGAGTGATGTAATTTGTGACGTCATCAGCAGTGCATTGCACGCGCAAGTTATAGTGAGTCCAACTAACTATAGCGTGGGAATTTCAATGGTTTTATGCGAGTAAAACTTCCAGCTAACTATAACTGGTGTAAAACCTATGGTTTTTTCAGTGAATTTAATAGGTTTTTTTAATGCTAATTCCTAACTATAACTGGTGTGAAACCTATGGTTTTTTCAGTGAATTTCAATGGTTTTTTAATAGCAAATCTTTATAGGTATAAAAAATAATAAATTTTAAAACGAATTTTATATTGTATAATTATGTCAATTTAAGCGCACCCGGAAGCACGCGAGCGCATACGATCGCGCAACGTCTTGATGCGCTTACGCTACGCGGGCGCGCCCCGGAGCGCGACTACGGGCGCGCCCCGGGGCGCGTAGTGTAAGCGCGTCGGGTCATGTGACCTGAAAATAACACTTTCTATTGGCGCAGAACAGTTTTGGTTTCCAAATGAGAAAAGCCCGAGTCATGTGACCTGAAAATAACACTTCTCATTGGTTCAGGACAGTTTGTTTTTTCCAAATGATGAAAGACCCCACCTTTTTTCCTTATTCTGACTTTGTCCTATCACTGAGGAAGACCTGTTTGAGCAATAGAGAGAATAATTTTGTACTTTCAAATGGCTACTGTAGCTGCAACAGCTTGAGCATCTGCACCACCACCACCACCAAGAGGACCACCACAACAGTACATTGGTGGTCAGGAAGATGAGGAGGAGGAAGAGGAAGAGGAAGAGGGGAGAACATGGCTGCCTGAAAAAAATACCCCATACAAGCCCAGGTCACACATTGTATGGGAGTTTTTTTCACTCCCGGAGGGCAAGAAAAAAGTTAATGCGGCCAAGGTAACTTGTCGAATCTGTGGCATGGAACTCTCAAGGGGCAATCCAAACAAAAAATATTCCTTTGGTAATAATACCATGATTCGACATATGATCCGGAAGCATCCAAACAACTATTCTCATGCAGAGCTCAGGGAACTGGCCAGTAACCTCCCCCAGTATTCAAGGACAACCCCCAAAAGAAAGCAACCCACTCCATCGGGACCAGAAACAACAGAGATGATGCCTTGTATACAACCACGATTTGCAGATTTTAGAATCACATGTATTGAATGTGGCAAGCTCATCGCCTATGGTGAAAAGAGCATGAAGCTCGTCGTCCTTGCTGGTGACAATCACAAATGCCCTAAAAAACAGTAATTTTTTCTGTTTTTTGTTTTTTGCTCCTGTTGAGCCATTTACAATTCCCTGTTTTTTGTTTCTCCCCATAAAAAATACAAAAAAAAATATAAAACTGTTTTGAAAAGCCAAAAAAAGTACAAAATGTTCAAAAAAACATTCAAAAAAATATAAAACAACAAAAAGAAAAAAAAACAGTTCTTTTTAGAACTACCTTTCATTTATAAAAATAAACCTATATTTTTAATGAATCTCTGTCAAAAACAAAATTTCCTAGGGTACGCGCACCCGGGCGCGCCCCCAAAAAAAATTGAAAAAAAAAAATTTCATGAAGGAGTTAGCATGAGGGAAGAACACAAAGAGAGTAATGTTAAGAGAAAGACAGCTACAGGATGAACACAGAGGGATTGTTTATTACATAGTAAAAAACAGAGAAGGTGTAATAGGATGAAAGTGAGAAAAGTAAAATGACTAAAGGAGCGAAAGAAGGGAAGAGAGAGGAAGAAGACTAAAGTAGAGATAGTGGGAGAATGTGAGTGGGTGTTGAAAGAAAAAGAAAGGACAGAAAAAAATTGAGAATGAAGGGTAGTGGCGTAACTGGGATAAATGAAGAACGGTGAGGGAGGGTAAGAAAAGACCAGTTAGTATAAGTAAAGAGGGGTGAAAGAGGGTGAAATTGAATTAGGATAAGACATGGGGAGTGACAAAGAGAAAGGACAAAGAGAGTAAAGGAAACAGTACCTGAATGGGTTTGAGTGAAACAGCAAAGAAAGATAAGTAATGCAGTGTGTGTGACTTATAGGGAGTCAGTGGGTGTAGGTCGGGGTGTGGGTGTGTAAGGTGTGTCTGTGGGTGTGGCTGTGTGGGGTGTTTTAGTGTGCGTGAAGGTGAGGGTGTGTGAAGTATGTGTGAGCAGTGTATGGGTGTGGGGTGTATATGTGTGCGATGTATGTGTGTGTATGGAATGTGTGTGTGTATGTGAAGAGTGTGTGGGGGGGGATTTTTTGTGTGTATGAGGTGTGTGTGTGGTGTGTGTGTGGGGTGTATGTTAGAGGTGTGTGTATGTGTTGAGAGGGGGATGAGGTGTGTGTGTAGGAGTAAGGTAAATAATTAAGAAAAACAGATTGAGTGAAGAAGCAAAGAAAGGGAACAGAGGGTAAGTGAAGTAAAGAATAGGGATTGAAAGAAGTTGAATATGAGAGGGGAAATAGGGAAATTGGAGTAAACATGGAGAATAAGAATAAGTGAGGGAAGCAGAATAAAGACACAGGAGTGAGGTTGGTTGAGAAAATATTAGTGAGCTTAAAGCAAAGGGTGATGACAAAATACATTTTTATAGTCATACTTACCATATAATAAATGTAACTTTAATTACATTGTTTTACTACACTTTGTATCTGTGAAAGAGAGAAGATAAAATAAGTTATAATTAGTAAAATGTGTATTTTTTTTTTGGGAGTTTTCTATAGCGCTGGCCAGACCCAGGGGTATCGGAGCGCTTTACAGTCGGTCTGGGTGAAATAAGTGCGGAGCAGTACATCACACAAAAAACAAGATACATCCAAGTTCGATTCTTAACAAAGTTGTTTGCCGCCTAAGGGGCGGTTTTGAGGTCGTGTTTTTGAGGTAGTCATAGTTCCATGGTTGGCTATCGAGGTAGAGTTTGGGAATGCACGGTTGAGGTAGAGGGTTTTTAGACGACTCTTGAATTCGGTAAAGGAAGGGGTAGTTCTGATGTCCACTGGGATGCAGTTCCAGATTTTTGGTGCGTTGCCGGCGAAAGAGCGGCTGGCGGTTTTTTGTTTCCGGGTTTTTAGGGGGATGAGTAATAGGGAGTTTGAGCTTCTGAGATTTCTGGATTGGCCCGCCTTCTTGAGTTTGGAGGCTAGATATTCCGGTTTCCCTGTGTGCAGGGCTTTGTGTGTGAGACAGGCCGTTTTGAAGTTTGCTCCCATTTCCACTGGGAGCCATTTTAGATCTTCAAGTGCGGGGGATATGTGGTCGAATTTCCTTGCTCCTGAGACCATTCTGGCTGCTGCATTCAGGGTTGTTTTTAGTGGTGCCAGGTGTGAGAGAGCTGTGCCGGTTAGGGTTGCGATTCCATAGTCCAGTCTGGATAGGACCAGTGCTTGGGTGGCTTGTTGGAGATCCCTCTGTGGGATGTGTGGTTTGATTTTGTTGAGGAGCTTCAGATTGAGGAAGGCACTTTTTGCGGAGTTCTTAATGTGGTTTGTCATTGTAAGTTTAAATTAAAAGATACAAATGAAGAGGTTAAAAATCATAACAGTGTATTTAGAAATAAAGTAAGAGTGAAGGACACAGAAAGGGAAATAAAGTAAGGTAGAAGGATAAAAAGAGAAAAAAAGAAATAGAATGAGAGCAAATTACTAAGAGTAAGGCATATAGATTCACTGACACAGAGGAAGAGAAGAACAGAGAAATGAACTGAAGGTAAGAAAGATACTAAAACAATGTGAGTTAGCAAAACTAAGTCAGGAAACATTAGTAAGTAAAAAGATAATAACAGAGACGGAAAAGAGTCTAATAAGGATGCATTTAGAAGATTGAGAAATAGAAGATAACTGAGAGTAAGTGAAGAACATTCAAAGATAAGGGATGAAGGGAGAGAGGATAATATACAACGATTGAGGGAAATGGAGTGAGGAAGTTAGTAGACAGACACACTAAGAGAAAAACTGAGTGAGGTGGAGTACAATGAGTGAGAAAAGGAAATGAGTAAGGGAGCAAAAAAAGGAAAGAGAGGAGAAGACGACTAAAACAGTGGTACTGAGAGAAAATAATTTGGTGATGAAAGTAAAGAGAAGGACATTTAAAGAAAGGAAATGAGGGATAGTAATGGAACCAGAGTAAAAGAAATGGGATGAAAAACGATGAGAGAGGAGCAGTGCAGTTGTTGTAAAAGAAATGATAGAAGGTAGATAAACACAAGTGAACATAACACAAGGAGAGTGAGGCATTGAGGACATAGAGGTAGTGAACGAAAAATAGAGAGAAGAGGTCAAAAGAAAGGAGCAAACAAAGATAAACGAGGGTGAGTGGGTGAGTTATAGTGATAGAGTGCGACAATACTGCTCAGTGAGTAAAGAGGAATTACTAAAAGAGCAAAGGAGGAAAAGACGGAAAAGGGAAGTAAAGCAGAGAGACTGAAAGCTGAAAAGTGGTGCAAGGGAGAGAGGGGATGCAGACAGTTGAAATGAGAATGAGGGGTTGTGAAAGAAGTGGAGTAAACGAATGGGTGTGAAACAGAGTGAGAGAAAGGCAGTGTGAGTGAGTAAAGAGAGCTGAAAGAGAGAGGAAAAAGGAAAGTGAGTGTCAGAGAATGGGAATACAATTTAATTTACACAATCCAAAGTATAGAATAACTTGTACAACATGTTACATGTTTATTTTTGCTGTTCTCAGAATATATTGAATTTCACTTAAAACAGTGAGTTCAAATTACTCATCATATGACAGCGGGAAAAAAAAACACAATCTAAAAGATTGTGTTTTTAAAAAAAACATAGATACTGATAAATGACAAATGTACACTAATCTTTGATTGACTTACTTATCCTTGAGGCCAAATAGTATATCATGGAGGTCCTTTTCTCGTTGCAAAGTACTCTGCTGTTCACTAAAAAATCCATTTCATCGACTTTCTAGAAGAAAAGCTCCAAGAACATCTGAAATATTTTCATTATTTTCATATACTCCTTTTTTTCAGTCATGACTCTTTACTCATTCCTGTACCTTTCCTTTTGGCCAAATAGTGTCAGATGTATGAGTATATTTTCAAATTAATTCTAAGAAACTGTGAAATTACCTTTTTTCCGACGTTGTGAAAGAAAGGCTCTACAACATTTTCACAATATTTAAGTATTTGTAATACCATCTCTGACTCACTCATGTTCATCATTTTGTATAATACTAATATCACTTACTATGAGATCCACTTACAGTACCTATATGACAAGTCAATTTTTTATATTACCTGGATCACTTTTACTCAGAATATATTTTTAAACAGCAAAATAACCTTTATTAACTGCTCCCGTCTTCATAGGCCAATTACCTTTACCTAGATTTTGGTTGTAAAAACACTAGGTATGAATTTTTTAAGCCAAAAGGCAAACGTTGTTTGAAAGTCAAATGAGTGTCGTTACAGTGAGTCCAACCTTTACAACTTTTTAAATAGCATGTGTAATGCCCTGATGTTGTAGAAGGACCGTCATGAAAAATAATAGCTACAGTTGCAAAGGTTCTTCCTGATATTGATAACTGAGACGCCACAAAATTTTTAATAGAAGTTGTCAATTTAGTTCCATCAGGTCTACATCGTTGGAACATTAAAATGACATACTGACCATAATTTTGTAGAAATAATGTGGACAGCATTGTAGACTTACATTGGGTACACACCATATTGTGATCCGCTGCTTTAACTAGATTATTAAAAGGCACTGATTTGCAGTCTGGTAAAGTCAAATATATAAATCTTTCAGTGTCTATTCTAGTAGTACTTGATAAAGTACAGTTGTCGCAGTCATGCTGCCATTGATAAGAAAGGCTAAAAAGATTTTTTATATCTACACCTTCATCTTCCAATACATCAAACATATACATTAAAAATTCCTGACAATCCTGCTGAATATTCTGTGAAAATTGATTTTGACCAGAACATATGTCTAGAAGATTTCGAATTTCTGAAACACTTTCTATTTTTGCTCTATCACTGGTACATTTCTCAAACACAGAATTCAACAAACAACAGAATCTTTGATTCCGATTTTCAACAATCTGTACTTGTATATTTTGAAGAATAAAAACAACATTAACCACTACATTAGCATGGCAGTTGACACCAGAACTGTTTTCAAACTGAAATCCAACAACAGAATCCTTTTTCCTTCTGCTTACAATTACAGTTTAATCTACTTTTTGTCTTTTTGCTACTACCTCACTGCAATTACTCTCATTTCTTCTTTTTCGGCCTACCACACGTTTTTCAATCAGAGGATATTGAGGAAAATGTGGAGCATACTCTCTTCTTAACCAATTGTATTCTTTAACACAATGTAGATCTGCACAAATCTTTGTTTCATCACACTCAATCAAGTACAATCCTGATAAAGTTCTGACTCGTGATAATGCCACATATGCCATACCCTCTTTAAACACAGAACTTCCAATGTTCACCAAAGCGCTATCTACACTTAAACCTTGAGATTTATGAATTGTCACCGCATATGCCAAACAAATAGGAAACTGTTTTCGGCGAACATATAAGTCTTTCACAAGCAAAAATCTAGCTGAACAACGACAAATTTGTTCTATTACATCAATGCCATCAAATTTAATTTTAAAAATTTCAATTCCATCTCTATTTTTGTAATTCACAAAACCAACAACATGACCCATTGCTCCATTTACCAGACCTCTTTCAACATTTAAATTCCTTCTCAAAATGATACGACAATTTAAACACACATTCAGAGTCTTTTCAAAACCAGCAGTTTTAGATATAGTCTTCTCTAATGAATCCAATTTTGATTTCAAATTTCCAGACAAAATAATTGTTGCTCCCATATGTTCAATTTTATCTATAGCTTCCAGTTTCACTATCTCTTCATTTTCTAACTTTAACATTTTGTTGTTGAACATGGAACATTCTTTCAGAGTTGGCATCAAACATATGCCAGATTTCTTCTCGTTAATTTTCTTAAAAATATTCTCTGGAAGAATGTTTTCATTTGGGTACAAATTTGAAATTAATCGTCCATGTAAAGCTTCTTTCCCTTGCTGACTTACTTTTCCGATTCTTACATTTTAAAAATATTTTTATAATCTTCATCCTTTGCCTGCCGCATATTTTGAAGCAGTTCTACATATTTGAAGTTTAACCATATATTCCTTTGGTAATAATACCATGATTCGACATATGATCCGGAAGCATCCAAACAACTATTCTCATGCAGAGCTCAGGGAACTGGCCAGTAACCTCCCCCAGTATTCAAGGACAACCCCCAAAAGAAAGCAACCCACTCCATCGGGACCAGAAACAACAGAGATGATGCCTTGTATACAACCACGATTTGCAGATTTTAGAATCACATGTATTGAATGTGGCAAGCTCATCGCCTATGGTGAAAAGAGCATGAAGCTCGTCGTCCTTGCTGGTGACAATCACAAATGCCCTAAAAAACAGTAATTTTTTCTGTTTTTTGTTTTTTGCTCCTGTTGAGCCATTTACAATTCCCTGTTTTTTGTTTCTCCCCATAAAAAATACAAAAAAAAATATAAAACTGTTTTGAAAAGCCAAAAAAAGTACAAAATGTTCAAAAAAACATTCAAAAAAATATAAAACAACAAAAAGAAAAAAAAACAGTTCTTTTTAGAACTACCTTTCATTTATAAAAATAAACCTATATTTTTAATGAATCTCTGTCAAAAACAAAATTTCTTAGGGTACGCGCACCCGGGCGCGCCCCCAAAAAAAATTGAAAAAAAAAAATTTCATGAAGGAGTTAGCATGAGGGAAGAACACAAAGAGAGTAATGTTAAGAGAAAGACAGCTACAGGATGAACACAGAGGGATTGTTTATTACATAGTAAAAAACAGAGAAGGTGTAATAGGATGAAAGTGAGAAAAGTAAAATGACTAAAGGAGCGAAAGAAGGGAAGAGAGAGGAAGAAGACTAAAGTAGAGATAGTGGGAGAATGTGAGTGGGTGTTGAAAGAAAAAGAAAGGACAGAAAAAAATTGAGAATGAAGGGTAGTGGCGTAACTGGGATAAATGAAGAACGGTGAGGGAGGGTAAGAAAAGACCAGTTAGTATAAGTAAAGAGGGGTGAAAGAGGGTGAAATTGAATTAGGATAAGACATGGGGAGTGACAAAGAGAAAGGACAAAGAGAGTAAAGGAAACAGTACCTGAATGGGTTTGAGTGAAACAGCAAAGAAAGATAAGTAATGCAGTGTGTGTGACTTATAGGGAGTCAGTGGGTGTAGGTCGGGGTGTGGGTGTGTAAGGTGTGTCTGTGAGTGTGGCTGTGTGGGGTGTTTTAGTGTGCGTGAAGGTGAGGGTGTGTGAAGTATGTGTGAGCAGTGTATGGGTGTGGGGTGTATATGTGTGCGATGTATGTGTGTGTATGGAATGTGTGTGTGTATGTGAAGAGTGTGTGGGGGGGGATTTTTTGTGTGTATGAGGTGTGTGTTTGGTGTGTGTGTGGGGTGTATGTTAGAGGTGTGTGTATGTGTTGAGAGGGGGATGAGGTGTGTGTGTAGGAGTAAGGTAAATAATTAAGAAAAACAGATTGAGTGAAGAAGCAAAGGAAGGGAACAGAGGGTAAGTGAAGTAAAGAATAGGGATTGAAAGAAGTTGAATATGAGAGGGGAAATAGGGAAATTGGAGTAAACATGGAGAATAAGAATAAGTGAGGGAAGCAGAATAAAGACACAGGAGTGAGGTTGGTTGAGAAAATATTAGTGAGCTTAAAGCAAAGGGTGATGACAAAATACATTTTTATAGTCATACTTACCATATAATAAATGTAACTTTAATTACATTGTTTTACTACACTTTGTATCTGTGAAAGAGAGAAGATAAAATAAGTTATAATTAGTAAAATGTGTATTTTTTTTTTTTGAGTTTTCTATAGCGCTGGCCAGACCCAGGGGTATCGGAGCGCTTTACAGTCGGTCTGGGTGAAATAAGTGCGGAGCAGTACATCACACAAAAAACAAGATACATCCAAGTTCGATTCTTAACAAAGTTGTTTGCCGCCTAAGGGGCGGTTTTGAGGTCGTGTTTTTGAGGTAGTCATAGTTCCATGGTTGGCTATCGAGGTAGAGTTTGGGAATGCACGGTTGAGGTAGAGGGTTTTTAGACGACTCTTGAATTCGGTAAAGGAAGGGGTAGTTCTGATGTCCACTGGGATGCAGTTCCAGATTTTTGGTGCGTTGCCGGCGAAAGAGCGGCTGGCGGTTTTTTGTTTCCGGGTTTTTAGGGGGATGAGTAATAGGGAGTTTGAGCTTCTGAGATTTCTGGATTGGCCCGCCTTCTTGAGTTTGGAGGCTAGATATTCCGGTTTCCCTGTGTGCAGGGCTTTGTGTGTGAGACAGGCCGTTTTGAAGTTTGCTCCCATTTCCACTGGGAGCCATTTTAGATCTTCAAGTGCGGGGGATATGTGGTCGAATTTCCTTGCTCCTGAGACCATTCTGGCTGCTGCATTCAGGGTTGTTTTTAGTGGTGCCAGGTGTGAGAGAGCTGTGCCGGTTAGGGTTGCGATTCCATAGTCCAGTCTGGATAGGACCAGTGCTTGGGTGGCTTGTTGGAGATCCCTCTGTGGGATGTGTGGTTTGATTTTGTTGAGGAGCTTCAGATTGAGGAAGGCACTTTTTGCGGAGTTCTTAATGTGGTTTGTCATTGTAAGTTTAAATTAAAAGATACAAATGAAGAGGTTAAAAATCATAACAGTGTATTTAGAAATAAAGTAAGAGTGAAGGACACAGAAAGGGAAATAAAGTAAGGTAGAAGGATAAAAAGAGAAAAAAAGAAATAGAATGAGAGCAAATTACTAAGAGTAAGGCATATAGATTCACTGACACAGAGGAAGAGAAGAACAGAGAAATGAACTGAAGGTAAGAAAGATACTAAAACAATGTGAGTTAGCAAAACTAAGTCAGGAAACATTAGTAAGTAAAAAGATAATAACAGAGACGGAAAAGAGTCTAATAAGGATGCATTTAGAAGATTGAGAAATAGAAGATAACTGAGAGTAAGTGAAGAACATTCAAAGATAAGGGATGAAGGGAGAGAGGATAATATACAACGATTGAGGGAAATGGAGTGAGGAAGTTAGTAGACAGACACACTAAGAGAAAAACTGAGTGAGGTGGAGTACAATGAGTGAGAAAAGGAAATGAGTAAGGGAGCAAAAAAAGGAAAGAGAGGAGAAGACGACTAAAACAGTGGTACTGAGAGAAAATAATTTGGTGATGAAAGTAAAGAGAAGGACATTTAAAGAAAGGAAATGAGGGATAGTAATGGAACCAGAGTAAAAGAAATGGGATGAAAAACGATGAGAGAGGAGCAGTGCAGTTGTTGTAAAAGAAATGATAGAAGGTAGATAAACACAAGTGAACATAACACAAGGAGAGTGAGGCATTGAGGACATAGAGGTAGTGAACGAAAAATAGAGAGAAGAGGTCAAAAGAAAGGAGCAAACAAAGATAAACGAGGGTGAGTGGGTGAGTTATAGTGATAGAGTGCGACAATACTGCTCAGTGAGTAAAGAGGAATTACTAAAAGAGCAAAGGAGGAAAAGACGGAAAAGGGAAGTAAAGCAGAGAGACTGAAAGCTGAAAAGTGGTGCAAGGGAGAGAGGGGATGCAGACAGTTGAAATGAGAATGAGGGGTTGTGAAAGAAGTGGAGTAAACGAATGGGTGTGAAACAGAGTGAGAGAAAGGCAGTGTGAGTGAGTAAAGAGAGCTGAAAGAGAGAGGAAAAAGGAAAGTGAGTGTCAGAGAATGGGAATACAATTTAATTTACACAATCCAAAGTATAGAATAACTTGTACAACATGTTACATGTTTATTTTTGCTGTTCTCAGAATATATTGAATTTCACTTAAAACAGTGAGTTCAAATTACTCATCATATGACAGCGGGAAAAAAAACCACAATCTAAAAGATTGTGTTTTAAAAAAAAACAGATACTGATAAATGACAAATGTACACTAATCTTTGATTGACTTACTTATCCTTGAGGCCAAATAGTATATCATGGAGGTCCTTTTCTCGTTGCAAAGTACTCTGCTGTTCACAAAAAAATCCATTTCATCGACTTTCTAGAAGAAAAGCTCCAAGAACATCTGAAATATTTTCATTATTTTCATATACTCCTTTTTTTTCAGTCATGACTCTTTACTCATTCCTGTACCTTTCCTTTTGGCCAAATAGTGTCAGATGTATGAGTATATTTTCAAATTAATTCTAAGAAACTGTGAAATTACCTTTTTTCCGACGTTGTGAAAGAAAGGCTCTACAACATTTTCACAATATTTAAGTATTTGTAATACCATCTCTGACTCACTCATGTTCATCATTTTGTATAATACTAATATCACTTACTATGAGATCCACTTACAGTACCTATATGACAAGTCAATTTTTTATATTACCTGGATCACTTTTACTCAGAATATATTTTTAAACAGCAAAATAACCTTTATTAACTGCTCCCGTCTTCATAGGCCAATTACCTTTACCTAGATTTTGGTTGTAAAAACACTAGGTATGAATTTTTTAAGCCAAAAGGCAAACGTTGTTTGAAAGTCAAATGAGTGTCGTTACAGTGAGTCCAACCTTTACAACTTTTTAAATAGCATGTGTAATGCCCTGATGTTGTAGAAGGACCGTCATGAAAAATAATAGCTACAGTTGCAAAGGTTCTTCCTGATATTGATAACTGAGACGCCACAAAATTTTTAATAGAAGTTGTCAATTTAGTTCCATCAGGTCTACATCGTTGGAACATTAAAATGACATACTGACCATAATTTTGTAGAAATAATGTGGACAGCATTGTAGACTTACATTGGGTACACACCATATTGTGATCCGCTGCTTTAACTAGATTATTAAAAGGCACTGATTTGCAGTCTGGTAAAGTCAAATATATAAATCTTTCAGTGTCTATTCTAGTAGTACTTGATAAAGTACAGTTGTCGCAGTCATGCTGCCATTGATAAGAAAGGCTAAAAAGATTTTTTATATCTACACCTTCATCTTCCAATACATCAAACATATACATTAAAAATTCCTGACAATCCTGCTGAATATTCTGTGAAAATTGATTTTGACCAGAACATATGTCTAGAAGATTTCGAATTTCTGAAACACTTTCTATTTTTGCTCTATCACTGGTACATTTCTCAAACACAGAATTCAACAAACAACAGAATCTTTGATTCCGATTTTCAACAATCTGTACTTGTATATTTTGAAGAATAAAAACAACATTAACCACTACATTAGCATGGCAGTTGACACCAGAACTGTTTTCAAACTGAAATCCAACAACAGAATCCTTTTTCCTTCTGCTTACAATTACAGTTTAATCTACTTTTTGTCTTTTTGCTACTACCTCACTGCAATTACTCTCATTTCTTCTTTTTCGGCCTACCACAAGTTTTTCAATCAGAGGATATTGAGGAAAATGTGGAGCATACTCTCTTCTTAACCAATTGTATTCTTTAACACAATGTAGATCTGCACAAATCTTTGTTTCATCACACTCAATCAAGTACAATCCTGATAAAGTTCTGACTCGTGATAATGCCACATATGCCATACCCTCTTTAAACACAGAACTTCCAATGTTCACCAAAGCGCTATCTACACTTAAACCTTGAGATTTATGAATTGTCACCGCATATGCCAAACAAATAGGAAACTGTTTTCGGCGAACATATAAGTCTTTCACAAGCAAAAATCTAGCTGAACAACGACAAATTTGTTCTATTACATCAATGCCATCAAATTTAATTTTAAAAATTTCAATTCCATCTCTATTTTTGTAATTCACAAAACCAACAACATGACCCATTGCTCCATTTACCAGACCTCTTTCAACATTTAAATTCCTTCTCAAAATGATACGACAATTTAAACACACATTCAGAGTCTTTTCAAAACCAGCAGTTTTAGATATAGTCTTCTCTAATGAATCCAATTTTGATTTCAAATTTCCAGACAAAATAATTGTTGCTCCCATATGTTCAATTTTATCTATAGCTTCCAGTTTCACTATCTCTTCATTTTCTAACTTTAACATTTTGTTGTTGAACATGGAACATTCTTTCAGAGTTGGCATCAAACATATGCCAGATTTCTTCTCGTTAATTTTCTTAAAAATATTCTCTGGAAGAATGTTTTCATTTGGGTACAAATTTGAAATTAATCGTCCATGTAAAGCTTCTTTCCCTTGCTGACTTACTTTTCCGATTCTTACATTTTAAAAATATTTTTATAATCTTCATCCTTTGCCTGCCGCATATTTTGAAGCAGTTCTACATATTTGAAGTTTAACCATATATTAACGTTTCCAATGCTTCCTAGGCACTTCCTGGTATCTTCATGCGTGAGCATTTTGAACACAGGTTGTCCTTTCACTGGAGTCAACTGCAGTAGATCTCCAAAAACAATAATATGTTTTCCTCCAAATAAGACATCATAGTCTGTTCTAAGAATTTCTTGCATTCTCAAATGCACAAAAGCAAGCATTATATTTGACACCATGCTTACTTCATCAATGATAAGAAGTTTGATTTTCTTCAGGACTCTCGAAACTTCGGAACACGCATCTCCAGATAGCTTGTGATATTGCAATTTGTTATCATGCTCCACTGGCAGCATCAGTAAACGATGTAAAGTAATCCCTTTAATGTTATGTGCAGCCAGCCCAGTTGGAGCGGTAACAACACAAGATAGTGGTGATTCAGTCCTTTTATGCAGATAAGTTGCAATTGCTTTAATCAGAAAACTTTTTCCAGTTCCCGCTTCTCCACTTACGTACAGTTGGACTGGTTTAAATGATGTACATGAGCACTCTTTTTTCTCATGAGTGAATCCATGTTCAATCTGATCTGTGACTTCGTCATATATCTGTTTCTGCTCAAGGTTTAGTTGTTTCACCAAATCTTCTAAGTTAACTACATCATCTTGAGCTTGTTCCATAGCTCTTTCCACCTCATCCATGGCAGTGGCAGCTTCATTTTGAATAATTGGTCCTCCAAGTGGATCCTGACTCAATGAAGCAGAACTCTGAGTGTCTTGAGAACTGTCTCTAGCAATCTCCGCAGCAATTGTGGCTTCTTGCTCTATTTCTTCGTTCAACATTTGCAGATAATTTGGAAAAACAGGACATTCTATGGTATCCTTGGTTGCATTAAAAGAATCTTCATAACAGAGAAAATCTCCAAGTAGTTCCTCTTCTGTACGCCATGGCTTAAAGAGTTGCAAAAGAGCTAAATAGTAAAATTCCCTTTTCTCTGGATTTTCGCAACTCAATTTTCGATGATTAATCAAATGGCCTTTTTTCTGTCTCACTAGACATCCTTCACACCCAATGATAGCATATATTCCATTGTTAATATCTTTTCTGATGGTTCTCTATTATATAGTTTTGCAGAACTTCATACAAACAACTGTTCTCAAGATGACTACTTCTATTTGGATAGTATGTATCCAACATGTTTGTCTTCAAAATATCTATACTTTCTGGTTCTTTATCCGCCAAATACTCTATTTCTTGTACAGATTTCAAAACTCGATTTCGTGTTGCAGCAAGACCTAGACTCACCCAAATGATGGTTCTAGATTTGGCATAGAGACTTGCTGATGACAATCGATCAGAACATTCATATGCTCCAATTTCTCGATGCGACAACATCTTCAGACTGTAACTGTATAATTTCTTGCTTAGACTCTTTTCATGTGAAATGATCTCCCACATTTCCTTCAGTTCAGTCTTTTCTTTTTTTGTGATGTAAGACGTCACATATCGAGCCACAGCAATAGAGTTGTCAGCAACGAATTGAATATCCATGTTAGCATTCCACATGGACAAAATCACTGGGTTGTAGTCGTTGATGTACTTGGACTCTGTTTCTTTTTAAATTGTATGTATTTTTTGGTGATTTCCTCGTCACAGTATGTCGCAGAGAAGACATCAAATTATTTACTCTTCCTTTAGAAATCACTGGTCATGGAAAGCTGAAACGACATTTTGTGTAGAACTTGTCCTTGTTTCTGAATTTTCGACGACAGTACTTTCCACAACGATTGGATTGAAAGCGTAAAACTTGTTGCCTTAAACTGTTTTCTTCGGTAGTTTTCGGAACAGCACATGTTGAATACTCTTCAATGAAGCTCATTACTGTCTCATCCGAATCTGTTCCAAATTTGGGTGCATCTTTAATCCACAACAAGATATATGTATGTGAGGAGCACCTCTCGCTTGATACTCCTTTCTCCAAAAGAAATCCAAAACCTCTCCAAGGGGAGGATTTTTTTTGTTGGTAATTAAAGACATCATAGCTTCAAATCTATGATAGAAATATCTGCATACATTCACTGGATCCAAAGAACACAGTTCTCCAGGTGTTTTGAATTCTATATTTTGTATATTTGCATTTGCCTCTCGTAGAAATTGAAGTAAGTCGTCCCATGCATACTCGGCACAGCTAAGAGTGAGGAACCATGTAGGAGTTCCTAAGTTTCTAAGCATACATTTCAATTCCCCATGACGACGGTACCAATACTCGTTTGTACCACGCTGACATGCCATGAGATTGATTAAATGAGATTCCAAAATATTATCTTGCAGATTCACTTTCTCCATAAAGTCCCTCGCCGAAACATTTTTCAGATGTGCTGCACTTTTCAGTATAGGGTTTACTGCATAAGAAAGCCCAGACAAGTCACTTTCATACAGTAAATGAAACAAATAGGGAATGCATTGACGAAACCTTGGATCTTCAACATATAATCTTACAGTTCGATATTCAGATGCAGGAATTTGAAGTGGTCGATCGTCATATCGTCCACCTCGACCTGTTGGAAATAGCTGTGGAAAACAACGAGCTTCCAAACTTTCTTCCCATACACTAATGGGACTTCCTTTTGCTGCTTTCATTTGAAACAATTCAATTGCATTCCCCATTACTTCTTTGGAATGCAAAGGATGAACAGTATAATGTTCATATATTTCTTCACTTCTAGACACATCAACTTTTTCAATTTGGCCGCCTGAACAATCACTGTCTTCATCTGCAGCTGTTTCCTCTGCAGCAACACATACATCTTTGTAATACTCATTGTTTTTGACTAAATACAACGTTGCCTTTTTGACTTTCCTAACATCCACTAAATCTTGCCATATTTTCTTACTCTTTGTCGGAACCCCATTAACTAGAATAACTAAAGGTTCCTCTTCTACTTTTTCTATACCAATTGTATCAATATTTTTTTTTAAATCAAGAGGCAAATAAACAACTTTTCCCTTTAATCCTCTCTGCAAATCTGTAGGAGGCAATTTCCCTATCTTAGGCTCCATGCGAACAATTGCCTGAAAAGGATGGACACATTGAATCAAAACAGACTCATATGTATTTAAATCCATCAATTCACGGGGAATGTCTACCAACTCCAGATTATTATGAACACCTCTAGCAGGCATTCTGTTTTGATTTATTTTATCATAACAATATTTACAAATACGCTGATCAGAACTCAAATCAAAACAATTCTCCACCCACAAATAAGTTGCAAAATCCTTCCACTCATAATTATTCATCTTTTCACTTTTTACGTATCAATCAACTATTCTAGTTTGATGTTTATAATGACTTCGTCGACAACACACACAAGTAAAATTCGGCCTTTCACTTGATTTCACCTTAAACTTGATAATTTCCTGCTCAAACTTTTCTGTACTTGAAATCTGTACATTGTCTTCCACATTACCTTTAATTGCTGTGTCAATTTCTACACTGTCCTCTTTTTCACCAAAATAACAAATCTCAATTTCTTCACAAATCTTCTTCACATCTAATTCAGTTCCATGCAAAAGAGCACTGTTTAATTGTTTAAGCTTAAGTGCTGGACTTTTTGCATAATACAACATTCTCACTAATTTCCTCATTTTGGTATGATGCACTGCTAACATCCTAAAATGATGAAAAACACTCTGACAGACTTTTCTAGAAAGACAAGCCAGTGAATGCCCTTGCAAACCTGTGTTTTCTCTCACTCTGCAAGGATCTAAGTCTTGCAACAACTTCACTTTCTGCTTTAGACTTTTCTTACTATATGTACGTAAGAAATTACAAAACAAATCAATCGATTCCTGTCGCACACTACAAATACGACTACACTTCCAAGTGTACACTGGACCCTTAGTACGTCTCCCTAAAACTTCATCAGTTAACACCTCTTCTGGTTCTCAAGGCACAAGTTTCTCTTTTTCAATCGGACAACCGTCTTTCACTTCATACGCTCGACCACTGGTGTCAACTGCATGCACTAAATCATTCTCCTGGAAGTAACTCTCCTCATTAAAAAATGGCTCACAACTTGAACTGTGCATCCATTCTCCTGAAAAAACTTTACAAAAATTAGTCCGATTAATTACTCTTTTCCATCTACTGTTTGATTTGAAAACATCAATTGTCTTGTTAAGTGTCCTAATTCTATTGATTATTAAAATAAGTAATGTTTTCTTAACTTCAAAAGCCTGATCAACAATCTTCTCTACACTTTTCTTTTTCTTATAAAAAGCAGCTCTCTGTTTACCTTTCCTATGTTTTTTAACAAATTTAAAACCACCCTATTGCGAAACATTCGTTTACGAATGTCTCTAAACTGATTCTGCCTTCTATTCCTATACATATTATTCTCTCCTGCTCCAGTTGTAGGATTCTTTGAGGTTCTCTCCTTCCTTTTCAAATTTACTCTCTCATTCTCTTTTTCTACATGCTGTCCAAGATTTTTTTTGATCTACATATGTTCCGTAAGAAAGACTTAGTTGTCTTACCAGGAGCTTCGTTCCTGTTTTTTGAAGTATTTGTTGTAGAAGAGTGCTGTAATTCCGTTGCTGTTTTTGTTTTTTTGCGGTTATTATGTTTTCTTCTCCTGTGCCTTGAGGGCATCTTTCCTTACTCTTGAAATCTTGATTTCAATCTGTGTTAAAGAAAAAAATAGCACATTATAGACCACTATTACCAAACAACAAAGCAATGACAAAAAGCAAACGGTCTATTCAGGGTTACAGATCAGGTGAGGATTCTCCAGGGGTGCAGAAGAGGTGAGGCCTGTATTGAAGAGTGTAGTGGAAGACAGCTCTGTCCACAGGTACAAAGAAGAGACCTGTGTCTAAGAGTGCAGTAGGGGATAGGCTTCATGAAGTCTAGTCCACTGCACTCTTATACACAGGCTTCACCACCTATGCCTCCCAGGAAAGGCCTCTCTCCCACTACAGTCTTGAACATAGGCCTCACCTCCTCTGTCCCTCTGGACATGCCTCACCTCATCTGCACAATCTACTTCCTAATCTGAAGTAACACAGGTGACATTATTGTGAAAGGATGAAATATATGTATTTAATCATGCTGACATTATTTATTCCTTCTCAAAAATCTAAAACTTATTGATTTGCGCCAAAATCATTTTTTAAATAACGTTCTAGACACACACTGCAGGTCCTATGTACAAGCATTCAGTGTCCATGAGTACAGTGGAGAGGACTGACCTCCTCTCACCCTTGGACAAGCCTTACCTCATCTGTGTCCTATGGACAGGCCTCAATGTATTGAGTATAAATGATGCTAACTGGGTGCACATGAGGTGACGCATGTCCAAGGGTGTAAATAAGCTCAGGCCAGTCTAAGGATACAGATTAGTTGAAGTCTATTCAGGGTTGCAGATGAGGTGAGGATTGTCTAGGGGTGCAGGAGAGGTGAGGTCTGTATTGAAGAGTGTAGTGGAAGAGAGGTCTGTCCACGGGTACAAAGAAGGTGAGACCTGTGTTTAAGAGTGCAGTGGGGGATAGGCTTCATGGAGTCTAGTCCACTGCACTCTTAAACACAGGCCTCACCACCTATACTCCTCATGAATGGCCTCTCTCCCACTACAGTCTTGAACACAGACCTCACCTCCTCTGTCCCTCTGGACATGCCTCACCTCATCTGCACAATCTACTTCCTAATCTGAGGTAACACAGGTGACATGATTCTGAAAAGGTCAAATTTTTTTATGTAATCATGCACACACTATTTATTCTTTCTCAAAAATGTAAAAGACATTAATTTGCCCCAAAAATGTTTCCGTAGTGTAATGAAAAGCTTATACATATGACCTTTTCTCTGTTTTTCAAATTTTATTCTAAAAAAAGATTATGAGGCCTAAGCAGGAGTGCAGATGTGATGAAACCTGTCCAGGGGAGCACAAAAGGTGAGGTTTGTGTCCAAGAGTGCAGTGGACAGGACTAAACTGGAGTAGTGTGCAAAAAAAAGATGAGCCTCATTTATAAAGCCCTGCGTCAGTTTTGCGCTACTGATGCGTCACTTTTTGTGACGCATTGGCGGCATAAAACATGTGCCTTGTTGCGCCATATTTAAAATGTGACGCAGGTAGGTAGATGCGTCATTTTTGAAACCTCTGCGCCACATTATACCTCTGTCAGGTGTAATGTACACAGAGGGGTCATTTCTCCGCAGAAAGCCTTGTAATAGTCACTTTTAGGACACTGTTACATCAAAATCGTGCACCTGCCTCACAGCAGGCGTAAGACTGAGGCAAACGCTTTCACATGGGGCTTTCCCCATGTGAAAGGATGCATTGCTGGAGTTGCGTCATTTTTGTGACACACTCCAGCAATTCGTCACTTTTGCACTTACAGACACTTCAGAAATACTGACTTAGTAAGTCCTACAAACATGATGCGTCATACATTAAATATAATGCATCATTGGTGTCACAAGGAGTGCACAGTTAAAAGTGACGCATCGCTGTTTTCATAAATAAGGCTCTCAATGTGCTTCTAATCTGAGGTAACACAGGTGACATGATTGTGAAAGCTTCAAATTATTTTATTTAATCATGCACACACTTTTTATTCTTTCTCAAAAATGTAAAAGCTAATAATTTGCCCCCAAATCAATTTTTCAATAACATTTTAGAAGCACAGTGCAGGTCCTATGTACAATCATTCCATTTCAGTACTGAAAAGTCACTATTTTACAAAATACATTTCCTATCTCTTGCAAACATTCCTACCAAGCATTACCCAAAAAATGAAACAAACCAACAACAAAGAAACTCAGTCTGCTTCCCAATCTGAGGTAAAACAGATAACATGTTTGTAAAAGATTCAAATATTGTTATATAATTATGCACCCACTATCTATTCCTTCTTAAAAATGTTAAAGCCATGGATTTGCATTAAAATCGTTTTTCAACTACCATTTTAGGAACAGAGCACAGATCCTATTTACAAGCATTCATTTTCACTACTAAAACCCATTGTTTTGCACTATAATCGTTTTTCAATTGTCATTTTAGAAACACAGCACAGATCCTATATACAAGCATTCATTTTCACTACTGAAACCCATTGATTTGCACTAAAATCGTTTTTCAATTACCATTTTAGGAACAGAACACAGGTCCTATGTACAAGCATTCATTTTCACTACTGAAACCCATTGATTTACCCTAAAATTGATTTTTAAAATAACATTTTAGATACAGAGTGCAAGTCCTATGTACAACCATTCAACTTCACTACTGAAACATCACTATTTCACAAAATACAAATCCTCTATTTTACAAATATAGAAACCATGCATTTTCAAAAAGCATCACACAAACCAACAGCAAAGAAAATCAATGTGCTTCTTAATCTGAACTCTCTATCTAAATGAAGCATAACTCACCTTTACAAATGCTTTAGGAGATTCAGAACAGTGTCAGATACACACACCAATATTTCTTTAGCAGAGCAAAAGGTATGTTCTCCAGGCACTGCAACTATTAATGGCACAGAAAACCTCTAATTCTACACACATATTCCTCATGGTACCCAATCAAAACTCTTCCCTCTCTATTTTCAAATCAACACCCTTCCCCCCCTCAGCCCTTTCTACCTGTTACCATAGCAACTCCCTCCTCAGTGAGCTCCCAGGGTTAAAAGTTTATTCTACAATGTTGCAAATGAAATCAGCAAGCATGTTTGACCTCTCAATACACCAGCTTATCCACTGCAATCTTTCTTTAAATGACTTTTTCTTAACCATTCAAATTACTTCTTTCACATTACAGAACCATGCACCCTAACTTTCAGTTTTCAACTATCTGAATCCACCAATCATTGCTTGCAAGAGCACTGAAACTCCACAGTTTTTTTTTTACAAACTCCTACTGTTCCAACTGCCATTTCATTCCTACACTTCATCTGACTGCACCAGAACCTCCTCTCACCATGTACTCTGTCTGGATTATTGGACATAGCTACATTCACTGGGCTCAAAGGTATGCAGCTACCAGAAATGTTCACAACCTTGATTTACCAAAGGTGCACATAAAATGGATTGGCCAAAGAGGATTGAGATGTCATCAATTGATACCATTGGTGAAAACCTTTTACCATCTGCCACACCCTGACCTCATAATTTTGCACTGTGGTGGAAATGACCTAGGCACTTTGACTGGGGTAGGTCTGGAGATGCTTTTAAAGGACACCTTTGGGCAATTGATGACAATTTTTCCACAAACTGCCATGGTATATTCCAATATATGCCAAAGACAGAAATGGAACTGGTCCAACCAATTCTGTCCACAATTTGAGAAAGCACGGAAACATGTGAATAAATCTGTTTCTGCTTACATGAGAGACCATGGAATGGGTTCAATATACAACAACAACTTGCGTTACAACATGCAAGATATCTACAGAGCAGATGGTGTGCACTTCTCAGATGAGGGGAATAGAATATTCCTCCTGAATTTAAGACTGTGCATTGGTACCTACTTGTAGGTACCTAAATCAGCCACAGAACCCAAAAGCTCTTTTCAGGGCTACCCTACCTCTGATCACTCCAAATGAGTATCTTTTTCTAACTTTTTTCACTATTTTTCACCAAAGTACGCTCCCCGGTACGCTTCCCGGTGCGCGTACCGGGCGCTCCCCCCGCGAAAAATGATTTTTTTTTTCCGCCTATATGGGCCCCTCAGAAAACCTAGAGGGTCAGGGAGTGCCAACCATGCCCCCTTATACCCATTCCCAACGTTGTTTCTCCTCCATTTTCTGTCTCAAATCTACCGAAACACAAAATGGAGGACTCCCGTAGCGCTGCCGGTACGCGTACCGGGGCGCGCACCGGGAAGCGCTCCCAAAAATTTTAAAAGTTAATTTACATAAAAACCACTGGAGACACTTTCACCAAATATAGAATAGGCCATACTACATACCAGTCCCTACCATTTTCCCAAATTTGGTGGAATTCCATTGAGCCATTTGACCTGTAGCCCTCTCTAAATATCCTGAGGTGAATTACTTGACAAAAACACATCTGAAGTGTTAGAATTTACAACCAATTAAAATGTTACTTTCATTTTCTACTATTATTTCATGACATTTGATTGGTTATGTACATGAATATATATAAAGAAAGAGAGGGAAACACAGCCATTTTGACTACTACTTCCTAAATTACATTTCAAAAGGATTTTCACTGAGAACTTAAACTTCTTTTTCAAAGGTAAGATGTTATTTTGAAAACTGAAGTATGTTGTGCACTTTAAGTTAATTTGGAAAACATTTTCTGATAGTTATATACTATCCCTTTTCACTGTTATAGTTATGGATGGAGTTAGGCTTGTCTTGTATAACTATGAATTTACTTAGGCTTTATGATATACACTATTTTATATTTCTACTTCCAGCCTGATACCATACACTGCCCAAAGATAACTTCATTGTTAAAAAATCAAAACTACCTGTCTGAACTTAAACCCAACAGTGCCCTATCTCTAGTGATATATTTATTTTTTATGCAAATTACAGCAAGAAAATGGAAGGAGAGCAGAATATTTCCTTCAAAATTGTTCTGGAGAACAACGGTGAAAAATTTATTGTAGATAATGAAGACTTAGATTTCCTGGATGAATCACGGGACTATGAATTAGTTCAATGTGTAGAAGCAGTAGATTCGCTGATTGAAAATGAGGACATTTCCGACAATGTGTTGTTAGAAGTTCTGTTAAATTTGGAAAAAGAATCAGAAAAATACATTTATATTTAATAATCAAAAAATTTTCGAGACATTATTCATTTTTATATGTAATTCATAAACTAGTACCAAATTGATTATAATGTAAATTCTGAGTTATAGTATACTGTGCAACTTTTTTATGTTACATAGTAATTTTGCTCATAGTTACTTCCTTTCTCCCACTATATCATCTCCAATGTGTATTTCACATCTCTTTTTCATCTCCTGCCTCCATTTTCTTTCTGCTTTCCTGACAGACTATGATATGGATTCCATATACCACAATAACTTCTGTAACAACATACAAGATATCTACAGAGGAAACGGTGTACATTAAATGTAAGACTCAGCATTGGTACCTACATGTTGGTACTTAAATCACCCACATAACACAACAACTCTATTCAGAGCTACCCTACCTCTAAGCACTTTACAATATTATTTTACTGTTTCACTGAGTTTTCCCCATGTGTGGGGGGAGGTGTGTGTGGGGGATGTGTGGGGTGTGTCTGTGAGGTGGTGTGTGTGTGTGTGTGTGTCTGGGGGGGTGAGGTGTATATGTGTGTGTAGGTGTGTGGGGTATGTGGGTGTGGGTGGGGATGTGGGTGTGTAAGGTGTGTGTGTGGGTGTGGGTGTGTGGGGTGTTTGGGTGTAGGTGGGGGTGTGGGTGTGTGAGGTGTGTGTGGGGGTGTGTTGGTGTGGGGGGTATGTGTGTAGGATGTGTGTGTATGTGTGGGATGTGTGGGTGTGTCTGTGAGGTGTGTGTGTGTGTGGGGGGGGAGGTGTGTGTGTGGGATGTGTGGGGTGTGTCTGTGAGGTATCTGTGTGTGCGTGTGTGTGTGTGTGTTGGGGGAGGGGTGAGGTGTGTGTGAGATGTGTGGGTGTGGGTGTGGATGTGTAAGGTGTCGGTGTGGGGGTGTGGGGTGTTTGGGTGTGGGTGGAGGTGTGCGTGTGTGAGGTGTGTCTGGGGAGTGTGTGGGTGTGGGGGTGTGGGGTTGTGTGTGGGTGTGTGTGGGACGTACTTGTAGGTACCTAAAACAGCCACAGAACCCAAAAGCTCTTTTCAGAGCTACCCTACCTCTAATCACTCAAAATGATTTTTTTACACTACTATTTTCACTATTTTTCACCAAAGTACGCTCCCCGGTACGCTCCCCGGTGCGCGTACCGGGCGCTCCCCCCGCGAAAATCGGAAAAAAAAGTAAAATTTTTTTTTACCCGAGGGACCCTTTTATGGCCCCCACATCAAACCTAGGGGGTCAGGGGGGGTCTACCCTGCTTCCTTTTGGGTATTTCCCCCTTTGTTTTTACCACCTCTTGTGTCTCGATCCTACCGAGACACAAGATGGCGGCCGCTCTGGACTGTTTCGAATGTTTACAGACACCCGAGAGCCAATCAGCTTTCCGTGAGCAAGTCGCGTGGCGCGCCCGGAGCGCTCCCCGGTGCGCGTACCGGGGCGCGGCTATAGAAATATATATATTTTTGAACCTAAATTACTCAAAATCCTCTGGAGCACATATCCTAAGACATAGCAAAGGCACATCGGGCTACCAGTCTCTACAATTTTGCCAAGTTTGGTGAAAATCCATTCAGCCGTTCGAGCTAAAAGTGAGTCCGACCGCCCTATGGAAATTAACATGGGGAAAACACGTTTTGTGACCCCCCTTTTATCTCGGCCCCCGCTTGACGGATCCCCCCCAAACTTTTAGGGAAGGATCGGAGCGCCGCGTGGCAAAGTTGAGGAAAATTTCAGGCAGATTCCTCAACCGGCGCCAAAGTTATTCCCAATAGAATGTTGCGATTTCCCTATGGAAAACAATCCTAACTATAACTACCTACTGGCGACCGCCAGTAGGTAATATATATATATATATATATATATATATATATATATATATATATATATATGTAAAGCGGTGCAAGACTGCTGCAAGACCAGCGCAACTACGAAATACTGAGGATTGATCCCACTGAAAAAATCCAGGTGAAGATCAAAAGCATGGTGGAGGAAGTGTTAGCCCACAACTGGATAACCAAGAAGGAGGGTGACTTCCTGTGTCAGAAGAACCCCAGAATCCCGTACCTGTATACCCTACCAAAAATACACAAACGGCTGGATAATCCACCTGGACGGCCGATTGTGTCAGGGATCGGATCGGTTCTGGAGCCTGTCTCCAGATTTGCCAACGCATTCCTTCGCCCCATTGTACAACGGACTTCTACATACCTTAGGGATACTAAGGATGTACTCAATCTCCTTGAAGATATTCCCTTTGACCCATCCTCCCAATTATTGATCAGCTGTGACGTGGAGAGCCTATATACCAGCCTCCCACACAATGAGACTCTGAACATCATTGAGGACGTCCTATTTGAGGACGATTGGGAATATCAAACACCTAGAAATATCGTCATGGAGTGCTGTTCATTAGCACTAAAGGAAAAAAAAATTGAGCACACTGGCACTCTCTACTTGCAAAAACACGGGACCAGCATGGGGAGCACATTTGCTCCTAGCATAGCTGGTCTCTATGTGCACAATCTGGAAACTACTAAGATACTACATCCCAACAATCCATTTAGACACAATATAAGAACATGGAAGAGGTACATTGACCATATTCTCATCATTTGGGATGGTGATGAGAAAACCTCACAACAATTCCTAACATGGCTGAATTTACAGGACGATTTCCTAAGATTCACGAGTACTGTCTCCAACAGTATTCTCGTATTCCTGGACCTCAATATCTTTCCTAAAGATGGAAGACTAATGACCACCACTCACTTTAAAAGTACTTACAGGAATTGCCTGCTGTTGTACGAAGGCTTTCACCCCAAACATTTACGAGACAATCTGCCCTATGGACAATTCCTCCGTCTCAGACGGAATTGTACCGAAATAGGAAATTTTAAACACCAATCGGAGGATTTGAAGAAGAAACTGGAAGTCCGACAATAACCGAAAAGGATTATCAACCAAGCTTTTAAAAGGGCTTGGAATAACTGCAGGGAGAGCCTACTGGAAGAAAAAACACCTAAGGAGGTAGACAAGAGACCAATATGTAGCACAACGTACAACACTTGTTCCAACCAGGTCTCTAAGATCGTTAATAAACATTGGAGGATTCTGAATAGTGGTGGACTACAGTTGCCTAAACCCATGTTCTCCCATAGAAGAGGAAGGAGTATTCGAGACATCCTGGTACATACCAGACCAAAAACATTGAACAACAAACCTAGTAATGACCCAAACTTTGTCCAAGGCCACCACCCATGTGGCAACTGTAGAGTGTGCTGCTTAACCAAGAAGAGCAAAAAACTGTCCTTCAGAAACGGAACAACCAGCTGGGAGCAGAGACGCTTCACGACATGCAACAGTAACAATGTTGTATACCTTATCATGTGCCCCTGCCAGCTTGAATACGTCGGGATGACTAGCAGGGCCGTACAAATTAGGATAGGGGAACACAAGAGCACGATCAAATGTCAGCGAGCCAGCACAAAGCTAACCACCCACTTTCTGGAAAAGAGGCACAAACCAGAGGAGATCTCATGGACAATAATTGAACAAGTGGACAGAGAACAACTCCTCTTAGAAAAGGAACAGAGGTGGATGTTCCGTTTGGATACTAACACCGGCCTTAATGACGACATCCCATGGGGCCAACTGTGAGTAAAACCAACATGACACCTGATTTCCCCATCATGCATGAAACCACCCCATAAGAAATGAACATGCTTAGGGGTCTCATGTCATGAATATGTGCAATAAGTTTGCAAATACATTGTCCGAGTTGGGTTCTAAACTCCCAATCCAGCTTTTCTTCCTACCGGATAATGGATATTTACAGATCCACTGAGGTCTAAGTAAAAAATTCTTGCTGTTGCAGGTCTGAGTATGCATGTGTTAATGGATGAATGTAGTATGGCAGTGTCTAACTAGGGATGTCCAGTTTTGGCAAACACGAACTGGTATTATCGGCCAGATCTAATTTAGTTCGTCACCCCTACCATCACATACACATTTCTACTGAACAAGCATATCATCAACATCTTGATCGTAGCAGAATAACTTTTTCAAGATCGAAAACAAAAAATAGAAAAAAACTTTCCGCTTTTGCACTTTTTCCTCACATATGTCCATTGAGGAACGGCCATCCTTGTTGGCACTCTAGCCTTTCCCCAGCCACGCCCACTCAGCCTACCGGGAGTCTTCCGGCACAAATACTAAGTCCCTGGCAGACTACCGGTAACCCACGGAGCTGCTGCAGGGAATGGATTAACATAGAACTGATCTAGCGGTCACGTAAGTTAGACTCAGTCCTTGGGTCTTTAAAAACAAGGTCTGACGCGACCCGGGGGCATAATGAACACTCGTTCAGATACACTTCGAGTGATTTGGTTCCCTTTTTTCCTTTTCAGTACTCCGCAGACCATAAACCCTAAGACGCAAGCTCATGGGGCACGCAACTATGAAATAAAGTGTATGTATTAACGAGGACATTTATGCAATAAATACATGCTTTTTAATCTCTATTCCGATTATGTAAAAACGAGCTGTTTGACCAACGTAAGGGCTCATTGTAAACACAGATTAAGTTTCTATTGGAATTGTCTTAGGGGATTCAACATCATTCCCTTTTACTCTATTCTAACCACAACGACCTAGGAACTGGTCGATTGCAAGGTGTATGTGTGATGTGTGTTGAGGTGTGTTTTTTTGTCAGTGTGAACGTTTTGAAGGGTGATTCCACCCACTGACCAGAACCATAGACTAGACATTACCGGTTCATTGTTGATAAATATAACTCCAATATGCACATCCATTGCAAAGTAACTAATGATACAAGAACACAATGTGATTCTCGTAATGAATGGGTTTTTGAGAATTACGTTTAACTATTTCCTCTGTTCCTTTTTTCCCATTTGTCTCCACAGGGACCACAAAAGGTCACATTGTTGCTTTTTCATACCCCATCTGGGCCCACTCAAGCCCCGGGTAATAAACCAGGCAGCCGATTTTTGCTGCCAGGTTTTAGGACAATAGGCATACAATCTGTATTAACGAATTGAGTATTTTTCAGTAGGGACTAACAGAGGTCCTGAGGAGTAGGCAGAACGGGTCTGCCTACGAAACATGTCAAGTCGACCAAGTAGACAATACGTTTTGTTCTGCTCTTCTACCCTTTTTTAATTTTTCCAGCCAGCGAAACCATTAAATTAATTTTTTCGACTAGCCAGGGATTTTTTACATTTTTTTACATTTTTTTCACAATATTCACGTACATAGGTCCCTACACCCCTATCACTTATCACTGTCCTTACACTACACATAGCCTATCGTCAATTATTTAAAGTGCTCCCGCGTAGCTCGTAGGTCGTAGCACGCCCCGCCCCGTAGAGGGACGGGAAGACCCCGATGATGAAGCATGACACTATGGGATTCATAGTGTGTGAGGGGTATTTTAAAAGCACATAGTGCTCTCTTTCTGCCAACTGCAGAGAGGGCCCCCTTCTACCCACAAGACCACTGGTCTTCACAAAAACCAAAATACCTAAAAAATAATCACTTCCACCACTTTTGATAGAATCTCATTGTTTATATACTAAGCTCAGGAGGGTGATTCTATCACTGCTGCCTCTTACTTCCCCAATTGTTTTTTGGATCTATATGTATGTATATCCACAACAAAGTTTTAGCCCCAGGGGAAGAAGCCACAAAGTTGGTAAAGCATTCCTTCATTTAATAAAAAGGCGCTACACACAGAAATCACAGGGCAACAGTCACCAAAGTATTTGCCAGCCAGACCGGTTTCGGGCATCTTCCCTTCATCAATGGCTTTCTGCTAAACACGGCGATTCCTCTTGCACTTAATATCAACAGGACCCGCCTCCGTGGGCGTGGCTAATTGCACAGCTTTGTGGTCCTCGTAGTGCTCAGGTTTCAATCTCAAGTGAGTTCGTCTCGTTTGATTCAGCAGAGAAATAATATGCTTGTAAAACCTCTGTGGATCGTTAAAAAGTCACGCTGATGATGCCTGATGTTATTACAGCATGCCTTTTGAAGCCAACCTCCCATAGTTAATGGCACCATCTTCGCGTCATCTGGGTCCGCTACCACGCGGCAAGCTTTTTCAGCGGCTGGACTCCAGCCGCTAACATTCACAACAAAGTTTTAGCCCCGGTGAAAGAAGCCACAAGGTTGGTAAAGCATTCCTTCATTGAATGAAAAGGCAGCTACAAACAGGAATCACAGGGCAACAGTCACCAAAGTATTAGCCAGCCAGACCGGTTTCGGGCATCTTCCCTTCATCAATGGTTTTCTGCTAAACACGGCGATTCCTCTTGCACTTAATATCAACAGGACCCGCCTCCATGGGCGTGGCTGATTGCACAGCTTTGTGGTCTTCGTAGTGCTCAGGTTTCAATCTCAAGTGAGTTTGTCTCGTTTGATTCAGCAGAGAAATAATATGCTTTGAAAACCTCTGGGGGTCGGTAAAAAGTCACGCTGATGATGCCTGATGTTATTACAGGATGCCTTTTGAAGCCAAACTCCCATTGTTAATGGCACCATCTTGGCGTCATCTGGGTCCACTACCATGCGGCAAGCTTCTTCCGCGGCTGTGCTCCAGCCGCTAACATCCACAACAAAGTTTTAGCCCCGGTGGAAGAAGCCACAAGGTTGATAAAGCATTCCTTCATTTAATAAAAAGGCAGCTACAAACAGGAATCACAGGGCAACAGTCACCAAAGTATTAGCCAGCCAGACCGGTTTCGGGCATCTTCCCTTCATCAATGGCTTTCTGCTAAACACGGCGATTCCTCTTCCACTTAATATGTTATGTTATGTTATGTTATCCATTTTGTAAAGCGCACAGCTGCCCCAGCAAAGGGGCATCCCGGCGCTACCACATGAGGAAACGTTAAAAATGTGGGCCAGCCTAAGAGGAATTGACAGGGTGAAGACTAGGGTGAAGGGAACAAGATGGTCTTGATAGCCTTTCTGAAGGACGACAGACAATCGATAGCGCGGATATGTACCGGGAGGGAATTCCATAGCTTAGGCGCTAGGTATCGGAAGGCCCGACCACCTGTCCTGGAAAGCCAGATTCTAGGCACCGTCGCTAAGTATAGCTCTGCTGAGCGGAGAGGGTGCGAAGGAACATAATGTGAGATCAGGTTACTAAGCAGGGCCGGGCTAGCGCATTTCGAATTTTAAAGGAAATACAAAGTGTCTTGAAATGAATGCGTCTGTCAATGGGGAGCCAATGCAGTTTTCGGATAGTGCTGGAAGCTGAGCAAAAATGTGGTAACCCCACCAGAGCTCTAGCCGCAGCATTTTGAACGCGTTGCATTCTTGTAATTTCTGCCTTGTTCGCCCCCAGAAGGAGGGAATTTGAGTAATCAAGTCGTGAGAGGACGGTAGCTTGCACAATGAGTTGGTGAACCGAGGGGGCAAAGTATTTTAGAATGGGTCTTAGGCCTCGCAAGGTGCCAAAACACGAGGCAGCTAACTGCTTGGTATGGGTCTGAAAGGAAAGGGAAGAGTCCATCATGACCCCCAGGTTCTTCACTACATTTTTGGGGGAGGGAATTGTTCCCAGGGCTGCCGGCCACCACTGATCATTCCATAGATTGACATGCTTACTCAACAACAAAACCTCCGTTTTCCCGGCATTTAGCTGTAGACAATTAGCTGCCATCCAATTGGCCACTGCCGTCATGCCATCTTTGAATTTGGAGGCTGAGAGGGAAGAACCGTCCGCCAAGGTGACCACTAGCTGCGTGTCGTCAGCATAAGAGACAATCGTAAGGTCCCATAGCTTGGCGACCGCAGCTAGAGGCTGGACGTATATATTGAAGAGCAGTGGGCTCAAGGCCGAGCCCTGGGGCACCCCTTGACCAATGGCATGGGTCAGAGAAGAATAAGGGGGTACTGAGACTCGTAATGATCTGTTAGTTAGGAATGAGCGAAGCCAGTCTAAGGCTATGCCTTCTATCCCTACTTCCTCGAGTCTCCGAAGAAGAATCTCGTGGGACACCGTGTCAAAGGCGGCGCTGAGATCTAGCAAAATCAGTGCCTCCGTGGGCGTGGCTGATTGCACAGCTTTGTGGTCCTTGTAGTGCTCAGGTTTCAATCTCAAGTGAGTTCGTCTCGTTTGATTCAGCAGAGAAATAATATGCTTTTAAAACCTCTGTGGGTCGGTAAAAAGTCCCGCTGATGATGCCTGATGTTATTACAGCATGCCTTTTGAAGCCAACCTCCCATAGTTAATGGCACCATCTTGGCGTCATCTGGGTCCGCTACCACGCGGCAAGCTTCTCCCGCGGCTGGGCTCCAGCCGCTAACATCCACAACAAAGTTTTTGCCCCGGTGGAAGAAGCCACAAGGTTGGTAAAGCATTCCTTCATTTAATAAAAAGGCAGCTATAAACAGGAATCACAGGGCAACAGTCACCAAAGTATTAGCCAGCCAAACCGGTTTCGGGCATCTTCCCTTCATCAATGGCTTTCTGCTAAACACGGCGATTCCTCTTGCACTTAATATCAACAGGACCCGCCTCCGTGGGCGTGGCTGATTGCACAGCTTTGTGGTCCTCGTAGTGCTCAGGTTTCAATCTCAAGTGAGTTCGTCTCGTTTGATTCAGCAGAGAAATAATATGCTTTTAAAACCTCTGTGGATCGGTAAAAAGTCACGCTGATGATGCCTGATGTTATTACAGCATGCCTTTTGAAGCCAACCTCCCATAGTTAATGGCACCATCTTGGCGTCATCTGGGTCCGCTACCACGCGGCAAGCTTTTTCAGCGGCTGGGCTCCAGCCGCTAACATCCACAACAAAGTTTTAGCCCCGGTGAAAGAAGCCACAAGGTTGGTAAAGCATTCCTTCATTTAATAAAAAGGCACTACACACAGAAATCACAGGGCAACAGTCACCAAAGTATTTGCCAGCCAGACCGGTTTCGGGCATCTTCCCTTCATCAATGGCTTTCTGCTAAACACGGCGATTCCTCTTGCACTTAATATCAACAGGACCCGCCTCCGTGGGCGTGGCTGATTGCACAGCTTTGTGGTCCTCGTAGTGCTCAGGTTTCAATCTCAAGTGTTAAGTTAATGGCACCATCTTGGCGTCATCTATATATATATATATATATATATATATATATATATTGTTCTCCAACTTGAAAAACGGCAGCGCCTCTGCCCGTTTCCCCAGCGCGCAAACAACAATATATATATATATATACACACATATAAATATATATATAAATCCAATCCAAAAAGCAAAAATCAGCGTGCTCTCAGGAATGATACTCTCTGTACTCGTAAAGGTTCACCACTGTGTTTATTCACAACGCGTTTCACTCGCAAAGGAGCTTGATCACGTGAAAACAGACAACCAATGCAGGCATAAAATCATGGCATGAGTAATAAACATGGAAATGGGTCCATTGAGGAAGGCAAGTGTCGGCCATAACTGAATGGCAAATCACATAGAATTGACTGTGTGATGCCCCAAGGAACAAATTGAACATGGACATAGATCAACATTTAAATGTATTACTGTAATAAGAAAAGGGGGCAGAAAACATGTGGTGTCCTCATGGCTGGGTGAGTTGTAGTCATGAAACACATCCAATATCATAAATGTCAAACGAGATAAATGCAAAAAATTACATCCAAATAAATAAATAAATGCTTTCCCGTCAGTGATCTCACGTTGCATTGCCCTCACTTATATTGGGTTGCTAACTAGGTTAAGGTTCACCCAGAAACAACAAAATGCGCAAAAACAAATCACCAGATGAATGCAAAACAATGACATCATAATAAATACATAAATGCATAACCATGGCCAATGTTGCGGCTATGCCTTGGATTTGGTACACCCAGAAACTATAAATTACGCAAATCACCATGTACAAAGGTATGAGTATATGGCTGCATGTGCAACTACTTCCATGTAGATACATGAAGTAGTAGAACTCAAAGGTGGCCTGAACAGGGGGGTTTTCTCCAAGGAGGACCGACATGGACACGTGATGTGTATACTAGATATAAGCCCCGGTGGCACATGGTGATCCTGTCTCAGCCTGGATGGTGTGACTCGAGACACACAGAAAGTTGCAAAGCAACTTCAATAATGCAATGGTGGCATGGGGCTGGAACGGTGTTACCCAATGAAAACTGTAAAGGTAAAACAATGTTGAACCTGCCAAACCCTGAGTACAGGGTTGTGTGTAAGTTGTGTGCCTAGGAGAGTGACATATGTTGTAGTGTCCGCAAGTGATGGGCAACAACATCAAGGGTTAATGTGTCTCAGGTCCAAAATCACAGTACTGTAAGTCCCAGAATTAAAGGTCAGTGCCAATGCAAGACAGGTTACCGATATTGTGTGCTGTGACGAAGTGCTCTTGTTGTGAAGAAGAAGAAAAAGGGTAGGTGGATCGTGCTGGTGAGTACTGGTGAGTGGGCCCCTTCCTTTCCATCTGAGAAGAAAGGAGAACAATTGAGAAATTATCAGAAAGGTCAAGTGGGGCGCACCCCACCAGGGGAAATTACTAAGAAAGATCCAAATATGGAGATAAAGACAAATATTATTCTTTAAGGTGTATTGACAATTCTTCCTCCAGGTTTAGACCTCCTGGGTTCTTAGTTTGAAAGTCTATAATATACCTGAATTCTTTCTGTCTCAGGGTGAGCGCTCTGTTGCCGCCCCTAGGGTGTTTGTCAATGTGTTCCAAGATAAAGAAACTCTCATGTCTTTGGTGTTGGAAAAATGTTTGTCTCTGAAATGCCTTGCCACTGGGTATTTGGGGTCAAAGTTGGTAATGCCTCCGCCGTGCTCTAAAATACACTTTTTGGCCATACAGGTGGTGCTACCAATATACCACAATGTGCATGTGCACTTGATGGCGTACATGACATACGTCGGGCTACCTGTCAAAAATTGGTTAAGAACTTTGCTGACGCCATTGTACATTACCTGTCTCCGTGAGGCACTGTTTTTGCAGGCTTTACAATGGCCACAGGGAAAAAAACCTTTGAGGCCATGTTGATTGCTCTGTGGGTAAATGGTGATGTCGCTGTGAACTAGCATGTCTCTCATGTTCCTGCCTCTCCTGTAAGTGATGCTTGGTCTTTCTGGCATGCTGTTGCCTATGACGTTGTCATTTTTGAGAATTTCCCAGTTTTTTGCCATGATCTTTCTGATGTTGTCGGCATCTGTACTGAAAGTCATGATCATCCTAGTTTGATTGTCCTCACTCTCTGTGTCTTGTTTGGGTTCGTCAGAGATGTTCGCTGATCTGTCAATGAGGCTGGCCCTGTCCAGGACCTTCTTGAGTACCCATCTGGGGTATCCACTGTCAATGAAACGGTCAATGATAATGGAACTCTCATGTTGGTACGCCGTGGTTGTGCTGCAATTCCTTTTTGCCCTCAGCATTTCTCTATACGGGATGCTCCATTTGAAAGTGTCTGGATGACTGCTGAGGGCATGTAGGATGCTGTTGCCTGCTGTGGATTTCCTGAATAAGGATGTACATACCGTATTGACACGGATTTCTAGTCTGACATCTAGAAATTCTGCCACTGTCCTACTGACATTGCCATTGAGTGTGATGTTGCAGTAATTTTTATTGAGTCTCTCGATGAAATTACCTGCCTCCACTTCGGACCCCCTCCAGATGATGAACAGGTAATCGATGTTGCATAGCCACATCGACACCTGCCCCCAGTCAGAGTGGAAATCAGGTTGGGATCTTATGTCTTCCTCCCAGCGACCCATGAAGAGATTCGCAAAGCTGGGAGAAAAACAAGATCCCCTGGCCGCGCCAGTCATCTGTCGAAACAGTTTGCCGTTAAACAAAAAGATGTTGTTGGTGAGACAGTGCTCCAACATCTTTAATAACATGTGAGAGTGTTCACGGAATTTGATCGGTCTCTTGTTCAGGTAGTGGTTACATGCCTCTAGTCCCTGTTAGTGATCAATGATCGCATAGAGGCTGTGGACGTTTAGTGTGATGAGCAATAAACTGTCATCCCACGTGAGATCTTAGATTTTGTTGAGGAAGTCTTTGGTGTCCCTGATGTAACTGGGAAGGGTCATGACAGAATCCCTAAAAAATGACCAATATATTTGGAGATGAGTTCTGCTGCACTGCCTTTAGATGATACTATGGGGCGCCCTGCGGTTTGGATGGGATCTTTATGTACCTTCGGAAGAAGGTAGAGTGCAGGAAGAATGGGGTAGTCTACCTTGAGATAGCAGTATTCCTCCCATGTGAGAATACCCTTGTCTTTCCATGTGGTAAGAAGGTCCTACTGGTATTGTTGTATCTGTCAGTCATGACTTGCTCATAGAATTTGTCATCCTCAAGTTGTCTAAGGGCTTCCTTGATGTAGAGGTCACGATCAAGTACGACAACATTGCCACCCTTGTCAGCTGGATGGATGACAATGCCGTCTTCCTTCATGAGCGCCTTGAGTTCTTCCCTCTGTGTATGTGTGAGGTTAGTGTTGTTTCTGGAAAATGTTTCTGGTTGTTGAATCTGGACTCGTTAAGGGCTTTACTGACACATTCGTGAAATGTGTCAATATTGTCACGTGGTAACATGGGAATGAAGTTGGATTTCGGTGTAAATTTAGTTAAGCAAGATGCATCTGTAGCTATGTCAAGGTCTGTCAGTAGCTGTGTTGTAGTGACGTCATTGTCAGTGGTGCTATCAGTGCGACCCAGTTTATATATGGTGTTTAATACTTCGGCGTCACCAATGTTGAAATTGTAATTGCAACTCTCTATAGTTCTGTTGGCCTCAGTATTCATGGTGTTACTTTTTGTGGCACTTCCTGAGTTTAAGCTTCCTGACATACTTAAACAAATCTGCTCTGGTATTAGCATAGTTAGAAGGATAAGAGGGACAGAAAGATAGTCCAAGGCACAGGGTCCTTTTTTCCTCAATACTGAGAAGTCTGGAAGAAAGATTAATAATGGGTTTATTAACTGTTTTTCCATCCATTAGTATGCTCTTCTGGCGCGTCCTTTGTTGTTTCCCATGGCGCCATGTCCCCTGCCTCTTGTCCCGTTGTTGCTGGATTCTTTTTCGTCGATTTCTGCGTTTCCTCTTCGTCTTCCCCGTCCACGTCCCCTCTGGCCTCTTGGTTTCAGTAGGGGTATCTCCCTCGTTGTTTGTCGACCTCGCCTCAGTGTCCGGTACTCGTCTAAAAAAGTAAGTTAACGAGTAGTGCGCTGTTCGGGTATGGTGCTGTGGGTGGATACATCAGATTTGCTTTCGCTAGTGCTGATCGCCTCTGTGTGAGTTGTTTCTAAGGTTTTCTCGGTGTTCAGCATGTTACTTGTTTCCTGTGTATACAGATGGTCATATTTGTTGCTAAAAGTTAGTATTCGCCCACTGTCATAATCATTGTAATACCTAGTCAGCTTCCTTTGTTTACGGGCCTTTATGTCTTCCTCATGTTTTTTGAGGCGGTCTTTGATTTCACTCAGTGATTTGTCCTGTTTGTCCGCTTCCATGTGTTTTTTGAGGTATTCCATGAGTTCTTTTATTTCTTCCAGCAGTGTCTCACGGTCCAGCCATGCATATTTTTTTTAGAATTTCCAGCATTCTCCTGGAGCTCTGTGCGGAATTTGTTGACCATTCCTCCAGCATTTGAGGATTTGGTTTTTCATAGGTGGGGGTAGTGAATATTCTAAGCCCTCTGGGCACCATTTCTTGGTCCACGTAATTTTGAAATGAAGTTGCCTCACACCATTTAGCAACCTTTTAGGTTTCTCATATTGTTTAAGTTTCTCTTCTATGGATATCTCCAGAATGGAAATTACTCTTGTAATTGTTGTGGGCCCTACCTTCCTAGTGAATAGGGCTCGTGCCACTGATTTGCGTTCCCCATCCTCATCCATTTGTGGTGAACACAGTCAATGGGTACAGAGCTTAACAGACCCCCTGTTAAATATCAAGTTCCCTCTGCCTGGTGATGGAGCCCGGTTAGCATGCAGGTTGATAGGGATGAATACGGTTATGGTTTTGAAACCGTGTGGCGTAGATTGTCTCAGATGCAGGTCACTCTTCCTGCTTCTCCTTGATGTGCGTGCTGTGGCGGGTAGAGAGTTAAAGGCACCACAGTGCGCCCGTAACTCCCTGCTGCCCCGGGAGTTGAGAATCAGCGTCCAGCCGCAGTTGAGCGCCCCACCCTACTCACACTGGGGACGGAAGAGAACGGGCACCCGCTTACCTCGTGTCCTCGCAAACCAAGCCACAGCCGCAACATTAGCCATGGTTATGCATTTATGCATTTATTAAGATGTCATTGTTTTGCATTCATCTGCTGATTTGTTTTTGCACATGTTGTTGTTTCTGGGTGAACCTTAACCTAGTTAGCAACGCGATATAAGTGAGGGCAATGCAACTCGAGATTAGTGACGGGAATCTACAGGTAAGTGATTAGATGTGTGTATACATCTATGAATCACTGAGTGGGTTTTTAGATACTTGTATTGCTGTAACAATGGATTCAAATATGATACTCTGTATTTTACAAAGAGTGATGAAAGATTTTACTAGTGTATGAAAAGGTGTATGTGATTGTCACGTGGATGATGTCATCAGTGATCTCATCAGTGATGTCATTTGAAATGTCATCAGTGATGTTACTGCCCATGTCATGAATGATGTAATATGTGACATCATCAGCAGTGGATTGCGGGTGCACGAAATATAGTTAGTACAACTAACTATATAGGAGCAATTTCAATGGTTTTGTATGAGTGAAATGTCCAGCTAACTATAACACCCCTAAAACTTATAGTTTTTTGAGTGAATTTTAAAGGTTTTTTAAATGCTAATTCCTAACTATATAAGGCCTGAAACCTATGGTTCTTTCAGTGAATTTCAAAGGTTTTTTAAATGCTAATTCCTAACTATATAAGGCCTGAAACCTATGTTTTTTTCAGTGAATTTGCAAGTTTTTTTTAAATGCTTATTCCTAACTATATAAGGCCTGAAACCTATGTTTTTTTCAGTGAATTTCAAAAGTTTTTTTAATGCTAATTCATAACTATATAAGACCTGAAAGCCCACCAGGAATCTCCAGTATGCGCCAGGGGACTGTATTGCAGAGAGGTGTAATGAAGCCACGCCCCTTTTTACACCTCTCTGCAACGCAGCCCCGTGCATGTTTGAAGAGGGGGAACTAATTCCCCTTGCATACTGGGGGCCCCTGGGGGCCAACTAGCCCACCTTGAACCTCCAGTATGCGCCAGGGGGTTGCATTGCAGAGGTGTAATGAGGCTATGCCCCTTGTTACACCTCTCTGCAACACAGCCCCCTGGCGCATTTGCAGAGGGGGAACTAATTCCCCTTGCATACTTGGAGTCCCTGGGGGCCGACTAGCCCACCAGGAGCCTCCAGTATGCGCCAGGGGGCTGCATTGCAGAGAGGTGTAATGAGGCTATGCCTCTTTTTACACCTCTCTGCAACGCAGCCCCCGTGCATGTTTGAAGCGGGGGAACTAATTCCCCTTGCATACTGGGGGACCCTGGGGGCCAACTAGCCAACCTGGAACCTCCAGTATGCGCCAGGGGGCTGCATTGCACAGAGGTGTAATGAGGCTATGCCTCTTTTTACACCTCTCTGCAACGCAGGCCACTGGCGCGTTTGCAGAGGGGGGACTAATTCCCCTTGCATACTGGGGGTCCCTGGGTCATATCTGCCCAAATGCCGAAATTCCGAACGATTGAAAATGACTTTTGAGAAACATTTGGATTTGGATTATCATGTCCTATACTTTGGAATTTTTGAAAGAATGACTTTGAGGATGCTATAAATTACTCAAGTCTGCCCGAATTGTGTGGGTAAAATTGATACCTAGTCACTTTGAATAAGAATGTACTTATGTCTCGTCTAACATTTGGAAGAAATATCTAGTTATATGACAACAGGATACCGACATAACTTGAAGGAAATAAGAACGACCTGAAGAAGTTCTGTTGTACAGAACGAAACGCGTCAGCTGGCTGTGGTACATAAACTTAAGGAAAATAAAAGCATTTGAATATACACCAAGATTCAGCGCTTCAATAAGGACTCTAAGTGATATGATTTGATTGGACTTATTGTGCAAGTGGTGCTGTGCCAAACTTTGGAATATTCTCCACTACTCTCTACTACTTACTCTTTACTACTCCATTACTCTCTAATACTCACTCTCTACTACTCATTCTCTACTACTCTACTACTCTCTATTACTCTCTCTCTACTACTCACTCCCTACTACTCACTATCTACTACTCTCTACTACTCACTCTCTACTACTCTCTACTCTCTACTACTCATTCTCTACTACTCTCTCTCTACTACTCACTCTCTACTACTCACTCTCTACTACTCTCTACTACTCACTCTCTACTACTCTCTCTCTACTACTCTCTACTACTCACTCTCTACTACTCACTCTCTACTACTTTCTACTACTCACTCTCTACTTCTCACTCTCTACTACTCTCTACTACTCACTCTATACTACTCTCCCTCTACTACTCTCTACTACTCAGTCTCTACTACTCACTCTCTACTACTCTCTCTCTACTACTCTCTACTACTCACTCTACTACTGACTCGCTACTATTCTCTCTCTCTGCTACTCACTCTACTACTCTCTACTACTCACTCTTTACTACTCTCTACTACTCACTCTCTACTGCTCTCTACTACTCACTCTACTACTTACTCGCTACTACTCTCTACTACTCACTCTCTACTACTCACTCTCTACTACTCTCTACTACTCACTCTACTATTCACTCTACTACTCTCTACTACTCACTCTCTGCTACTCTCTCTACTGCTCTCTACTACTCTCTACTACTCACTCTCTTCTCTCTACCTCTCTACCTCTCTCTACTTCTTTCTCTACTAGTCTCTACCTCTCTACCTCTACCTCTCTACCTCTACCTCTACCTCTCTACCTCTCTACCTCTCTCTACACGCACACATATACACATATATATATGCATATATATGCATACGCATTTATGTATGTGTATATATATATATATACATACATATATATATATAAACATATATAATCTGCATATCTATATAAATACAAATATAAATGCATGCATACATATACATATATGCATACATATGCATGTTATTTAAATGAAAGATTTAAAAACACTAATAAAAGCAAAGCTAAAAAGCCACCTCATTACAAACAGAATGGCTTTAACTTAAACGAGGGCGAGGTCTATTGCATTTTCAATGCTTGTTTACTTTGGTTCCATCAAGAAGGCATTCAGATGTGTCACACATTTGCCATAAATTCTGAATGTGAGCACTCTAGTTGCTCATTAGATCACTGTAGTAAAGCTACTGCTCACCAGGGAAGTCTGCTACTAATCATACTTTCTATGGCAAAATGAACCCCCTCATTTTGTTCCTTTTTAAATTAAATGTTTTCAGACTTACCACTTCATTCCAATCAAGATGGCTTCTGGTGTGCCATACTTTTGTCATAAGTAAGACTGTTAGCACTCTAGTTGTTCTTTAGAACACTCTGGGACATTCTGTCATTGGGCTATACTTGGGCTACATCTGGGTGATATTTGGGCTACATTTGGGCTCTTGTCTCTGGTGGCCATCTTGGGAGACTGCATGTCAGAATTTTTTAATGAAATAGAAGAGGATTTGGGAAGTCACTCTAAATGTGCCCTATTTTTTCTTTCTGCAGCACTAATCATACTTTCTATGGCAAAGTATACCCCCTCATTTTGTTCCTTTTTAAATTAAATGTTTTAAGAGTTACCACTTTATTCCAATCAAGATGGCTTCAGGTGTGCCATACCTTTGTAATAAGTAGGACTGTTAGCGCTCTAGTTGTTCTTTAGAACACTCTAGGAGGCTGCAGTAGAACACAAAGGAATCAACTGACAGTCTCTGTCCTTGTTGGATGTACATGTTTTACTGAGAATGTCAGACTTCATTCTCACATGACTGAGAAAGATAATGTGAATTTACAGAAAATATGCTTTTAGTTTAGCTTATAGATCCTCTTCCAAACCACTGTGAGAAAAGCATGAGATAATAGTTTTCTTTCAAACATGATTCATGATATCCCAGCAGAAGGCTTTTTCACATGTAAAATCATCTTAGAACACACCACAATTCCTAAAATGAGTATGGTACCATCAGGAAATGATTTATAATGTAACTAAAGTCCTAAAACCCTATATTAACTACAATGCTTTTTAATGAGGTGCTCTCATGTATATTGGTCCCAAGATGGCTGCCAACACTTTTTGGATGAAGTGCTGACAGCCAATCAGATCTCACGATGAGATGAGTGGTTAGGCTCCGCCCAGATATATATGTGTTTTTGAAGTTATTTTTCATAAAAACCACTGGAGAACTTTTCACCAAATATAGCAAAGGCACTTCTGCGTACCAGAAGAACGGAAGAACACAGAGAGTCCGCCTACCAACGTACAAGTCAGAGGCCACCGAAGTCATCTGCGGCGTCCCCCAAGGATCCTCGCTGAGCCCTACTCTCTTCAACGTCTACATGAGCCCCCTCGCGGCCATCGCACGCCAACACAACCTTAACATAATCTCCTACGCCGACGACACCCAGCTGATCCTCTCCCTGACCAACTACCCCGCCGCCGCCAGAGCCCACCTGCACGAAGGGATGAAAGAGGTAGCCGAGTGGATGACGACGAGCCGCCTGAAACTGAACTCAGACAAGACGGAGGTCCTCATCCTGGGCTCCTCGCCCTCTGCCTGGGACGACTCCTGGTGGCCCCCCGCCCTGGGCACTGCACCCAAACCGACAGACCACGCACGCAACCTGGGCTTCATCCTAGACTCCTCCCTCTCCATGACCAGGCAAGTCAACGCCGTCTCCTCGTCATGCTTCAACATCCTGCGCATGCTTCGGAAGATCTTCTGGTGGATCCCCACGGAGACCAGGAAGACCGTCACCCAGGCCCTCGTCACCAGCCGACTGGACTACGGCAACGCACTCTACGCCGGAACCACTGCCAAGACCCAGAAGAGACTCCAGCGCATCCAGAACGCCTCAGCCAGACTCATCCTCGACATCCCACGACACAGCCACATCTCCGGACACCTAAGAGACCTGCACTGGCTCCCGGTCAACAAGAGAATCACCTTCCGTCTCCTTACCCAAGCACACAAAGCTCTCCACGATCAAGGCCCGAGCTACCTCAACAACCGCATCAACTTCTACGCTCCCAAACGCCACCTCCGATCTGCCAGCCTCGCCCTCGCCGCCGTCCCACGCATCCGTAGAGTCACCACAGGAGGAAGGTCCTTCTCCTACCTGGCCGCCAAGACCTGGAACTCCCTCCCGGCCGACCTGCGCCTGACCCAAGACCACCTCTCCTTCAGGAAGAAGCTCAAGACCTGTCTGTTCGAGCAGTAGCGGCACCCCCCCCCCCCCCCCAAGCGCCTTGAGACCCTACGGGTAGGTAGTGCGCTCTACAAATTATTTTGATTGATTGATTGATTGAGTCCCTACAATTTTGCCAAGTTTGGTGTAATTCCGTTCAGCGGTTCGGGCTGTAGCCTTGTCAGAACGTCCTATGGAAATTAACATGGGGAAAACACGTTTTGGGATCCCCCTTTTTTCTCAGCCCCCACTTCACGAATCTCCCTTTCAGGGAAGGAGCGCAGCGGAGCTGGCCAAAATTATGGAAAATTACACGTAAATTCCTCAACCGGCGCCAAAGTTATTCCCAATAGAATGTTGCAGATTTCCTATGTTAGCTAGGTCCTAACTATATATACCTACTGGCTATCGCCATATGCCCCTGAAATGATGGGGTGACATGTTGTAATTATTTCTGATGGTAGAGAGACTGAATCATTATCTTAGAGTGAATGAACAATGGAGTTTGCCTTTTCATTGGGCTTGATGTTTTGTTTGGGCATGTGATATGTGATATTGATCAGATTGAATATATAAGTAGCAGAACTATCCATGCCCTCCTAGGAGTTTGGACCACTGGAAGTCATCAATTAGGCCTAATTCGGCACTCTTGAGCTGGTAAATTCATCATTGTTCCAGGTGGAAGTGCTTGCTGTTCAGAGCTGGTAGCTTAGCAATCACATACCATGTGAGGTCATTTTCGGAATGTGTTTTTTCAATAAAGTGTGCCATCAGTTCTTATTGGTTTTTTATACTTGAGGGTTCTTCTGTGCTCATTAATTCTTGAGTGGATCTACCTTGTTGTGATGCAGACATACTTTAGCCCCCACCGGGGGCTATAGATTACATTGGTGGAATCACATTTTGTGTGTTGTTTGAGTTTGACGTGGTGTTTTTAAAGTCTAGTTCTTTTACTGTTTAATATTGCAGTGTCCCGACGGATAATGTCCAGACACTGGGGGCAGATCCCAAAGTGACCATGGATCAGTTTTTGTTTTATCTCGAGGACTTGAAACTGGTGTGAACCAATGAATTCCTTAATATGTACTTTGTTTAAAGGAGAGCATTGTTTTTTGGTAGGGAAAATTGCCCTTTTCCACCATTTCTTAATTTCTAACACACGGTCTCAGGAGATTCAATATTAAACACATGCACCATCAGCTCTCCCAATGATTATCTGAAGAAAATTTTATAAAAAATTGTATTCAGGTTCCATAGTCTTTAGACTGGAAATTGTTCCCTGATTTGCAGCTTCTCTAACTTAATCCCAAAAGGCATAATCCCAAAAGGCATAATTGTTTAATAGAAATGCTTGCTCTGCTCACCTTCCTTGCAGCCTTGCAAACCCTAATAATTCTTTAGCTTGATTGGATACACGTTAAAGTCACATAGGTGCAAGCAACACAAACTGAGGGACTATTAGAATTCAGAGACATATGCGGCAAAGTATTTCCCTTGAAAAAGAAAGTTAAAAAAAATAGAAATTATACTAGCAACGGTAAATAAATGATTTCTCTGAAAAATTTCTTAGAAGCATCTCTTTTTAAAGCAATTTATGGTTCAACTCAAAAGAACCAATGGAATAAATTGGCTTTACACATCTAAATCACCCTTCTCTTTCAAAACCCTGAGCAGGGCAAGGTATCTATCATTGTCTGAAGAGTCCATCTGAAGTTGGAAATCAAGGTTTAAATATTGAAATGCAGTTTGGGGGAGACTGCCATGATGTAAGATGTTCCTGTGGTATGGGTGTGATCGCTGACTTGCTGAGTGTTTAAAAGGTCAAAGTACTCTACAATGTCTGATCTCAGTGATGGCACGAGCTCCTCGTCTATGAACCACCAGGTGCTAAAGTGCTACATACCCCTTGGTCTTTCATCTGAGCCATATGGTTATAAAATGACTGGTTAGTGATCCAATGTACCGATTGGTGCAATATTAACCCTGGAGATTTCTTGGACGTATGCTGCAGGGAAAAAGTAATCTAAACATATGAGTGAGTTGTGGGTACTAGAATGCAAAGTAAAAGTGTACTATCTTCTATACCAAATACAGCATGCATCATCCAAACCCAAGTACGCCACCCAGTCAGCCAGCTTAAGTGTCTAATAGGATGTAGATAGCCGAAGCTACCGCGTGTTCCAATTTCTATTCATGTCTCCATGAAATTTGCCTCTTACTATGAGTTTATTAGTAGCCACATTAGTTAGGATAGGATGGTGGGTGGGTGCATATTTACTGACCAAAGTTTATCTCTGGCCTTGTCACAAGCCTGACAATATGATATAGCAGCCCAGTTAGTTTGTTTTCCTTTGAACCACTACTAAGCAAAAGGATTTTTGCAAGAAGTTACCACGCCCCAGGATCCTAAGGTGAGGCCTGATTGGAACACCCTGATTTAACCATGCTTGCCTAAAACAACTGCAGTTTGTGCTTACGATATGCATCTCATGCAAAAGTACTATGTTTGGAGACTAGCATCTGGCAAATTCCAAGTGATGCTCCCTTTAAATGTTATTATTTACACATTGATGTTCCAAGAAACAATTTTGTAAGTATAAGGGGCTGCTTCATTTTTGTGAATGACCATTGTGAGAAAAGGGATTATTTATTAGTTGAGGTGGGTTGGGGTGGATGGTAGTTTGCCACAATTAATAGCAACACTATTCTTTTCAGGCTAAGTAAATGTTTCAATAATTTAAACCTGAGCTCAACCCCTGATAGCTAAGGCACACAACAGATATGCTTAACTTAAAAAATGTGTAAAGCATTTACAAGTAATAAACAGTGAAAAAGTCAAAAACACAACGCAGAAAAAAATCCTACTCTGATTTATCAAAATAGAGAATAAGAAAAAAGGGACACTAAAGGGCAAAAAAACAAATTAGGGCAATTGAAAACATAATTGTTAGAGTCTTAAGTAAAAACAGTGCCCAAAAACGTTAAGCGTCAACTGCTTTCATCTGATTGCACTTGAGATCAACCTAAGTGCGATTTAAGACTGGCCACGATGGGGTGTGGTTTGGCTGTAGAAACAAGATTTGACCCATTCAGAAGTTTTACCCTCCGACTTAGTCTCTGAAATTGAAGTAAAGAACCCTCAGTGGAACATGGCAGCAGGCTGTAGCTGAGAAGGGTTTCATGATGCCCGAGACCGTCACCTGTAGGTCGTTCGGTCCTGTTTCTGAGACGTCCGCCCGACATCGTAATAGGCCCCTTTTAAAAAAATGTAACTACTTATTAACATCTATTTAACTTCACAGAAGTTTTACCAATGATGGTTTGCATTTGTTGTAAAGTATGCCTTATTATTGTGCAAAGGAGAAAAAGTGCAAGCTCCACTTATTTCTTGTAAATGTGTTTTTTTATATCTTATAGTTGTGGGAAATAATTTGAAGTTCAGCTATTGATCCTCAAAATATGATGTTAATAAATGCTTCAATGAAGAGAAAATCTGAAATGACAATCGAGAAACTAATTTAAAAGAGGTAATGAATTTCCAAGAAGTTTCCTTTAGCACTTAAATCAGGTAATCTAATTCTTTTGTTAATAAATTAGCCCTAATTGTTCTTGGAGTGTGATTGAACTTAATGGCAGTGATGTAAACATAGATCTTTCTTCAGCTCCTTTATCCTGGTATCAACCAGGATAATCACTCTCGTATAGCTAAAATGATCCTGGATAACAAATTAATTACCATTAGTGATGCGCCCATGCTAACGAGTAGAAATTAAATAATATTAAATATTCAGGTGGCTATAAAAATATTTTCTAGTATTTTTAGGGCAATAGAATGCTGTCATGAACTAATTACAGCAATAATGCAGTAATAGTGTAGAAAGATAATGTACAAGACTTCTTAAATGTTAGTTGTTTAGATTTTTATTTCAAACATGCGACTTGTAAATCAGCAGGCGCAGAATGTACAGTTTACCGTATCCGTTGCATTTTCAACCTGCCCTTGTTGATTTCTGCAGTAGAAAGGCCTCTTTTTTTTCGACCTCTTCCTCTGCTAGTCCCTCCTGTTGCATGCTGTCACCCCAATATGCTCCCTTACTATTAACTATTGGCTCTGTGAACTCAAGGATATCTTTATTGACCTTATTAAATATTTTATTCAAACAAGGCTTGATATTCAGTTTCCATAGCAAACCTCATGTTGACACTTGCCTTGTTTTTACTTTCATTCTTGAATTTTATTTTCCTGCATTGTCTTCCTGTATCTAGAATCTCAAAATGACCTCTCCACTTTCTCACCTGCGAATGAGTCTTCTCTTACCACCAAAAATAGTCTTCATATCAGTATTTAAATCAGTATCAATGCATACCATGCTAAAGTTAAAGTTAAAGTTAAGGGTTTTGTAGAGCGCTCATAAACCCAACGGTTTCTTGGTGCTAAGGACGGACGTACGGGGGGGCAGAGAAGCAGACTACTTGCAAAATCTTGCAGGTAGAGCCAGGTCGTCAACTCCCTGCGGAAATCCATGTAAGAAGCGGAGATCCTAATGGTAAGGGGTAAAGAATTCCAAAAGGAAGGGGCCGGAAAGGAAAAACTCATGCCACCATGCTTCTTCCTTCTGCAATGAGGGATGCACAAGATGTGTTTGGAAGAGGACCGAAGGTCACGGGTGGGGATGTAGGCCTTGAGTTTAGCGGCTGTGAAGACAGGGGCAGTGCTGGCTAAGGCTTTAAAAATCAAGCAGCCGTGTTTAAAACGAAAGCGCTCAAAAAGGGGTAACCAATGTAGTGCTTTTAAAAGTGGGGTGACATGATGGTGTTTAAGGAATTTGTAGACTAACCTAGCTGCCTGATTCTGAAATAATTGAAGACGGCGAAGCTCGTACGCCGGAATACCGACGTACAGAGCATTTCCGTAATCAAGGCGTGATACAACCATGGCTAACAGGATTAGTTTCAAAGCCGCATTGGAGAAGAAACAAGCAATTTTAGGTATAATACGTAAATTGAGAAAGCAAGATGAAACCACCGCACTTACTTGAGAGTGCATGGAGAGATCACTGCTAACTCAGATACCAAGACTCTTGACAGAAACTGAGGGGGAAGGTGAAGGACCAAGAGAAGAAGGCAAGAAAGAAGAGGACCAGGGACTGGGGACAACCCCAGTAAGCACTAACTCGGTCTTATCAGGATTGAGCTTAAGGTTGTTGGCATTCATCCAGTCACTGATAAAAATCATAACTGATTGAAATTTAGAAACAGAAATGGTAGAAGAAGAAATGTTGAAGATAAGTTGGAGGTCGTTGGCATAATTAAATACCGTGATGTCCAGTTTTTGAAGAACAGAGATGAGAGGAAGAATGTACAGATTAAAAAGAAGAGGGGAAAGAGAAGACCCTTGGGGGACACCACAAGTGATAGGACAGGCAGCAGCGGAGAAGCCGGCCAACTGGACGGCCTGCTGACGATTCTCCAAAAACGAGGAGACCCAGGCCTGGGAAGAGCCCCGAAGGCCAGCGCCCTTGAGACGATCGATCAGAATGGTGTGATCGACCGTGTCAAAGGCAGCTGACAGGTCCAGAAGGACCAAGGCCTGGGAAGAATTGACATCTGCTCCGCATCTGAGTTAATCCAGCACAGAGAGGATAACAGATTCAGTGGAATGCGCCGGACGAAAGCCCGCCTGATGGGGATCCAGAAAATGCGTATTCTCGATGAAGGAGCTAAGGCAGGCTGTCACATGACTCTCCAGGATTTTTCCCAAGAAGGGAAGCATAGAGATGGGACGGAAATTACAAGGAGAGGATGGATCAGCTCCAGCCTTCTTCAAAATGGGAATGATTTTAGCCGATTTGAAAAAATCGGGAACCTTCCCTAATCAGAGGGAGTTATTAAGAAGTGAAAGAGGGGGGTCCAAACAAACAGAGAAAACCTCTTTCAGTATATGAACAGGACAGCTGTCAGAGGGGAACCAGATTTAACCTTGTTGAGTAAGGAAAGGAAAATTTCCCTAGATATGTCAGGGAAATTTTCCAAACAGCAAGAGTTGAAAGGGAGATCGGGCAACGGAAGTTGGGAGAGGGAAGGGGAATATTAGCTTTAATTGTGCTGATTTTATCAATAGAGTACTGATTAAGAGAATTACAGAGGGCTTGTGAGGGGAAAGGCTTAAGAGTGACTCTAGCAGAGGTGGACAAATCATGAACAATCGAAAAAATGTCTTTAGGCTTATTGACTGAGAGAAGAATTTTTGACGTAAAGAAATCCGATTTGGCCTGAAGAATGGATTTCTTGTAATCCTGTAGTATTGTGAGGTACAACGATTTTAAAATAGGACAGTACCTGAGCCTCCAATGACGTTCTGCCTGCCTAAGAGCCAACGTTTTAGATTTTAACTCAGGAGTAAACCATCTGTTGGCATCATGAAGGCGACGGGTCCTTAGGCGTTTTAAAGGGGCCAACTGATCGCAGGCTGAAGAGAGCCAATTATTGATTACAGTAGCCTGAGAGTGAAGAGAAAGATCAAGTAGGTTAGGACATGAAGAAAGGAGGGAAGAGCAGAGAAGAGGTATATCTACTCGTCCCCAATTGCGGGCCCAGGTGTTGGAAGGGAGCGAGGAATAATGCTAAACATTATTTGCTATTCTTCCACACTGATCTTTCTTCTGTCAGAGTGATAGATTCACTAATTCTTCTTCAAACTCCTCCTTGGGTTTTTGTGTGATGGGTCTTCATTGGCTATTCTTTTCATCATGTCCATTATGTGTGAAATGATATGATACAGGATCATGTTAGGGGATGTATTAAAAGTTGAGAGCATGTATGTTGTAGAAAAAGGGGCCACTGACAGAATATCAACCCTCAAAATATTGTCATCCTATACTTATGATGGTAAGTACAACGATATTGAGAACAAATATCAATGTCATTATCATTGTATTAAATAGATTTAATATATATTTTAACATGTATAACAAATAAACCACATTTTAAAATGTTCAACACACGTATATAATAATTAATATACATATTTACATATATCTACAACTTTTAAACTAATAATTTTAATTTGTACTATAATTTCATTTTTTTTAAAATATAACAAATGCATATGTATATACAAATACCAATAACATAAAGGGGCTGCATCATATTATGCTGCGTGGTTTCCTTTCCAAGCGCCTCATTATGCTGGAGGTGGTCGAAAGGAAACCGACCGGTCATTCCGATGGGCATCGAGCAGTCGGAAGCCAGCCAGTAATCTCAAGACTGGCCTTTCTGCCTTTGAGATTATGATGCACGTTTCCAACATGGTTTCCATGCCAGCCTATCCGACAAGGAAACCATGTCTGAAAGCGTGTTTGGGGACCCCCAGCAGTGACCTCTTTGGTGCATGGCCTCCAGTTGGAGGCCCAGGGTCACCTGTGGTGACTCCCTGTTGATCCCTGCTCCTCCCATTTCACTATGGGAGCATTCATTACGGCCATTTTACTGCCATAATGCACGCTCTCATAGTAAAATATAGGAATGCAACCAAACAGTGTTCCATCGCATCCTGATGATGGGGTCGGGAACGTTGACCGGGTGTCGGTCGGTCCAGGACCGAGTGGATGTTGGACTGAAGGAATACCGCCTAACATCAAAATCAGGCGTAAAGTCTTCAAAAAACAAACAGTTCTTATTAAACAAAGAAAGTAAACATCTTAAAATTCTTAAAACGTAGTTATTTTACAGATTAAAAACATTAGGCTTGATTCACTAAAGTAATCTGAGACAAAATCCTAACTTTATGACTTTCGGAATTGACAAAGTGTAGTGTGTTTATCTAGGTACCTATATCGATACTCCTATTTCTGACCCTTGTCCGGTTAATAATTCACTAATATCCATACAACGGCACAGAATCCCGTTTTCAGATTAAGTCATAGCGCATGCTGTCACATTAAGCAAGCCCTATTCCTCCAGCCCCCTAGAAAGCACACCGAGTTCTCAAAACAAACCAAACCTCCAGCAGACCTGGGAAGTCCCCCGTAGCTATTGTTTTGATTTCGTTCGAGAACACCTGTAAAGAATGCAAGAACGACCAGTTCTTATGACATCCTTACTGACGTATCATGTCCATCCTTACGTCAAACACGGCACCTATCAGGTATAAATATACCAACGCTGTCCTAAGCAAACACACGGTGGTGATGAGCTTGGAGCAGCGCTACTTGCCGGCGAGCCCAGCTGATGCAGGAAGCCCACGGACGCTGCCCCTCCCTTTTGACACGCTGAGAGAGATGCTGTCTTTTCTCCTGCCGAGAAATCCAGCCTCTGGCGTTTCCAGCTTGCCCTCGCGGGTAACTGGGATACCGAGTCCTGAGAGAGAGATACCAGCCCTCCTGCCTTCTAAATCCCAGGTACTGAACTGACTAACCCCTTACAGAGAATTCTTGAGTCAGATTCTTGGCAAAGCAAACTTAACTTAAACTGCTACTTATTTACTCCCGCCCACGTATTAGGCTCAGGTCAGGTACACCGGGGTAGGCGTAGTTAGAAGCACCAGTTCAGTACGATTAGTCAATGTAAATATGTATGTATAACTTTTATCCATTTTAAGTATCCTATGGCTAAGAAACCATATCAATGCTTTTACAGTTTTATTTTATAATCCTGCTTTTACTGTATGCACTTTACTTAACTATAAGTATTGCAATAATAGCGATTCATTTCTCTTGTATGAGAAAAGAGACTGATCAATAAATAACACCTTTTTATTGAACACGCCCGTCTCTTCTTTTCTCTACAAACTGGTGGAACTAAGAATGCACAGACTGAGTAAAATGATTGTCTTTTGTTTTCACACGACTCTAGAGATATACTCTTGATTAAGGAGAGCAAAGTTGTCATGTTCGATGGTTGTCAGAAACGAAATCCCTTCTTGTCTATCCAGGGAGGTTAAACTCCTCCTTGCCTATTCGAGAAAGTTTCTAGCGAACTCTGAGCTAGCTGGCACACACAAAACTTTAAGTCTAATATCGACAGTAGAAGACCTAGTTAACCTCTGTCCTACGTCTATACTATTGAAGATATTATTCCAATGCGCAGAGCCTATTGGGATAATAGGAACTACACTACATGGCGCCCATCGTTTGGTAAGGCGATAAATCTAACGCAAGGCATTAGAGTAACTCAGTCGTGCTATTCCACACAGACCCTTTCTCCCATAAATACTCCAAAGACGTCTGGAGTGGGTAAAAGGTTAAATCCGCCAAACTTAGTAGGAGGAGACTCCTATGTATAGTTTTTGGTTTATTCAACGTTGAAGGATACACTGTTCCAAAATATTGTGCACCTAATCTTTGTTTCCTTGGAAACCTGATCTGCAACAAAAAACCTTCCTGTCAGTAAAAATGTCAGAAACTGAAGAAGAGAGAGAGACAGCTAGAATAGCAGCTCAACTCCTAGCGGATGACAAAAGTCTCCTGCAGACTGACCCGGACGCAATACTCATCCCGGTCAGCATAAGAAAAACTATAACTTTAAAACTTATAGAAAATGGACTGACATCGAGAGGTGGTACAGTCATATTCGTAATTGAGGCACATGAATATCGGCAGACAGAGGTATTCTATTCATGGATAAACTTTCCAGCAGCAAACGCTTTAACAAAGGAGTTCCACTATTACAAAATAGAGGAACCACCGGATGAGTACACTCCTTTCGAGGAGGTGGAAATACCACTCAAATACCAAGAGCACCTGCTCTGGTTTAAAGGCGCCCTAAAACATAATGATCACATCACCAGGCTCGGTCATCTAGGTAGACCAGGAGCAACGTGGCCGGTTCTAGCGGGATACACACCACATCCAGACATTGGAAAAATGTCAATACCAGAACTTTTAGCACAGTTAAAACAACTGATTAAAATACACAGACAATTAGTCCAATATGTAATGCGGACTTCAACAGTCCAAACAGCTATTACAATTCCACAGCTGACCCCTCATCAGGGGAACACAAATAAATCACACCACAGAACATACAGTCCTGTCTAGGTAAAGTACCCATTAAAAGGCAACAAATTCCATTCTGGTTAGCACAAAAAATCACTCAAATAGAGGCAGTATTTCCGGATACTACCCCTGTTGAGAAACACAGAATTCTGACTATCTGTCTTCCAATGGGGATCGAACCACATGTGGAAGACTGTGACACTTGGGGCACAGTCTTTGCTTCCATTTACACAAAAACACATGGTGTTCCGTCCATGTCGGTAATACCAGAAGTACTAAAACAGATTCAAAGTGAATACGGTCCAGAACCTGCTTTAACTCTGGGTATGAAATTACTGAAAGACTTCAAGCAGGTCTCGGCAATATTACTAGCCAACATAAAGGGGGAAGCAGCAAATGTGGCAATCCGCCAAAGGTTGAAAGAGACAGATATAGCAGACCAACCATTTGAACTTGCCAGAATCATAGAAAAATCCTATGAAGAACTAGGAAGAGATAGCTTGGGTGGGAAACCAGTGAAAACCCAACTAATTGAAAATCCTGAAAAGGTATTTATTAAAAATAATCTAAACACTTCAAAAAAGAGTTGGGATGGAAATAAACAATCCACTCCCAAAGAAAAAAGATTCCAAACCAGAAGAAAGGTCTCCTCGGCGGAGAGAAAGATCTCCGGATCAAGGACACAAGTCTCCCCAGAGGGAGCCCTCTGAGAAAAAATACAACCTTAGAAATAGGGATAATTGGAAGAAACCTGATAGATATCAAGATATTGATACACGTCCATCTCGATCTTTTCAGACATCCTCACAGAAATCGGAAAGAAGATGACGGTCAGAACACAGGGAAGAGCACGTCAAGTCCAAAGACAAAGAACCTGCTCATCAAATTAAAAAGTTACAATTTCCAAAGAAGAAGGTAGCCAGCATCAAAGTAATCAAACATTCCGAGGATCCTAAGGACTCAGCTGAAAAACGGAGAGTGGGCTCAGACAATGCTAGACAGCGCAGCAGAAGTGAGCATAGCTCGCAAGATCCTGATGAATCATCTGGAGACAGTGGACACGAATGAATACATTCAGGTGGAAACTGCAGATACCAGAGTTAGCAAACCTCATAAAATATATGAAATAACATTACGTATAGAGGGAGATAAGACTAGGAAAATAAGGGGTCTATTTTGGGATAATCTCTCCAAGGGTTATGACATCCTTCTAGCTGAAAAAGACTGGCCACCGGAGTTTGTCAGGGAGTGCCCTCATAGCGAAGAAATGATTATGCCTGCCTTCTCAAATCACATTCCAATACATAAAAAATATACACTTGCAAGAAAGTGGGCAGTAGCCCAGGCTCCTGCATTATACAAAAACCATGTAGGATGGGATGAGGACTCACCTCCTCACAAAATCCAGTTAAAATCTCAACCAACTGCACAGAGGCAGTACCCAATTAAGCAAGAAGCTAAAAAACAGGTCAGGGAGATCTTAGATCAACTTGAATACCAGGGGGTGATTGAAACTTGCACCTCACAAATGAACAATCCTTTGTTTCCTGTCTCCAAGCCAGATGATTCATATCGTCTTGTTTTGGACTACAGACACTTAAACTCATGTTGCAAGACCTTTGCAGTACAAAACTCACACAGTGCAGCACTAATGAATAGCATAGTGCGCAAAAAATACAAAACAAGATTAGACATTTCTAATGGATTCTTTTGTCAAAATATAGCACCTGAAAGCAGATATATGACCGCTTTCTCAATAAATGGCTCGCAGAAAAATTTCTGTCGTTTGCCCCAGGGGTTCAAGAACAGCCCAGGATTATTCTCAGCGAGAGTAACAGAGTTACTACAAATGTATGATGATGAGGCATTATCTTATGTTGACGACATCTATCTAACAGATGATGACTTGGATACTCACTTGAAAAGAGTGAACACCATAATACTTGGGTTCGCAGCAGAGGGTTACAAATTCAACTTCAAAAAGTCAAGAATTGCCCATCTAACTGTCCTGTTTTTAGGATATGAATTATCAAGTGAAGGCAAAAGCCTGGCTGACAATTTCTTAGAGAAATGTGCTGTAATCCAAGCACCAAGAACGCTGAAAAACTTACAATCAATTCTAGGTTTCTTGAATTTCAGAAGAACTTACATTATAAATTACGCGGAGAGGGTTAAACCTCTCTATGACCTAATAAGACCAGATTTTAAAAGAATCAATTGGACTCAAAAACACACAGAAATTTTGAGATCTTTACAAACAGACATGTTAGTTAAAACAAAATTGCAAACACGCGATAACACACGCAACCTTGTGATTCGAGTCATCCCAGGAAGATGCGGATTCACATACCTAACCTCTAATGAGGGAGAAACGGTACCAATAACATACAAATCCCATTTGTACTCAGAAGCTGAAAAAACATTCAGCATTAAGAAAAACATTGTACATGCGGTTCAAACAGCTATAGCAAAGGAAAGAGCCCAGGCCCAAGGCAGAAAGATTACTGTTGTAACAGCAGAATCAGCTTTTGAGGCATTAACAAGCCCATGTAATTTACCTAATATGGCATTTAATCCAAAATGGTTACAATGGGAAAATTCCATTGCTAGAGACAAAGTAAATTACTACTTTGGACCGAACATGAAAAAATTAAAAACTCTTGAATATGAAAGAGAATACCCTCTGCCAATCGACATTCTTCCCATACGACAGTACGCCTGTGTAATATATACAGACGGACATGCTCAACCCTCGGTTTGGGGAGAGCAAGCATACAACGCCAAATGCGAGATTGTAAAAAACGTGTGGCGCGGAGGTAAATTCACACTCGGTAGAAAATAATTCAGAACAACAAACTGAAATAATAGCGTTAAAACTGGCGCTAGATAATGCCGATCGCGAATTCCTGACACTAATAGTGTGCGATTCGTATTACTGCGTCAAATCATACAATAACGATTTACAGAAATGGATTCAAAACGATTACAAAGATGACACAGGTGCCACAATAAAGCAAAACTCGCTTTGGGAACAAGTAGTTCTTTAACAGAAAGAACTACCAAAGACTCACGTGATACACTCACTGAGTCATCAGCGTGATGGCGTTCACGCTGCAGGGAATTCATTGTCTGAGACAGCCAAAGCAGAAGCAACTAAATCGGCTCCCGTAGCTACAAAAAAGCGTTCAGGAAAATACATTGACGGGGAAACAATGCTAGCGGTAAAAACGTCATCAAAAGGCGACTGCTCAGCGCTACCCATCAACTATCCACTCAATTATACATACATAATCGATGCAAACTCCGTTCCTTTTGCTGTAATCCCTGGAGTGGGGGATAGAGTAATTCCAAACACGAACAGGAGAGTCTTGTTAATAGCAGACGCACATATGGGTGAGGGTCTTAGACACCTTAAGCTTAAGGATTCTCTGAAAGAATTACAATCAACATACTGGTGGCCAGGAATGAGCCTGGAACATCACATATTTGTAAAAAACTGCCCAGACTGCAACAGAGATCGCAGTGGCGATCGAGACGGTGTATTACCATGGCGTTTCGCTCCAGATTGGATTAAACAATAAAAAGAAAAAACCCAATGTGAATAATGCGTCATATTAACATATAGAGACTATTTTCACTTATAGATGTAGACCCCAGCACTCGGCTGACATCTGAACTGAAAAGATTTGCGAGTCTATAATGGCATATACGCTAGGAGCATGCTACATTCTGACCAATGTCCTGCCTTTAGCTCTCGAGCTGGGAGGGGGTGCATGGCCGGAATGGGCATTACATTTCGGGACTCTTCTCACTTCCTTCCTGAGGGAAACGGGATGGTGTAAAGAAAAAACCAAGGCATAGAGCAATCTATAATGGCGAAGGTATTAGGTTCAGGAGCTGGGTGGGTCAAACATCTAATAAGTGTCCAACGTAGTCTTAATAATCTGCCAAGAAATTCTCTGAGAGGTCTCAGTCCGTACGAACTATTGTTTGGGACTAGAATGTTAATCCAGGACCTCGATAGTCAGACTTCAGTGGTTAAAGAAAAATGCTTTGATATCAAAGATCGTTTGGCTATTTTACAGGACTTAAATGAAACAAGAAAAGACCCGAGCAACATAAAGTTGAAACAACAGCCAACAACCACTGAAGAGAAACCACCTGTCCCAGCAAGGCCTGTCTGGATCCCAAAAATCGGGGATCTGGTCAGAGAGAAGATCGCGGTAAAGAAGGAATTTGGGCCTTCTTACAGAAAAGCAGTACCTGTCTTGTCTGTCAACGGGACAAGATCAGTAGTATTACCGCCCCTTGCTGGTAAAAAGGAGAACCGAGTTGTATCCATCGACCTGGTTAAACCACAATCATGTGGCCGATAACAAGTAGTAGGCCAAGTGGACTCCCAAGAAGTAGTAGAACACCAAAGTTTGCTACAAATACAGAGGTTCAAACTGAGAGACTAATCACAATTGATAAACCTACAGTGAATCAACAAGGACTATGCAACAAAGCCATGGAACTTAAACCTCTTGAAACCCAAATCAAAATCTTACATCAAGAAACAACAATCTACAATGATGTAACCACAGACTATGCTAATGAAACGAAGAAAATTCCAAAAATAATAAGGAATCCAGAAGCAATTGAAACAATTGACAGAACAGCATCTGGCTACTTCATCAACTTCGATGATTTTTCTGAGGATCCAAGTGAACCTGAGGAACAGCCAACAACAAAAACTTTCAAAGATAAAGCAAAGGAACTCTTTCACCAACTACAAGAAACATATCTGATTTCTTCATGGATTGAACTTTGGGTGGCACTAGGAGTATTCATCCTCATACTTTGGCTCATCATGGTACTATGCTTGGGACATTTCATTGAGGGAAAATATGTTACAATGGACACAGCAAGTCAGAAAATCAACTTGGTCCTGAAACCACACAAGTCTTCACACATCGAGAAAAGAGAGCTTTCTTCAGTAAACTTCACAGCCAATCCTATACCCGGTGGGGTAGCATGGGACAAAACTGATTACGAAATCTATGGTCCGGTTGAGCTCCTGAAGTATCCTCATCAATTCAAGATTTCATTGAGTGACTTTGTAAAACCAAGCACATTCGCTGATGATTGGGACTTTGAAAGTATTAATGATATGATGTCAGACCTAGTGATGTCAGCTAAATTTACAGAACATGATTATTTACAGGGTTCATCTAATTATGACCAGATGTATTGTTTTAACCACTATGGTAACCATTATCTGCATAAATCTGCTCAACCTAGAAATGTTTTAAATTATAATCAATGGGAACATTGTGCAACTCCACCAAAAGGCAGTTCGAAAACATTTTATGACAAATATTCATACTTTTCAGGGTTCAACACAAGCAATGCAGAAACATTTTATTTTAAATTATCAAATAGGACAGGAATGAAAACGATGCTTACAAATACAAAATTATTCTATTCAGAGACATTTTTTGAAAATATGAAAACATTCGGTTTTGATTTCTGGAACAAAAATATTGAAACAAAGACAATCTGGGGTACAAGAGATTGGCAGGTGCAAGGTATATAATCATTATTTAGAGCCTGCATGATCCCAGAACAAATTATATTCTTGAATGATACAATTCAACAGACAACCTGTCTTGGCCTAGCCAAAATTAAAGACTTGAACAAACCGTCTATTCCAAAACCAACACCCGACAGTAATAGCACTACAGATGTTGAGATAGACGTATCCCATATTTTCAACCAAAACAGAACACATCCTGATTGGAAGAAATGGTTGATCTGGCCCACAGACACAAATACCTGTCAAGATAGATTCCTGAACAAAATACAGGGGTTCACATTGACCAGGCCAGACCCTAGATACTCCCAGAGACAACATCCAGGGATTGTAACTACTTACAGTGTAGGGAAACTCTGCCTCGAATGGCTACAAACATCCACACTGGCAGATATTAAGCAACACTTGACTTTACTTAAAGAAGGTGCTGACTTGCGTGATTTCATTATGGGACCACGCAAACAGCGTCAAAAACGTTTCATAGAGGCCTCTATATATGCAGCTTACAACGAAGCTTGGAAAGTAACTCAAATTGAGACAGCAGAGAAAATACGGGAAATTGACCGTGTTAATTTGGAAAAATCACTTTCTGTTGTGGACAATGGGTTAATGACTGTCTTCCAGAATATATTCACTGGACAGTATTGTATCTTCTGCAATCGATATAATAGAGCAAGACTTACTGATGTTGCAACACGGTCAGTCCCAATTACGTTCTATTGTACAGCTTGGCTGGACGTTACAAAATCTGCGTTCAGGCTATGTGCCTTGGTGTTTATTCAACACAACGTCATTATTCAGTATCTTTAACCTTACTGATACACAAATCAGCTTGGCACAAAAGGGTGCTGATTATACAATTCAGAGCATTAAAAAACTTGAGAGATTACCATTGACAATGTCAGAACGACCTGTCATTGAATGGATAATACACGGAATCATAACTATTCCAATAAGACTTTCCAGTTTCGATACTGCCAAAAATATATACAGGCAGGCCAGTATGAAAGGTTGGGTAAAGGATACATTAAGTCAACATGGAACTTACCTTATACACACACATGTTATAGTAATAAAGGACAGAGTGTATTTCTTAGTGGTAATAATTGTGAGACATCACTAAGTGGTATACTTCTGTGTAAAGGTATAAGTTTGCATGGGGCCTGTGAAGGAACTTCAAATAACCTTTCATGTCACCAGCTCGGCACACCTGCAACACAAATAGAACCATTCTTTAAAAGACGTTCTAACGGGAGTTACATTCTAATTGTAGATCACAGATGTTGTGGCTTGCTGCCAGGAAAACCTTATCTGGTAAGCGTTACTTCCATGGTCATTTGCTGTGAGCGAGTATTGTTGGTTCACCGCCTGCAGGTGATACAAAACGCTGCAGTGCGCTTGCTTTTCTCCCTTCCAAGGAGATCTAGCGTGCGTAGCCACCTACGCAGTTTGCACTGGCTTCCAGTACCTCATCGAATTTTGTTTAAAATTCTTGTGTTGGCATTCAGAGCAGTCCATGGCCAGGGACCAACATACCTGCAGAAAAGGTTTTCATTTTACACTCCCAACCGTGCCCTTCGATCGGCCAACCTCTGTTTTTTAATCACCCCCAAATTCAAATACGCACGCATAGGAGGCCAATCCATTTCAGTTAAAGCAGCCTCTGCCTGGAATGCTCTCCCCCTTTCCCTCAGAGCTTCGCCAACCATTGCTTTGTTTAAAAAAGATCTCAAGACCCACTTGTTCAATGTCCCGTACTAGTAGTTCTTCCAGACTTTGTTTTCAGTACTTCTGTTCTCAAAATCCACTCACCGCGCCAGGATACCCTGTGGTAACAGAGCGCGCTACAAAAGTTTTAATAAACATAAACATAAACATAAACATTGTTCCCGAATGACACCCCAGACAGGGAGGGAAGTGTCATGATTTGAGATTGGAAGCAATAACGCTACTTTAACAGTGACAGGAAAAAACTACAGCTACCAGAAGGCCTAAGTGATAGGAAGAGTTATCGTCTATATAGGTCTCTGCCAGAGAGAGCACTGTGTACGTGATTTTGGTTCCTTGGATTTGGTGTTTTGAATCTGTGATTTCTCGCGTTTGGTTGTGCTGCCAAGCGGAGTTCCCTTACGAAGAAGAGCGGCGTGAGGCTTCCGCCGTGTAATTATTTGGTCTTTCTTGATCCCCCTTCGCGCTCCGTCCCGGCTGGGGCTGGAGTCAGCGTTTTCAGAGATCATCATTTCTGGAGTCGGGGGACGCGGCTGTGTTCCAGGCGGCTGCCTGGAAAGGCTCCTGTTCTCTCGGCTGAGGGGATACATCAGCAGGGAGCGAAGGCTTCCTGGTTAGGCGTGCAGCAGCTGTTGCACGCGGTTCATTCACCGGCTGGTGTGTGCACGTTGTGGATCCATGTGAGTAATAGCGTCTGATTGAAGGCGCGTCCAAGTACATTAGTTGCTGGCAATTGACTTTCGGAGAACATTGTTTGTTTTGGCGTCATTCTTGGAATCCGGATTTATTGAGCCTTGCAAGACTGTGTTCTTAATTTTGTTTTGATTTTTGGAAACTTTCTGGATATAATCCTCTGATGGTTAAGAGGAAAATCTCTAAGGACATTTTGTTTACAGTTAATCCCAGGAAGGCTGGAAGGTACGCATGAAGGGTGAATAATTGGAGGAGTGCAAGAGGGGTGTGGAGCCGCCTTATGTAATGCTGATTTTTGTCTTCTGTGTTACAGATTTGATATTGTAGGAGGAAGTAGTTCCGTTCGCTACCTACCAAGAGGGAGAAGAAGTTAATACAGTTAGCAAGAGTGGTAGGTGGTGTCTTAGTGAGAATTACCAAGAGTAGTCAGCATTGTGTACAGATTAACAATTGTGTGTTCTTTTGTTTTCTCTCGTTTCAGCCTCCCTTCCCGTTCCAGTCCCTTCCTGACCTTTCCCTCGCCTGATTTCCTTAGGCTCTGTGGTATTTAATATTCAGAGCTTAGGGCAGTCTGGAGGTGGACCCCTTACAGCATCACCCTGACCCCGAGGATACGCGGTTGTGGCAGGAAGGTTATGGCCAAGTTTGAAAATCTCTTCTATTCGAATTGATACTTTAAGCAGAATGAAGACTGTGCTCCTACAGACGCCAACCCATTTGACGTCATCAAAAGAAACGTATGATCTCCAAGTTGCAAGGACAACGGGAGAGATACATGCATTGTTATCAACAAATTGCCCCCTACACTTCGCAGAAATGCTAAACGAAATCTTAAATATTTCTGATACAAGTGGTATCGCGAGTGTATTTAAGACAGTTTTTTCGGGACTGTTAACCCCATTCAAAGCAGTCCTGGGTATTTTTCCACATTTCGTCCATTCCATCTTTGGCGGACTTCCACTCCTGTTGGGACTCGTAGCAGGCATTTTATTTTTGCTACTCTTGCTTCGTTATGGCAAGCCATGTCACAGACAAGACTCCAGCAACAATGGAAGAAACGATCCTAGCTATACGCTACCGGGACCGCATAACTAAAGTCCTTGGATTAGCCCGGCTAAGAGATCTAAATATGACCTGGTTTCTTTCGTTCAGACCCATATGGCAGAATTGTGTTATGCCTGTATTGAGATGCATGCTATGCGGCGAGGAATGCGTGTTGGACACCTGTCTTACACTACAATCAGAAGTACCATTGGATGCAGATACTTTGTTGGGTCCAGTAAAGGCTCATGCATTGTGCTGTCCCCAGCGGCTACCTATCCTGATGACGGCATTCGTGGAGACTTCACCACTACGATTGAAGGGTAGTGAAGTACAGGATGAGAGCAGCATCAACCAGGTACGACCTTCTGTAAGCAGTTCTGATCAAACCATCCTTGACAGCGAACATGCGCATGACTGCATGGTAGCGACATTTTCCAACCTAGTCGAACTTTCACCAGAAGCTGTAGACTGTTTTTTCGAGAGTCTGTCTGAAATGATGTTTTCACCAGAACAGAGGTAATAACTTTAAACAAAATTGCACACAGCGTTCCCTGAACTCTGAATTTGGCCTTCAACTTTTTGTAAACAAAGTGACTGTGAACTATTTTTTCTCTTCTCCCCGGAAAAGCGAAAACTTTTTTCCAAATCCAAAATATTTACCTTTTTGGCACTTATCTTCTGCTTAAAGTAAAACTATTCCTAGAGAACAGAGTTTCTATTCTTAGGGACTCTAGAGACATTACATTAACTCAACCTCTAGCTTATTTACAAGTGATTGTATTTATATGTGATGAAGTGGTCTCGCACTTTTTTTCTGTATTAAGAGCCATTTCATGTGTACTTTTCGCAAATCATTCATGCTGATATATAATGTGCATCTCCTTTTTGAATGATTATACTGCTTGATTGCATACGGTACCTATACTCATTTTCGTGTATTTCGCTGAAGCCATTTTTAAATGCAAAAAAATGTATTTTGGGGTGGTTCGGTATACACATGCACTATTAGTTATGTTTACTATTGCTTAGTTAGTAAATATGGACATAAAAGCGTGGAGTGGGTGTAGTGTGTTTATCTAGGTACCTATATCGATACTCCTATTTCTGACCCTTGTCCGGTTAATAATTCACTAATATCCATACAACGGCACAGAATCCCGTTTTCAGATTAAGTCATAGCGCATGCTGTCACATTAAGCAAGCCCTATTCCTCCAGCCCCCTAGAAAGCACACCGAGTTCTCAAAACAAACCAAACCTCCAGCAGACCTGAGAAATCCCCCGTAGCTATTGTTTTGATTTCGTTCGAGAACTCCTGTAAAGAATGCAAGAACGACCAGTTCTTATGACATCCTTACTGACGTATCATGTCCATCCTTACGTCAAACACGGCACCTTTCAGGTATAAATATACCAACGCTGCTCTAAGCAAACACACGGTGGTGATGAGCTTGGAGCAGCGCTACTTTCCGGAGAGCCCAGCTGATGCAGGAAGCCCATGGACGCTGCCCCTCCCTTTTGACGCGCTGAGAGAGACGCTGTCTTTTCTCCTGCCGAGAAATCCAACCTCCGGCGTTTCCAGCTTGCCCTCGCGGGTAACTGGGATACCGAGTCCTGAGAGAGAGATACCAGCCCTCCTGCCTTCTAAATCCCAGGTACTGAACTGACTAACCCCTTACAGAGAATTCTTGAGTCAGATTCTTGGCAAAGCAAACTTAACTTAAACTGCTACTAATTTACTCCCGCCCACGTATTAGGCTCAGGTCAGGTACACCGGGTAGGCGTAGTTACAAGCACCAGTTGAGTACGATTAGTCAATGTAAATATGTATGTATAACTTTTATCCATTTTAAGTATCATATGGCTAAGAAACCATATCAATGCTTTTACAGTATTATTTTATAATCCTGCTTTTACTGTATGCACTTTACTTAACTATAAGTATTGCAATAATAGCGATTCATTTCTCTTGTATGAGAAAAGAGACTGATCAATAAATAACACCTTTTTATTGAACACGCCCGTCTCTTCTTTTCTCTACAAACTGGTGGAACTAAGAATGCACATACTGACTGAGTAAAATGATTGTCTTTTGTTTTCACACGACTCTAGAGATATACTCTTGATTAAGGAGAGCAAACTTGTCATGTTCTATGGTTGTCAGAAACTAAATCCCTTCTTGTCTATCCAGGGAGGTTAAACTCCTCCTTGCCTATTTGAGAAAGTTTCTAGTGAACTCTGAGCTAGCTGGCACACACAAAACTTTAAGTCTAATATCGACAGTAGAAGACCTAGTTAACACCTCTGTCCTACGTCTATACTATTGAAGATATTATTCCAATGCGCAGAGCCTATTGGGATAATAGGAACTACACTACAAAAGGGCATTAAGGAGTAGTAAAGTTAGGATGTTTTCTCAGTTAAACTTAAGTTTTACTTAAGTTAAACTTAAGACCAAAACTTAAGTTGAACTGAGACAAAATCCTAACTCTACTACTCCTAAATGCCCATTGTGAATATCGAAAGTTGTAAAGTTAGGATTTTGTCTCAGATTACTTTTGTGAATCAGGCCCATTATTCACAAAAATTATTATGATTTAAAATAAACAAAATCATAATAATATAAATTATCACAATATAAATTAAATTATAAAATATAAAATTGTATACAAATGCTATTTCCATGGCAATTTATACATATCTACGCAAACTATTATAGTAAATATATAAGAAACTAGGTAACATTTAAAATTCTCCCTCCAGTAAATACAACAGTCGTGATTGCGGATAGGTAATATTTACTATAACCATTCCAGAAAGTACAACAGTCGGGGGATTCTTAGAGTGTGGAGGGGTAAAATGTACTATTCCCACTCTAATCAGTTCAACAGTAGGGAAGGGGTTGCATTGCGGAGGAGTCAACTTTACTTTTCCCACTCCAGCCTGTACAACAGTAGAGAAATTACAAGATTCTGGAGGGGTTATATTTACTATTCCCACACCAATGAGTTCAACAGTAGGAGAAGCTTTGGATTACGAAGGGGTAAAACTAACTAGTCCCACTCCAGGCGGTACACCAGTAGGGAAAGTGTTGAAAAGTGGAGGGGGAAAATTTACAATTCTAACTCCAATGAGTGAAACAGTAGGGAAAGTGTGGGATTGCTGAGGAGTAAAATTGACTTTTCCCACTCCAGTCAGTATAACAGTAGATAAATTACAAGATTCTGGAGGGGTAATATTGACTATTCCCACTCCAGTCAGTACAAAAGTAGGGAAAGTGTTGGAAAGCAAAGGGGTAAAAATAACTATACCCACACCAGTGAGTGTAAAAGTAGGGTAAGTGTTAGATAGCAGAGGAATCAATATTACTATTCCCACTCCAGTGTGAGCAACAATAGGGAAAGTATTGGATAGCAATGGGCAAAAAATTACTATTCCCACTCCATAGAGTGCAACAGTAGGGAAAGTGTTGTATTGTGGAGGGGAAAAATATACTATCCCAGTCCAGTCATGCAACATTAAAAATATCTTGAACAAAATAAAATTATTTCAAAAATGTAGTAAATAAATAAAACTATGAATAAGTTGTAACAAAAATGTAAATATATTAAATATCTTAAAAAAATAATAACAATAAAACATACTACAATGTTAACTACATATCACAAATATCTAAAAGTATTATTGTGAATAGAATACAGAAATATTTTTCATATAAATAAAAAAAATGTAGAAATTATTTATTTACAAAATAAATATTTATTACATTAATTTAATATACAAACTTCCCACCCTCTAACCCCCATAAATATTCCCAACCTGCACCTAACACTTAACTTTTTTTTTAAACTATTTACGTCATTACACAACACACACCACACTCATAAAATACAATAAAGAATATATATTTACACAATTAACATAATTAACTATTACATTATTTATAAATATTATTTAAAAAAGTATTACCTACTTACAATAAATTTACTTTCCACCCTATACCCCTAAAAACCCACAATTCACATCTGAAATCTAAAAAAATTAAATAAAATGCAGAGTTAGCAAAATTAAAATATTATTATTTATTAAAAACTAAATATTATTTCATTAAAATGAATTAACTTCCCTCCCTATACCCCTATAAATCCCACAAACCCGAAAATTAAACTTTAGAATATTACACAATTCAAAGAATGAGGGGCCCATTAGGATGGCGGGCGGATTGCCCCCGCCAGGCTGGCGGTAGCCAACGCTGGCCTGCCGGGGGGTGATCTGCCAGCCATCCTTGCCGGAATGAACCCCGCCATATTAGTATGGCTGGGGGGTCCACAGCGGACAGAAAGACAGTCCGGCGCTTTTCCGCCCCAGTCACCTTGCGACCGGGGCGGAAAAGGGTTTATATGGTGGCCATGTTACCATGGGCATTTTCCAATGCCTTTCTGTGGCGGCATTGCCACCACAAAAAGGCATGCAGAGTCTACTTTGGGGGCCCGTTGCGGGCCCCCAAGTAATCCGGGGGGCTAGGTGGTCACATGGGGGTACCTATGGTACCACCTGCATTTTAAAGGACAACGTGGAGGCACCGCTCGGTGCCTGTCACGTTGTGCTTTGAAATGCACAACATGTATTTTTGACATTGCGGCGGGCGGTGCATTCAGCACCGCCCGCAGCAATGTTAAAAATACAGGATGCGCCCGCCATTGTGGCGGGCGCATCCTAATTCCCCCCACGGGACCCCCGCCCTTATGGCAGGCAGTCCCGTTATCCGATAGGATGGCGGATGGACAAAGTCCACCCGGCATCCTAATGACCCTCTGAATGGTCAATTAAATAATTATTAGTATTTAAGAAATAATTATTAATTAATTAAAATTAATTTACTTCCCACCTTTTATCCCTATAAACCTCACAACCCACACCTAAAAAATGTTTTATTAAACAATTAACATAATTAATGATCAATTAATTAATATCAATTAACAACTCATTATTAATTAATTAAAAATACATAACTTCCCACCTTTAACCCTTATAAACCCCACAACCCCCGCTTACAATTTACATTAAAAAAATTAGCACAAATAACATAATTAAATATTAATCAAATTAATAACATTACATACAAAATAATCATTCATTTATTGTAATTAAATTACTTCCCACCCTAGACCCCTAGAAGCTCATAACCTGCTACGGAGCTAAAAAACAAAAAATGTAATTCAATTAAATGTAATAACTACTAGAAATTTAACAAATATATTAAAAACCAGAAACAATAATTATACAAAAATTTACATTATATACATTTAAAATAAATACAAAAATACTTTATTATAATTAAAAAACAATCTTTTAAACAACTATATTTTTGCAAAAGATATTAATAACTTTGATGTTTTAAATCCATATTCTTACATCGATATTATTGCTGACGATATTTCCACGATATTCTAGGCTCAATATTTTTGTATGGCGATATTTTGTACTCAATGTTTTGTCTAAATTTCAAAAAAGGGGACATATGGAAGGTCGTAACAAAAAATATTTTGCAAATGATCTTCAACTTGATTTGCTGACTTCTTCATCCGCTATCCCTTGGGAGGGCTCGAGGAAAGGGTAGAAGAAGCAGATCAAAATGTACATTCATCAGTGGGGTCATAAAGGTTTGAAGAGTCAGCATTCTAGCCTATTGAGTGCAGTAAATACACCCATGAGTGATTCAAGCTGGTTTCCAAGACCAGAGGTATGACACTTGGCTTCTATCCTGAAAGGACAACAGTTAAAGTCCATCCTGCCTATTGGTCTCCTTCTACCTTCCTTCCAGGTCATGCCTGGTGGAACACCAAGGGATATCCCAGGCAGGCCCCTGAAACTAGTAGTTTTCTGGTGTCATATTGGCATGAGGCCCACCAACTCATTATGAGAGAAGAGCAATAAGGACTTGTAGCAAATCCACCTTTTCTGCATGGTCACCAAAGGTGTTTCACTTTTTTATGGACCATACTTTTGCTGGCTTTAAGACCCTGTGCACTTTACTACTGACAAACATTATCAAAGTGCATGTGATTGCCCCCTTGTGCTGTGCTTTGGAACTCAGTAGTTGGCCTATTTAACTTCCCTGTCATGTTGTCTATGTAACAGAAAGTTAAACGGCACACATGTGCTTCAGGGTGTATTTATGCCTCCCACATATATGACAAAAATATATGTCTGCCGGAGGCGCCAGTTTGCCTTGTTGGGCTGCAGTTTTAAAGCACTGCAGTGACACATGACAAGAAAAAATGCCTTTGCCATGTACGGAAAAAAAAAGGGTCTGATTCCAAGTCTGGTGGTTTTGCGATCGCGAGACTCGCACAGGTGGTCCACTGTCCACCATATTATGACTTTTAAAGACGTATCAGCGGTGGACCGTCAGCTGCAAAATTAAACAGTCATTCCCTGGAGATGGCACAACTGCTCCATAATGCAATATGCTGAGCGCGGTCTGGTGCAGCACCTTACTGCATATTAAGAGTTCATCCACCAGCAGCATTTCTTGACAGGAGCCCCGCAATAAAAAGGCTGGTGGTGGAGGAACAAAGGGGGCCCTAAATGGCCTACATGGCAAGCTCATCATGGGGATACAGTCAGGGGGGAACAATATGTAGCCCCCTGTCTGTAGTCCCACAAGTTTCCTGCACGGGATGGAGGTGCGCGCCGTGCTAGAACTTTTTGTTGTTCCTATTGCAGTGCCTGTTTTACCAGGCGCCTCTGTGGGAACGGCAAAGGACCATCGACCGTATCACAAGTTGAACTCTTTCGACACAAGTTCTACTTGTCATTCAGTCAGTGGTCTTGCAAGGGTTTAGCAAAGTGGAGACGGCCTTGAGCCAGCGCAATAGTTCAAAACTATAATCGGGTCCTAGTTTTGTATAGTCATACGTCACCCTATAAAGTGTGCCCTGTGAGCCCATAGGACAAAGTGCTAATATACAAAAATAGGCCAGACTACATATTGGGGTCAGTGTGCCCATACAGTGAAATAAAAGCTAAAATGTATTTTACTATGTAGGCATTGCTAGACATTTCTCTTAGTAAACTTAGATGGGGTTAAGATCAAAATTCCATAGCTCTACTTACGAAAAGGCAAGAAATGTGATCAAAGTTATTTCCTGCTTCTTGGTTTTTAATATCTGATCTAATGGTGAAACAGATTAAATTATGGAAAAAAGTAACTTCATCATTGAAATATATTTTAGGCTGTCTTAGTCAGAATTGGCTTAAAAACAGTTCTGCCACTCATCACACCCATAGAACTCAAATGTACATCCTTGGCTGGGTGAGTTAACAACTCTGGCTCTGAGATCAATAGCCTGCCTCTGACCTCATGAGGGGCCAATGGGCGTTACCGGCTGAGTGCCTTGCAGATATTAGCCATCTGGGCATGGACAGGAAAAGCATGAAGAGCAAAGGGGGGCTTTAGTACCACTTTATTTAGTCATGTATTTATATTGAGAGGTGTATGGAGCGTGAACTTTACCCACAGGTATCAGAGTAATGTATATAGTGAGATCATACAGATTAAATGTACCATGTAAATACTCATCAACTGGCAGCAGCATAAACACATATATAGACCATAACCCATTCAATTAATTCTATCAATAATTCTCTTATGACAGCATCATAAGCACACAGCATCCGCTTTGATTATTATCTCTCCTGGTTTCTTGAAATGAGTTAGGGGATAACTGGGTCTCAATGTGACATTTCAGGTGTCTTACAGTACTGTAGTCTCCCTGTAATGTAATGTAAGGAATCTGTTTAGTAGATTCCTTTTGACCTCTTTTTTTGAAGGTGTGGTTCAATGGATTAGACCAAATCTGCACCGGGATAGAGTTCCACATCCTGGTGGCAGATCCGGTGAAAGTGCATGTGTAGATTTTCTTTTTTTTAAATCTTTGACGGTCCAGCAAGAAAGAGCTGGAGCTGCTTAGGCAGTAGCTGCCTCCTGAGATCATGAGTTTTTGTGCCAGGTACCTGGGTTCATGTTGGTGGTGAGCTTATGTGTGTCATGCACGCTATTTGCAGCCGGATCCTGTCTTAGAAGAGGAGCCATTAGAGAGACAAGAGGGAGGGTGTGATGTGGGCAAACCATCTCTTTTTTGTCATTAATCTTGCTGAAACATTGATGTTCACAAGATCACACTACCATAGACTATTGTGGATATGAATAATGATTGCACTCTGGTATTGAAGTCTATTGGCAGTGTAAAATGTTCCACCTTCTTGAGGAGGTTGAGTTGGAAGCAATCACTGAGTGTGGCTGTGCAGATGTATGCTTGCATACTAAGATCTTGTTCAGGGTTATCCTAATAGATTTAGTTGATTCAATGATAACCGGTTTAGAACTAAGGGCATTTAAGTGGTTGATCCATTTCTGTACGGAGAGGGAGCAATGGAGTAGCGGGATGAGTAGGAACTATGTCTTCTGGAATTCAATTTGAGATGGTTACTTGAGGGCCTGGTTTGGATTTTCATTAGGATGTTATTGAGTATGCTGATATGTTCTGGAGAGGAAATATTTATGTATTGCTGATTGTCATCCGAATACCATTTGGTAATCAAGGCTAGCTTGCTTGAGGATTTGCGTAAGTGGTTCCACGTAAAGGTTGAAGAGCGTGGGAGAGATGGTGGATCTTTGATGGACTCCCAGAGTGACTGGCATCCTGTTAGATAGTGAGCCACTCATTTTGATTTATTGACAACGATCTTGTATGAAAGAAGTGAACCCCTTGAGGACGTTACAGAATAGCCCAATTTAGCATTCGATTAACTCTACGGTCGTCGATTACGATATCGTTCGGAAAGCATTCGACCAAATCGGTCTCGAAATTGTTTCCAACCAAATCAGATGCTGGGAGGCCGACCAACTGATTACGATGGTACTGGATACCATTTGTTAAGACTCCCATTGACTTCAATGGGAGCCTGTGTTCCTACTGAATACACAGGATCCCATTGAAGAAAGGAGTGGCTGCGGAAAACCCTGTACCCTGTGGCAGGCACCCCACGGTGCTTGCTACTCTGTGTATGGTTGCAAAGAGAGGTCCCTTGGGTACCTCAAGTTCCCCATTCGGAAGGCTCCAGATGAAGGGAGCCTGCTACGTGCCCCCAAAGTCAGATTCCGACAGCCGATCTGTGTTGGAACAACTTATTCGGAAAGGCTGTCTGAATCTGAGATCGTAATTAACCGATCGGAAACAGGGTCCGCTGACCTGTGCGAGTCAGCTCCGAATGACTCGGTTCCACCAAATGCCATCCGGAACCAAGTCGGAACCGACTCGGAAAGTCTTTACCCTTTCTGAACATCATAATCAGTCATTCGGAAAGATTTCCGAATCGGTCGGAAAGACGGGTTCCGAATCGGATTCGGAAGACCCGAATCCAATTCATAGCCTTTCTAAATTACATTGTAATCGACCCCTAAGAGTCTGCTGTGATTGACTGATCTGAAAACCGATGACAGATCGAGAAGTATGAGTCGACAGGAGTCGTTCTAGTTCTAGGATTTTCAGAACATCATCCATGATGTACAGGATGGCTGTTTCCGTGATGGGATCTGCTCAACGGCCTATTTGGAGCTTGTCCAGCAATTTGAACTGTTCAATTTGCTGCCAGAGTTGACTCTAATCATTTCCTAGCAGTTTTGGTAGGAAGAGAATGTTTGACACCCAATGGAAATTATTTAGAACTATTGGGTCAGCATCTGATTTTTGTTAGGAGTTGTATCACTTGACCAATCTTCAGACATTCTGAGATGATGCCTTGGAGATGTCAGGGTGAGCTTCCTCTATTCATTCCCAGAACCATCTGAGACAGCCAGACTGTAGTCACAGTAGGGTGGAGAACCAGTTTTGAGATGGTCACGTTGGAGGAGAGCTCATGAGACAAATCTGCCTGTTGGCAGTTGGGCTTCGTAATCTTTAAACAGGTAATCTTTAAACAGGTAATTTTAGAGTAAGGTTATGACAACGTGCTGCAAAATTAGATTGGTAACATTTCTCCTATGAGAGGCTAGTGCACATGATAACTCTGGCACCTCAAACACCACTACCAAAGAACATTCCTGGACCTGGGAAGACTCTATCTGAAGAAGAATGCCTTCCTGAAAGAAGCCAAAACAACAATTGATGAACAAAATGCAGAACAATGTCATACATTCACCCCAGTACAGAGATCTGGGCCTAAATCCATCGTTTTTTTTGCTCACCATGCCATTCCAGTTTGAACCCAGCCATATGCAAATCAGTCTTGACCCTGCACCCACTGGGAACGGTCCAGCCCAAACTGCCAGGCCAGGTCCTCCCTGGACGGGCAACAAGCATCCTAGGACCGGTTTTGGGCTTTCAGCCCTCATCAGCCACGATAGCTTGACTCCAGTGGCATGGAGAGCATGGGACCAACGTCTGAGCATACCCGTCCAAATCGGGGTGACAAATGTAAAACAATTGATAGACAGAATGCTGAACAATATCATACATTCACCCCGGTACAGAGATCTGGGCCTACATCCATTGTTTTTTGCTCACCATGCCATTCCAGTTTGGACCCAGCCATATGCAAATCAGTCGTGACCCTGCACCCAATGGGAACAGTCCAGCCCGAACTGCCAGGCCAGGTCCTCCCTGGACTGGAAACAAGCATCCTAGGACCGGTTTTAGGCTTTCAGCCCTCATCAGCCGGAATAGCTTGACTCCAGTGGCATGGAGAGCAAAGGACCCACAACTGGGCATACCCGTCCCTCTCGGGTGACAAATGCAAAACAACAATTGATAGACAGAATGCAGAACAATGTCATACATTCACCCCAGTACAGAGATCTGGGCCTAAATCCATCGTTTTTTTGCTCACCATGCCATTCCAGTTTGGACCCAGCCATATGCAAATCAGTCTTGACCCTGCACCCACTGGGAACGGTCCAGCCCAAACTGCCAGGCCAGGTCCTCCCTGGACGGGCAACAAGCATCCTAGGACCGGTTTTGGGCTTTCAGCCCTCATCAGCCACGATAGCTTGACTCCAGTGGCATGGAGAGCATGGGACCAACGTCTGAGCATACCCGTCCAAATCGGGGTGACAAATGTAAAACAATTGATAGACAGAATGCTGAACAATATCATACATTCACCCCGGTACAGAGATCTGGGCCTACATCCATTGTTTTTTGCTCACCATGCCATTCCAGTTTGGACCCAGCCATATGCAAATCAGTCGTGACCCTGCACCCAATGGGAACAGTCCAGCCCGAACTGCCAGGCCAGGTCCTCCCTGGACTGGAAACAAGCATCCTAGGACCGGTTTTAGGCTTTCAGCCCTCATCAGCCGGAATAGCTTGACTCCAGTGGCATGGAGAGCAAAGGACCCACAACTGGGCATACCCGTCCCTCTCGGGTGACAAATGCAAAACAACAATTGATAGACAGAATGCAGAACAATATCGTACATTCACCCCAGTACAGACATATGGGCCTACATCCATTGTTTTTTTGCTCACCATGCCATTCCAGTTTGGACCCAGCCATATGCAAATCAGTCTTGACCCTGCACCCAATGGGAACAGTCCAGCCCGAACTGCCAGGCCAGGTCCTCCCCGGACTAGAAACAAGCATCTAAGGACCGATTTTGAGCTTTTCGTCGTCATCAGCCAGGATAGCTTGACTCCAATGGCATGGAGAGCAGGGAACCCACGTCTGGGCATACCCATCCCACTCAGGTTGACAAATGCAAAAACAAACATTTGTTTGCTGTAAAACTTTTCGCCCTAAGTGGGATGGGCATGCCCAGACTTGGGCCTCTTGTTCACTGTGCCACTGAATTCAAGCTAGCCTGGCTGAAGAAGGGTGACATACCCTGAAACTGGTCCCAGAATGCTTGTTTCCGGTCAAGGCAGGACCTGGCCTGGCAGTTCGGTCTGGACTGTTTCCATGGGGCACTGGGTCAATACTGATTTGCATAACGGATGAAGAATGCTGGTTCCCAGGCATTGATCATGTCCCAGCCCAACTCGGGGGGGGGGGGGGACAGGGAGTTGGCTTTAAGAAAAAATGAAGCTGGATGGATATGTAAACTGCGTTGCATAGAAATGGGCCACAATAGTGATGATGAGATGCACTTTTTATAGAGATCGGATATGTTTATAGTGCATGACATAAACTGTTGTATCCGAAGTATTGCTATAGTGCCTGATGGGAATGTCTGCATCTGTAATGAATTGATCAAGGTTTTCTTTGTATTTCCCTCATGTATAAGCTCTTCACTCATTATGTTGGCCCACCTGGGTTGTTCAATGTGGTCTTTAAACTTTCCACTTGTACAAGCCCTTCTTTTGTCATGTCATGTTAGCCCACCCAAAGAACTTGCGGAAAAAGGCAACATTGACAAGACTATGTGCAAACTGTATATTCAAAATGTTCTTCACCTAATATGAACCATTGTCCTTATGCTGGGAATGTTTTTGTTGCCATGATAATCTATGACTTCTCCTCTCTTTTCTTACACTATTCTTTTGCTGTTTTGCCTTATTATCGTGTTTTAGATCACTTTCAATGGGGTATGTTTATATGTATTGCATCTCAGGACATATGATTCCTACAATAGTTTACTCTTTCTCTCATTATATAAAGTTGGTCCATATATCTATATCTCTTTTTACAATTTCCATTTCGAGCCTGATCCTGTATACAATTGCACTTGAGGCATAAATTTGTCTCATAGATGGAAATTCATCTCAATATTTTGGAATTGACCTTTGCCTTATAATGGGTTGCTGAGTGGAGTAACCTAATATACTAATATTAACATGCAGGTATGATGTTCATTTATATCATTGCCAGGATTTGGTAATACTTTTCTTCATGGCCAATACTGTTTCTCCTAGGGTTACAAATTGTTGGGTCTCTGGTAAAAATTTGCGCCTTGAGTTTTTGCCCATTCTTCCTTTTAGGAGTTGGCAAAATTATATGTCTTGTGCTCTTGATTTTGCCCTATTCTGCTCGGGCATAGAATGACCTAGTGCACGTAATTTACCAGGATTGAACGTCGCCTCATTGGTACCATTATATGGATAAGCCCTATCGTGAGTTGTTATATTTTCATTACGAGAATAAGCAATAATTTGCCCGTATTATGTTGCTTTTTTCCCGATATATTCTTATCCTTAATTACTTACACTGAGGTTCAGTCGCAACTCTGTATAATCTAGCCATTCACATAGCGGTTTGATATGATCCACCACTGTAGGATGGCGGCTGCCGAACAATCTGATAATTAGTACATGTGTATTCGATTGCGATACGATCTACCACTATAAGATGGTGGCTGCCAAAATTTTCAACAATTAGTATATGTTTATTCAATATGTTATATTTGCATTCAGTCTCTTACACTAAGGCTCAGCTGTTTTTTTACTTTCATTTATTTTACTTTGCTATGTCACATGGTGACTGTGATATGGTCTACCGCTATAAGATGGCGGCCGCCGAATATACTATGAAACAAGTTTACATTTTTCATGGGTTTTTTTCATTTGAGACCGGGGGGTGAGCATACCTTTCTTTATAAATTTGACTTTAGTATGGTACATTGAGGCTCGTTTGTTACTTGAATTAATTGAGCCGTTTCAACACTGGCCCTCATATAGAAAATACCATTACAAGATGGTGGCCGTAATAAGGCTCGCGAAATCCGGAAGTTTTTCCTCGGAATAAGCTGCTTTTAATAATCGGGAAGCAGTGCGGATATATAAAGATGATGCTGAGCACTGCTGTGTATTCGTCCGGCTCTCTGCGTATGAAGAAGATGTCGACTAATCCCGGTGAGTGTTTTATATGAGTGCCTAAGTCTGTTTTAAAATAATCGGTGCCAATGGAGCTTTACCGCTCATCATCTGGGTGGGGGGAGGGCTCTCTTGTTGCACCTCACACTTTAGTTTGCATTTTTTACCTGAATCTTGGTCTTTGATATTGTAGGTCCCATTTTATGAATTTTGAATAGAAGGTGTTTTGATCTTATAGATATCGCTTTCACCTCCTGCAAGCATGGCCTTGTAAGGATAATGATCACGGCACTTGGCCATTTACAAGCATTGACGGGTTTCTCTCAAATCTGTCAATATCAGTCTAGGACAGTCGGGTACATTATCGATCAGCACAACATTGGTATATCAATGTGTCTTCATCAGATTCTTGAATTTTTTGACAAGTCAAATGTCATTACCATGCCCATGTAACTTTTCAGATATGTATAAGTGCCAATAGGATCCATGATATTTGCACATTAACCAAGCACTGGTCTATTATTGAAGTTATACCCTGCGCTCTATGACGTCTTTCATGCCAAGTGGCTGAATTATAGAAATAGGCACATTTCCATTTTTCCATGCAAATCCAAACTTGTATATTGATTTACCTCTTTGACATAGGAGTTAACAACTTGGCATCCCAGGATAACTATACATATTTGCTTTGATACAGGTTGTTGTTGTAATTGAGCAACCATTTGATATATCCCACTGAGCTCCCTGATTTGGGACCTTGGATTGCTTCTATCACAAGCTACTATACAGTCCGCTCACTCTTCAAGCACCCAGATCTAGGGTGTTATTAAAAGAGAACTTTTCAAGAAACCTTTCTTGAACATAGTAAGAATTGGTTCATATATTTTATATACAGCGGTCCTTACATCAATTTGGGAATATTAAACCTAAAAATTGTTTCCTTTATTATAGACATATTAAGGACGCAAGTGACTGGTCACCACTTCCTTGGTTTACCATACGACCCGGTTACCAATGATGCCAGTTTTATCGTTTCATCTCGGTGGGTATAATGTCTACATGATGTGCTCACATATTGGGGACATGGTACCTATCTTTCTTTTCTCACCTCCTGAGAATTCACTTCTGACAAATCACAGCCCTGGAGTGTGCTCAATTAGGACTGTGAGACTTTGTCTCATCACTTTCCCTCCTTTCTTTCCAACTCTCTCCATGAATGCATTAAGGCATTCGCCTTGTTTTCTCATATTTCCTTATGTATATACTACTATGCACATACATCCCTTCAAAATTTTAAGGCAGGTTATTAGATATTGCACTTATGTATAGGAATGTCTGTGGTAAACAGTCTGTGAAGTTTTTAAATTAATGTTTTGTCCTATGTCTTTTGGTGTACATTTATATTTATATGTTGTATATATGTTTGTTAAACCAACAGCCATAAAGTCCTTCTGATAAGGACGAAATGCGTTGGCTGTGTCTTGATCATCTATATCACAATTTCTTAAAAGAATATGAAATAAAGAAGAACATTTTTTTTTTTTTATTTATTTTTTTTTTTTAATTTGTAAAGCGCCTGGTGACCCGGAGGCATCCCCGCGCTGTAGAAGTGCGATATCCAAAAGGAGGGGGGGGACCGGACGATTATTTGGGGAATAAGAAAGTCTTAAGTTTTTTTCGGAAGATGGCGTGTGAGGGTTCCAGTCGCAAGTGGCGAGGCAATGCGTTCCACCCTGACGAGGCTTTGACCGAGAAGCGGCGGCCGCCGGTACGAGCCTTCTTAAATTTAGGGACGATGGCTAGATGTTCGTCATCCGAGCGCAGTGACCTTGGGGCTTTGTAGGGGGTGACAAGGTCTTTCAGGGCGGCCGGGCCGGCGCCATTAATGAGTTTATGACTGGTGCACATTGCTTTAAAATCAATTCGCTGGCGGACAGGTAGCCAGTGAAGGGCCTTAAGGGCTGGTTTGGCAGAGGCTCTAGGGGGGAGGTCCATTATGAGCCTAGCCGCAGCGTTTTGTGCCCGTTGGAGTTTGGCTAAGGTGAACTCTGGTGCACCAAGGTAGACGGCATTGCTATAATCAAGTCTGGCTAGGATGAGCCCTTGAACCAGCAGCTTCCTGGAGAGCGGGGGGAGGAGGGGGAGGATCTTGCGGGTGGACCGCAAGAGGCCAAAGCATATTCCAGCGGTCTTGGTCGCCTGGGTTTTCATGGTAAGGCTTGGTTCGAGCCAGACGCCTAGCGTTTTGACTTCAGTCTTAGGAGTGGGAATCTCGCCAAAGGTATCCGGCCACACCACGGCGGGGATTGAAGACCATTTGTTACCCAGGAGCATAATTTCGGTCTTAGCACCGTTCAATTTTAGGGAGGATTCGCACATCCAGGCATAAATGTCCTGGAGACAGTTCCGCAGGCTGTCTGGATGTTTGTCCAGCTGGGAAAGGGAGACGACCAGTTGGGTGTCATCAGCGTAGTTGACAACCTTGATCCCATGGGGGGTCACAACATCCTCCAGGGGGGCCATGTAAACATTAAACAGGGTGGGACTAAGCGAGGACCCCTGCGGAACTCCGCATGTGAGTGGAAGGGGGTCTGAGCGAGAGTTGCCGTCCCACACCTGAAAAGTACGGCCTGATAGAAAGGAGTTAATCCAGGCGTGTGCAGAACCCACAATTCCTGCCCTGGCCAGGCGATGGAGAAGGACACGATGGTCCACCGTATCAAAGGCGGCACTGAGGTCCAGGAGGATCACCGCCACTGATCCTCCTGAATCCAGAATGCGCCTTGATTCCTCGATGACGGAGAGGAGGGCTGTGTCCGTGCCCTGGCCGGGCCGGAAGCCGGTTTGAGATGGGCGCAGGATTTTGTTGGTCTCAAGGAATTGGGAGAGTTGGGAATTAACTAGTTTCTCTGCCATCTTGCTGATGCATGGAAGGAGTGATATGGGTCTAAAGTTAGACATGTCGTCAGGATTCAGATGGGGTTTTTTTAGCAGGGCTTTGACAACCGCGTTTTTCCAGCTGGGTGGCACTGTGCCTTGGCGTAAGGAGGTGTTGATAAGATCCCTGATGGTGGTGACTATGCTGGGGGCGGCAGTTTTTAATATTCTAGCAGGGGCTGGGTCAAGAGGTGAGCCACTTTTCATTTTGGATAACGTGGAGGTGACCTCAGTGAGAGAGGTGGCTCTAAAGGAGGACAGCTGCGGGCTGTTCGTGCAGACCTCAGTATCCGGGGGGTTGTGAGGGGTAATCATGGGGAGGGAGTCCAGTATTCGTGTGATTTTAGAGTCAAAGAAGGAAGCAAGGTCATTGCTTCTGTCTGGAGGGGCATGGGAGACGCTAGGGGCCGATGGAATGTTGAGGAGTTCTTTGACGATCAGGTACGCTTCTTTTGAGGAATTGGAGGCGTTTTGGATTCTGTTGTCATAGAATCCTGCCTTTGCAAGTTTGAGAGCTGATTTATAGCGTCTTACTGAGCTATTGTAAAGGTCTTTGTTGCTGTGTAGCCAGTCTTTTCTCCATTGCCTCTCGGCCTTTTTGCACTCTTTGCGTAGGTCCCTAAGGTCAGCATTGTACCAGGGGGCTTGGCCCTTTATCCTGTTTTTAATCTCCCGATTTTTTATGGGGATAAGTTTGTCAAGAGTGGACGATATCCAGTCTCTGACTTGGGAGTCAGCGATGGCGGGGTCCTCAGAAAGACTGGGGATCGAAGCGTCTAGGGCTGTGGACCAATCTTCCACCGAGAGTCTAGCCCACGCTCTGTCTCTGGTGAAGGTGGGGGATTTTTGGGGCCTTTTAAAAGTTCCAGGGAGATGGGTCGTGACCAAAAAATGGTCAGTCCACGGGAGGGGTTGGGACTTGATGTAAAGGAGGGAGGGAATATTGGAGAACACCGGATCGAGAAGGTGCCCTTTCAAATGAGTGGGATCAGAGTTGGCGAGAAGCAGGCCCAAGGCCGCTAGGTCGTCGATAAGGTCGGTTGCCCCCGTATCGAGGGGATCCTCGAGATGGATGTTTAAGTCACCAGTTATGATGAAGTTAGAAGAAAGGTGAGCTGTGGAGGTGAAGGTTTCCAGCAGGGCAGCCGTAAAGGGGCCCGAGTGACCGGGCGGCCGATACACCAGGAGGCCTGACAGGGAGTTGGTCGAAGACAGCTGAATCGTGAAGAGACAGCTCTCTGAGTCTTGGATCGCGCAGTCTTTCGTTCGACAGGTAAAGTGGTCCCTGTAAATAATGGCCAGTCCACCTCCTCTACCTAGGGGGCGAGGTTGAGACATGATGAGGAAACCCGGGGGGAGGGCCATAACAATGTCAGCGTTGGAGTGCTCCGTAATCCAGGTTTCTGTGAGTAGTATTATGTCCAGGTTAAGGTCAACAATAAGATGGTTGATAAGCAAGGCGTGTTTAGGGAGTGATCTGCAGTTAAGAGTTGAGATTTTGAGAACAGGGGGAAGGGCCGGGGGTTTTGGAAGTGAGAGATTGCTTGGTTTGCATTTATCGCAGCGAAGAAAGGGGACAGTAGGATCGAGTAGTACCAGGCAGGCGCTGTTTTTAGTGGGTCTAAGGCTGAGAAGCTCTCTACGAGAGTAGCTTACCTTGGAGGCGACTGGGACAGGCATAGTGTCTGGCCCACGGCCCGGTCGTGCGCGGACGGGCGCAGACGGGCTTGCCTTAGGCGCTCCCGCTGCGCTCGTCCGCTGCGCGTCCTGTAGTTGCACATTTTAAGGGAGGGGGAGGGGGAGTGGCCTCAAAGTGGGCGTGGCCTCAACGTGGGCGTGGCCTTAAAGTAGGTGTGGCCTTAAAGTGGAAGAATAAGTTTCGGATGTGGATTTATTAAAATATTTTGTTCCAATCTTTATTGTGGTGCACCTGTGCTGTTGTTTCAAATGTTCATATTCCTGTATTGGAATCACAAAGTGACAGTGAGTGTCTGTCAGTGTGCACATGCTCTAGTGGGTAGTTCCAGTACACATTTATATAAATAAGGGATAGCGAGTTAGGTGCTGAGGTTTATAGGGATCCACTGTCCAACCTGTTTTGGCCTTGCCTTCTCATACCTGGCTCCTAAAGCCTGTAACAACCTCCAACAACACATCAGAGCCTCTCCTCTCTTCTTGACTGTCACAAAAAGCTGAGGACCTAGCTTTTTCAGAAAGCCCTCCAGGGCTGGTCTTACACTCCTACAATAGATAACCTAACGAGTGATTAAAGTGCTATGAAAAACACTGATAACATAACAGACTCAAAGGTACGGCTATGCATAATTTAGTGTAAATCCAGTCAGCATGTTTTAATAACCATGCAAATATGTGTTGGGTGGGCTTAAAAGGATTGCATAATAGAGCGAGTTGAACAGTTAGTTTGCAAAACCTGGTTTGAAGACTGTTCGTAGATCCAAATTAAAAAAACAACAGAATCCCATCAGCTAAGTGAGCTATTTGTCAATCATCCTTTTTGGGTTTAAAAACTTAAAGCTGAGTACGCAGGCTCAATTTGGCTGGCCACAACAGAAGATTTCTGTTGCAATCAAAATTACAGAATGTGGGCCTTGGTCTCTACATTCTAAAACAGAAAAGAAAGCCACATACAGGGGCAGGGAGACCAAATCCTGGTGCACTTGCCTAACGGGGTTTAAATGTGAAATAAATAATAATGCGCAATTTGGTTTTGAAGACCTCATATCTAGGTTTCTGATCTCTCCCGGAAAGGTTTGCAAGCCCTTCAGATAGTTTTGTGAAGTACATGCACATAAAAGTTTACAGTTCCCTAAAACGATTTGTGAACACAATGCCCACCTTAAATGAAGGCTACCTGCTTTAATCCAAAGTCCAAAAGCAATGTGGGGTTTCTGCCTGTGGTTGCCATGCACAGCTAGAATGACTTGACCCAGGAGGGTCTTCCTAGTTTACATTTGAATTCACGAGGAAAGGGCTACACCTCCTGTAATGAATGTGCTTTTCACTAAATGAACACACCCTAACCCAACACCCCCAAAAGGTAAGGCAAGACTCAGCACTTCCTGAAGGCAAGGTAAGAGAACACACCCAAATGTTGGTAAAATAGCACTTACAGGTTTATTAATGCAATATTTTAGAAAGGCAGGCCGAATATATCAATCATGGCAGACACCTATATATATAATATATCAAGTAAGTAATTAAAATAAACAATTAAAATAGAATGCAATATGTTCACAGGTAGCAAAGAATAGAAACTATATACAAGGGTAAGAGAAAGAGAGAAAGTGTGGTTAGGAACACCTCACAGATTGAATTTGCATAATCCTTGCCAGATAAAGCTATAGGAAGTCCATCAACAGGCCAGGGTTTCAATCAGGACTCAAGTTCCATCACCAAGCCACAGCAATACGTCTATTCTGTGGTGAACTTCCACCTGGCCCATGAAAGCTCCTAGCTTTAATACCATTAATACCATTATTCAGTGTGAGAGGAAGCTTCAAGAAAACCCTGCTCCTTTATCATTGGAAAAAACAGAGCTGGCTGGTACCAGTCTGCGTCAAGGCCAAGACAGTGGCTGGCCAAGCCTCTGTATTTTGACTTCGAGGCAGACTTGCACATTCTACAGATAATATCCAGTTCACTCTGGTCGGTGAGGTGCGAAAAACAAGTAAGGAGCAGAAAGACCTTGAAGCACTGCTGTGCACGCAGAATTAAAGTAAAGTCAGAAAGCAAGATGACATGATACCATGTCAAAGCCAATAGTCAAAAGTCAGAAAACCAGATGACATGAGGCCATGTCAAAGCCAATAGTAAGCACTTATAATATAATATACTGTTCTACTCCGTGACGGCTCCCACTGATACAAGGCCGTTCTACATTAAGGCTAGGAAAAAATAACACACTAAAGTCAGTCTAAGATGGTGGCAGTCGACGGTCATCACGGGGTGCTCAACCACAAGGGTGGCTCTTTTCCTACATTCCATCCTATGACCATTGACTATCACCATCATCATATATCAAGAAATTGAACCTCCAACTAAAGAAATAACTACGAACAGAAAACTGCATTTAAGCAGGAAAGTACAAATATAATACGGTGGAAACATGAAAGAACATAACATGGACTTAAAATGGTCCATCCCTCGACCAATGACTACTATAACATATTGGCCTAAAATCAGCTACCTGGGGACAAAGCATAGATAAGAGTTTAGGCACACACTGAATGCAGCAACATTAAGATATTAGAATACATATCACTAATGCTATACCACCTAGAACAGAGCAAAGTTTACCAAAATCTGGCAACCACCCAAACAACCAATCCCACGACCCCTTTTCTGCATCCTTTTTGACATCCTTAGCTAACTTGTGTAGACCATCAATGTGAAATTGAATTGACTTAAAATGATCAGAAAGATTGAAGCAACACATTCCCTCAAAGTCTAAACATCCATGATCATGTTTCACAAGCAAATAATCAATGGCGGCTCTGTTCTGCAATATTGCTTTTCGTGCCCCCCACACCTCTAATGAAAATTATGTTAAGGCAATCAATGTATGACTAATATTTTTCACCATAAGACATGCTAATTCACTAACAGCTCTAGAATGATGAATTGCTAGGCCAAGAATACCTACTATTGAAGCAGCCAAACTAATATATTAAGCTAGCTGTTCAGCTCTCGTAGATCGAGCATGAGATGATGGATCTAATGGGAACATCATGAGACTTATCCTAGTAAAGGCACACGGTCCACCTGTGATTTGTGCTGAATTATACGTGTAAGTCACATTCCCACATGAGAATAGCCACCCTACAGGCAACTTGACATGCCTGAAATGACTGGCAGCTGATACCACATGTTTGCACACCATGTTGTTTTGCGAATTTGAACAAACATTGCCGTGTCTATGTTGACATAAAACTTTTTCCTGCCAAGACATAGATGATGTATTTTTGTCAAGATGAATCTGAGCACCTTTACCAATGATAGTTGGGTCGCAAGTTAAATTGTAACAAATGTCACCTTCAGTGATGTTAAATGTTATCACTTGATTCATGTTTTTCCATCATTAGAAGTAGTTTCTGGCCAAAATCGACAAAATTCTTGAAGGAATAGATGAGATCTCACATCATGTTCCTCTACTGCCCCGTATGCATTTGTGACATTAAAAGTCTGCAGAAGCACATTAACAGGGGTAGGCACAATTATGAGGCATGGGGAAACGACATCCAAAGTACTTTTCATATTGGACATGCAGAAATATGATCTGTTGAGAACCGTCTGTGCTAGGTATGACCAAATATTATCACGTGGAGTCAGCATTGCTGTCAGTCTGCGTGGTCAGCTGGCCACTTCTGGGTGAGGGGCTCCTCATCCCCCCACCCATACGGGAAACAACCTTTACAACAAAACTTTTACAACGCACTACCATTACAACGAAACTTTTACAACGCAAAAAACATTACAACGCATGTATTTACAACGCATGTTTTTACAACGCAGATACCTTTACAACGCATACCATTACAACGTAAGTATTGGTAAGTATATAATTATATTTAAAATGTTGTATGTTTGGGTTTTTGGGTAAAGGGGTATTTTTAGGGTTCAGGGTCAGTTTGGGGTTTTTGGGTAAAGGGGTATTTTTAGGGTTCAGGGTCAGTTTTGGGTTTTTGGGTAAAGGGGTATTTTTAGGGTTCAGGGTTAGTTTTGGGTTTTTAGGTAAAGGGGTATTTTTAGGGTTCAGGGTCAGTTTTGGGTTTTTGGGTAAAGGGGTATTTTTAGGGTTCAGGGTCAGTTTGGGGTTTTTAGGTAAAGGGGTATTTTTAGGGTTCAGGGTCAGTTTTGGGTTTTTGGGTAAAGGGGTATTTTTAGGGTTCAGGGTCAGTTTTGGGTTTTTGGGTAAAGGGGTATTTTTAGGGTTCAGGGCCAGTTTTGGGTTTTTGGGTAAAGGGGTATTTTTAGGGTTCAGGGTCAGTTTGGGGTTTTTGGGGTACAGGGGTACAGGGTAAAAATAAAGTAAAATTCAATATAAATTAAATTAATTAAATGAAATGAAATGAAATTAAATTAAATTAAATTAATTTCAATGTATTTAAATTAAAAAAATTATTATATACTTACCAATACTTACGTTGTAATGGTATGCGTTGTAAAGGTATCTGCGTTGTAAAAACATGCATTGTAAATACATGCGTTGTAATGGTTTTTGCGTTGTGAAAATTTCGTTGTAAAGGTATGCGTTGTAAAAGTATGCGTTGTAACGTCATACATCCCACCCATACACGTCCAAAAGGAGTCCAGCGAGCGCCAGCAGAGCACAGACAAACTGTGATCAAAAAGAACAGGAAAAAAACAGGTATTACTCATTCTTGCTAATGACATTTGTCAGCAGGCACATGCTCCCATTTCTTCTGCCCTGGCTTCATTGTTAACAGGACATTGTCCTTTCCTGTTGCAATGATTTCTGCCTGTCCGGGGGATCTATTCGGAGACTCTATTCACACCTTGGCTCTTGGATTTTTAGCCGTTGAGCCAAACCCTCATTCCCCACATAGGGTAAGGAGAGCTGGGTGGCAGTCCCCTTCTTAACTACCCCTCCATACACTGGCATGATCACCATTTGAGCAACTCTGTCTCCAGATTGTATCAACAAATAAGCAACTCCATTATTAAGTAGGATGTCTATAATTTCACCTTGATAATCTGCATCAATGACTCCTCCCAGCACTTGGATGCCCTTTAAAGCCAATCCAGATCGAGGGGCAATCAAACCAAAGTGCTCTGGGGGAATCTAAATCCCCACTCCAATCTCAATGAGTGCAATGTCTCTTGGTTTCAATTTGTACAGTTTCAAAGCATGCAGGTCAAGACCTGCAGCCTTCGGTGTCGCTCTGTATGGAGTCAAAGCTCCAGGAACTGTCTCCCAATAAAGAATGGTATTAGTGGCCGCATGAGGCTGAATCTGCAAAGCTGGAGTTAACATTCGCATTAGAGGTGTTTCTGCATTAGCTAAAGGTCTATTATTCAAGGTTTGCAAGGCTTCACTCAAACAATCTCTCCAGTTTTTCAAAGAGCCATGAGACAACTTTCTCAATTGATCTTTTAACAATCCATTTGTGCGCTCAATCAAACCTGCAGCCTGTAGGTAATATAGGATATGAAAGATCCACTCAATATTGTGTTGCACACAATATTCCTGCACCAATCGGCCTTTGAAATAAGACCAATTGTCACTTTGAATCTGTAATGGAATTCCATAATACAAAATCAGCAAGTCTATTGTTGTCAATGCATTCACCTGAGTAGCACGTTTACATGGAAACGCGATCAAATATCCAGAGTACGCGTCCACAACCGTGCACACATATTGACATCCTCGACTAAGTGGCAGGGGCCCAATATAGTCAATCTGCCAAATCTGTGCTGGTAATTTTCCTCTTACTAGCTGATGCTGACAAACAGGACACTGCAATATCACAGTTTTAATCAAATCTAGGGGAATTCTCTGCCCACCTTCTAGTAATCTGCTCTCCAAAGTGTCCGCACTTCTGATGTGCCCACTTCCCAATCCCAACCAGGTCAGAATCCTGCATTGCCACTTCGGCCTCTGAAATGTAGATTTTTCATCTGTGAGGGAATTAAACCAGCGGTCAAGTGAGTCGGTGGAACAATGAGCATCCACATGATACACGATAACTGTACTTTGTGTCAACATGGTCCAAATCTCTTTCCACAATTTCTTGCCCCACACCTCTATGGCATTTATCATCCAATTATGAGCATGCCACGTGGGAAGTGGACCATGAATCAGTGTAGATATGACATGTTCCTGGCAATTCTTGTTTCAAAGCTTCATACACAGCATATAGTTCTGCGAACTGACTACTCTTTCCTTCCAGTGCCTCTTAGCTCCTACATACCTGGCTACACCATCAGTAAACCACACATGCTTCTTGTCCTCCACGGACAATTCACCAAATGGCTTACCCCACTTTACAGGAGATTCCTGTATCTCAGGTACATCATGCAACACCTCTGTCTCTTTCATTGGTGCCTGCAACACCTACTCATGCAACACTGCAGTGCCTTTGGGACCTAGTCAGGCCCTATCCTGTATATACCACTTCCATTTGATTATGCTAGCTTCCTGCGCATGTACTATTCTATAAGTTCTGGGGGAACTCATCACCCACTGCATTATTGGAATTTCAGGTCTCAAAATGACATCATGCCCTAGGATCAATTGCTCAGTATCCACTAGAGCCCAATAGCACGCAAGTAACTGTTTTTCAAAGGGAGTGTATTGCTCTCCAGCATCTGGCAGTTTCTTTGACCAGAACCCTAAAAGTACTTCGGTTCTTCCCTGCTTCTGCCACAAACTCCAACTAGCGTACGACCCTTGTGCTGTCGCATTCTAAGGGGTTAAATAGTTTATTGTGTAGTTAATTAAAACCATTACAATATTCCAAGGAGTACAATAGAATATGTATTACTTTCAGATGCTATAAAAAAGGATCAAATATATACAATAAATATAAAATTTAAAAGTTAATTTGCAATTTAACAAGATCCGCAAATGTTGAGACATTATTCTTTCTTCAATTTCTCAAGGTGGGTTAAAAATGTAATTACTTGACAAATTAATTGTGGGTCCTTTGAATCCATAATCGTTAATATTGCCGATCTACAGGTACGGAAGCCTTTTTCATTAAACTTCCTCTTGAGCAAATCCTGACGGCTGCGCCTTAGACCCGGGCAGATACATAAAGTGCATAAAGTACTGTACTGCTGCTCCACATAGATCGCAGTGTTTTGGGCCTGGGGTCCTCCAGATCGGTTGATCGGCATTGGAAGGCAGTTTCCCCATGCGCAGCTCCATATACTTAGTTTTCAGATGCGGCGGAAATGTTAGGGCCAGATCTGCTGCTGGCTCTGACCTCTTATATGTTTGTAGAACCATCCATGCATGCGCATGTCGGCTTAAAATTGTTTTGTCTTCAATTAATGAATGAATGAACTTTTGCCGCTTTCTTCATGAGCTTTTGACTAGGGGTCCATGGTAGGTTCCGTTGCCAGAGGGCCTCATCTTAGTTATTTTCAATGATGAATTAAAATACTTTGCGTAGTTTGATTTTGGATCATTTTACAGCCCTTCCCGGAGTGCAGAGTTCATATCTAGATCCCGATTCAGCCATGTTTTTTTACCAAAATGTAATTGTATCATATCTTTTGTACAGTTGTTGTAATCCAAACTCGAGTCGTACTTGGGCTGGGGAGGCATCACATGGCAGTTGGAATACTCTTTTGTAGACTAGTGTTTGAATTTTGCCTAATAATAGCGCACTTTTCCCGTGATGAACTACACTTCCATATGCAATACTCAGTAGTAGTTTTGCCTTGATGACTGCAAGAAGTGGGGCAAACATTGGACCTTTTAGCTGTTTTAGGATACTGCAGAAGGCAAACAGTAGCGCAGTTCCCTTCTTTTCAATTGCTTCATGATGCGTAGCAAAGGAGAACCTTCGGTCCAAATATATACCCAGATATTTATAGCTATCGACTACTTTCAACATGGTGTTATTAACAACAAGTTTTGGCTGTTTAGGTCGACAGTGCGTTATTATCATAACCTTTGTTTTTTTAATGTTTATTTCCATTAGGTTTGTTTTGGTGTAATCTGCTAATGCATGAATTGATCGTTGCAGGCCAATTCTCGTATGGCTTTATAGTACTACGTCATCTGCGTAGGACAGATGCGTTAGGGGCAGTGTGCCCAGCCGTGGTGGATGAGAGTTGACCCCATCTAACCATGGTGTTAAATCAGCCATAAATAGATTGAAAAGGTACGGGGCCAATACGCAGCCTTGTTTTAGCCCGTCCTTAGTGTGGATCCTCCGTGTTAGCCTTTGACCATCAGCAATCTTAACCTGCATCCAGGTGTTAGTGTAAAGATCAATGATTGGATTTAGAAGTGTATCTGGTAAGCCCTGGTGCTTAAGTTTGACCCATAGAGTGTGGCGATTAACGCGGTCAAAGGCTGCTTTGAAATCCACAAAGCATAGATGGAGTGCCTGTCGCTGTTTTAGGATTTTATCAGCTATCAGCCCTATCGCTAATATATTGGATATTGTACCTGTGCCACGTCTGAAGCCCGACTGATTCATAGGAATTTTCTTGTTTTCATCGAACCAAGTTATCGAGTTGGTTAGAATCAGGGATGCATACAATTTAGCCTCTGCATCTATCAACGCAATCAGGCGGTAGTTTGCAGGGTCTGTGCGCTCACCAGCTTTAAATATCAGGTTAATAATGGCACCTCTCCAACTTTCTGGGATTCTACTAGTAGTGCCGATCATCTGAAACAGACTACTGATCTTAGATGCCCAGAAGTTGGGGTCCTGTTTGTAAATTGCCTGTGGGACACCATTCGGGTCCGGTGCACTATCAACCCGACTTTTTTTTATGATCTGTAGAATTTCTATTTCAGCATAGGCTGCTGTCAACTGAGATACATTTTCTTCCTGCTTTTCATAAGTCATGGCTGCTGTCGACTGAGTTAATTCTTCTTTATGATTTTCATAAGTCATAGTATCGACTATGGACAAATGTTCCGGAGTATTTATTGAGAATGTCCAGATTAAGTGCTGTACCCATGAATACTCAGTGACGCTGGTCGTGTTGATAGTTTTGAGATTACTGTTCATGGAATTCACCATTACCCAGAATGCTCCAGCATCGCATCTTTTTGCATTATGTACCAATGTCATCCAAGAGTTACTTTCTTTGGTTTTTTTGTCGATCCAGATTTGTTTTTTGTATTTCCTTTTCAGAAGGCATACTTCATCCCATACCTTGGACCATGGACTCTGACATTGAGCTATTCGGAGGGCCTTTCTTAGGAGCTTTCTCAAGCTTCGCGATGTTTGACTCAGTTTGCAATTGTTATGTTTTCGGTTTTCAAATGTATGGTTGGTGGTTGCTCCTGCTTCAGTTAACTTTTCCCAAAAAACGGACCATGTTTCTAAAGCCGTTTTATTTTCTAACCTAAGAGATATCATTACGTTTTTGGCTTGGGGCTTGGCCAAGGGCGTCAAGATGGCGGTCACACTCTAAGAATGCTCCAGACCCCCCATCCGTCATCCTTCCTGCATCCGCCAGCAGCACCCCACATCGTAGGACTCACCTGGCACTGCTGCACTGTACTGGCCGGCAGGCACCTCCCGGCGAAGTTTGGGGTCCCCGGGACACTTCTGGACACCTCCGCTGCCCGGACCCTAATGGGCAGCGAGGCCGGTAAGATGGCGGCCCCCTTCTGAGTCCTGAGGTGGGTGGATCCCCCTCGGCAGAGGAGACCTCCTTGCAGCCCCAAGGTTTTGCTGTCTTCGCCGGGTGGGCGGAGACCGGGTCGAGACACCTGTGCCCTCCGCTGGCCCTGACATACCGCCCGGGGCCGCCGGCGACCCCCGCCTGGCCCGGGGGTGCGGCCTGGGCCCCGGGGGCATGGTGACTATGTCGGCGGATCCTGCGGGGGCCGCTTGGGCAGCGGGGCTGAGGGAGACATCTGCCGTACCCATTTGCGGGCCCTCCTTGTGCTGCGGACCCATCCGGTCCCCTGCCTGGGACCGAAAAGAAACCTGCCGGTGCCTTGGGGCTCCTCCCCTGGCCTCTCGAGATTGGTAGTGCCTGGAGGCCTGAGGGGTTCCCTTCGTGGGGTGGCCGCCGAGGCCTACCTCCGCGTCTGCGAGACTGCTCCCTGACTCTCCCCCATTTGGCCCTCCTGCTCAGCCCCGCCTGCATCCTACGAGGGGGGCGGGGCCACTGGGACACAGCGGGCGTCCTTGGGACCTTGGAGCGCCGGCGGACTCGTAGCAGCAGGCGGTTCTGGGGCCCCCACCGAGTGCCCCCAGCGGCAGCCCGATTGGGGACGCTCCCCCTGACTCCCGGACGTCCTGTGTGGCCCTGGGGACCCGTCCGGGCTGTAAAGAAGCTGTCAACTGGGAGCTCTGCTGCGTACCCGGAGCGCCTGGAGTTGAGGTGAGGAGGGGCTGGGACGGAGGTTGGTGCCCCCCAGCGGTCCTAGCCTATCGACTGATACCCGACTTAGAAGACTGAGCGCCCCTACGCCCCTGGGCGCGATCCGCCTCGCGGGCCCTCGGCCTCCCACTGCATCATTGCCCTCCTGTCGGCCAGCACGCCCTGACCGCCGCCTGGCCCCCTTGCTGGTCCCCCCCGCCGCCGTCACCACCCGCCACGGGAGTGGGAGCCCAGGCGCGACTTACCTAACCCAGCTCCCACCCAGGCATAGTCTCAGCTCCTCCGCAAGGCGCGAGTGGCGTGTGGGTCGGTTGAGACGTCGTCGACTCGGGGCTGTGCTGCCAGGACTCTGTTTCTGCCCCACTACACCCGGGCCGGGCCCGCGGTGGCGCGGTGTGGGGACTGAGAGGCCTGCTTGGAGGTCCCACTATCGACTGGACTCCCTGTATCGGCCTTGATTCCTCTAAGTGATTGAGTGGCGTAACCCGCTGGACTGCGTCCCTGGAGCCGTGACACCCCTCCCTGGCCCACGACTGCCTGGAGAAGCCATGGTCAGGGGTAAGAACACACAAACTCCGGTCCCCTCCTCTCAGCTCCGTATTGGACCAATTCTCCAAGACGGGCCATGCCCCCGGTGGACGAGCCCCCACCTCCCTCGGGGACGGGGGGAGGAGACCTCTCAACGATCCTCCAGGCGATCAGCGCCTCCCAAACGTCGGTGGAGGCGAAAATCAGGGAAATGCGCGAGGATGTGGCCTCATCCGCCAAGACCTCAGGAACGCCACAGCGCGCATCGCCAAAGCCGAGTCCCGTATATCCACGGCGGAAGATGACCTGGCCTCCCTCAAGACCCAGGCGGCCCGTCTCCAAACACTGACGTCGGACCTACACCATCGGGCGGAGGATGCCGAAAACCGAGCCCGACGGAACAACCTGCGCGTCCTGGGTTTTCTGAAGGGGGTGGAAAAGGGGCCGGTGGCCGAATTCCTTGAAACCTGGTTCTGATCCTGGATGCCGGCTGAGAAGCTCTCCCTTGGTTCGCCATAGAACGGTCCCATCGATCCTTGGCGCCCCGTCCTCCCCCCGGGGGGCCGGCCCGACCCTTCATCCTCCGCATGTTTAACTTCAGAGATCGCAACGCCATCCTAAGCGCGGCCAGAGACCTGGGACCCCTGCTTTTTGAGAACTCTAAAATAATGGTCTTTCCGGACTACTCGAGGGAGATCCAGTCCCAAAGGCGATCACACGACGAAGTTAAGCAAAAGCTCAGGGCGCTGGGCCTGCGGTGCGGCCTCCTTTTCCCCGCCCGGCTCAAGGTCCTCTTCCAGGGCAAGTACTTTTTCTTTGATTCCCCACAGGCAGCCTGGACCTGGCTCATGGAGGAGCGTCCCCTTCTACCTGGGCGAAGGCTCTCCCCTATCCGAGGTCCCACACTCTGCCAGGCCTGTGAAGGACCCAAGCCGAGGCGGCGCCGGACTGGATCCCGCAGGCGTGGTCGCAGGGGCGGTGGGTGACATTTGAAAGCGGTGGGGCGCAAAGTAATTTGCATACAGCACCGTAGCGAGCGAGTGCAGCGAGCGAGCCCGAACCCCAAAAAGGGGGTTTGGGGGGATAACCCCCCCCAAGAAATTTTTGAAAAAAATGAAGAAAAATCGTGCATTTTCAAGCAAATTTGAGAAAGCAGGAAGGTTAATAAAGCAATTGTGAAAGTGCAGTTATTACATTAATAGATGGCATAACATAGGTACCTGCTTATTCAGTATAACCACAGAGCTTCATACATTCCGTCCTATTATGCTCAGACTGAATCCTGTCACCAGGCCAATAGGCTCACTTTCAAGAACAGGACCGTATTCAAACCACTTACATGGACATACAAATCAGCAAATGAGTTGACATGGCATTCAACCTACTCTCTGACACCCTACCATGCTACACGCCAACTCGGAACTTTAGATTCACCAATCACAACTTTTAAATCAGCAAATGACACGGCTCCCAACACCCTCTCTGACACTCTACCATACTACACACCAGATCAGAACCTTAGATCCACCAATCACAACCTTCAAACAACACCAAAGCCACCATGTTTGCCTCCTAGTTCTGGGACTTTTACATCTCTGTCCTTCTACACTGAAACTCCACATCACCCAATATGTGGCCCATCCAATCTCTGCAGGAATTTCAGATGGCATTGAAAAGACATGTGCTTCAAGGAAAAAACACAGCGGCATGGCGGATGTCGACAATGGCATTTAAAGAACGTGCAATACAAAATAACGTTATATGGGCAAACATTTTTGTTGTTTTCCCCCAAACATTTTTTATTAAGTAAATAGAACACTATGTGCGATCCGTACAGGAGAGCTGCATAATTGTGACCAATTGACTACAATCAACAATCAAGGGGAGAGGATGTAGCCTTACGGCTAGAGCGGTCGGCTTCGAAGCTGGGTAACCTGGTTAGACTCTCAGCAACACTCTACATCCTGTGATTCAGGGCAAATCACTTAATCTCCCCGTGCCTACCAATAAAAAAATGAAGGTGTTCATCTATAACGAAACTGGTGCTCATGTAAAGCGCTCTGATACCCGATGTCTCAGGTCTAGTCCGTGCTTTATAAAACTCAAAAAAGAAAAAATCTGAACTTCAAGGTCTGCTTAGCCATACAATATGACTATTCAATGATCAAATTATACAGGTCCTACACACGGTCACTGCGAGGAACCTATGAATCAATGACTGATGACTCATATGCCTTCCCCATAGGCCTATACACCCAGGAAGCAGCACGTGACTCTTCTGTAGCTACTCTGCGAGTCACTCTTGTGGAATGCTCAAGAGGAACTGACCCTTTTCTAAGCGGAACAGCTTTGAAAAACCGGAAAGAGAATGAGCTTTACTCTGTAATGCTAGGAGTGTTGTCTTTATATCTTTAGCACCTCACCTGTTCTAGGGCCCTCCGGTACGCATGCTTGAGCCTGGAACTTCCCATTATCAGAATAAGTGAGTGGATGTGGTTGTCTGCTTGTTGGTCTCTGGTGTTTGTGTGCATGTGTGAGTATGGTTGAGTTTACATGTGCTGGTGTTTGTGGCTGTTTGCATGTGTGAGCAGGTTTGCGTTTACATGTGCTGGTGTTTTTGGCTGTTTACATGTGTGAGTATGTTTGAGTTTACATGTGCTGGTGTTTGTGGCTGTTTGCATGTGTGAGCAGGTTTGCGTTTACATGTGCTGGTGTTTTTGGCTGTTTGCATGTGTGAGTATGTTTGAGTTTACATGTGTTTGGGAAAAGAATTACAATCAATGCAATGAACTCCCCACTGTATTTATGTCCTGAGTAATTTGCCACAGCCTCCTGTGCACTGAGATATCTACACAACAATATTAACCTCCTCCCTGCAGCTAGGCAACATGCAGAAATGCAATTTCATAAAAACTCATACTTACAGGCCTTGGGGATAGCATTTATACCAGATAAAAGCCAGCCACTCTGTTTCTATTAATGTCAGATTTCTGCATCTGTTATCTCTCTAGAGGAACCATGACCAAGGCTGAGAGGTAAAGTGGGCGTAAAATTAGACTTTAAATTTGCTTTTGAAGTGAGATGAAATCCAAATATTGGCAAAGCGAATGTGTTTGACTTTTATAGTAAATACAGATACACACCATCCAAGCACATGTTGACTCGACATAGATGATACATGCATGTAAACATCCATGCACTCTCAGACTAACACACCTACAGTACCACATGCATACATACCATCGGGCAGACCCCCATGCCGACAGAACAACAGACCCCAGGCAAACAGAACAAGAGACCCCCCACACACAGAACAACAGACCCCCATGCACACAGAACAACAGACCCCCCCCCCCCAGGCACACAGAACAACAGACCCCCAGGCACACAGAACAACATACCCCCTGGCACACAGAACAACAGACCCCCTGGCACACAGAACAACAGACCCCCAGGCACACAGAACAACAGACCACCCCAGGGACACAGAACAACCGCCCCCCTGGCACACAGAACAACCGGCCCCCTGGTACACAGAACAACAGACCACCCCAGGCACACAGACCAACCAACCGGCCCCCAGGCACACAGGCCAACCGGCCCCCAGGCACACAGAACAACAGACCGCTCCAGGCACACAGAACAACAGACCCCCAGGCACACAGAACAACAGACCCCCATGCACACAGAACAACAGACCGCCCCAAGCACACAGAACAAGAGACCCCCAGGATCACAGAACAGACCCCCCACACACAGAACAACAGACCCCCATACACACAGAACAACACACCCCCATACACACAGAACAACACACCCCCAGGCCGACAGAACAACAGACCCCCAGGCACACAGAACAACAGACTCCCATGCACACAGAACAACAGACCCCCATGCACACAGAGAAACAGACCCCCAGGCACACAGAAAAACAGACCCCCAAGCACACAGACCAACAGACCCCCAGGCACCAAGTTCCCTATTTCTATTGAGCAGCAGTTCATGTTAGTAAACAAACGCGTGTCACGTCGAATCGGACAGCTGGAGAAAAACAGATCGGGTGTGCCCTCAGTCCTGGTGACAAGGCCACGCATTAGTGTGTCTGTGTTATTCATCAGGACAGCGACATGTGGCACACATGACATATCACACCCAGTGTCTACATACTGCTAGTACTGGGACGTGTCTATAGATTAAGGTTGTACAATAAAGCTTTTGTTCTAAAAACAAACCAAAAACGGGCAAGACAGATTACTTTTGCAGTTTTGTACAAAGCGAACTCTTCCCGAAGGTATTGGAGAGTTTTACATTACAGACAAACAATTTCATTTTTGATAGGCGTGGAGAGATTTATTAAGTGGTGTACCCAGAATGGCATGAGGTTGAGCCACGGTCGAGAATCGAACCTTGGTTCCCCCTTGCAAAGTCGGTAGCTCTGGCTCTTACGCCACATCCTCTCACAACTTCTAACCGAAAACAGCCTACAAGGATACGCCTGAACATATTTTAGACACAGTTTGGTGCCAATTAAATTAAAAGAGTCTATGTGGTATAAGAAAGAGTTTTCGCTGCCATAAAACACACCAGACCGGGTAATACATTTGGTTAAAACGTAAACAGCTGCACGGAAACAATAGTTGCTCTACTTTGTAGTGTAAAACAATGATTTGTATGGCTATGCGCTGTAGTGGAAGATTCCATAGGGTACATTACAATGTGCTGTAAAGCCCTCCGTTCTAAAATCTGTGACGTAAGCACCACAATGGACATGCTATGCCTGTTGACAATGCATCACATAATTTACTGTGGCCAAAGGTACCGGCTACAGAGCAGGTATTTTGGCACGGATTACAGCAAATGTAGTGAAACGCAAGTGTATTTTTAATTCCAAATACACACACTTTCATACACTCATGAATTGTCTAATGCAATGTTTTAACTTTGTGCTGGAAAATTTTAAAGTCTTTATTTTTAAAAGAATCCTGTTTTGACTTGAATACCTGCAATGAGTGTACTGCTTGACATTCTATTTGTGGACAAGGCAATTGGCCTCAGACTACTTTTAATTTCTGTGAATAATCATAGATTAAAATTGACTAAATACATTTTCATTGAAATTGAATTGAATCATGACTCAGCTCGGGCCAGTGGAGTAATTATCTCTCACCTACATCATACCAGCAAACTACCTTTCCAACAAAGTCTTTACCTTGTTGTGCCTTTACCACTCATTTTTTAGCACGCAAATTTTTACCACATGCATGCCTTTACAACGCATGCCTTTACCACGCATGCCTTTACCACGGAGTTGAGGGTGTGGGGGTCTCCCCCCACAAATACATTGTTTTGATATATAAAAGCAATGCATGGTAATGGCCTGCGTTGTAAAAGCATGTTCATGGTAAAAACGTGCATGGTGAAAAATATGTGGTAAAGGCATACGATGTCTTTACCTGCGATGTACCGTTGAACAGCCCACTATACCATACTGTTGACTACTTGGGTGTGTCCTTCCACCGCCAGTCGAGTGCTTGCATTGAACCATATGAGGGACTTGTATAGTCCTCTCTGCTGGCTCTTGCCTTTGTGTTTCGCTCTAACGTGCTGAGCTTGGAGGGTTGTCAGGTCTCGCAGCTGGCTTGCCTCATGCAACCAATAGCACATCTTTAGCGATCCCTGGCCTCACAGGTGACAAAAGCAGAGCCAAGAACAGACGGCAAACAGCCCCCACTGGGACATTACATTCTGTTTGGTAAATAAATGCATTCAGGAGTGCAGCGCCCTTGAGAATACATCATACAATGAAACAAATAAAATGAACACTTTTTTAAACTTGATGCAATGCTTCATTGTTGTAAATGCGTGAAGCACATAAGCCTGACCTCAGTAAAATGGTGAAATTATTATTTCTCTATTATTGCGAGGGCATGCTACAAAAAATAAAAAAAATGCCACCTAAGCATGGCATAACATGCTCGCAATAACAATTTAAAATAAAAAAAATTGCAATCAAATACAACTGTGATAGAACAGTATTGGCCTTTCCTAGGAGGTAAGTGTACATAGAAATCCAGTTTAGTTTAAATGTGTGTCACAGGGAAATGCGCTTCTTATTGGCACAGAGAATAGGCATTATTGGCTCTGAACTACTGTAACCTTAAGACAAATTTTAAAACCATATGGATGAATACAAAACAGTAAGAGGATAGTCGAAAAGGACAAAATATTGAAAAAGTTAATTATCAGCTCACCATCCCTGGTACTGAAGTGAGCTTCTTCTTAGGCAGGTGTGTATATATATATCAGGCAAAATGTCTCCACTCACAGCACAGGGCAGTCATTGGATAAGGGAATAAAATGGACTGATCCTTGCTCCATGCTGTGTGCGGAAGTGGGCAGACGCAATATGTGAATGACTGCTGCACAGATCTATGGATGAAGAGAACTCACCAAAAGCCCTTTTATGTACGTACTCCTAATGAATGATGATGTGCCAGTGCCAGTCACCTCAATGTGTCAAAGGTGTGGTGGTTTCTTATAAGTAAGTGATCATAAGCGAAAAACTGGTAACAATTATAAGGCGTTTACTAAATCAATAACATAGTTCATATTGAATATATGGTCCATATGGATCAATATCTGTGGGTATGACCGCTACTGTGTTTATAAATCTCTTTTTTGTAAATTGTATTGTCATTTATAAATAAAGTTTCACTTTTATTTATATGCTACACTTCAGTAACATGAACTACTGTGATGCCATCAGGATAGAATTCATGTGGCATTACTTCCTTCGATTCGGGGTCAACGGTCATATGACACGGAGTCAACTGTGATGTCATTGCATTGAGGTCAAAAGGTGTGTGATGTCACTTGCACGTCATCTGAATTTTTTATGAATCGAAGTCCATGGTGCTAAGGTTGTGTGTGTTTGCTCACTGAACAAAAACCTATTGACTTTACCAAAAGTTGTTTTGATGGCACCCCTCCATCTTAGGTTTCCTCCCCAGCTCCCAGCCCAGTCCCCTTGTGCCTTATAGGTACTACATCTAGAGTATATAAAGAACCCTAGAAAGTTCTACGCAGCACTGACCCTAGGAAACGAACACACTATGCAGGATTCGTAGGTCCTTTAAATGTAATTCTAAAGAGAGAAGTCTGTATATTTCAGATCCAGAATCTACGAAAAGACTTGTGTGGTCTTGAAAACTAATGCCCTGCCCGTTGAATATTAACTTGAACAGAAATCGAGTGGGTGGCAGCCAGCCACTTGTTTTCGATGGTTTGTGAGTTTCCCCCCAAAAAATATAGAGGTAGTATAACTAGTCCCCCCTTTGATGAAATCTCTCAACTTCCTCTAGAACCAAACCGCCTCCACCCCCAGACTTTTATGACGCAGCTTTAAGAGATCTACAGAATGCAGCCCGACACACCTTTTATCCTCAGTTCAAACCTACAAAAGGCCTGCTTAAATACTTTTACGGCAAAGCGGTACACGTGTACAGAGTGCGTGTGAAGATGCCACTGTGTACAATAAAAGTGCATGTAGTTCTCATTTGTAACTGAGGACCTGCTCAAAAGGGGATCGGCCATCCCCAGAACTGCCTCCTCGCACAGTGCACCCATGAAAGTATGTGTCCTGAACCTTCATTTATAATAAAACAATTTAATTAAAAAAATAACGGTCACTTCACTTCACTTACCCAGTTCGGAACCGTGTGCTCGAGGGAGACGACCGGCCTTCCGACTGCATGATGAAGGGGGTACTGGTCTGGAAACTACGGTGAACAAATATGGCCCCTACACAGATACACCCGACCTGGCAGGATCAACAGAGGCAGGCAGGCCTGGCCGGCGAGAGAACAGGGCAACACACGTCCCACCAAGAGGTGCTGGCGCGAGCACACGCACTGACGCGGGTCGATGCCAGGGCCGGGCTAATGCCCGCCTTTACTCCTGACACCTTCCAATCCTGGCGCTGAGGGCACATTTACGACTCGCCCTTTTCCAACCTGTTGCAGCACCCCCTTGGTCCCTCTCTATGGGGAAAGTCTAGCGCGCATGCTCGGGCAAGGTGGCACCATAACTGGTTATGCGCAGTACTGCTGCAGCTGAGTGTGGACTGTCACTCAAGCTGCAGCAGCCCAGACAGCCCCACCCCCTGCGCACTCCCGATTGAGTCGGGTGTGTCCCACTCCCGGCGGATTCCCGGCCGGCAGCGCTATTAACAATAACACAGAGGTAATTACCAAAAATACCACGGTGCGTCCATGTGGCTTAGTGGGGCTACGCCCCTACGCCCCAATGGACGCACCGCTGCTGCGTGGTCGCCCGCGTCGAGACGCCTTACGCTCACCAGGGGGTAGCGCAGGACGGTCACCTCCCCCTCTGGAACGGGGGCGCCCCTGGCGACGGGGCCCTCCTCGGAGGCCGCCATCAACATGCCTTCTGACTCAGGCACAAACCTACGCAAATCCAGATCGGATTCGGACTTATCAGGCAGCCCCATAATTCGAGACTCTCCACAGGATACGGAGGCCTGAGCTCTGACTGTCTGAGGTCCAGTTACTTGAGGCCGCCCTGATTGGCCGGACTGTGCTGCACCGCTAGCCCGGGCCCTGTCAGGCGCCCCCCGGGAGATGCGCCTGGAGAGGGTCCCTTCCAGGAACTGTTAACTAAATAATGCTTGCTTCTGTTCCTACCTTCTCCGTTTCCACCTTTTCTCCTTATCTTCCCTTCTGATGCTGCACCCTTCTATCCCTTGTGCTTCCGTGGGCATTGAACTCTTTGTACCATGTTTTCGCTAACCCTGAACTGTTTATTGATGCTGTCAGCCATCCGGCACTATGGAGGGGGTCCTCCTTTGTTCGCTCTAGAGTAGTGCCACTGCTCCCAACTAACCTTTAAAAGTTTAGTATCAATCCCCCAGTGAGGGGTTAGTTCTTTGGCTATTCTACCTTAGGGCGATAGATGCTTCCTGTTCTGAAGTCTGGGGTGGGGGGAGTTGGGGGGTACTGGGGAGGGGGAGGCCGTTGCCTCCCAACTGTTTCTTCTTCTTCGCCGCCTACGGGCGGATTTTAGGTTTAACATGGATTGGCCGCTCCTCGGCCTGGGTTGTTGCTGTTTGTGAGCAGAAGGTTGCAGCTCTTTGCCTCGCTATCCGATTGTGGGTACATCCCTGTCCTACACATAGCTCTGACTCACTGATCTCTCTGCTACTCTGGGTCCCCATGGTCTACCATGGGGCGGACTGCGGGTGGCCGCCCCCTTCCCCCCGTCTCCCAGCCCCACCCTGAGCACCTGCACCCTGCTGGTCCGCTCCGACTGCCCAGTTCCTCTGACCCTACACGGGGCTGTGGGCCCTGCCCCCTGTGGTGCGCCCCCAGCTGCCCCCGCGCTCTCCCATGTCTTCCTCATCCCTGCATGGCTTCCACTCAAAGTAGGCCTCTCCATGTTCTCTCCTGGAACGCCAACGGTCTCATTGCCCGTATCAAGCGCGCTGCGGTCCTTCGAGCTGCGCATCGCCACTGGGCAGATGTGCTCCTTCTCCAGGAGACCCACCTTTTGGGGACCCAATGCACTTTCCTGGCCCGCTACAGGTTCGCAATGGTATGACACTCTGGGTTCCAACGGGGGTCCCGAGGGGTGGCGGTCCTGCTCCGGAGGGAACTCCCCTTCACCCTGCTTAAAGCCCACAATGACCCACTAGGGCGCTACGTTGCTATTCTGGGCGTGATGGAGGGCTGCCCCCTGAACATTCTCAATGTCTATGTCCTGCCGGCCCTCTTGTCCCTGACACTCTGATGCTTCACCCAGATCATCCCCACCTTCCCGCTTGGCCTTACAATTATAGGAGGTGACTTCAACGCCGTGATGCAACCGGGGTGAGACTCATCTGGTCCCCCTACGGCAACCCGCTCCTCCTGCGCGGCGGTCCTGTTGGGCTGGGCTTCGGCCTTGGGGCTATGTGACGTCTGGCGGGTCTGGAACCCGCGCAGGAAACAATACACTCATACCTCAGCCTCGCATCGCAGTCACTCCCGTATTGACCTTCTCCTGCTCCCGGCCACAGATTGTCATTTGGTTTCTCGAGTTAATATCCTACCGAGGGGACTGTCGGACCACTACCCCGTCTCCCTCCGCATGGGCTCCCCACCGGGGGGTCCGCGGGTGGTATGGCGCCTCAAGGCATGGTTCCTACAGGACCAGGCGATGGTGGATAATCTACGACAACAACTAACCCTTTATTTCACGACCAACGAGGGCTCGGTTCCGTCGCTAGGGACCCTATGGGAGGCCGGTAAGGCAGTGATCCACATGCCAAACGGGTGGACCGGTTAGCCCGGCTGGCGGAGTTGGAGTCCCGAGCCGCCCGGCTCGAAGCCGAGCAGGCTGCACTAGGTCTAGATGACCCCACCCGGCAATTGGCGATGATCCGGAAGGAACTCCGTCAAGTTTCGCTTGATTCGGGCTCAACAGCTGTGGAGGTTGTCAGTGGCGCGGATCTACGGCTGGGGGGACAAAAACGGTAAAATACTACACAACTTAGTCTCCTACCCTCACGCTCACTGCATTATCGCGGAGATCCACGAGAAAGCTTTCGATACGGTGGGCTGGGATTATTTACAAGATGTTCTGGAGGCGATGGGCTTTGGCCCGCAGTTCCGCAGCTATGTGGGATCCTTTACGCGAGTCCCAGGGCCCGAGTGCCGATCAATGGGACGCTCTCGGAGGCATTCCCGATACGTAGAATCACGCGCCAGGGGTGTCCCCTATCTCCACTCCTGTTCGCGTTAGCGATGGAGCCCCTGGCGACACTCATCAGGCATGACCACCTCGTCCAGGGGTGGTCCTGGAACGAGAGTCACATCGACAAGATAGCCCTATACACCGACGATGTGCTCCTATACTTGGCGGACCCGGCCACCTCGGGGCCTAGGTGTCTCCAGCTCCTTTTGGACTTTTAACAGGTCTCCGGACTCCGGCTCAATGCGGCCAAATCCACCCTGGTCCCGCTGCACCCCTTCCGGGAGTGTTTTGACTGGCAGGCATCTATCCCTCTCAGACGCCACTTGGTCAAATACCTGGGGATATGGGTGACTCTGCTCCCGGAGCTGGAATGGGCGCTAAACGTGACGCCCCTAGTCACCCAAATGCGCTCAGACCTGAAGAAATGGCAATCCCTCCCCCTCAATCCGCTGGGACGGAGTGCACTGTTCAAAATGATGGTCCTCCCCCGCTTCCTATATATTCTACAAAATATTTCCATCCCCCTTCCCCGTTCCTGGTTCCGAGAGCTGGACGGAGCCCTCTCCAGGTTCCTCTGGAGTGGAGGGCAGTCCCGCATCTTCCTTGACCACAGCCGCATTCCCCCCTTTGATGGGGGCCTAGGGGTGACTTATCTTTACCTCTACTACCTTGCCACCAGGCTGATCGTCATCCACGATTGGTACGCGGGCGGCTGGTCCGATCCGGCGACTTTTCTCAGCTCCTCTATGGCTGCTCTGTCCCGCAAAACATGGCCCGATCACTATAACGGTCTTGATGGCCTGGCGCACCGCCCTACGCCATACAGGATGGGACCACAAACTTACCCGACAGACACCACTCTGGCATGGGAACTGGCTCCGGAAGGTCTTGTCTCTCGGAGGCTTCCGGCGCTGGGATCTCATTGGGGTGTCGATGCTGGGGGATGTCTGGGTGGGGGACCACATGCTAGCTTTCGCTGACTTACAACAGCGGCACGCCCTTCCTCATGCCCAGCACTTCCGATATTTGCAGCTGCGCCACACCCTGTCCGCACACCTCCCCGCGCCATCCACCCTTCCAGAGTTTAGCCCACTAGAAGCCCAAGTAATGATGGGGGACCTGCATAGGGGAGGAGTGTCCCGAATTTATCGTGCCCTGGTCAACAATAGCCCCTCGTCCCTCGACCAACTGCGCACCCGCTGGGAGGGCTGGGTGGGACCCCTGGAGGAGGTTGACTGGAGAAATGCCCTGATGGCCCCGCGTACCCTGACCACGTCCTCCAATGTGCGGATGGTGCAAATATATTACCTACACACGTCCTACCTCACTCCAGAGAGGCTCTTCCGAGCCCGCTTTCGACCCTCCCCGGACTGTCCTAGATGTGGGCACTCCCCAGCCGATTTCTACCATATGGTGTGGATGTGCCCGGGGCTTGCGAGGTTTTGGAGGGGGGTGGAGAGAGAACTCTCGCAGGCTCTGGGCTGGGAGGTCCCCCATGACCCACTGCGGCTGTTGTTGGGTATCTTCGATGGCCTCGATGGAAACAGATCAGACAAACGCCTGCTGTGGACTGCGGTGGCCGTGGCCAAGCGGGACATAGCACGCAACTGGCTGAGAGACTCTGTTCCCACGGTGGGGGGGTGGAGGAGGGGGGTGGACTGGTGTGGAGACCAAGAGGAGGCCCTCTTCGAATCCCGAGGTGCCCCAGAAATGTTCCCTAAAATATGGGGGAAATGGTTTAACATGCTTCCACCGTAGACCCAGATGGACTGATTGTCACCACGGTAAATATGATGTCGGATTGGACTGCTGTACCTTTACCCATATGTAATGATGTTTTTTATCTTGCTGTACCCTATATTTCCTGAGCTGCGACCGATGAACTCTTTTCCCTGTTTTAAAAATCTCAATAAAGTTGATTATCAAAAAAAAAAAAGTTTTGGGCTTTTAAGGCGATGTCCGTTAGTGTGTTGCTTGTCCACCTCAGACGTTTCAGATTAATTGTTGATATTTCCCCATCAATGGCTGGGCTTCTAAATGTTTGGATAATATTGTTTTAAATTCAATATGCTGAGCTGAATGATCACTATCGACTGAACATTCAATTTGGAAGCTGATTATTTGCCCAAGCTGTGAAAGAGTTACTATTGTGTAGTCCAAGGTTGAGCTCGAACGGGGGCTAATGGCAATTGGACGGTCTATCTTGTTTTATTCTTCCATTTAAGGCTCGCATGCCCAAATGTTCAAGTTCTCGTATCAATTGCTGGCCTGTTTTATCATTACGGTTTTGTTCATGAAACAGTTGCGTTTCTACAGCCCAGATTTCGTTTGCCGCATGGATGTTATCTTCTTCTTCTTGAGGATGAAATAAGTTTGCATTGAAATCACCAGTGAGAATTTTCTCCCAGGTTGGGTGTTCACAGCGGAATTCCGTGATAACATCTATCACTTTCGTAAAAAGATCTTTTTTTAATTTGGTTTTAGGGTGAGCATAGATGTTAATTAGGATAATGGTGCTTACCCCTAGATGTATGCCCAGAACCATTCTTATTATTTGCATAACCGGATTTGTCGATATCACCTGAATTGTCGAGATTTTTAATGATGTAGAGATGTAAACAGCAAGATCCCTCTTAGCTCTACCATATTGCTGCGTTCTTGTTGCATTAACATGACATCCTATCCAACCTGGCATTGCTATAGGGGCTGTCAACCAGGTTTCTTGTAGCATAATTATTTCGTGGTTATCCCAGGACGCTATCTTTTCTTTGTCCTGAAGGATTCCTTTTGCTCCTGAGATATTCCAGGATAGGATTTTTATGGAAGTAGGTGCTGTTTCTCTGGCTACACTATAATTTCATTCTCCTGCCCCTTCCTGGGTGGGCGGACCCTGTTTTATTTTCCTTTGTTGATATATATTTTCCCCTTCTGCACCTTTGGCACCTCTTAGTACCGAGGGTACTTTATTATTTCCTGGGGTATTTGTTTTGGAAATGAATGGAGGTGGATAACGTTGGGATACTGGGATAGTAAGCGATATTCCCCAGTCCTCGAATTTGATGCTTTCTTGTAAAATTTTAGTTACAATCTCTTTGTTTTTCCATGTTGCTATAGTACCTTCATGTTCTGTATATTTTCCAGGGTTAACACATTCAATTGCTGTTAAATCTGCAGAGGTTAAATGTTGCAGTGTTGTAATTTCTGTTATGAGGCGTAGAATATTTCCTCTATTCTGATAATCTTGAGGACCCTGTGAATGATAATGGGGGATAAATAGAACCTTATTTTTAAACCTGATTTATTCTCTTTTGTTTGTCCATATGGAAGTAGCAGCTGCTCATTTGTTTGCTTAATTCCAGGTTCCTTAATATTCCTGCTGTTTGTGTCGTGGTACTGCCTAGTTATGTTGTTCGGTCCTCTGTATTCAGGCTATATTTTCTGTCATCTTTCCCATTACTTCCCTTTATGCTGGTCTGATCATGGTTGTACGAGGTTAGGGATTGACAGTTCCTTGGGTTTCCTTCTGGTTCGATTATTCTTTTGTTCTTTAGTTTGTCCCCTTCCGAATTTATATTAATCAGTAGTCAATCTTCCTTTATATTTCCTGTGTTTCCGTCAGCCTGCATGGTGACTTGTCTGACTTGCTTAATTTCACAGTTATAATCTTGTAGGTTAGATCTAGTATTCCCGTCTAGGAAGGCATTTTCTTGTGGTTGAATGATCCTTTTCTGTTCATTACTACATATTAGTCTGGCATCCTTATTTGTGTTTATCTCTTCCTTTGGCAACTCTTGTCTACACACCCCTACTTTTGAGTATTTTGTGCTTTTTTGTCTGGGGGGACACCGTGCACATGTGCGATCAGGGACTGGCTTGATTGTTGTTTTATTGATGTTGTCTCATTTGATTGCCAATATATGTTGACTGTCCTATTACACTCCCTTTGGGTTTGTTAGTTGTTGTTATTTCAGGATCACCTGTTTCGGTGCCCCAATGATGCGTCGCCCCTTGGGTGTGTGTGTTGTAGGTGAAGCCGGGTCCCAACTCACGCGCCCCCTGGTCCCCTTTTGGTCTATTTTCTACTTGGTCATCCTTATTTGTTTGATAAGAACCTTCTGTTGACACAGTCTGGATGGTTTGGTTTTCTGCCTCCTCCTCCTCCTCTTCTTGGTTGTGGTCTTTCCCTAATCTCCGTGAGGATCTACATCTACTCTGATGGTTAAAAATTGGGTAATTGACCACACTGTGTTAGTTTAATGTTTTACTGATGTGTAAACGATTTCTAGCCTTCCTCGCTCGTTTTTTTGTCATTTTGTTAACACGAGTGGAGAATTATTTATTATGTTCAGCTGCTTATGCATTTGTTGAAGTGCTTCCATACAAAGGACCTGTGGACCAATGCTTGATTCCTGTGTGGAGTTATCTACTTTATGTACATCCTCCTCTGTGCCTCTTACCGTCTGCTGTTCAGTGGACTTTTCTGTTTCAATTGGTACAGCATTTTGGGAATTTTTTTCCCTCAATTTTTTCTCTTTATTGTTTACTCCTCTTTCATTAGTAGTTGGAACGGGGTTGTGATTATGTCCTCCCTGAGTGCAGTTTTTGTTGTTCAGATCTTTGTTTTCAAGTGAGCAATTTGCGTGTTTGCATTTGTGTAAAATACTTGTCAGTAGAGTTGGTAAGTCTCTTAGTCTGTCTAATATGGGGCAACAGGGGGAGCTAAAGGCTTGTGCCCGGATATCATTTCCATCCTGAATATGTCCTAATTGGTTGATCAGTGAGTCTAATTTATTATTTATACCTGAGATATATTCAGCGATTATATTCATTAAGTTTATTTGAATGTCCAGTTTATCTGACTGCATGTTCAGGGTTTTAATTGATGTTTTTAATATATTGACTAGAGCAACATGTAGGTTTGTAAGAGATTCCAGATTGTGAGTAGCATCCAGCGTTCCCTCTGTTATATTTTGTATGACATTATTATGGCCCAGCTTGGTCCTGGGATTTTGCGGGATGACTCTGTTTTCCCCCTTGTTGTCCCCATCCATATGAGCCCTCTGTTCTGGGTTTGCTTCCCTTTTATTACTCAATTTGTTGAATAGTTCGTCATACTCTTGCTGTATCTGTTCCAATGAACTTGATATTTCGATTATGGATTGTTTTTTGCCCTGGAGTTCTCCTACGGTTTTATGCAATGTACCATTTACTTGTACTGTACTGAGGCTAATTGGAATGTATTTCTGAAGTTTTCTTTCACTTATCAGATTTGCTTCATCTTTACTAGGAGTATTATCATTTAGTTGAAAGAGACTATTGGGTGGCTTTCTTCCCCCTGAGGTTACCTTTGCTGAGGTGCATGTTATTTCTTCTATAGGTTTCTGGGATCATAGTTGAGATATTAACGATGATTTGTTAGTTGTTTCTTTGATGGGTTTAAGTTTTACATTTTTTGTTTGCAGTCATTCTTTGCTGTTTAATGGCGATCGGAACTCCATCCATGGGTCGAACAGATCGTCTATATTAAAAGAAAATTAATTTTTTCTAATAAGCTTCTTTTGTTGTCTCGGTGTTGAGTGATTTTTTGGGTTTTCCCTACAGGTACCGCTCGTGTTACTGTTAATTATTGTGCCTATTTCATATATTATCTCTTGATTATCTGGAGGGTGATCTTTTGTTGCCCCGGGGAGATCCCCGATGGTTTCACTGATTGAGGTTGATGATAAAATTATTCTTGCATGATTTATACTTGTAGTTACCTCGACATTCATGTCATCCAATGTACTATGCGAGATACTGTCTGGTTTTTACACTTTACTTGTTCGCCTGTGAAACCATTGTCTCCCTTGTCTCCCAGTTCTAAGTGAACTTGTGCTTGTATTTGAATTTGCTGTATATTATTAACCCCACAAAGCGGCTTTTCATCCACACATTCAGTTGTTTTATTCTTTTTTTGTGCTTGTTTTTCGTGGTGTATACTTCATTGTACACTAGATGTACCATTCTTGTGTCCATGATATTGTCTAATTTCGCACCCGCTTGGGGTGAATTTAGTATCTGCGGCGTTAAAGGTTTTGGGAGGCCGTTTACTTTTTCCGGCATTGTGTAAATTGCTGTGACTGGATCTTTAGGAATGTGAATTTACCAGTTGTATTCTGAACCAAAGATTGAGTAAATAGATGGTTTGAGCGTGTTCCCTTGGTTTTGCGGGGGATTGGTTGCACTATGCTGGGGGGAGGCTACACTTTTTACATCCAATTTGATTTTGCTTTTCTTTTTCATGGGTTGTGATGGATTTTTTCGTGTCCTGCCTGATCTCATTGTGCTATTGCGCTATTGCATGTGGGCTGATGTATAGTGCTGATTTTTTGAGGTTGTGAGTACGACGCAGCACAATCCAATAGATACAATAGATCCTGTTTGCGAAAAGAGTAGGACTGCGACCGATGTCTCCTATGGGATGTTTCCTTGTTTGTAATTAGGACGAGCTCCACACCTTGGTTGCCCCTCACCCCTTTCAGGTCAGTCAAGCCTTGCTCTACCTTACTCCGCACCCAGGGGAGGCTCGCCTGCGCGATTTAAAGGTGAAGGAGATAGGGAAATAATCAACCCCGTGACCAGGTGTACTTGCCGATATCCTTTGGCAAAGGGACGCCTCCACCTCAACAAACGCCAGCCGAGTGCTCTGTCCGGTCGCCTCCGGGAGAACACGGACCGGAATCACTCCTTACTACCAGTCAAATCCGCTGATGGGAGGTTATTGCCGTGGTACCTGTCTGCTCCCTTAGTCCCAGCCCCCACGAGATGCCTCACGTGGCTCCTGCCACCCCCGGGTGCCTCCCGCGGCTCCTGCCGCCCCCCGTTGCCTCACGCAGCTCCTGCCGCCCCCGGGTGTCTCACGCGGCTCCTGCTGCAACCGGGAGCCTCACGCTGTTCTTGCCACTGCCAGACGCCTTTCGCGGCTCCCGCCGATATTTTCTTTTCTTCCCAGGCCCATGTGGCCCTTATGGCTCCCCCAGTGCTGCAGCAGCTTCGGGGAACCCTAAACCCCACCCGGCTATGGAGAAGCGAGAGCAGACGATGGGGAAATCCGCAGGGAGCGGAGGCCTCTCGCAGCCTCTCGCACCAGCTCGGAGTCTCAATGGCAGGTAGGCAGCTGCAGCTGCAGCTGAAGCAAATCCAGACCACAATCACATTCAGTTCAACATCTCCCTCTCGTACTGGCCATAAATCTAAAGCATGCTATATAGCCTCTTTTGCTAGTTCAAATGCAGTTTGCTGCTGCTCACCCCAATCAAATACATTTTTCTTTCACATAACTTTGTACAAAGGGGCCCAAGTCTGCCTCTCAAATTCTCTGATCTTTCATTTCACTTGGAGCACCACCTCTCTTTTTCTCTGATGCCACTGTATTCCCAAAAACTTCACACTATGAGAGGTTCCTTGTAATTTGGCGGGATTTATTTCCCATCCCTTGTTCTGCAAATGCTCCACCATCCTGTCTAACTGAGTTTGTACTTGTTCTTGTGTCTCTCCCTGTATCATCACATCATCAATGTAATGACAAAGCTGTACACCAGGAGTAACTAACACCTCATCTAAATGCTCTGCCACCAGCCTGTGACAGATCGTGGGACTATCCAAGTACCCTTAAGGCAAATTTTTAAATGTCATTTGTCTACCATTCCATGAAAAACTGAACTACTCTTGAAATTTAGGGGCAATTGATATTGAAAAGAAAGCATTGGCAATGTCAACAGTTGCATACAAAGTCCCAGGGTGCTTCTGTATTTTCTCAATTAAAGTAACAGTGTCTGGGACAGCAGCAGTCACAGGAGGCGTATGCTTATTCAATTTGCGATAATCAACTGTCATGCACCAAGAATTATCACTTTTGCTCACGGGCCACACAGGATAATTCCAAGCCGTAGTGATTGGGGTCACCACCCCTACCTCTATCAAGTCTATATGGTTGCACTGATCTCTTCATGCCCACCTGGGTTTCTGTACTGTTTCAAATGAATTACCTTTGTAGCCTGGGGCCCCTTCACAGGGGGAATCTTCAAGTAACCCACCCTTATAGCGTTAACTGAAATGTACTTTTTTTATCCAAATTGATAATGCCCATCTTCCAAATACAGAGTAATTCCCTTCAAAATATCAATTCAATTATATATTCTGAAGAGGGCACAATCAATACAGTGTATTCTCTGTTTGGTATTCTACCTATTTTCATGGGCACCTTTGTCTGCACTTCTGGTATCTCTTTACTACCTAAGCCTGTAATTGTTGTGAAATACTGTCCTTTAAATTTCCTGGGATTTCCATATATCAAAGTGGCCTCCGCTCTGCTATCTACCAGGGCTCGGGCCCTCTGAACATTACGATGTTTCCAATAAATTTCTATATCCACATAAGGTCTATTGTCATTGAGAGTTCATCTCTGCACAGGAGCTTTTCCTATTTCCTAATCGTCCTTGTATCTGTCAGTCTTTGCCCAAGTCAAATCAGGATACAGTCCATCATATCTTTTAGGGAGGAATTCCTCCTCCTTTCGTTTCTCAGTGAGCCATTCACTTTCTACGTTTCTCTCCATCTTCCTGCTTGAGCGGGCCGTTCTCTCCCCCTCCATTTCCTACTCTTCCCTCTCGCCCCCGTCTGACTGTTTTTGCGTTTTATTCTGTTTACTCACTCTCCTGCTTCCTTCCTTCTTATCCAGACCTCTTTTCCGGTACATTTCCCACAGACTTTTAGTACCTATTCCATCTATCTTTTTTTTCTCCACACCATCTTTTAATAGAGCCATAAACATATCTCTTTTAGACAGCCTGTTATTGTCTGTACAAGTCTCAGATCTAGAAGCTCTCTCAGTTTTCATCCATTTCCCCAATTCTCCTAACTCACGAACTGCCTCAATCACCTGTGCCAGATAATTACCAGTCTAATTGATCAGCAAAGTCATCATCACTTGTTTGTATGTTGGAGGAGTTATACGTATTATACTATTTTGCACAGACGCATTCAACAGCCCATCCAGTGCCGTGGTGCTCATGACGAGCTCAGCTCATCATGCAGCATGGTGGCGCTGTGCTGATGACGAGCTCAGCTCGTCATGACCACGCCCATGCCAATGGAACGCCCAGCACAGCGGGGGATTTTTTTTTCTTTTTTTTTTTTAAGTTTTCAAAAACCTTTATTGTATTTGAAAGCATGGTACATCAATGCAATAAAAACGAGCGCGTATATAGCACGTGATGTGACATAGCAGTGGCATCTTCCCATGCAAGACATTGTACAGCTTAATATATTCATCATGAAATCCACATTATAAACGATCCCCACTCCCTCCCACCTAAGACTCCCCATTAAGGTGCTGAAATAAAGACATCCAAAGTAATTAAACATGGAATAGTCCGAAATACTCCGTCCTACGAGGACAGCCCTCACAACGTTTTATATCACAAGGTAGTTGCACAGTCCAGTGGGCAGAGACACTCAATAACATTGTCTGAGGGGGTTCCCCAGTAGGCAGAGGTTAAGGAAGTCAGTAATGTCACAGGCCCCAGGAACACTAATAATCGAGCAAACAGCACAGTGCACAGTTATATAGTATTGTACCATACATAGCAGAAAGTCACAGGGCACAATTACTGGGCAGTCTCCCCTCCCTCCATCTCTTCTGCCTCCTCCTCCCCTGGCGGAGTAGATATGTTGTGAATGGTGCCCAGATGTCCTTAGGTTGTGATCGCAACGGCAAGAGTTCTGTATAGTCATGTAGTCCTTCCTGTCACATTGTCATGGAATTGAGCCAGTACTTAAACTTGGGAGCTCTCCCTCGTCCCCATCTACATGCAACTAATCGTTTGGTAAGTAACAGACTGAGGGCTAGGAACTTCCTGTGAACAGTATCTACAGATTGTGTAAGGCCCAGTAGTGCCTGGAGTGGGCAAGGTGGCATGGGTGTCCCCAGCATATCAGCAAGGCCAGCGAAGACCTGTTCCCAATAGATGGCAACCTGAGGGCAGGACCAGGCCAGGTGGAAGAAATCAGCGTCGGCTGCTCCGCAGTGTTCGCAGGAAGCCGTCTCGCGTAGGCGAAATCTATGCAGCCTGGCAGGGGTATGGTAGAGGCGGTGTAAGAATTTGTAAAGGATGAGTCGTAATCTGTTGTTGCCAGTAACCGCACTTGTGTGAATACAGCTGTTCTCCCACTGTTCATCAGTCAGTAGTTCAGCCAGATCTTTATCCCATTCCCCTCTGGCCCTGAGAGGTGTGGAAATGAGCGTGGCCTGTACATGTTTGTATAGCATGGAGACAACATGGCGTGGGGCCTCTGACTGCACTATGGTGCGGAGTGGTGCGAAGACATCAGGTTCAGTAGGGAATGTCGGGGTAAGGGCACGAACATTTTGTCGCAGTCTGGTGTTTAGGAAGGTGTCCATAATCGAAGGAGACGTCTCCCCAAAAAAGTGTTCCGAAGTACGGAAGATACCTTGCATATTTAAATCCCCCCAGGTCCAAATTCCCAGCTTATTAAGTAGCCTGTGGCAGAGGACTTCGCAGGCAACTTGCAACCGTGGGTCGTTAGCCAAAGGGAGGAGGGGTGAATAGTAAAATGAGCATTCAAGCATGCGTGCAATGCGGGTCCAGGCCTGCACAGTACAATCTACAGTTGAGGGGTCACCTTCTCTCAGTCGTACCGAGGTGTGAATGTAACCCGCAGGAACAACGGGAGCCATGTACCCATCTTCTACAGCCAAGTGTGCCATGTAAGGAGGAGGATGAAACCAGTAGGCGGCGAAATGTGCCTGTGCGCAGGTATAGTATTTTTCAAAGTTGGGTACCTCAAATCCTCCTTGGTGAAAAGGAAGCATGAGAGTAGTGAGGCTGAGTCGTGCCTGCTTCCCTCCCCAGATCAACCTAATGATCTGAGAATTAAGGGAGCGAAAGAAAAACCTGCCCGGGTTATACGGAATATTAACAAATAAATAGAGAAGTTTTGGTAAGATCACCATTTTGATTAACGCGATGCAACCTGCCACGGAGAGGGAGAGATGCAGCCATTTGGTTATATTATCAGTAATTTTGTCTAGCGTAGTACCATAATTGGCCCTCATCATCGCATCTTTGTCCCTGGTGATCCGTATGCCTAAATATTTTAATTCATCCTGTTCTCACATCAGAGGGTAGTCGAGTTGGAACTGGGATGTATTATCCGTAAGTGGGAAGAAGGTGGATTTGGACCAGTTTATTTGTACCCCTGCAATACCTCCAAATTTAGTGATTTCGCGAAGCACTGGATTCAAATTATCTTGGTGTTTTTCTATATAGAGCGTCATATCATCCACATAAAGGGAAATGAGTAATTGACGGGACAGATATATGAGAGAGCGGGGATTGTGTTTTTGGCGGAGCATTGCAACCAGTGGTTCGATCGCAATAGCGAATAGGATGGGAGATAGAGGGCAACCTTGGAGGGTGCCTCTCTGAATAAGAAACGGAGTGGATCTGGCGCCATTAAGTAACACCGTAGCCTTGGGTTGTTGATAGAGCAATTTTATCCAATATATGAAGCTAAAAGGCATTCCCATATATTGCAGTGTTCCGAATAGGTAATCCCACTATAAAGAATCGAAAGCTTTTGTAGCATCTAAGAACACCGCCACTGCGTCACATTTGGGGTTGATGTCTTGCAGCACAGCATGAAGAGTGCGAAGATTGTGGGAGGTAGCCCGATTGGGCACAAAGCCTGCCTGGTCTGGCAGCACAAGTTTCTCCATAAGGAGATTAAGGTGAGTGGCCAGCACTTTAGCTAGAATCTTGGTGTCGCAGTTGAGTAGGGAAAGCGGGCGGTAGGAGTCACATTGGGTAGGGTCTTTGCCTGGTTTGAGTAGGGAGGTAAGAAGTGCCCCACGCATAGTGCCGGGGAGGCTGCCCTCTTCGAATGCAGCGTAGTAATCTTGTTTCAATATGGGAGCCAGAATATGGGCAAATAGTTTATAAAAATCAATAGGAAGGCCATCGGATCCAGGAGCCTTACCCGTCCTCATACTCATAATGGCATCGAATATCTCATCTAGTTCCAATTCAAGATGAAGGAACTTCTGTTGGATTTTTCTCATCCATGGCAGTGCAACATCTTCAAAGTATGCAGGCAGGTCAAGAGGTTCATTTCTGTGAGAGGAGTATAACGTTTGGTAGTGGCTCCGGAAGGTGTTAAGTTGGTCAGATAAATTTCTGTGTACATTCCCCGCAGCTTCCGGTATCTTAGTGACATAATTGGCAAATCTAGGGAGTTTAATAGAGTTCGCCAGTGCCTTCCCCGGCCTATCCCCTTCACCATAGACCCGGGCCATATGGGGCCGACCTAAGAATTTAGACTTCCTGTCGGCTAGTTGTGTGTAGTCTGACAATTTGTCGCGTATTAAGGCATTGATGGAGAGGTCCGTAGGGTTAATCTTCATTAAACTTTCTAAATCTCGAAGTTCAGTTTCCAATCGGTGCAGGTCTGAGCGAATGGATTTCAAAACACCCCCCCCCTTGGCTATGAACCACCCTCTAATCGTAACCTTAAAAGCCTCCCAGACTGTGAGGATGCTTTGTACAGAGGAGATGTTGCGCTCGAAAAATTCTTTCACGTCTTGTTCCATTTCAGCTTTAAAGGCCGAGTCCCGAAGATGCGCTGGGTTAAGCCGCCAGGACAGGTATGGAGAGCATTCCAGCGGGAGCCGTAATTCCAGAAGAACGGGGGAGTGGCCGGAAAATGTACGAGTCAAGTGAGTGGCCTGGGTGAGCCAGGGGGTGACCCCTGCCGAGGCAAAGATATAGTCCAGGCGTGCCCAGGTGGAGTGTGGGGTAGAGAAGTGGGTGCATTACCTAACGGTAGGGTGAAAGTGCCTCCACGTGTCGATTAGTTTACCGTCATCAATGATGCCGCCTAGTGTGCGCTGAGAATTGGTGTAATGCGAGGGTAGTGGTCTTGACCTGTCTGAGCTAGGGCTAAGCGCAGTGTTGAAATGGCCCCCCCCCAGATCACATGTGAAATTCCTAGCGTCTGGATTTTGCCCCATAAAGTAAGTAGTGCATTTGGATCGTCCACATTGGGGCCGTAGAAACTAGCAAATAGGACATCCTGAGCGTGTATTCGCCCCCAAATCAGGTAGTACCTGCCTTCTCTATCGGTGTCCATCCCCCCTAAAGTGAACGCTACCCCACGTTTAATAAGCACAGTCACCCCCCTTGAGAAGCTAGAATAAGATGAAAAGACGCGGCTGCCGGCCCATCTGGTCGCAAAACATATGTTGGTGCGGGGGGCAGGTGTGTCTCCTGCAAAAGTGCAATATTCACTCCGTGCCTGTCCAGGTAGCCAAGAATCTGTCTACACTTTCTCGGTTCGTTAAGGCCCCTAACATTCCAGGAAATTATTTTAAGATGCAGCCGTGCACTAGTATCCCCCATGCTGGATAGCAAATGTCATGATGTGTGACTGTGTGTGATCCCTTGTGAAATCCGTGGCTATCGCATGCTGGTAAGGCCTAATTTCAGACATAGAGCATAACAAAGCCATAATCCTAACTTCGGTACATTGCACATAAACAGCACATACCCTCCCCCCACCCACCCACCCACACAAGCGACCCCAACTTGCCGGGAAAGTATATCCACCCCAAGAAAACACAACCCATTACAGCACTAGAAAGGGGTAGGGGAAAGTGGAAGATTCACCAGGGGCGCTCGACCTGCCCTCACATCTCCTATCTTTCACCCACTAAAGCCAAGGTCCGAGTGGAGCCCGTGGCAGTGGGACGGAGATGAAACCTGAGCCAATATGAAGAGTTTGAGGCAAGAAATATACATAACAAAGGGGGAATAAAAGCAGTCTTATACATCACCAGGGTGGATCATGGCAACGGATGCCACCCAGCAGCAAAGCGTCTTTGTAGATCAGTCCCTGGCCCACGAGGTCAGTCTTGCTGGGAGAGAGGAGACGGCAGTCTGGAATGGCCACCTGATTCCGCAGGTCCGGAGGGGGTTTTGTTGTAGTTTTTGAGGTAGTCTTCCGCCACAGGGGGGGAATTATCCCCGCGTGGGTGTTCCGAACGGTCATGACGAGCTCAGCTTGTCATAAGCACAGCGCCACCATGCTGCATGACGAGCTGAGCTCGTCATGGGCACCCAAGAGGTTAAGTGTGGAATGGTGCGTTGTGGTAAGCGACACATTAAGTGAAGGCAGCTGCAGCCACTTACAGGAATAAATGTGGTATAAGAAGCGCACTCACTCTCTCGTCGGTTACCGCTTGGAACGGCCAGAAGACGGTCCGGGGTACCGACGGAGAGGTGAGCCAGAGTGTGATATTTAAATGAGTTAGGGTGTTGTGTGGAGTATTTAACTCACATCTTAAGGGCTATATATCATTAGACTTTCTAGAAAGTATTACTGAGGGTGTAAGTTCTAGAACTAGGCAGACTTTTGTGTTGGCCAATAGGGGCACATTAATATCTTTATCGTCTTGGCCTCCTAGGTGCTAGACATTAGTAAGCCAATCTGTTCCCTTAGTAAGTGAATTAACAAGTTGATGAGAAGAGGGGTAATACTAATGAATTATGAGCTGGATTTCAAATGCTCGATGCCCTACCCTCTGTTTTAGACTATTCTTTTTGACACCTTTCTGATTTTTGGGGGATTTATTGTGAGTTGACTTCAGAAGGAAGTATAACAGATTTATAGTATATTTAAATAATTCTAAGAATCTAGACTTTTTATATTTCCTTCTTTCAGAGCGGTGCCTCACGCCCTGAGCTGTTGCCAGGAGTGGTGAGGACTTCACCCGCACTAATACGGGTAAGAAAATTAAATTATATAAACAAATTAGAACATTTAATTCAAGAAACGTACATGATTCAGCAGTTTCTTTAGTGAAATGATTTAATTTCATAAGCACATACGGGTATTAACAAGGAGTAGAATGTCATTATATCTACATATCTATTTTTTCCAAGTGACACGAAAAATCCTGTAGATCATTTGTTTGAAGACCACAGATGACTGTAAGTTGTATCTTTCTACCTACGTATTATCACAGTTTTTTGCACATACTAAGGGGTCCATTATGATGTCGGGCGGTGGCACCACTGCGGTGCTGGCGGGGCGGAAAAAAGTCATTTTCCGTCCCCGAGCAGTGGGAAACAGGCCTGCCATATTAGTATTGCAAAACATAGGTAAGTTCCTGTCTGCCGCGGAGCGACGCGCACCGCCATCAAAGTGCGCCCACCACCGTGGCGGTGGGAGCCAATAGAGACTCACCGCCGTGCGGAATGACATCCGCAAGCTCCACAAATTAGGATGGCCCAAACAAGCAGACACACCGCAGCGGAGACACTGCCCAACCAGAGATGGCTGAAACTCGACAGCGGGGCGCGATAGCAGAGACCCAGTCCATACCACCCGGTCACGACCGCCATGGACCCAGCTCTGCATGTGTTTCCGGTGCTGTACCTGCTACAGCACTATCATCTAATGGGTTGCCGCAGACGCCGCTGCAGGTACGCAAATACACAAAAACAACACACAACACACGGGCTGACACAGGGTCCAAAACCACAACAGACACCCTGCTGGGGGCAACAACACATCCACAAGGGCACCCACACATGACCCACCTGCCACCAAATCACCCCACTGCATCATGGACCGTGAACATGCAGCAACGTCCCAGTCCCGGTCACGTCACGGCAGCGGTCAACACATGCACACAATGCAGAAGGCAGGGCCAGCCCAAGGCATGGGCAGGGCACAGAGATCACAGGGACACACCCCCTCCAACCACACATCAACACACCCCATCAAGTCACAGGCCAGTTGCCCATCTTGTGCACCCCCATGCACACCAAAAAGCAACAAGCACAGCAACAAGCAAGCTCAATACACACCCTGCACCACCCAACAAACAACCAGGGAGACAGCCACTGCAGGAGTGGCTGACAAGGAACGCACAACACCAGTGCCACACACACTGAAGGCTGCTAATACTTGCCAGCAACATACACACACAAATAAACATCCTGGGTGTAGCAATAAACAGAACACACACAGGGATGCCTGAACAGATGCCTTCCCAAAAACAACACACAGACACTACAGGAACACACACAGAACCACATCAGAAACAGACATACCCTGTCAGCTAAACGGTAGAAAGGCAATGGGAGCACCGACACAACAGGAGTGCACAATCTCATCACTCAGGAACAAAACACACACAACATACCACAAATCACACAAGAAGTGCACCAGCACAGAACTACACTGCCACATGAAACCAACCACAGATGCACATGAAATCAAAAAGGAACAAACACCACAGGGCATCAGGGGATGAACATCAGGCAATGCCATGGCCACATACACACAGCACTGTATGCACAACAAGCAGTGTGACACAACTGAATACACACAACACTAATCAGCACAGCACAAACACAACAGCCCATCCAGGAAGTGAAGCAATACCACAGCCAACACACATACATCCAACACAACAACAACAGATGCACCACTCTGGGATACACGAGCACAACCATCTTGACCAGAGCACTTGGCAGCTTACACAGCTGAAGTGAACACTTGCAATCCTGACTCATTTATAGCACAAGAACAGCACACAAACCATTGGGGCAATGTCCGGAGTGGAACATCACTCTTGGCCCAAGAACTGCACCACAAAGCACAGTCTGACAAATGAAGTGATGGGGAGGCACACACACATCTAAACCAAGGGGACAGCTGACATCAAAGTGAACTGACTTGCATGTCAGTAGTAGACATGTAAGTGGTGTACCATACACAAATAGAGAACGTTCAGACCCACAATGGGTAGGCATAAGTGGCACACATAGGGGATGGCATTAAACCACACATACCATGCCATACAGGAGGATAAAAGGCACCATGTGCATGCAATGCATGAGAAACACAACCACAATGGCAGTGTGGAGCAGCAGGACTACACAGTCTACACAAACACACTCAAGACACATTGATGATCAAACAAACACAACACTGATGTGCAAGTCACACACTTTGCACACTCCTAAGTGACCAAAACAACAAGGAGGAGTCGGACAGAACAGCATGGACACACCAACACACTGCAGAGTGCACAACAGACAACTCACAAATGTGCATACAACCATATCCACAGGGCACAACAATCCAAACAACAGGCACACAACTCCTGGGAGACACATGTGTGTCTTTCACAATCCAGGGGCACACACACACATCCACACGCCCACTACAAAGTCACACCCTTCACACGGCACACCTCTTAACTACCAAATAGCACACATCTCATGTAGGCCATGGGACCAGGACTAAGGGCCAACACAAGATGACCATACACATACACAGCTGGGCACACATAAAGGAATAACACACATACATCATGACATTGCCCAGCCTGCATGCAAACCTGTGCACAGCATCACACCCTATGCTGGCAGTGTACCCCAACCTGACATGTGAACAATGTAGCCAACAATAGCAAACCACTAAAAAGAGAACTGCATAACAGGTAAAAGAGCCACCACAGATAACACTAGTATCAGTGTCTGACTGGCCTGAAGACCCTGTCACCCCTGTTTAAAAATGTGATGCGGGCAAAGAGCTTGGCAATGTTTTTTTTGTTTGTTTTTTTGAAAATGTTATTGAAAATTAACAGTAACAATAACAAGTTACACAAGGCAAAAAATAAATTGGGGATACAGTCATGGGTCCATGTACTCGGCGCTTCATCACTGTAGCATATACAATACAATCATACTTTTTCGTGGGAAGGGGGCAGCGAGGAAACCAACAACAATACAAGTGAGTTCAAATTTGGAATGCCAATCAGGGGGACAAGGTGACATCGGGAAACAAATCTTGTGGGGGGGGGTGCATATATTGCCACGATATGTGTTCCATTGTGACCAAATTCTACCCCACTTCTTGGGCCTTCCACGTGACAGATACACAGTCTTCTCGCGAAACATGCACCAGTCCATATTCTCTGTCCACAACGTTACAGTTGGAGGCCTATGGGAACCCCAGAGCTGTGCAATGTCTCTTTTGGCGATCATATTGCCAAGGGTCGCCCAGGTGATCTGTGCCGTATTGTAGTCATTGGGCTCCCAGACATTCAGGAGACAGCGCCTGGCCTCGGCCAGTAGCGCCACCCCGGTGACCCTCTCCATTACGACATGCACACAGGACCAAAATTCAACCACCTCTGGGCATTCCTATAGAATGTGAAGGAAGGTACCAGACATACCGCAGCCACGCTTACACAAATCATCAAAAGAGTAACCAATGCGCACCAGACTCGGGCCAGTGACATACACACGGGGGAGGATCTTAAGTTGAACAAATCTAAGGCGTGTGGGTATGGCAACTTCTTTTGGCGAGGACAGAGCGCATTGCCAGTCCTCATCATCTAATTCTAGACCGTCGGCAATCCACGAGGCCCTCAGGCGCACAAGCAGGTCAGCCCTGTTATAGATCAGCTTCTTGTAAATTAATGAAATAGTGCTGTCGGGCACATGTCCATCCAGAATACGATCCTCAAGGGGTGAGGATTCAGGGATATCTGTACCCACAGCAAGGACTGACAGTAGGGCATGTCGGACCTGAGCGTACCTGAAGAATTCTCTGTCCCCAAGTTCATACTCCGTCTTAAGCGCCTCGAAGGTCGTAACGTTGCCTTTAGACCAAAGATCCCCCACCTTAGTGATTCCGATCATATCCCATTTATCAAATCCTTTTGTTCGCCATAAATTACCCAGACTTTCAGAGTCATACAACGGGGTCGCTCGGGTGAGTATCATTCCATCCCAAGGCCACATTCGCATCATGCCACACACGTACCGCGATTTTAGTGGGTCCAGCCAGTGTTTTACAGAGCCTCTTGGAATACAGCGCCCTATTGAAGTTCCCCCCCGGCAGGAGGTGTTTATCCATTGCGAAGGCAGGGGCGGAACCGGGAACATATGTCGCGTGATTAACCGCACTTAATTGGGAGGCCCAGTAGTAGCGCCTGATTTCGGGAAAGGCGATGCCTCCGTCATACCACGGAAGCGTGAGTTTAGACAGAGCAAGACGTGCACGGCCATCCCAGACCAGTTGCCGTTGTAGACTCTCCACCTCTCGAAAGTAACCAGAGGGAACGGGGTCAAATGAGTTCTGGAGAGCGTACAAAAATCTAGGCAGCAACATCATTTTAAAGAGAGCCGCCCGACCAAGCGGTGACAGTGGCAAATGACGCCAGCGTGTAACATCTAGCTTCAGCCGTTGAAGAGTGGGTAGCAGGTTGTGCTCGTAGCGAACAGTGGGGTCCAAGGAGACATATATCCCCAGGTATTTGAAGCCGGTCTCAATTACTTGAATCGGAAATCTACGAGGCAATGGGGGAGACCACCAGCCAAAACGTAGACACAGGATTTAGTCCAATTAATAATGAGACCCGAGTTCTTCCCGAAGGAGGTCAGAACATCGAGAGCACGTTCAAGGATTTCTGAGGGGAAGTAAGATATAGGAGAATGTCATCTGCGTATAACGAGATACGATCCTCGAATTCGGGAGCCCACCGAATGCCCTTTATAGAAGGCTCCCAATGGAGCCATTCCGCCAACGGTTCCGGTGCGATGGCGAAGAGCAATGGAGACAGCATTCAGCCCTGCCGAGTGCCGCATCCGAGTGCGAAGACACCGGACGCCTTCCCGTTAAACACCACCTGGGCAAGGGGCATCTCGTAAAGAAGTTTCACCCAAGCGATGAACACGGGGGCGAATCCAAATTTTGAGAGGGCCGCCCAAATGTAGGGCCATTCAATAGTGTTGAAGGCCATGGTAGCATCAAGGGAAGCTAAAATGGCCGACTCAGTGAGAGTCTCAGCCCTCGCGAGAACTCCGTGGAGTCTCCGAAGACTAAGGGCGGTGTTTCGATGAGGAATGAAACCTGACTGATCTGGATGGATCAAGTCCTCGATCACCTTAATCAAACGATTAGCTAACAATTTAGCTACGATTTTGGGTTCGGCATTAAGCAGAGATATGGGTCTGTACGAGGCACAGCGATCCCGTGGCTTACCCTCCTTGTGAATTACCACAATAGTGGCAAGTCGCTGATCAGCGGGAAGGGAACCCGAGTCCAGAGCCTCAAGGAACATACCCTTTAAGTAGGGCGCCATTTTGTCGGGTCGCAGTTTATAAAGTTCAATGGGTAATCCATTGGGGCCCATTGCTTTGCCTGAGCGGAGGGAACGTATAGCCCCCGCTACTTCGCCTGCCGTAAGGGGTGCATCCATGAGGTCTCTGTCATCTTCGGAAAGGCAGGGCAACGCGATGTCGTGAACCAACAACCGGGAGTCTGCCTCGTCCCTATCGCAGACTGAGGCATACACTGTTTTAAAGTGGTCAACAAAGCACTCAACAATCCCAACTGGGTCAGTGACACACTCACCATCCAGCCTCTCAATCACGGGGACAACACGATTCACTCTTTCTTTCTTGTCCAGCCACGCAATCAATTTACCGGCCTTGTCACCTGCATCATACATCCTGCCCTGTTGCTCTCTGTTCATCACCTTCGCCGCGTCAGTGACGACGGACCTATCATCGGCCTGTTTCAGACTGAGAGAATGCATTTTTAAACGTGTTACTCCTGTATCAAGGTCACTCTCTAGTGCAGTTATCTCAGTTTCTAGGCGCACAAGCTCCTCATTTTTAGCCTTCTTGGCAGCGGCAATCAGTGAAAGAGAATGCCCACGAATGACAGTCTTAAAAGCTTCCCACAAAGAAACAGAAGAAGAAACAGACCCCACATTGTCATTGAAGTAATGATCCATGGCTGTAACAAGTTCAGAACGGGTTTTAGGGTCACGAAAGTACCAGGGGTTAATAGGAGCCACTCTGCCTACACTGCCCACCCCTACCGCAAGCCGAAGCCACAAGGGGGAGTGATCAGAAATACGCCTGGAAAAATGGCGAACCTCACTGATGGAGGAGGATTGGGCCGATGGCATTAAAAAATAGTCTAACCTGGAGAGACTACCATGTGCCCCAGAATGGAAGGTGTACTGAAGTTGTGTAGGGTGCATCGACCTCCAGCTATCTACGAGCCCAAAGGTATCAAGGAAGTCGCTCAGCCACATATGAGATCTAGCAAAGTCCCTGGGGGGAAAACGATCCGCAGTACCAGAGACAACGTAGTTAAAATCCCCACCAAGGATAAGAAGACCCTCAGGCAGCCCCAATATGACCCTACACAAATCGGCATATGTGGAGGCCTGTAGGCCCGGGGGATATATATTGTGAGTATGGACAGTGTCTTCCCTTCCCATCTACCCGTGAGCGCAGCGTAGCGCCCTCTATCATCAAGTATAACTTCATCAATTTCAAGGGGGAGAGAAGACCGAATAAGAATGCCGACCCCCCTGGAGCAAGAGGTGAAACCGGAGTGAGCAACTAGGCGGTATCCACGTCTGTTCATGGCTCGACACGTGTTCCCTATAAGATGCCTCTCTTGTAGAAGGACAACATCGGGTGAATGGCGTCTGAGGAACTGCAATACTACCCCTCGCTTTATCCTGTCTCCCAACCCATTAACATTCCACGATAATAGTCTCAACTCACCACCCCCATCCCCGAGAAGAAAGCAGAGCACCCCACACACGGAGCCCGATGACCGAAACAGTTAGAGAGAACAATTGGATGCCTTGTGAACGGAAACAATCACACACACACCCCCTACCACCCCCAACTTAGACCCGTTACAACACCCCCCACCCTGCACCCCTGCATAAGACTCAAAAGCCACCCCAACTTGCAGTGTGCCTGTCGCCCCATCAAGAAACCAATCTACACAAAGAACCCCGGAGGAAGAAGAGTCCCCTTCACCCCCGCCACCCTCAGGCCGATCTAAAAGAAGAACTAAAGAATCATTGTCCAAACTCAGCTGGCAAAGTTGGAAAGTTCAGACGTCAGAATCCACAAGTCACTCCTGATCCGGCGAGCCACCGTCGGCGCCGCCGGGGTGCTCAGTACGATCATCCCTTTTTGGCAAAGAATCAAGCCAGTCACTGACACTGTCCGGCCGATCAAAGAAAAACGTTCGTTCCTCGTACCCGATACTAAGTCTGGTCGGAAACAGCATGGCGTACTTGAGGCCCAAGTCCCGTAGCCGTCTCTTGACTCCCTGGAATCCCATTTTCTGCCTCTGAACGAACGGGGTAAAGTCCGGGTAAAAGTTCACGGTGGCATTCTCGAACTTCACAGGGCCCTTGTCCCGAGAGGCTTGCAGGATGGCATCACTATCCCTGAAATGGAATAGTCTAGCAATGATAGGTCTCGGGTGGAACCCGGCTTAACCTTTCCGCATGGGATTCGATATGCACGCTCGACCGCGAAGAATTTAGTGAGTCCGGCGGGAGCAAGATAGTTGGAGACCAGATCTTCCACCAGGAGGTCGGTTGCAGAAGTCTCGGGATTTTCAGGGACCCCAATAATGCGCACGTTGTTGCGACGGGCCCTGTTTTCATAGTCCTCCAGACGACGGGCCATCACATCCTGGGAAGAACGCAAATTCCCGATCTCGGTCTGAACGTCCGTTACATCAGTATTCAGGCTGGAAGTCTGCAGATCTAACGCCTTGACCCTCTCGTTAGTCTTTGCCAGGTCCGCTCTACTCAGCGTAACATCCACGGCCACCGTGTCGATCTTGGAGGCAAGAGCCTCATATTGCTGCCCCATGGAGGCCTTCATACTGGTGATGGCACTCATAACATCTTGCAGCGACACTTCTGGTGTCGTAGCGGAGGCAGCCTTAGGGTCGTCAGGCGTACGGCCAGCACTACTGGGGGATCCCTTCAATTGGGAGTAGTGATCCATGATGTTCGTCTGGGTCTATCCCCCTCGGTGAGGCGTCTTGGTCTTGCGTCTCTCTGCCTCGGGTTTGGTGGCCATATTGGAGAAAGGACCCCGGAGGGGCCCGCGCAACCTGGTGAAAATGGCCGACCGTGATGTAGTCAAAGAACAACGAAACTGGCCAAAGTCACCGTAAATGCCAATAGTGCAGAGAACAAGGCGAAATGCCAGGAGGACACACCACGGTGTGGGAGCACCCTACAGGATCAAGGGTAGATCGGAGCAGCGTTTCTGTCGGTCCTCGCCGGGAGTAGGAAAGCGAAACTGAAAGTTAGGCAGAGGTCCTCTGGGGGAGAAACCCCTCCGGCCGTTGTTATTCAACTACTCCCCGGCTGGCAGAGTAACCAAGCCCCCGGTCTCATCCCGGGGCGGGCCGCAAAGTTTAAGACGACATAAAAGTGGATCCCAACGTCCGATTACAAATCTTCAAAAAAATATTGGGATCAGCAAGAGTTCGTCTTCAAAAGCCCATCTTCAAAATCAGGAAGTAGTAAGGATATGTGCGAAGGGTGGCGCGGGTCTCGGGAGCCCTCTGCTCACACGACCATCTTGGATGCCCGCAAAGCTCCTCCCCCGAGCTTGGCAATGTTGAAGGGACACAGAGCATGGGGCACAGGCAACTGAATGCACACACCAAAAGAACTTCAGCAAGGACACTGACAAAACAGACTACAGGAGTAACTGTCTTTATTCACATATTGCACAGATGTGACAGTAAAACAACAGTAGACGAGAGCAAGGCACAAAATGCTGATCATATGCAAGATAATCTGCACAGGCAAACTCCAAACAGGAAGGCCAGTGTCCATGGCAGGTGGCACAGCAAGTACATGGGAGACTGCAACACAGCGGAGCAACAGGGCCAGTGTCCATGGCACAGGGGAGAGTCCAGCACAGCAGAGCAACAGGGCCAGTGTCCATGGCCAGGGGAGAGTCCAACACAGCATAGCAACAGGGCCAGTGTCCATGGCACAGGGGAGACTGCAACACAGCAGAGCAATAGGGCCAGTGTCCATGGCAGAGGGGAGAGTCCAGCACAGCAGAGCAACAGGGCCAGTGTCCATGGCACAGGGGAGAGTCTAACCCAGCATAGCAACAGGGCCAGTGTCCATGGCACAGGGGAGACTGCAACACAGCAGAGCAACAGGGCCAGTGTCCATGGCACAGGGGAGAGTCCAACACAGCAGAGCAACAGGGCCAGTGTCCATGGCACAGGGGATACTGCAACACAGCAGAGCAACAGGGCCAGTGTCCATGGCACAGGGAAGAGTCCAACACAGCAGAGCAACAGGGCCAGTGTCCATGGCACAGGGGAGACTGCAACACAGCAGAGCAACAGGGCCAGTGTTGATGGCACAGGGGAGAGTTCAACACGGCAGAGCAACAGGGCCAGTGTCCATGGCACAGGGGAGACTCCAACACAGCAGAGCACCAGGACCAGTGTCCATGGCACAGGGGAGAGTCCAACACAGCAGAGCAACCGGGCCAGTGTCCATGGCACAGGGGAGACTCCAACACAGCAGAGCAACAGGGCCAGTGTCCATGGCAGGTGGCACAGCAAGTACATGAGAGGCTGCACAGGGGAGAGTCCAACACAGCAGAGCAACAGGGCCAGTGGCCAGGGAGAAGTGCAGAGTCAGGACATGAGAAGCTGCACAGGCAAGGCCAGAAAAGCAGTGACTGACAAGGCCAGTGGGCATGGCAAAGTGCAACGTCAGGACATGAGAAGCAGCACAGGCAAGGCCAGAAAAGCAGTGAATGACAAGGCCAGTGGCCAGGGAAAAGTGCAGAGTCAGGACATGAGAAGCTGCACAGGCAAGGCCAGAACAGCAGTAAATGACAAGGCCAGTGGCCAGGGAGAAGTACAGAGTCAGGACATGAGAAGCTGCACAGGCAAGGCCAGAACAGCAGTGAATGACAAGGCCAGTGGGCAGGGCAAAGTGCAGACTCAGGACATGAGAAGCTGCACAGTAAGTATGTTTGACTGTACCCTTCCATGGCCAGCAACACACCCAGGTTGTAAACAATGGGCAAGACAACCACACCTGTATGAGAGACAGGTGTATGAGGGGGACTACTACTCACTCGTGGCTATCAGGCGGACTTGGAGCTGGCTGTGTGTCTGGGACAGCAGGACCACTTACTGAGGAGACAGAAGCCCAGGTGATGTAGGGCTATCAGTGGCTTGGCAAGCTGGAGGGCTGTTTGGACCAGGTGGTGTAGTTGCACGGGGAGGTGGAGTCATGCAGACCTGTGACACAGTGTGGGTGGGAGAGGTTTGAGGGGTACCCTTCCATTTCTTGGGAATTCAAAATTCTTTCCCTGTACTGGGGTCAATGGGAACTGGTGATGACACAACAGGCATACACACCAACAGTCCTGCATCAGGTGCTAACACTGGCACTCCCTCTGGTGACGTGCTGGATCCTGCGGAATGCTTTGTCTGGCTACACCTCTGAACCACCTTCCCCTGTTTGCCAGGTGTCCCCCCTACCATGCCCTCCTTTGCCTGTTTGTCAGGGGTAGCCCCTACAGTGCCCTCCTTCACCTGCTTCACTGGGCTTGCCACTGGAGTTGATGTGGCAGGGGAATGTGGCCCTGAGCCCTTCCTAGGTGTACCCTTGCCATACAACACCTCCTCAGTGGGCATAGACACTGCACGCCTAGCTCTGTGTGATGTTTTAGGGCCTGAAGAGTCCTTCGCTGGTGATGCCTCTGAGGCATGGGAGCCTGATGCCTGCTTCCTTGCTTTTTCGGCCTTGCTCTTCCCTGACGGGCTCTTGTCTTTGCATTCTGGGGTGGCTCTGCTCTTCTGTGAGGATGGTGTCTGTAGGCGGGACCGCTTGGGTTGTTTTTGCTGGGTGCTTCTTGTGCTGTATCGTGACTGTTACCCATGGGAACCGTGGTCACTATCATCCGATTTGGCCACTGCCTGGGGGGTGGACAAAGGCACTGGAGCAGGCATGGGAGTATGTGCCTGTTAAAGGGCAGACGTCACTGTATACGACAAAGCCTGGACTGTACAGTGTAGCCCACCCACGTCAGAGTGTATGCCCTCCATGTCGGAAACCACCTGGCCTAATTTGTTGTCATGGTCACTGAAGGCATTGAGCAGGGCTTTCTGGCCCACAAAAAGCTGGCGCAGGAGCTCTACAGACTCAGCACTGAGGGCAGCAGGGTTGACAGGTGAAGGCTCAGCAGTGCCAGGTGTGAATCTGACTCATCCCCTCTTACTGACACGGACACGGGCAGCACCAGAGGAAGAGGATGGGAGGCTGGCCACTGGCCGCTGTGTGGTAGAGGATGATTCAGAGTCCCCATTCCCTGTGCCTGGCAACATGGATGCATCACCGCTGGCAGCAGATGAAATAGTACTTTGTGTCTCAGGCATGGATTTCTCCTGCATACTCCGGTCTCCCTCAGATGCGCTGGTGGGCTCTGTGTCACTGGCCTCTGGTGCAGCTGTAGTGCTACCCTTGCCACCACTGGTTTCGGCTTCTGTTCCTCCGTGTCCACTGGTGATTCTGCATGAGAGAGAGATGCAGGGTTGTGTTAGTGTCATCATCAAGACAAAGCAAACCAATCAATGCAGTACAGGAGATGCCCAAATCAACATGGTGACCACCACACCCTGCAATCACATTGCAGCAACACACTGCATAGACCACAACAGTGCCTGTGACCCTGAATATCTGCCATGACTGAGGCATGTGGAGGCCACACAGCACAACACCCTGCCCGTGGATGAGGTGTACCAGACACACAACTTGCTCTATCCACACCTAGGGACATGATGTGGGGACAATACTTATTTCCACTCACAGACTTTGAGGGAACAGGAGGGGACAACACACACACCTATTAGGACATGACAGTCCACAATGGCAAGTAGGCCATACCAAACACCATGTTGTACTCTGGGGCACATTGTTGTCAGATGGGTGTGCCTCACCGATCATGGTGCATGCAAAGTAGGCATACATGAAGTCTCACTCAGATAGTGTACACTGCAGTTCACCCCCTAATAGATTCCCCACACTATCCCAATGCTGAATGACCATGTAGATCCTAGCACATCTGGATATGGGAAAGCACAGCAGGGAGGATCACCCTTGTAAGGCCAGTTTGGGCCAATGCATGACACTGGCACCCATCCCAGCAGTCACTCACATGATACAGCACAGCACCACCTCAGGAACATCACATGGGCCGCCACTGCCACAGACCCAGTACACATGCATCTGCTCCCAGCCAAAGTCACCCTCCCCAAATACTCACCCCTGCCTTGCTGCCGATTCTCCTTCAGACGTGCATCCAGCTCAGGATGAGTTACTGCCAATATGCGGCCCATCAGTGGTGTCATGTTGCGCCCAGTGCATGGTAGCAGCCCCAATGTCATCTCTGCCACGTTCTTTGCCAGCCGGCTGATGTCGTCCCACCTCTTGTGGCAGTGGGTGCGTCGTCGGTTGGATACCCCCAGGGCTCGCACCTTTGTTGCAATGGCCCTCCACACAGCCTTATGCTGGTGTACCTTGAGCAGTAGGCATGGGAGAAAAGAAGGCGAAATGATCAGTGACACAGTGTCATGGTCCAACATCTATCAGTACAGTAGCAAGACACAGACTCATTACCAATTGTAATATCCCTCCATTCAAAAACTGGGGTACACCTCACAAGGGCACTCTGCATGGGCCAAACAGATGTGATTGTATGCATTTATGAGGGTGCCTGATAATCTCACACACAAGCAGGATGACTGCACTGTACCCCCTCAGTGGCCTGCACACATCTCCAGTTCTATGCATGTCTGGCCACTACATATATCACATATCTACCTGTGTCTATGTGTAGAATCACTGTGTGCATGACTGGACAGCATTCAATGAGCATGTCCTGTGAACATATGTGTATGTAATGTGTGTGGCATCGGGGCACATGGACTCACCAACAAAACAGTCACCTACACAAGTGTGGTTGTGTGCTATTATACAGGGCTGAGATGGTGCATATCTTTATTTCAGTGTGAATGAACAAGAGTAAGGACCCAATAAGTGCAGTGATGTCATCTCGTCTTGGTGGGTGGGCTCTGGGCATAGCCTGTGGGCTCACACTGAGTCGGACAACAGGGGCACACAGACAAATTCAGCCGAGCAAATATTGTCCTTGCACCTGCATGTCCAACATCCTGTGGCTCTGTATGGCTGACAATGTAACACACTCCACTCAGACATACAACTGCAGGCAGGGTAAACCATGACATTGGGGGACACACACTCCCTCGCCCTGGAGACAGCATGTTTGTCAGTGTATGACACAACCCCATACCCGTAGGCATATACTGCAGCACTAAAACTACATGTCTGAACCCCTCCTGCCCTACATCTCCCTTTACGATGACTTACCACAACATTTGGGGGCACCATACAGCTTTGGGTACTGTGTCAGCACCTCGTCCACAAGGACCTCCAGCTCCTCGCTTGTGGAAGGACTGGCACGGATCTTCTCTGTCCTTGCCATCCCTGTGGACATGGAACACCTGTGGTGGAAGTGGGTCGTGAGGGGTCCCAGGCAGCAGACTCTGGAGGCAGCAGCAGTAGAGGGTCCCAGGCAGAAGGCTCTTCAGGCAGCAGCAGGAGAGGGGTCTCAGGCAGCAGGCTCTATGACCAGTGGAAATGTGGGGCTCTCTCCCACAGATTTATAACCCCCTGGGGTAATTTCTTAGGTGCCAAGCTGCAATAATTGGTTGTCCAGCTCTGCCTCTTTCAAAAGCATCCAATAACTGCCTCTGCGGTGGGGGAGCACACCTTCCGCGATTTTCAAAACTGCATCATGCCACCGCAATCATCGCTCCCATTGGCTGTAGGCAATGCCTCATGGCGGTGACACACCGCCGAGGCCAGGCGGTAGCTATTGCAATTTGGGTGGCGGAGCATGCCCACCGCCATCTACCCATGTCCCCATGCCAATGAATACTGCACTTGTGAAGGGGGTGGTGCTGGTGTCACATCGCTGGGGGCCAGGCGATAGCTCCCGCGATTGGGGTGGCGGAGCATGCCCACCATCATTTGGGCATGTCTCGATGCCAATGACTACCGGACTTGTGAAGGGGGTGGTGCTGGTGTCACACCGCCGGGTTCAGGCAGTAGCTATCGCGATTTGGGTGGCGGAGCATGCCCACCGCCATATGGGCATGTCTCCATGCCAATGACTACCGCACTTGTGAAGGAGTTGGTGCTGGTGTCACACCGCCGGGGCCAGGAGATAGCTACTGCGATTTGGATGGCGGAGCATGCACACCGCCATTTGGGCATGTCTCCATGCCCATGACTACCGTACTTGTTAAGGGGGTGGTGCTGGTGTCACACTGCCGGGGCCAGGCGGTAGCTACCACGATTTGGGTGGCGGAGCATGCCCACCGCCATCTACCCATGTCTCCATGATAATAACTACCGCACTTGTGAAGGGGGTGGTGCTGGTGTCACACCGCCGGGGCCAGGTGGTAGCTACTGCGATTTGGGGCACATGCAATGGCAATGTCCATTGTGAACACTTCAACAGTACACAGCGGCAACATGGTTACGGGCACATCATTGTTCACACAATGCCATTATTCCATATAATCCACAGGTGGACGCACGTGCCATGGTTGGCTATGTGTGACGTACATTGTTCTGTGGTCCCTGCCATGTCAATTATGCATTTGATGGTTGATGATGCGTGACAGTGTTGAAGTGGACTCAACAATGTGTAAGCAATCAATGTGTTGTGGGTCATTGCTGACCTTGGCAAGGCTTGTCTCACTGTATGGTGTTGTTACTTACTTGCGCTTTTATATCTGCTCATGCACACAACTGACAGTTAGCCACCTTCTTTGATCATTGTGTTGTGGATGTGTGCCAAGTTAACATGATGCATTGAGGTGTGACAGGTAAAGCAGAGATGAGACAGTCATTTTCATTTTACACACATTGGCTGGATGGTACGCTACAAGGCGCGCACATGTGAAATGTGGGGTTCAGTATGTGTGCATTCACATTGACCTATGTGTTGTTTGCGGCACCAGTGTGTGGTAAATAGAGAGGTGTGCCCTCTGTGCGTCTCCAATGTCCACCCATGTAACCTGGTGTGTCACGCATGTCTCATGGCAGTCTTTGTTTTTCCGTGACATCCGTAACGGGATGGTTGTAATTGACATGTGTCCATTTTCATCTCAACTAGGAGGAGGCCTAATCTCATACATCACTTGACACTGCTGGAGGACCCGGAGGATGTTGCGATCATTCGCAAATTCCGCCTCAACAGACCGACCCTGAAGAGCCTTTGTGATCTGTTTGAGCCCCACCTGCAGCCTCGTCGCCACTACCCAACAGCTTTCACACCAACGTACAAAGTGATGGCACCCCTTCATTTTTTTGGAACTGGTTCCTTCCAGGAGACCGTGGCCAGCGCTGCAGGGATGTCGCAACCCATGTTCAGCCTGGTGCTGAGGGATGGTCTTGCAGCCATGATGATCTATAAGGATGGATCCATACATTTCCCCAGGGGAGCAGAATTGGCCGTTACGAAGGGAGACTTCTATCCCCTTGGGCACATCCCCCATGTTGTTGGTGCTATCGATTGCACCCATGTCGGTCTGGTCCCACCACAGGCGAGTGAGCACATTTTTAGGAATCGAAAACATCATCACTCGATCAATGTGCAGGTGGTTGTGCCTTGCAGACATAACAATATCGCATGTGTGTGCCAGATTCCCCGGCTCGGCCAGCATTGTGCCCCGGATGATGGCAAATCTGCTTCCCGAGCGTGCTTGGATTGTGGGCGAGTATGCCTAGTGAAATGGCATGCTGTGTGTGTGACCTGCTGCACTTTGCCTGTGCAACATTGCAATGTGTGTTTGTCATTCCTAGGTGACTCTGCATATCCCAGCCGTCCATGGCTACTGAGCCCACTACGGAATCCCAGGACCCCGGCTGACATCAGGTACAATGAGGCCCATGACAAGACCCATTGTGTCATTGAGCGGACTTTTGGCCTGATCAAGTCAAGATTCCGCTGCCTTGATAGGACTGGAGGTGCACTGTTATACTCGCCTGGGAAGGTCTGCAAGATCATTGTGGCATGCTGTGTGCTCCACAACATGGCCATTCACAAGGGGATTCCCCTGCTCCTGGATGATGGTGAGGACCCAAGGCCCCCTCCTGTTCAGGGACGTGAGTTCAGTGATCAGGACAGAGGAGAGGAGGAAGGAGTTGACATGCGTCAACAGCTCATCACCCGCTACTTCACTTGAAGGTAGGTGACGAGGTACAACTTGTACATTATCTGGTGTGATTGCTGTTGTCGTGAAGGGCTATGTGCGGATGGTATAGACAGGCACATGTAGAGTTACCTGTGTGTGGAAATGTGGCAGTGACATTTCACCTGTGAATGTATATGGAACTCTGTTTGTTGACACTTGTTGCACATTGTGGTGTCTGCCTGTTGACTTATGTAGATGGTTGGTATAGTGTAATGTCTGTGATGCCACAATCACGCCAGTGACTGTTGTTCTGTTGTGTCTCCCTAGGTGCCTCAAAATTATCCAGGCCTACATACTGTACATCTTTTGGATACATCATGGACTTTCTGAACGCTGTAAATATTGCACTAAAGACAACGCTGCACCAATTGAAGTGTGTAATGTATTTTATTTACAAAGTTGGCATGTGAGGGGTGGGGGGTGGGGGCAGATTTACATGAAGGTGGTGATGGAGCAGTGAGTTGACAGTCATGGTAAATGAGATGTAATAGTAGACACCACATGGATGTGGTGACCCAATCCAACAGACAGTTGCCATTGACAAGGCAGTGTGGGGAAAGACAGTCCAAACAGTCAATGCAGTGGGGAAGAGGGTTGCCATCAGGGCTGGCTCCATGACTGGCATTTGGCTGATGCTTTGAGACTACCAGGCTCTTCTTTGGATGCTCGCTTGGCTGGGGGGAGACCCTGCTGCAAGGCCAGCGGCGTCGGAGGACTCACCCCTCTCTGTGGCCGCAGGGGAGGATGGTGCACTGACATCCTACAGCACAACAGAGGGTGCGGAGGTGTTGTTTGGGACGCAGGCCTGTCCCTCAGTAACGCCACTTGCTGGCCCATGGCGTCCACCAATTGTCCAATGTTTATGTCGACCGACCTCATCAGCAGGATGAGCTCATGTAATAATTCGTCAGACCGGTCACTTTGTCCCTGGACCTGTTCATAGGCCCCGATGACTCTGTTGAAGTGGTCCAGGGATGGTGTGCCAACCTCCTGAGGTCTGGGGGTGACGCTGGTCCTCCCTCAAGCCCTGCTGCCACAGACCTGTTGCCTCGGCACTGTGGGTCCCCGCACACTCTCCCTGCCGTCTACAGTTGTTGGTGAGGGCTGGTCATCCCCTGGGACAGGGAGGGTACTGGTGGTGGTGGTGGTGGTGGTGGTGGTGGGGGAGGCGGTGGAGGCACAGGCCATAACTGCAGGGGTCTGCTGTGCAGTTGTTGTTGCAGCAGATGTGGTGGTGGGGAGGATGGGGTACTGGGATCTGTTGCTCCCTGGCACACCAGATGGGCCAGCCTCAAGCTCATCGTCCAGAGTATCCTGGGAGTCCACATCCGAGAGTTCATGGACAGGGGGTGGAGACTGTTTCTGCTAGTCGTTGTTGTCCTCAGCAGTGAGTTCATCGTCACCTGTGGATTAGATGGGGAATAGTCAGTGTTGGGCACTGTGCAAGTATTCTGTGCACTACACAATTGAGTGATCTTCACTATTTGTATTAAGTTCAGACATGGCCATATGCAAATCAGTCTGACCCTGAGCCTCATGGGAACAGTCCAACCCGAACTGCCAAGCCAGTTTGGAGGAGGGAGTGCAGGCCTCCCTCCTCCAATCAGGCCTCACAAGCAAGATGGCTACCTACCTGTGAGGTGAGGGTGGACAAAGCAATGGCTTCCAGGGGCCTCTGGGAGGGAGGGAGTGCTCAATGCTGCTCGGGTGTGAGACAAGGGGCATGGTGGGGGTGGTAGTGCAGGCTGACTGTGCTCATGCTACCATGGTTATATTGCAAAAGATGTTTAGGGTACCTGGGAGTGGGTATCTGTTGGATCTGTGGGACAGGCTTTTGTGGGTGTGTGGTGCAGATGGATGTGATTTGTCTGGTGTGGTGTGTGTTTCTGGATGTGCAATACAGTACATATCAATGTGTTGTTTAACATTTGTTTATACTTACCAGCCTCCACTCCCCGTATACTCCTGAGAGACTCTCAGGATGCAGTTTGTCAAGCACCTTCTCCCCCATGGTGTGAATGTTTTCTGAGGGATGGGAGGGCCACCGCCAGTCCTGTCAGCCAGCTCCCGGTTCTTGCTTCTCCTCTCTTTGACAACCCTCTTGAGATCATGCCACCGCTTCATGATCTTCTACTTGGATCGCGAGGTTTTCCCTACTGCATTGACCCTTTGTACTATCCTTTCCCACATTTGTTTCCTTGTGGCTAATGGTGTCTGTTGGACCAGGCTACCAAACAGTTTTGGTTCCACTCTGACTATCTCATTGACCACGACTGTCAACTCACTCTCTGTGAATTTGGGCATTTTCTGTGATGCCATGGTGTGTGGTGTTTGAGGTTTTTGTGGGTGCAGTGGTGTGGGTGATGGGTGTGGTGTTTGTGTGTGAGGTGTGTTATGTGCTGGGGGATTGTTGGTGCTGGTGTGATGGTGGTGGTGGTGGATATGCTGTGTTCTCTTGCCTTTCCTGTCAGGTCTGGTGTGCACCCTTCTCTTCTAGAGTGTTTCAAAGGATTGTGGTCAGTGAAGGGGCTGGTTTTTACTCAGCTGTGTGGGTGTGCCATAATGGGGTTTTGTTGTCAGGTGTGTTGTGGGAGTGGTCCTGGAAAATGTATGTTTTTGTTTGGCATTTATTTATTTAATTTGTATGTGTTTTGTGTATTTGGGGAGCATGGCTACTTTTTTTGTGCAATGTTTGCCTATGTTGTGGTGTTTTTGCATCGTCTGCCATGTTTTGTGAGGATCGTCCACTGCGGTGGCCACGCTGCAGCTCTTCCACTGATCCTCCCATTCACTGCAGTGTGCGACAGCGGCGGTCAGAAACAGCGGTTCGTACTGCGGGACCATCGGGGATATACTAATTTCCTGTGCGGTGTCTCCTCTTTCCTTGCAGCAGGTTGTAGCTTTTCCGCTGCATTTCCGACTGCCACGGTCAGTTTTTGGACGTCAGCGCCCGCGTATGGTGGCTTTTGTTGGCCCGCTGCCGCTGCAGTCGGTCTTTTTTGGCGGTTGTTCCTAATTTGACCGCCCGTTTATCCGCGGTCTCGGCAGGCAGTTGTTTCCCGCCTCCATGGCGGTCGGGGTGGTTTTCCGACGCCATCCGAATGAGGCCCTTATTTTGCAGTAGCATTTCTATTCTGGTCCTGAGGAAGTCCAAGATCAGAGCACGTTCGTGATGGGCGAAACATGTAGACACTCTTCCTAGACCTACGCGATCGCAAATTTTTTCAGATCGGGTTTGCACTGATTTTATTGATTGACACCTAGCGATAATCATTAAATATATTTTTTTGCTTGGTAGCCAATTTTAAAACACTTTATAGAAATGTTTTCTGGCACTGCAATTGTTTCACCCCATATAACTTTACACATGGTTCAGATATCTTAGTAGATCAGACTCACTGTCCCTCTTGTTAAAAACATCAGTGAGCTCCCCCCTCATAGTAAGAGGGTTGCAACTCTTAGTTGCACTAGGATTTGCTACTAAGAAGAGATCCCAGATGATAAAGCATGCCACCTCGGTGGGTGATGGGATTCCATCCTCTTAAATAGGACTTTATTTCACTGGATTTAGGTTGGCATTTGTTGTGTTTTTTGACTTGTTACTGTCAGGAACAACACAGACCAGCCGTAATTTAGACCACCCTGTATTTTTCAACTATAAATGGGTTGCACCTGAATCACTTTGCATCCCACTGACTCACTCTGCCTTTCAGCCTGGTTATGCTCATCAACTTTATCACATTCTCCACTGGAGTCTGAAAACTCTGAGGAATCCCAAATATTTCCATCCAACGTTCTAGGGTCCCTGTCAATTCCAACCTTTGCAACAGCTAGACGCACTTTCCTCTTGTCAACTCTTCTTCTCCTGTTCCTATATTTGTATTGCACGATATGAACCGCAGCTTTTTCTGCTACAGTCTGGTAGGTTTCCAACTTATCTTGCAATAATTTATTCTGATAGGTTAACATACTAGAGGTATTTCTGGCTTCAACAAACTGCTTCTCTAATTTCTCACATTTACTTTGCAACTGAACATATTTCTCATATATGATTCTATAGGCATTTAAGAGAATCCAACCTCTTCTTAATGTAGAGAGTTCCTCTCCTTTTTTGACAGGCACTTTTTGCAGCCACGCAACCACTTCGGCTGGCACAGCATCCGCTAAACACGCACTCCAATTTTCACCCTGCACAATTAGCCCACTCATGGGCAAGTGCACCACATGGGGCCATCTCCCACCCTGGAATCTCAATTGGTATCTGAGAGTCTGCTTTTGATTTTCTAGAAAACAGATTTCTTCCCCTTTAATCCAACCTATCGAATCCTGTGAAAGTGACGCCAAGATGTAATGAATGTGCTTTTTGCTAAAAGAACACCCCCTAACCCAATACCCCCAAAAGGCAGGGGAAGACTCAGCACTTCCTTAAGGCGAGGTAAGAGAACACACCTAAATGTAGGTAAAATAACACATACACATTTATTAATGCAATATTTTAGAAAAGCAGGCCGAATATATCAATCATGGCAGACTCCCATATATCAAGTAAGTAATTAAATTAAACAATGGAAATAGAATGCAATATGTACACAGGTTGCAAAGAATAGAAAATATATGCAAGAGAGAGAAAGAGAGAGAGTGTGGTTAGGAACACCTCACCGATTGATTTTGCATCATCCTTGCCAGTTCAAGCTGTAGGAAGTCCGTCAACAGCACAGGAAGGAGTTTCAATCAGGACTCAAGTTCCATCACCAAGCCACAGCAATACGTCTATTCTGTGGTAAACTTCCACCTGGCCCACGAAAGCTCCTAGCTTTAATACCATTATTCAACGTGGGACGAAGCTTCGAGAAAACCCTGCCCCTTTATCATTGGAAAAAAACGGTCTGGCTTGTACCAGTCTGCGTCAAAGCCAAGACAGTGGCTTGTATTTTGACTTTGCGGCAGAGTTGCACATTCTACAGATAATATCCAGTTCACTCTGGTGGGTGCGGTGTGAAAAGCAAGTGAGGAGCAGAAAGACCTAGAAGCACTGCTGTGCACGCAGAAGTAAAGTAAAGTCAGGAAGCACAATGGCATGAGGCCATGTCAAAGCCAATAGTCAAAGTCAGAAAACCAGATGACATGAGGCCCTGTCAAAGCCAATAGTAAGCACTGCCGTGAAGCAAAGTAAAGTCAGAGCAAGATGACATGAGGCCATATCAAAGCCACAGAAAACCAGATGACATATGGACATGTCGAAGCCAATAGTAAGCACTTATAATCTAATATACTGTTCTACTTCATAACGGCTTCCACTGATACAAGGCTATCCTACATTAAGGCTAGGATAATAACACACTAAAGTCAGTCTAAGATGGTGGCAGTTGACGGTCATCATGGGGTGCTCAACCACGAGAGTGGCTCTTTTACTACACCTTCCTGATAGACTATGTAGCCTACCTATGGTACAAACAACCAAAAACTGTGCATAGAGTAGGTTGGCCACATGTTCTAGTTGCCTGTAAACTGTTGTTTGTCTGAAGTGCCTGGGCTTTAACAAGGTCGACAAACACCCCACACTATGCACAGTCAAAGGCCATACGAACATTGGGTGGCTGCTATACATGGCTGAAACACAGGCCCTCTGGTCAGCCTACGCTGCACAGGTGCTAAATGCCTTGGCTGCATGCAGCGAGGGGCCTACGTAGAATAGCCTCTGTCCAGGCCCTGAGTCCAACTAATGCTCAGCATGTCCAAGAGTCCACTGAAAGTTGACAGCAATAGCTGGGCAATAGCCATATTCTGCAGCCAAGCTGTGCTACACATGGCTTTCGACCATACAAAGTTTATTTGGTATTCGGTGACCATGGGGCCACCCATGCTGTGTACAGAAATACGCAATTGTGGCATGACAGGTAGGATTCCTAGCTCTTGCCAAAGGCCAGGCATTACAGCTATTGCAGGCAGCACAGAGCCATGGTTGTGTGCATTTTCTGTGGCCACTCATCGCCCATAAGCTGCTGGAGATAGCCAAATATAAAGTAATGTATTTAACCCAGAAGCACATTGCTAGCGGCTGTATACAGTATGGCTTGGCCACCCATGGAGGATTGGCCACAGGGTGCCCCAAAAGGTTTAAGCTCTAGTCAACCCATGCTTTGTGCAGCATGGGTTGACTGCCCATGGCAAGTTGTCTGCCAGACAGGTCTAAAAGGCCAGGTCCTGCTACCAACCCAGACTGCATGCAGTATCTTGGCATTCACTGCTTAGATTGTACTCCTGCTGCAGATTGGCTACAGGGCCTAGGGCCAAATCAGCCAGTACCTGGGCAAGGCCATACACGGTGTGACTTGGATGTCTGCAGCCGGTTGACCACTGTGCCTGACCAAATGCCAATTGACCATACAGCATTAGTGTTGGATATTACCAAAGGAAAGTGTAGCCGCAAACTCTGCCCAGAGAGGGATAAACCATGTGTAAGATATAATAAGTATCTACATTTCTTCATAGAGGTAAATGGCAGAAAACAAGGTAAACCTTCAACCTGTTTGCATTATTAGAGACCACGAGCAAGACCGGGCACATTGACCAATGTATTCTGCCACATGGAGATCATCCCTAAGACATTCAGAAAGGTTTGACAGTCTGGAAGTAGACACAATAGCAGATAGTGAAGACAGGTTCCCTCTTCATTCAATACATTTGTTATAACTGCCACAGGATTATCTACGGCTGTATTAGCAAAAGAGATTTTGACAGAGCACACACTTCCTCGAGCACAACTGTGAACACACTTGCAACGGACCAATAGGCATAGGTTTTAGCAAATGTATCATGTGGAAATGGAACACATATCCTTGTTGACACCATGGACAAGAAAAGCATGCTCCTGTTTCTTATGACTCAGATATAACAATGATCATCTGTCCATCAGTCCTAGGTGTACATTGTACAGTCAGGGATGGCTTTAGTGCTGGTGGAACCTGAAGCAGCAATCTTATGAAGTGCCTCCATCAGTCCCTAATGACCTCCTTCTCTATGGATCCCATCACTACCACCTTCCAATAATGGCCCTCATCAGTCTATAGCCTCTCTCTCACATGCATTTTTTTTCTAGTAGTACTCATACCAGTGCAGGGTGTCGGAGCACTTTACATCTCACATACACATTATACAGAGACAATGAATCATATGCGTACATCAGTCTATAGGAAATTTTACACAAGACAATGAGGGCTACAAGGTATAAGAGTGACATGTGCTTCATACTAGTTCGTTGTATATTTTAAGTGTGTCTGGTCTGGAAAAGAACAAATTCAGGATTTAAAGCAAACCACAGTAGTGAAAGACTGGGGAAATGTTTTTCTAACCTATAACTTGCAGTCTGCATGCAACTCTTTGATAACAGGTCAAAGATCAGTGTGCTATATTAGGAGTGTAACTTATAAACTGCAAATAACAAAAGGATCTCCGTGCTAAAAGCAGTAACCCACTGTGCTATACACATGCATATTCTACTTTCTTTGCAATAGGTATAATAACCCTCTGTGCTGGTTTTTGATGAGGTAAAATTGCCACTAGACAAACTCAAATCTCTTTCTAGGAGGAACATTGATCACCAGAGTTATCTTGACATTTTTATTGTTACCTGAAAGCTTCTGGACCCAAAAGCAACTCCACATCAGATGCTTTTATACCCATAGGTTATTTCTGAACACAGTGCCCGTACTCAGCTCTGAGCTCAGCACCAGGTGCAGCTGCCCAAATCACACAACTCTAAAGCCGGCCATGTGCATAGTAATAACTGCATTTCTTCAGTCTGCCAATGGAATACAAGATATAAGAAGGCCATCTAGCACTTGTCAATGCCCTGCCCACCAGTCAACATCCCTAAGTAGTGCCTCAGCAGTACCAAATTCAAGAAGCAAATGGCATACTTATAAATTTAGTCCAATTCTCAAAGTTAATAATACACTGCAGATAGCTCAGTTACGTCTGCTGTACATCACTACCAGCCATGTTTTTCCGTAAATACAAGATGGAGGTTTCTTGGGAATCTGTTGTCCCCGTACCAGGTCCGCTCAGCGGATGGCCAAATCCTCGGGAGCGAAGAAGGACCTCCACTCTCCCTCAGGGTACAACCAGGTCCGACTATAATCGGATTACTAGATAACTACCCATAGGGGAGAGAAGAGTCAGCTCAGGACCACCAAGGTGAAAGGAAGACAAGGATTACTCAGAGATGCGGGACTTCAGAAATACTGGAAAAGGATGTTGATACCATAAGGAGACAACAAAATGTCAAACAAGGATTAGTACTGACTAATTATCTTTATATCTACGGCCCTATGAACTACATCACATGTGTGGTTGTGTACCCTCTCAGACTCACCGTGGACAGCTGAAGAAACGCTGCAGAAGTTGCTCAAGAATCCAAACCATGAAGAAGCCAAAACACAGAGTGGTAGATTCGTGCTCACACTACCACTGACAAGAAAATAAACATAAATCTCAGGATTACTGGATTTCTACTGAGACGATGTCCACAAGCAATTGAAGGAGATTCATCCACAAAAACAAACTATGAAGTGCTGGATAAATGAGCTGCTCTAAAAACAGAAGCGTAAATCACAATCAGGTAAATGCGCACAGTAGAAATAACAATTACTGCTAAAAGCGGCTATGCCACGTTAAGATAAGAATTGCCATGACCAGGGGCGGCAGTTTTAAAGACAGGCTACCGCCTCACACGAGGCGGTAAATCTTTAAAAGAAACTACCTCTGTAATAATAGCGGCAACGCCGAATCATCAAGAAAATAAAATGAAGTAGAAGTGCGCACTGTAAGGAAAAAAAATTAGCCAGGCAGAAGGAATAAGCACCGCTAACTCTTAACAAAAGAACAAATAACAAAAGGCAGTGACAGCGCAAGCGCGCGTTAGCAGAATTCAGCTCAAAAGAATAAATGCAAATAACGTGGTCCAAAACTTCAAGGGTCGAGGTCAGTCCAAAGGCAATGGAAAACATACGGAAGGAAAGAAATCAGAGAGCGTAACGAAGTTCAAGAAACCGTTCTGGAACAGGAACAGAATCTGGAAGGCGTGATCCAACTCGGAAAGGTTGCCAAGCACCTGTGCTTGGGAGTAAGCTTTCCTATAAAGGTTCAGGCATTCACGTGATGGAGTCTGTGGGCGTACACAGCCAGTGCCCCTCGTAATGCATTCTGGGTATGGTAGGTTAGAAGTAAACTAAAATGGACAAGCTTGACCCTAATGTGTAACATCTGTGAATTACAACTGAGTGTAGCCAGAGTACCTACTAGTTTTTTATCGTCATTGCCTGTGTCTACTATTTAAAGGATAAAGAACAATGAAAGTGCTCACATGCTTACAAAGCAATTTTGTTTCTTCATTAGTTTTGTTTTCAAATTGCTGGGATTCATTGATTTGGAGCTAGATAAAATAGCAGTGGGTTGAACTCACAAAGCTGCAACTTACTTTTATGTAATGTTGATGGCATCCAACACCACACATGGTTGAGAAATGAATGGCATGTGAGTGTCATGTATGGCCCTGTGCAGAGGTTTACCGGATTACCTCCTCTGCCTAATATCTTTCTTGCAAGATGCAGGAATCACCTGGTCTCCTGAATGTTTTCCAATCTGTACAAAACCAAGCCGCCGATAATTGAGGCATATGCTTAAAATGTAATGACTCTCTTGTAATGGATTTTCTGGGACATTAAGCAATCACCATATGTTTTGTACTAGTCATGACTTTCAGTGAATCACTATCAAACGGAGCGTCATTCTTGCTCTTTAGTTTCTTGTTTGACTAGGACCAGGTCTACATGTCTGAAAACCATGTAAAGAGCGCCCCTGCGCTTATCTGGGTAGATCTTCATTTTGCTTTAGAGAGAAGTGTCCACGACCGAAATCTCATCAGTGTCTATTACTCGACTTGTGGTCCATTGTGGTAGCTTGGTACCAACGGATCTCCCAAATAGCAAGATGGCAGGGCTTTCACCTGTTGTAGGATGGAGAGTTGACCGATAGGCAAGAAGGGCTTAACATAAGGCTGACCTGAGATCTATTTCTTCTAGTGATGCTCTCTCAACCACTTTCTCCAGAGTGTGCATAAATCATTCAACAGCGCCATTTGCCTGTTGCCAGAGAGGTGTGCTTTTCTGATGCTAAGAAAGTCCTTAAGCTCTCTGCCCCTGAAGGGTAGACTGTTGTTAGATTTGAGAATGGAGGGAACATCCCACGCTGTGAAAATATCTTCCAGCCTCTTGATGACTTTGTCATGGGTGGTTGATGATAAATCTTTCACTAAGGAAAAATGTGAGTAATCATCAATACCTACCATGACATGGTGTTCCTTCTTGACTCATTCATCAAGGCAAGAAAACCACAATCGGTTTCGGAGGGCTCTCTTGATGGCTGCATTGCCACAAAGTCCTTTGTTTGCAATTCAATTACTTGTTTCCTCAAGCTCTCAGCTATGACAATTCTGGGACCTCATAGTACAATACCCTCTTGAGTGATGCAAAGTTCTTCCTGCACATTTTTTAATTTTTGGTATTCAATGTCATCTGTGAGATGTCAAGTATGTTTTCTCCATTATTGCATTCCAATGATATCCCTGAGTGTAAGCATGTCTCTGTGTTGGTAGCAGTAGTGATATGCTCAATGGATAGAGAGCTGCAGGGATGCTGAACTTAACTACGAAATTGATATACTCTTCAGCCGCTTTAGACATTGCACTGTGACTCTGTAAAGGCACTTGTGAGAGATAATCAGCTGGGTTATGATCCTTCCCCAGCTGATGCGCAATAGTGTAATCATACTTTTGCAATAGCAAACCCCACCTCTCGATGCAATGAGGCGTCTTCAGATTTCTGAAAATAGTAAGCAGTGCCTGGCTGTCAGTGACAAGGGTGAAATGTTTTCCATATGGAAACACATGAAAATGTTCAGAAGCCCACACTACAGCCAGGATCTCTTTTTCTGGCTGAGGATAGGTATGTTCAGTCTGAGATAGACTTCTGCTTGCATAGTCCCCAACACGTCTCTGAGCATTTGGATGTACATTGTGTTGAGCAAGGATTGCGCTCAACCCCACCGGGCTTGCTTCTACTATGATCCCAGTATGTAACTTTGGATCAAAATGAGCCATTTCAGTTGCATTTTTCATTGTGAGTTTGATTTTCTTGCAATTTCAGTCACATTCAGAGGACCACTGAAAGGGAATATTCTTCTTTATCAAATCTCTTAACAGGGGACTC